>NC_091455.1:36628366-37332741 GCF_027789765.1 Dendropsophus ebraccatus | reverse complement strand
GTCCTAACTGGAGCTGGTATAGCCGGTTAGGTAAACCTGATGAATTTATGCTGTTTAATAAAGAGGCCGTGGCCAAGTTTTACTCCATTCTGGTCCAGTTGTCCTTATTTTAAAAGTGTATGCAATGTTGGGGTGGGTCATTCTAAAGAGGGTTATGAGTAAATGTGTCAGTTTGTAGTAACCATGATCATGCACACTGCCATTCTATTGGTTTATGGAAAGGCACCTACATCTTCTTGTACATGATATTCCTGTGGATAGGTGATAAATTTAAAGTGTACATAAGGGCTGTATTACACCGAAGGGAGCAATGTTTTGGGTAAGCGAGTGCTGATCTGGGCCCCCAAACCCCACTGTTACTATGGCAGCACTAGCGTGGTGTGCCTAGTGCAGGATAGATAATGTCATGATGCCCTGAATTGTGCAAAATTGTGGAAAAAAAGCAGTAATTTTTTGCAAATCATGGCAGAACCGTAGCCAGCAGACAATACACCCCTGAAAGTCTTTTTGGGTGGCCATGAGCCCCCCAGGAGCTCAGGGCCCTGGGCTACCACCCGAAAAGGACCTATTATGATCCGCTACTGCACCTAGCTACACCCAGATAACCAACGACTGGGGCTCGTGCTACCCACCTAGGACAGGTTCTACTATACCAGGGGTAGAAGGCAGTCAGACTAAATGTGAGTACGAGTAATCACTTCACTACTTAGATCTCTCCACAGTTCCGGCAGAGTACAAGGTCTACATTGCCAAGGGCTCCTATGACAAACTCCTCTCCTCTTTTCTCTACCTCTACAAAGCACTACTACTACTTCTACTCAAGCTTCTACTCTTTCCAAGCACCTACCTCAAGCATTAAGTCCGCACTCAAGTCTGTGTCAAGAGTATTTCTGTCTGCAAAACGTGTACTGTTGTCTTGCAAAAGTTCTATAGTTCATTGTTATATATTTCTATCAAATGGGACTCGGGACTCTGTTTACCTCGGTTTGCACCTGCACCTATACACACACCACCGCACACCTTGGGTTATTTTTCCCTACTTCTGTGGGTGGCGGTACAGACACCCACAGATTGGTGAGTCAGTTACCAATCCAGGTTGCCGTGACAAGAGCCCCATGGACCCGCAACAAACTCGGAAGGTTACCAACCATTTTGGGGACGTGGACCGGCCATATACAAAGCAGGTATCAACATCACACCTGTGTGCTGGCCTAGCACTGGTGTCACGACAAACAACATCACTAGTCGATCTCACAACAACAGAACTACCAGTAGAGCACAACAATTGCTCAATGTAATAGGGACCTAAACTTTCAGATAACTTCTCATGGGCCAGAAGTCTGGTGGGGGTCCAGCTACTGAGGCACAAAACCATGACTAGAACCAAGTGACAGAAGAGCTCACCCAAGTGCTGCGTCTTTCTGTTTAGCTTCTCTTGGAAATCTGAGCACAAGGAGCACAGTTTGAGTGAACGTCTCTTTTCCTTGTCCGTACACCAAGCACTTGGCTTTCTGGGATATGCTGACCAGAAAGGAAGGAATACATAGCTCTGTCCTTTTATTCTAGCAATCTATGGGGATCTCAATAACTGGACCCCCACCGATCCCAGCGTCTAGCACATCAGTGGTTAGTTGTGGACATTGTCTGAAAGTTTACATATACTTTAAATCTTGAATTAACCCTGTAATGGGCATTAAGTCAAATAATATATTTTTCAGAACAAATATTGATGTTAAATGTAAGTTGCCCCATTCATACATTGGTAGAGATTTTAGAACATGATGTGCAGTATAATGATAGCAAAAATATTGAGTGAATATTGACTATTTTAGTAGTTTCTGAGCAAGGTGGGTGCTTAAGTAAGAGCACACATACATGTAAATGAGAATTTGCTTAGTAAGTTGCGTCCACTAGCTCCCGATCCTGATGGACAAGGCCGTTCTTGAGTCATCAAGATCTTGTATAATTTATTGAATCTGAACTGTTAGTTGCCTAATGGGCCATTAATCATTATGTTTCCTTGTACATTGCACCTCTTATTGACCTAGCACATGTTACGCCATCCCTGACAATACTTCTGCTTGGATTTCCCAATAAAGTATTGATTAGATTAGATTAATTATAAAGAAGAAACTTATAGGCTTTTGCTGATAACAGGTTATTCAAACATGACATACATACACAGAGGAATAGTGTCCAGAGCCCCCAGACATGCTGTGCCAGTCACAATAATGCAGACCAGTTCCTTGGGATGTTCAGACATAGGTACAACAGCACTATCTACATAGCTATGGCTATGGGACCATCCTTTCTTCGGGTACATATGATAGTCTTCACATTATTCAGTATCAAGTACAAAAAAGTAGGTGAAAAAAAAAGTTTATTAGATAATACAGTTTTTTTACCTAACTGTTCTTATTAAAAGGATCATGATCATGTGATATTTATAGTACAAGGTGAACAGTGGAATACAGTAAGAGGGATGTTGTAAACAGAACTGTTATAAGATCCAGAATGAAGAAAACAAAGCTAAAAGTTCTAGTCCCAAAGAGAAATGATGATTATAAGAGTTATATGGGCTTTAAAGCGAATGTATCGCTATTAGAGATGAGCGAACCGGGTTCGGGTTCGAGTCGATCCGAACCTAAACTTTCGGCATTTGATTAGCGGTGGCTGCTGAACTTGGATAAAGCTCTAAGATTGTCTGGAAAACATGGATACAGCCAATGACTATATCCATGATTTCCACATAGCCTTAGGGCTTTATCCAACTTCAGCAGCCACCGCTAATCAAATGCCGAAAGTTTAGGTTCGGATCGATTCAGGGAAGAAAAAGAGTGCTGCACCTCACACCTATGGCTGATACTAGTACCTCTCGGCTGCATAAAAAACATCAGAATTCTGTATGCGAATTGATCAAGCCACACTGCCCCATGTACCTTGTGCAGGTATCTGATACACATGGGTCCCTACACTAAGTCCACACTGTGCCGGTCAGCAACCAGCACCCCCGCAGGCGTGCACAGTCACGAAAGGGAGGCCATGTAACGGCCCTGCAACCCCCATGCCACAGGACCAGACCCAAAAATGCCACACCAAAACCCAGCCAGCACCACCGGCGGAGGAAGCTGCCCCCAAACAGCACAAGTCTGGATAAGGTATTGCACTCACCATAGCTATCAAAGTTAGAATGGGACAGACAGGAGGGATTAAAACCATGAGCACTCAGGTGTCTCCTGCTAATTGCGGTCATGTGGGTCTCACCAGGAGGAGTGCAAAACACGGAGAAAAGAGAGAAACAAAATACGGTTCAGGGAAGAAAAAGAGTGCTGCACCTCACACCTATGGCTGATACTAGTACCTCTCGGCTGCATAAAAAACATCAGAATTCTGTATGTGAATTAGGTTCGGATCGACTCGAGCATGCTCCAGGTTCGCTCATCTCTAATCGCTATGCCTAATAAAATTTCATTTTCAGTACCGGTGCAGAGATTGCTCAGTACCGGTGCAGAGATCCCAGTGCAGTGGTCCATTCTTCAAATCGCCGCCCTGTTCCCACGATCTGCGTTGGTTCCTTCACATGTAAATAGGGCCGCTCTATGCACTGGACGCTGGCCCAGCACCCCCAGTACACAGATATCCCGAGTGATGCAGCCAGACTTGATTCTGAAGCAGGCGCCTTACTGAGGCAAGGGGATAGCAGTACACTGGGGGTGCCGGGCCCACTTTTAGCGAATATTTGTATGCAAAGAAACCGGCACAGGTGGTAGGAGTGGGGCGGCAATTTGAATAATGGACCAGGCCACCGGGATCTCCACACATAGGATGATCAAGTGATGTAAAATTCATGTACCTGTCACAAAGTCTGCTGCCGGAAGTTTGGCTATCCATAGAGATGACCATGTTGGTACTGCACATGACCTACATTCTCATCCGAATGGGGTCGCACACATTTCTGACCCTGCATGATCGTCTCCGTGATGGCTTAAATAACATCATTAATCCAGTCATTGTGCCTCTCAATGAACATCACAGGCCTAATGTCATTTTCATGGACGACAATAATCCAGCTCATCGATGTACTAGCATCATTAGGGAATGGATGCTGGAGACCTCACATGAAGCGGTCTGCACTTTCTCCAGACCTAAATCACATAGAAAGCTTATGGAATCAGCTGAATCACTGTGTAGAAGCTTGTAACTCTGTACCCCAGAACCACAGTGACCGAGGGCTGCCCTTCAAGAAGCGTGGGAGGCCATGCTCACAATAAGTCAACATGTGACCAGCATGAGACATCATCGTCAAGCTGTAATTGATGCTCGAGTACACATGACAAGTTATAGAGACACTGACATGTTGTTGGGGTATACCAACCACTGGTGTTGGCTTTTATTTCAATAAATTGTTTGAGATGAGGCAATCACCATTGCTGCTTCCATCTTAAATTCCAGACTTTCCTCATATATGATCAATGGAAAAAGAACTTTTCACATTTTCTGTTCAATCTCTCTTTATTACATTTTTTTAAAGTAATTATACACAACAAACATTAATAAAGAAATACATATAACGTGGCTAACAGCATTGTCTTGTACAGTTTCTATTTTTAAACATTTTTACAAGATGCACTCTATGGACACAAACACCAAAACTTTACAAAGAGCACCATTTTTACTCTCCCTTTCTTTTCTAGTGTCCTTATAACCTGTATAACACCCCTTTTTTGTCCTATTACCTAAATGCCAACCCTTGATGAAAAAAATGAATGAATGAATAAATAAAAATATAAAGGAAGAGAGAGGAGAGAAAAAAATCCAATTCCTCCTCCTCCTCCCCCCATGCTTCAGAGCCCAACCCCCCCTCCCCCTACATTGTCTCCAAAAAACTAATCCAAGGATCCCAGACCATATGACACTTCTGGGACTCATCTATATTCTTTGCTCCTAGTTCTTCCATCCTTTTGATATAGTTTACTTCTCGTACCCACTCCAAGATTGTTGGAGCCTCCTGCTTTTTCCATAGCCGTGGGATGACAGCCTTTGCAGCTGCCAAGAGGTGGCCCAAAAGCTCTCTATCCCTAGCTTGTATATTATCAGGGAATATTGATCTTTTTCTGAGATCTTTTCCCAAATGTGAAAAACTCGGGAGCGTCGGACTCGCCTGTCATTCTCTATGAGCGTTGGACCCATCTGAGGAGCGCGCGCACCGGGCTTCGGGCGCTCATATCTCAGTCACCCGATCACCTCCAGAAGCGGGACCCGGTGGGATCAGGTGAGTATAGGGTGCTCCAGCAGGGGGTCTGGAGCCTGTTACCCCGGCAAGGGGGTTGACAGGTCCTCTTTAACTTAAAGTTCCTTTCTTGTGTTATACTTGCAATAGAGGTTTTATGGGTAAAGATAAAAGCTTTATCCCAATCCCTTTCTGGTACCACTTCTTGCAGTTCTCTTTCCCATACCCTCACATATGCGGGTTGACCCGCCGTTTCAGCTTCCAACAGTAAAGAGTATATCCTACACAGGGAGTGGGTCGGGAGCGTCTGTGATCTAAATATTTTTACATTTTCAATAAATTTTAACCCCAAGCCAAATATCCGCATATATCAGCATATATAGTTTCCCCAATACAGTACAAATCTATATTTGACTACTAACATATATTGATGTCACTGGTCAAGGCTACTGGTTTAGTGTATTCATCCAGCCCACCAAAGGAAACTGGTGTGTCTGTGTAGTCAGGGAAAAGAACCAACAGCAATATGGCAGCAAGTCAAGAGCGAGTAATAATAATCCCATAAACCAATGGTGTTGGTTTATAAATCAACATTGATAACTATATAGACAGTACGTGAGGAAGCTTTTATAAAAGGATATACCTGAATTTAGATGGTAGATCTACATATGGTTTTATGTCCTTTAGTAGTGAGAAGATCATTTCACTTATTTATTGGGATCCAATTCATGTTATACAACGTGATCTAGTTTCTAAAAGTGGGTCGCTAGGGTTATAACGAACTGTTTTTATTAATGTTTATTTTGGTAGCCATAACTTCTTATCCTGACATCGAGGGTCAGCTCTTATATGTAGCAGGCTGGATGAAAGGTGCTGCCCTGGCAGGTGTCCAGTCGGCACCCTACAATATGATTGTGGGGTCCAGCTGAGCTACTTAGCAAGCAGTGGGTTACTTACCTTCCAATGCTGCCAAATACTCAGACAGACTCTCAGTGTATTCTCACTCATGGATGTACAATTACATCCTCTGATGAAATGGGCTTAGAAGCCAGTGATAGCCAGGCACCTGCCCCGACTTGAGCCACACTTGGATCATGGCAGTTAACCCTATAGATGCTGCGGTCAGTGCACAGTATCTATGGGGAAGAACAGAGGCAGAATACTCCCTCTGTTCACTATCAGGGCTCTAAGAAGCAATCACATAGTCCCAATAGTGGCTATGACAACCTCTAGTGTCATAGCTATGAAAGCTGATCAAACCCTAAAAGGCAGAGTCTAATCAGCTATACCTATGACAGGCACAATACAATGCAGTTCTGAAGTCCCCAAGGTGGGACAGTAAAATAAAGTGAAAAAATATATATATAAAAAAAGGTGAAATACAAATACATAACATAATGTAGAAGAAAAAAAAATAAGACTAAACCTGCTCTGTAACCGTTCACCAAAGTTAGAGAAATGCTAATTTTGACATTTTTTTATGAAATGTGAACATTT
The DNA here is from genome assembly GCF_027789765.1 of Dendropsophus ebraccatus. Taxonomy (NCBI): domain Eukaryota; kingdom Metazoa; phylum Chordata; class Amphibia; order Anura; family Hylidae; genus Dendropsophus; species Dendropsophus ebraccatus. The sequence goes on along the minus strand of NC_091455.1, from coordinate 37,326,014 downwards.
TTCACAAGGAAGTTGTGTGTGTACTGGACAACATTTACAATATGCAATTGGTATTGTATTTTTTAGTTGATTTTTTTTTAGGTTCAATAGACAATATACTAATAACTAGAGATGAGCGAACCTCGAGCATGCTCGAGTCCATCCGAACCCGATAGTTTGGCATTTGATTAGCTGGGGCTGCTGAAGTTGGATAAAGCCCTAATGTTGTCTGGAAAACATGGATACAACCAATGACTATATCCATGTTTTCCACATAGCCTTAGGGATTTATCCAACTTCAGCAGCCACCGCTAATCAATTGCCGAACGATCGGGTTCGGATGGACTCGAGCATGCTCCAGGTTCGCTCATCTCTACTAATAACCTAAAAGCAATGCATCCTACATCCTGTAAGAAGTCAACATGGTGTTGATAGAAACCCATGTACATAGGTGCTCCACATATGTCACTTATTCATTATAAATGAGTCTCTAGCATTGTCACCAACTTCACATTGATAGTTAACCCCACAGTTGCCAGGAGGTAAGTAATAGTGTCTTATTGCTACATGGTAAAAAAATACATAAAAGGTTAATAAAAAAAAGTAACATGTATAGGGCAGAGGTGTTGGTGGACGTAGTTATAGTTATTGCCGCTTGTTTTTGTCATGTATAAAGTTTCTGTTACTTAAAAACAAAACACTTAGCTCACAGTGATAACTGGCAAGTGAGCGCATAATGCTCTTACCTTTGCAGTCAGGCAAGCAGCACAATGTGCGCTCTAATTGGCACTTACGAGGGAAGTGTTTAAGTTCTTCTCTTGATAAACCATTATTCCTATTCTTACCAAAAGAGAAATAGTGACATCTAGTGGACGCCGTATATTTCCAAGTCTGCCTTAAAGGGGCATTCCCACAAAAGCAGTCATATTTAATGGAGGGTTACATAAAAATATTGTTACCTATTACCAACATGTTATTAGAGAAAAGTTATTGAAATTCTCCTTTTTTTTTACCATTGTTCGAACTCTGTCCCTAGTTCATCCTCCTGCAGTCCATTTTTTTCTTTCCCTTATACAAGCGTTAACATGATCACTGGTACAGAAACACGAGTGAACCTTTGTTTCTTCACACCAGCACAGGGAGAAGATATATAGTGGATTTACTGCCCACACATGAATAAATCTGGTTAGCTTTTAAAGTTTAAAGAGAGAAAAAAAAAGGTCTTCCTGATCGAATAATTAGAGTAAATTCCTAGATCGACGACCCTTCTCCAGAATCTATTCACTATAACCAGTAATGTCATTACACCCTAGGGCTATGTTCACACACTGTTGAAATTTAGTGATGGCCGCCACTGAATGGCAAATATTGGGCATTATTTGAAAAGGACAGCGGTTGTTTTAAAATAACGTCCGTTATTTGTCGTTAATTGGCGGCCATCCACTAAATTTCAACAGTTTGTGAACATAGCCTTTCTGTGTTTTCAATCCACTCCTGGTTTGGGTATAAAAAATACTGACCAAAAATACTTTGCGTAAATATAGCCTAGAGAAGGCCCTTTTTTTTAACTTTTATTAAGTTCATTATGAGCGTGAGGGAGCGCAAGGCAGAGATCTCCATAGTCTCACTGCTCTAACAGTAAAGAACTCCCACCACTTCTGGTGCAGAAACTTTAGGCCTAGAGGATGTCCCCTTTTTACAGATATAGTCTCGAATATAAATAGATAAGGGGAGAGATTTTTCACTCTGTACTGCCCCCTGATATATATATATATATATATATATATATACACTCACCGGCCACTTTATTAGGTACACCTGTCCAACTGCACGTTACCACTTAATTTCTAATCAGCCAATCACATGGCGGCAACTCAGTGCATTTAGGCATGTAGACATGGTCAAGACAATCTCCTGCAGTTCAAACCGAGCATCAGTATGGGGAAGAAAGGTGATTTGAGTGCCTTTGAACGTGGCATGGTTGTTGGTGCCAGAAGGGCTGGTCTGAGTATTTCAGAAACTGCTAATCTACAGGGATTTTCACGCACAACCATCTCTAGGGTTTACAGAGAATGGTCCGAAAAAGAAAAAACATCCAGTGAGCGGCAGTTCTGTGGGCGGAAATGCCTTGTTGATGCCAGAGGTCAGAGGAGAATGGGCAGACTGGTTCGAGCTGATAGAAAGGCAACAGTGACTCAAATAGCCAACCATTACAACCAAGGTAGGCAGAAGAGCATCTCCGAACGCACAGTACGTCCAACTTTGAGGCAGATAGGCTACAGCAGCAGAAGACCACACCGGGTGCCACTCCTTTCAGCTAACAGGAAACTGAGGCTACAATTTGCACAAGCTCATCGAAATTGGACAGTAGAAGATTGGAAAAACGTTGCTTGGTCTGATGAGTCTCGATTTCTGCTGCGACATTCGGATGGTAGGGTCAGAATTTGGCGTCAACAACATGAAAGCATGGATCCATCCTGCCTTGTATCAATGGTTCAGGCTGGTGGTGGTGGTGTCATGGTGTGGGGAATATTTTCTTGGCACTCTTTGGGCCCCTTGGTACCAATTGAGCATCGTTGCAACGCCACAGCCTACCTGAGTATTGTTGCTGACCATGTCCATCCCTTTATAACCACAATGTACCCAACATCTGATGGCTACTTTCAGCAGGATAATGCGCCATGTCATAAAGCTAGAATCATCTCAGACTGGTTTCTTGAACATGACAATGAGTTCACTGTACTCCAATGGCCTCCACAGTCACCAGATCTCAATTCAATAGAGCATCTTTGGGATTTGGTGGAACGGGAGATTCGCATCATGGATGTGCAGCCGACAAATCTGCGGCAACTGTGTGATGCCATCATGTCAATATGGACCAAAATCTCTGAGGAATGCTTCCAGCACCTTGTTGTATCTATGCCACGAAGAATTGAGGCAGTTCTGAAGGCAAAAAGGGGGTCCAACCCGTTACTAGCATGGTGTACCTAAAGTGGCCGGTGAGTGTATATATGTATATATATATATATATATATTTATTTATATGTTATTAGGTCACGCCTCAGCAGTCTTTTATCTAAACAAAAAAATTCAAATTGTTATCATCTTCCGGGATACTGTAGTTCTCCCATTCCATTTATTACTTTTTGTTGCCCTCGTACACTGGTGTTCAAAAGTAAAAACCATATTTCTTGTTCCATCTGACCAATAATAGAACTATTTCTTTGTCATGTACATCGATGCTCCATTTGATGGTGCCCATGTTCTTATTTGCCTTGGCAGCAGCTGCCTGACACTGGTTGCTACAGTCAAATTCACTGTCAACTAGAACTCCTAAAGGTGTCCATACACTTTATACTAAAGGTGGCCGAACCCAACTCTCTAGCAGGGTTTGGTCAACACTACAGGTGTAGGGGGGCCTCCCAAAGTTTACGTTTAAGTTGACTCCAGTGCTGTGGTGTACCCCTCCCCATAAAGAATACAAGAACGTTCCACCATCCCGAACATTCATGTATGGAAAGTTCAGGAGGCATAACTGACAGTTATTAAAAGGTTAGGCCCCTATTACATGGCCCGATCTGGAGGAGCAAACAAGTTCCAACCCGTCAGGTCAGCGCTCGCTGTAGGCACTATTACACGCGCTGAAAGTGAGTCAGTAATAGCGGGGGGGGGGGGGGAGGAGCCCATAGGAGATAGCGGTGGTTGGCTTTTGCTGCTTCTATTGCACAGAACGACGGCCAGTAGACCATCACTATCGCCATCAGGATTCTGGTTCCTGTTGTATCGGCTGATCATTGTTTTCCAGCATGAGATATTACTGGAAGTGATTATCGGCCGGATCCAGTACGGACGATAATCGGTTCATGTAATAGAAACCTTAGTTTGACAGGTCCAATCTCACTGTCCATTCCTTATAACTGCTTTCTGCAGTCTCCTCCTCCAGTTTTTGATTGACAGCCTCTATGCTATAGAGCATTGTTTCTTAACCTTTTAAAGCCATGTATGAGATGTTTCAACCGAATACCCCCAAAGATGCAATCGGTTATTACCATGTGCTCTTATTGACCTATAGGAGGTGCTTTCTACTTCTAACAAATCTCTATCCTTTTTTCTTTTGCACACACTCATCCCAACCACTCACAGGGTATATTACTTAGCCCCTGTAGGAAGTTAGTTGCGTGGTGGAGGAAGTTTAGTTAGTTCTTATCAAAATTCTCATGGGAGAAGGACATAGCCCTGTAGGTGGGGTTACTTAGCTCTGTGTGGGAGGAAGCCAGTTCAGACCAGTTGAGTCTAGTCTAGACACCCAAGTGCTCAGATGCAGCTAGAGACAACCAGTTCTTCCAGTACTTTTACTATATCTCCTAGACACCCAAGTGCTCAGATGCAGCTAGAGACAACCAGTTCTTCCAGTACTTTTACTATAGCTCCTAGACACCCAAGTGCTCAGATGCAGCTAGAGACAACCAGTTCTTCCAGTAGTTTTACTATATCTCCTAGACACCCAAGTGCTCAGATGCAGCTAGAGACAACCGGTTCTTCCAGTACTTTTACTATATCTCCTATGCAGTGCTAAGCACCTTAAAGGGAGAAGAGTCTAGAAACATTTTAACCCACACCGAGAACCAGTCTAAAAAGTGCATTGCAGTATCCTGAAACAAAAGAGGAATTAGCCTGGATAGGACAAAGCTACCAAGAGAGGTCTATGTATCCTCTCTTTTAGTGCAGGTATCTGACACCCCCGGGAACTTAGCTTCACCCAGATAACCCTGAATGGGACTTGTATCACCATATTAGGACGGGTCACTCGAAACTGTCGGGCAGAAGGTGGTCAGACAAAGTCTATACACAGGTACAAGTATTCCCTCAAAGTTCCGGCAGAGTACATTGCTACATTGGGTGAGGACTATGTGAATACGAACTATTCACATACACACCAACTGTACACCTTGGGTTATTTTGTTCCCTGGACTGCGGGTGGCGGTACCAATAGTCCGGGTGGGTCAATTGCCACACAGGATTACCGTGACAAGAGCCCAAGGGACCCATCACAACCCGGCTGGTCACCGACCAAAGCAGGTATCAACATCACACCTGTGTGCTGGACAAGCACTGGCATAACGACAATACTCTCTTTGGCTAAGCTGACACAACAACACCTATACCTTCACCTCACCACTTAGCCAGGCAAGTCAAAATATCCAAGATGAAAATGGCATTCCAGCAGCAATTTCTTCAAAACTAATGTTCTTTATTTTGGGTTCCAGTAAAATGACACACAGAGGTATGTGTGCTGCCCCTTGTAGCCAGAGATGCCCCATACAGCTAGAAATGTCTGTATCAGACAGATGTGCCCCTTGTAGCCAGCTATACCCCCAGCAACCAGATTTTACATCTGTAGCTAGGTATGCCCCCACAGTTAGATATGCCCCCTGCAGTCAGGTATGCTGCATGTAGCTGTATATGCCCCTTACAGCTGCCTGTACCTGTGTATGCCCCCTGTAGCCAGGTGTGACCCATAAAACCAGATATAGCCTTTACAGCCAGGTATGCCCCTTGTATCTAGATATGTCCTCTGCAGCCAAATATGTCCCTTGTAACCTGAGATGCAAAAGCAGAGGGTTACATTAGTTCCCTTGTCCTATAAGATCACCCCTGAGGCAGATTCTTTTCACAGGGTATGAGAGAAAGTATTACAGAAAACCTGCTGAAGAGATTCACCAGCTCCTGGCCTGAGGCAAGGACCCATTTGTGTGACTTTATGCAAAAGATTATTCTACTTTCTACAAGCCTTGTCTTCCTAGCCACGTCTGGCTACTGCCTAAAGGTGGCAGGGCTGTGGTAAAGGGACACAAGGGACAACCCTGTCTACGCTTGGCGGCTATTCTTCTTTCATCTTAAGGATCATTCCAGGTACAGGTCAGAGGTCAAGCTAAGTGCAATAAGAGTCTTTAGCTTTACTAAGGGTTTGCCACGACGGCTAACTCTAAACGCAAGGTGGGGCCTACATCACTAAATCAGTGTCACTCTGTGCTTATAGACAGCATTAGGCGGAAGTTCATACCTGTGGGTGTAGATAACTCTTCTCTAAAGCCCCCACAGCTGATAATCCAAGGATCTAGACAGGGCCCCACTACCCTGAGCAAGCTGTAATCTCACTTCTGCCTGTACAACCAAGGTCAAGTCTATTTCAATAGACCAATTTCCTCCACTCCAGCAAAGGTTAATGGGCGCAGGTCCAAAGGTAATGGTAAACGATAAAATATAAATAAAATATTACCAGTTGTAATAACCAAGCCAGTCTTTGATTCTTGCTGTCTGTGGCGCTAACAGCCTAAAATTGATGACTGGTAGAGATCGGTGTAGGTCCCACATGTGATATATATATATATATCACATGTGGGACCTACACCGATCTCTACCAGTCATCAATTTTAGGCTGTTAGTCACAGGCAACAAGAAGCAAGATATATATATAATCATTTATAGCCTACCCAGTGGATGTGCTAAACTGTATGTGAAATGACTACCCTTCAGTTTACTATTACTAACTCCAGCCTGGTAGCCTGCATTTTTATTTTTCAACCATTCTTTTTCTAACCCTGCAGGTACTGGCAATTGCTAATGACTTATCTTCATTACCCAAATGGGCCATGTGGAGTGCTATAATATGCCTATGGAGTAATTCTTGGGCCATAAGCACTTTAAAACCATGTTCCTGTACTTGGACAATGTCATCAAATTTTCCAAGTTGTAATAAGACCATGTACAACATGTGGCTGAGACCTTTCAAGTCCTGATCAAGCAAGAGCACATGGTCAAATCAAACAATTGTGAATTGCAGCATTGTGAGTGTTGATCCTGAGAAGGTCTCCACAGTCCAAAATTGGATGTCTCCAACCAATCTGAAGGATGAACCCTTGCTAAAGCTACTTAGAGGGTAACTGTATAGTAAAGAAGAGTACCCATCAAGTAGACAGAGTGCCAAGAGACTTTCAAGATCCTATAGAGGCTGTCTACACAACCACCCATTTTGGCTATCCAGACTACAGTAACTCTTTTAGTTGTATACAGATGCCAGCAAGAAAGTCCTGGGTGCTATCCTGTTACACATTCAGAAGAAGGAGTAATTGCCTACACCAATGGAGCTCAATGCACTGAAAAGATTTTCCTCCAAGCTGGAATTGTTTGGTGCCTTCCCTGGAAATTTTAAAGACTTTCACACTGACCAATATAAGGCTGTGCCAGGACGCATTTGCAGTGCCTTCAAAAGGCACGATTAATCGTTTGTGTGGCCATTTAAACATATTACTATTGGCCGTACATCTCCTGTTTACACAGGGAGTTGTGCGGCCAATCACGTTATATTTTACATTGGACACAAAAGATGCGATCAGCCGAGGATTGGGCATTCTCCCACTCATCGGCTGATCGCTGGCAGTTTCAAACGAGCCGATTATTGTCCGAAGGAGCATTTCTACAAGAGCCTTTACCTTTATGACCTCAATAGGCCCTGTTACATCATATACATACAGGTTGTTAGGATGAGACTACCTCTTTATTCTCCTATCACAGGAGTCGTTGTTGAAGTGTTCACTATAACTCTGACTAAGCTCCCTCTAGAGGTAATGTGTAACAATGACAGCTGGAAAGTATCACTCATGTAACCTAAGCAACATGGAAATAAAGCTTCACACAGGGCCAGGTGAGGGCATGTTTTTTAGGAAGAGGTGTACTTTGTAATGGCATCTTTTAATTTACCATAACATGTATGACAGAACCTCAAAATATCATTTAGGGTAGCTTCACTCGTACTGGATTGGATTTGGATTTTAGCGAAATTTTACATGCGAGGCCCCATTAACCAGCACTGCAGCACTGATAAGCTGAGCCGTACCGACGGGAGCCTCACATTCAGCCGCGGCGCCAAACAGGTAATGTATACTGCGGGCTGGTTAATGGGGCCAGGTTACATACTCGCATGTAACCCCATTGAATTTCACACTACCAGGATTCGTAGCGGATTTCGCTACAAACTCGCAGCATGAAATCCGTTGTAAATCCGGTACATGTGAAGCTACCCTTATGGCATGAATTTGGGATTAAAAAAAAGCCATTTTCCAAACTTTGGGGGGGAGGGGCCGTGTTTATGTAATGCACTTTACAGTAAAACTGACATGATATGCAGCTTTCACTATTTTTATTAACAGTAAAACTTTTTTGCAAATTTAAAATGGCCTTATTGTGACTCTTATTTTTTCACTTATAGGGCGGTATGATTTTTTGCGCCATGATCTCTAGTTTTTATTAATATCATATTTGTGTACATCGGACGTATTGATCACTTTATTTATACATAAATATAATTTATTGAAATAAAAAAAATTTAAAAAAAAATCAGCAATCCTGTCATTTTACTGCTTTTGTTTACGCTGTTCATCATGCAGGAATAATATTGTTTTATTTTAACCCCTTCCCTCCTGGGCATTTTTGCGTTTCCGTTTTTTCCTCCTCGGGTTTAAAAGGCCATAGCACTTGCATTTTTTCACCTACAGACCCACATGAGCCCTTATTATTTGTGCAACTAATTGTAATCTGAAACGGCAGACTTAATTTTTGCATAAACTATATTGTGAAACCAGAAAAAAATGATATGCACAGTGAAATTGAAAATAAAACACAATATTTTTTATTTGGGGTGGTTTTGTGTTTACGCCATGCGGCATATGGTAAAATTGACTTGTCAAGTTGTTACGATTACAACGATATGTAACATGTATAACTTTTATATTATTTGATGGCTTAGAAAAAATCGAAACCTTTAAAAAAAACTAAACGTTCCTTAAAATCGCTCTATTCCCAGGCTTATAGCGTTTTTATCCTTTGGTCTACAGGGCTGTGTAAGGTGTCATTTTTTGCGCGATGATGTGTACTTTTTAATCGTTACCTTACTTGGGTATATGCGACTTTTTGATCGCTTTTTATCACAATTTTTCAAAATTTGATGCGACCAAAAATGCGCAATTTTGCACTTTGGGATTTCTTTGCGCTTGCGATAAGGAATGTGAGAATTTAATATTTCGGGTGATTACACACGCGGCGATACCAAACATGTTTGTTTATTTATTTATTTATTTATTTTTAATTATAAAATGGGAAAAGGGGGGTGATTTAAACTTTTAATAGGCCCCCTTCACACGTCCGGAAAAACCATCCGGATTTCCTATCAGGAAATCCGGACGGATTTCCGGACCCATAGACTCTAATTGGTCACGGACACCCTTCCGGATTTTTCCGGAATGGTGTCCATTCCGGAAAATAGATCCGGAAAAATAAAAATATGTCCTATTTTTGTCCGGAATTCCGGCCCGGACGCCCCCATAGAAGTCTATGGGAGCGCCGGAATCACAGGCACTTTCCTGATGTACATCAGGAAAGTGCCCGTGATTCCGGATGACTGAGAGCCCGCCGGAAGTACCCCCCCCCCCCCCCCCCCCGACCCCCCTCCCCACCACCGCCCGATCACCAAGCCGCGATGACCCCCGCCCCCCCAACCGTACATCAGCCGCCGCCGCCCGACCCCAACCCCCGACCCCCAGCACAGACATCAGGACAGGGCTGCCAGCCGCCCGATCATCCCGCCGCCGCGAGCCGCCTCCGCCGCCGGACCGTCTCAACAACTCACCGGCTCCGCCATCGTCCGCCTCTGTCTCCGGCCATCAGCGCCACCGTCCCTCCTCCGGAATGGAGCAGCGCCAGGGATCACCAATTCCGGCCCCCCGGACCTTCAGCGCCGATTTTCCCCCCGACCGGAGCAGCGCCGCCGCCGCCGATCTCTACATCAGGCCCGGACAGGTGAGATGGCCATCATGACTCCCATCATAACCTGGCAGCAGGGCATGATGGGAGTTGTACTTCTGCAGCCTGTGGCCATGCAGGTTGCAGAAGTACAACTCCCACCATGCCCTGCTGACAGGTGATGATGGGAGTTGTGCTTCTGCAGCCTGTGGCCATGCAGGTTGCAGAAGTACAACTCCCACCATGCCCTGCTGCCAGGTGATGATGGGAGTTGTGCTTCTGCAGCCTGTGGCCATGCAGGTTGCAGAAGTACAACTCCCACCATGCCCTGCTGACAGGTGATGATGGGAGTTGTGCTTCTGCAGCCTGTGGCCATGCAGGTTGCAGAAGTACAACTCCCACCATGCCCTGCTGACAGGTCATGATGGGAGTTGTGCTTCTGCAGCCTGTGGCCATGCAGGTTGCAGAAGTACAACTCCCACCATGCCCTGCTGACAGGTGATGATGGGAGTTGTGCTTCTGCAGCCTGTGGCCATGCAGGTTGCAGAAGTACAACTCCCACCATGCCCTGCTGACAGGTCATGATGGGAGTTGTGCTTCTGCAGCCTGTGGCCATGCAGGTTGCAGAAGTACAACTCCTATCATGCCCTGCAACCTGGGTGGCCACAGACTGCAGAAGTACAATTCCCATCATGACCTGTCAGCCGGGAATGATGGGAGTTGTAGTTCTGCAAGCTGTGACCATCCAGTTTGCATCTCCCATCATGTCCTATTTTTTTCTTCTCATCAGGAAATCCTGAAGGTTTTTCCTGATGGTTTCCTGATGATTTCCTGAAGGTAAAAACGGATTACTGTCAGGAAATCCTGATACTTTCCTGATGACATTTGAGGTTTCCTGATCAGGATTTCCTGACAGTAAAAACTGACACGGACGTGTGAATGGGGCCTTAGGGGAGGGGATTTTTTATTAATAAAAACACTTTTTTTTATTTTCACTAACAGTAATTAGAAGCCCCCTGGGGGACTTCTATATACACAGCACTGATCTCCCATTGAGATCAATGCTGTGTATATACAGTAATAGAGCACCGATCAATCAAATCAGTGCTCTATTATAATGGTCTGCAGCAGAACATCTAAATAGATTGCCGAGTCGGGATCAGCGTCATTCCGACGTTGAGCCCCGGCCGCCTCAGTACACCGGATTTCCCCCCCGCGATCGTATCGCCACTAGACACCAGGGACAGGGGAAAACAAGGCAGTTAGAGGCAGCTGTCATGTTTGACAGCTGCATCTAACTGGCCTAATTAGCAGGGGGCGGGCGATTGGCGGCACCCGCTAATAGTCGCGGTCCTGTGCTGCAGTAAGCACCCGGGATCACGGCGGTTCAGAGTGGGGCCACAGTATGTAATCTGCTAATCATTTTTATGTATTTTATTTCTAAAATGGGAAGGGGGCGATTCCAACTTTTTGTGGAAAGGGGCTTTAACACTTTTTAAACACACTTTGGGGGGGGGGGAATTTATGAAGACCAGCGTGCAAGTACGCTGGTCTTTTATCAGGCCTCGCCCCCTTTTTCTCAGCAGGATTCACTAAGAGGCACACGCCTCTTAGTGAATCCGGACGGGCGGGCGCTCGAACCTGCACCCGGCATACTAAATCTACACCTGCTTCCAGCAGGTGTAGATTTGGATCATGATTTACACCTGCTCACAGGCATAAATCATGAATTAGGTGCGAGATGAGGCCACGCCTCCTTCCCACCTTGTCACACACCCCCAAGCTCCGCCAGCCCACCCATTGGGTGAGCGGGGCATACGACAGGCGTACGCCAGGGAGAAAGGGTGAATCTGCACCTTCTTCCTGGTGTACGCCTCAGGCAGACCCTTCGTAAATGTCCCTCTTTAAGTCTCCTTAGGTTGTATAGACTGATCACTACTATGGCATACATGTACACCCATGGCCGTTAAGGGGTTAAAACCCACCAAAAACTAGTTTTTAAAAAATAAAAATAAAAAAAAACCAACCATTTCTAGTGTGGCGGGATGGTCAGGGTTTAGTTTTGTCCTGTGAAAAACCTTCCAGATTTACGTAGAACATGCTCCACATTAATTAATTTGACGCAAAAAAAAAAAAGAAACCACACACGTTCATACGGCAGCATATCAGCTTAAAATTGACTCATTGTTAGTAAAAGAGGCACAATATGTCCATGTTTTTGTATATGCATTACCTGCCAGACTACCATCACAGGGTGGACATACTTCTTAAAGATGCCATGCATTAGGGAATGCATGGATGATGAAAAGCAAACTATGGTCGGTGCATAATGTGCCATATAGCAATGTGCACACCTATAATTATTACCAGAACCATGAATAAGGAGGCTTTGATGCATTCAAAACACGTTGGTTCAACACTTTGAAAAATAAATAAAGGCCTGACCCTATGGGGCTGGAGAGCTCATGTCTTTATTACACGGATCCTGGGGTGTTCTCACATGCTCCAGACTACATCCGAGAGGGATTGTTGATATTTTTCGAGAGTGCCGATCCATTTCTAGAGTAACATTATACTTATTATATTTTATCTTGTTATAAATTGGTCTAAACATGGAAAAGAAACACAAAACCATATGGAATATTGGAATAGAAAAGACCATCATGGAGCGGCAGCAAACCACTTAACAACAGGTACAATTAGCCAGAACTGCCGCTATATCTTTAAGTATATGGCAGAATGATACTCGGTGGGTTAATTACATTACGAAATGATGGTTGTTACTAAGAATTCTCTCGGAAATAACCACATCCTAGTAAAACACGTACCCGGTGAGTGATTACATCTGACTTTGTACAAGCATTTATTCCGTGTAAGAGACCAAGTAAAATTGTTTTGTTCCATTGTATTTGCCCTACTAATTACCCAGGGGGAAATTAACGTACGGTTACCCAGGTCCTGCGGTGCATTTATTTCTGAAAAATTATAAGGTGTTTAATTCAGCTCTGTGTGTTTACATTGTGCCCAGTGCTTAGCAAGCCATTGTTTATTAGCATCTAAACAGAATCTTTGTGTATTAATATAACCTTTTCACATAAACACAGTTCACTAAACAAATACAACATTAAAATTGATGAAGCAGATCGTAATGAATGAGGAAAATTCTTTTATGCATCAGGAGTCATCAATAAATCCGGCTTGGTGTTTGCGTGTTTTCTGCTCATTTCACCCCCCACCCTCCGGCTGCCCCCGTGCAATTTATCTGCTGTTCCCTTCTCACCCACATCCTGGTTGCACAATTGGTTTCCCTTCACTCTAGTCTTCAAGGCTATGTAGGCATAGTAATATAGTAAAATGCCAACTTGGACATTAGAGACAGATCCCTTAAAGGGGAATTCCGGCAAAAAAAAAAAAGAATCAACTGGTGTAATCCAAGGCACCACCGTTATATATACACAGTGGTGCCTTGGATTACGAGAATAATTTGTTCCAGGACCGTGCTTATAATCCAAATCCACTCATAAACCAAAGCAAATTTTCCCATAAGAAATCATTGATATGCAGACAATTGGTTCCACACCCCAAAAATAATGATTTTTTTTTTATTCTGAACAACATGTAGAACAGATGAAACAAACAGTGAAAAACAGCTTAATATGTGATATTACTGTACAGTATAGCAATAAGCATGTGGTGTATAATGTAAGTGCATAAACCTGGAAATACAGCAGCAGTTTGTAGATACAGAATGGATATGCAGATCCCCATAATGCAGTAGCGTTGTACAACAGTACAGAGGTCTGTGTGGTCACATGACAGCAATGGGGAAGGGGTGTGTGTTCAGCATGGACCAATCAGGAAGTGTGAATAACAGAGCTGTGCAGGAGGACAGTGACTTCTCTATACAGCAGTGTGTAGCTGAGTGTAAGTGCAGGCACATTATAGCAGCAGTGTGTAGTATAGCTGAATGTGAGTGCAGGCACATTATAGCAGGAATAGAGAGGATGGGAAACACAAGGACCAACAGAGACTGCAGGGAGCATGAAGGAATGAGCAGGGTATATGTGGGCACATTCATGCAGCACACTATCCGGGCAGAGGGGGGTTACAGCTACAGTTACAGTTATGCAGACCATGTCCCTCCCCCACTCCTACCTAGTACAGGGAGCTCTTAAAACAAAGCAATGCTCTTAAACCAAGTTACAATTTTGAAAAACTGTGAGCTCTTAAACCAAAACACTCTTAATCCAAGTTACTCTTACACCAAGGTACCACTGTAAAGAGATTATATATATATATATATATATATATATATATATATATATATATATATATAGTGGCATGGTGGGGCTTTAAGACGCAGTTCTATGCCTCTGGAGTGGGAATTAGAGTTCAGGTGGAGCTCCTGGTCCATATACTCCACTCCAACCTTAGGCCTTATTCACACATTCAGTAAAGTTTCTATTGGGCAATTCACAAAGTCCATGTTAATTTTGATCCGTAATCCGTTCCGTAAAAAAATAGGACAATGTCTAGTGTGGATCGTGATTGCGGTACAGATTACCAATAGAATTCTATGGGATCCGTGTTTTTCACGGACGTCACATCAAATATATGCAAACTATACTATTCACATTTTATGGAAAAACGGAAACGGATGCAATACGGATGAATTTATACGGACCACGGAGTAAAAATAGCGGGAGGTTTTGCGGTCCAGAAAAATTACTGAATGTGTGAATGAGGCCTTAGAGCTAATGAGGCTCTGAAACCCACCTGGTGGAGCTCTATTAGAGATTTCAGAGCTGCCCAGGTGATGGCTCCCAGGAGAAGACTCCCAAGGTGGGAGAACACAGGCAGTGCTAGGCCTGTGGGAGCTGCAGCCAAAAGGACATGGTGAAACCAGTAAGTAGAACTGGTGATGTTGAGCAGTGGGCTCAGAAAGACAGCTAGGGAAGCTGCAATGTGTAGTCAGTGGCTAGACGGCCTAGGTCTTATTTTATTTGCAAAGTGTTGCCTACTTTTTTCCTTGCACTCACAAATAAAGTTGGCTGTGGTCAGTTTAAAGCATTCAGCACTGACTGGACTGAAGTTTGTGATGTGCCAACCGTCTCAGACCCAGGAGATGGCGATCCCAGCGAGTGAGTAACCCCCAGATTGTCACTATATATATGTACATACATACGTACATACACACACATATATACACACACCATATCCTTTACCCCCTGATGAAGGAAGGAGGCCACTTGTCAGAGTATTTTGGTGAATTTTCCACTATTTGCACTAGTGTGGGTGTGAATATTGTGCAATGCATTTGTACTTTATTATTAATTATGTATAGATACTTGTGGTATATTATTGTTTATACCCATTTTACTGTCCGTGTTACTATTTATCACTGGTTAAGCTCTTAATGTTTTGCACAGTATGTTTTATTGCACAGTAAGCTATAACTGTACATTACATAGACAAAAGGTCCTATGTGCTTGCTGTTCCCACTCTGCTATTACTGATTTGATACTGTACTTTATATAATCTAATAAGGTAAGAGGTATTGTTGATTTTATTTAGACTTTTTGTTGGGTATTTTCTAGTGCTGTATTTTTTGTAGGATAGATATACATGGAAAATTTGTCTTACCTGAAGTTTTCATTTCCTGGAGTCCGTAGGCAGGACATACATGGTAACAGATTCATGTTCGGCAGGACATGGGTTAACAGATTCTGGTCGGCCTGGAATAGGAGATAGTATCTAGCAATACAGAGGGAAGGGATTAATAACTGATTGCACCTGGACAACCCCCCTATAGGATGGTCAAACAAATACATGTATAGTATGCAGCAGTAAGATTTTATAATATAATATTTTGCTGCCTATGGACTCCAAGAAAAGGAAAATTCCGGCAAGACAAATTTCCTACTTCCTGATCGTCCTACGGCAGCACATACAAATGTGACATGTTAGAATAAGCAACATCAACACATTAAGGTTTTTTGTTTTGTTTTTTTGCCTTTTTTCAAGCGTTTTTCTTTGCTTCTCCCCTCCACTCTTGCTTTCTTTTAAATTACCTCTTTCCATCAAAAGGGTGAAAGTTGCCTCTTTTTTTACGTGTTCTCCTGAACCGACCTCTGAATCCTGCCATAGGTTTCTTTTTAGACTGTGGGAACACAACCCCCTCATTGAGGGATTTTAATATGTTATTGAGCTGGTTCCCGAAAAGAGATGAGGGATAAAATTAGACAGATACAAAGTTGTGTTTAGTGGGATTATCACTGCTTGATCCAGAGAGCCGCATTGGATAAGGCCATAGATCTTGAGGAGAACTTCAAGACATCCAGAGAACCATCACAGAGGAAGCTGGCAGCAGACTTCAAAACGGACATATTGGACCAACAGTTCCTCCCTAGGCACTCCCTCCTTAACATCTTGTGAGAGGTGACCCAGCCACATCCTTAAAGCTCTCGCCACAGGCAGAGTGGCAGTGGTGACCTTGGAAGAAGAGGCTGCAGAAGAGTAAGACTTCTTACATAAAGCATCCGCTTTTCTCTCCATGGGGTCTGGCAGCAGAGAGATCTCATCGGCGGGAAAGCCAAATCTCTTTGAGAGGAGAGCAGCGGCTAAGTCAACTTTAGGAGCAGATTCCCACTCAGCAGATGCACCAGGGTTCATCTTATAGAAAAATTTGAATCTTCCAGCAGAATTATTCCTTTTCTCAGGTTTTGCCCAATCTTTTTGAAACCATTCCGACACTAGCGGGTGAGATGGTAGCAGTTTGCCTTTAGTAGGAGGAAAATAAAAAAAGACGATTTTAATTAGATGTAAGACACGTCTTTCTCGGACTCCAGAGTTTCCTTGACAGCAGAGATTAGTTTGGGCACTTTCTCTTTATCCAGGAGATACATATTATCAGTAGTACCATCATCATCATCAGACGTGTCAGATGAGTGACTAGAGGAGGCTGGAGATACAGCCACTCACTGACGTTGTGGGGTTTTTAAACCAGAACTAAGCCCCGCACATGCTTAGTACCTCACTTCCTGCTGGCCGGAGCTCGCCGCCATCTTGAAGGAGGCATAGAGGTAGCTGATACAATGGCAGAAATGCTATACTGGAGCACCCACAGTGAGATAATAAATGTAGTATGAGGCTATGTTCCCACAATGTCTCTGGCCCCTGATCCCTAGCAGCTTCCTGATGTAGAGACAGGGCTTGAGACGTAATGTTCCAGGCCAGCTCAAGCAGTCAGCAGTTTTAGCCATGTCCCGCCTTTGCCGCTTACTGGCTGAGCGGGCTTGATACATCATGTCCTAGCTCTTCACACCAGGAAGCGGCCAAGGATCAGAGCTGCGGACTGTGGGCAAAGAGGAGCACATTCTTTTTTTTAAAATGTGGGTAAAAATATTGTGGGAACATAACCTAAGGCTACATTCACACATCCACAATTTTGCAGACTTTACAGAGGGGGAAGGTAAGTAATGGATTGGTTCCCCACCCGGCATGATGTATCAATATTACACCAGCAACAGGGAAACTCTTTGAATTGTAGTAACAGAGAGTTTTCCTGCTGCCGGCATGATATTGATACATCATGCCGGGCAGGGTACGAATCCATTACTTACCTTCCTCATCTGCAAAATTGCGGACATGTCAATGCCCCCTTGCAGTGCCAAGCGGGGATAACACATGAGACCTTTACCAGTGTCTTTTAAAGGGGAAACACCCCTTTTCCACAGTCAGAACCAGATTTTATATTAACCAGGTGTCTGAGACCAGCAATGTGGAGGCACAGGTGAGGGATCAGGAATACTCCTAGATATACTGCTGGCAAATATCAGAGCCCCAGGGACCTGGAGAACTTCCAGGTAAGGATGGTCGGAACCTGCCGAGGTACGGGTTCCTATCAACCTGAATGCTCAGCATCAGATTCCCGCTGTCTGGCCGCTCTGTGCTGCTGGTGGATACAGCAGGAGGACCGCCTGGAAAACTGGGATACAGCCTATGGCTATGGCTGTATCCCAGTTTTCCAGGCGGTCCTCCCGCTGTATCCACCCTCTCCACGGAAAGGGCAGACAGCGGGAATCATTGCAGAGAGTTCGGGTTTATACGAACCCGAACCTCGGCAGGTTCGGACAATCCCTACTTACAGGTATAGAAGCAGTCTTAGTAATTTCTCTCACAGAGCAGAGGAAAAATTGCCAGATACTATGTTCTATTCCGGGCCAACGAAAATCTGTAAGGCAGGAAACACACATGGCATTTTTGTGGAATACAGCCAATGCAGCTTTTGTGCCAAAACCAGAAATGGATTAAATCTGGCCGCAGTAGTGGAGTCCAATGCAAGAGCAATGGAGCATTACAAGCCAGCCATTTAATTTAATGGCCAACAACCATGAAATAGCATTCACTGCCCTCTCTTATAGACAGAGGTCGGGTCATAACCAGAAGGCTGCTCTTTGACTTTCAATGTAGTCTAAAAAGCTTGGCTCCATCTTTTGATACCACCTCATCTCCATACCCTTCACAAGAGGCAGATTCATTGCAGCTAAGACCATATAGCATAGGAGCAGTCAGTTTCAATTACATGACGGGGAATAATCAGCAATTAGAAACCGCGGCTATTTACAAATTATGTAAAATATTAACGGTCAGGGTTTATACATTGAATAATTTACGCATCGGCAGTAAACAGGGGACTTGGAGGTGAGACGTCACTCTAATCAGAGCCATAAACCGGGGTCTCCTGGCGACTTTTAACATGCGCAGCCTCAGAGATTTACGCCAGGAACGTGGCTTGTTTCTGAACATGTATGGCCTTGGGAGAAAAACAGCTGTTTGAAGACCGGCAAAAGCAACTACTGTACTCCCAGTCAAAGCTTTGAATGTGTATGTTAGATTTAATGGAACAGATGTTGTGTCTTAAAGCTCCAGAGTTGCTGAAGACTTTGTCTGGTGTCAGCTTTTCACGGAGTGAGGAGGTTTTTTTTTTTCCTATAATGAATTCAGTCATTAATAAAAGCAATTAAACCTAACGGGTTCTCTGTGGCTTTGCTGCGCAGTCATCCTGTTCTGTTCCTGGGGATGGCAGAAAGCTTTTTGTGTCCCTCTTTTTTTTGTTTTTTTTTTTCAATTTTTTTTTACAAAGCTAATCATTTTCTTTTGAAAATTGTAGAATAAAACAGCTCAGCGCGTAGAGATGGAAGTCAATATCCCGTCTTGTTTTCAGATGTAGAGTTTTTAATCGGTATAGTCTCTTTGCAGATGGTAGATATTTACAAGATACAATCCTGGAGGAGTTTTACATCCCGGTAATTAATAATTATGCTAGGCGGAAAATGGAAATGAAAGTCGCCAGTGTAATTGTTGAAATGGAATACAAAACTGGGTATAATATGGAGGGTGACAAATACAGGAATACAGATGTGGCAAACTGTACTTTACAGTGCTTTTAGCTGCTGTAAACCATATCTCTAAATGCTGCCAAAGGGACTAGTTCTCCAGTCACAGAGCCACTGTCGTAGATGCCGTAGTGCAGATCTAACCACACTCACTCCCCTATATGAGAATGGAATGAAGTTCAGCTGGAAGTCCTTACGTTTACACCTGAAATGGGTGGCATTACAGCAGTGTCTTTGTGACACAAGGTGCGCTATCTGAAAGCATTACAGTTGTAGCTTGCCAAATTTATAAAGCTTTATTTTTTGTCATGGTCTTTTGCTTTTGTAAAATAAAAAAAATAGCTTTGCACCTTCATACACCTTTTATTTTTCTGTCTACGTTTGGGAAGTCTTCTGAAGCTTTTGTTCTGAGTATCGCAAGACTGCTGTATTGCGGCGTCCTTTTGTTTTCACACTCCTCTATTGTCAGGGTATAATATGATTAGAATCATGACAGCCATAGAGGCCCTAAGGGCCCTATTACACGGAGCGATAATTGTCCCGATTCAGCCATTCAGAGACAGCGATCAGCCATTGAAACGATCATTGGCTGATCATTTATTTAGGCCCTGAAGATTCAAACAGTTTACATTACCTGTCCACGTTCCCGGTCTCCTCCTTTTCTCTGCTTCCTCCCTGATCCCGGGCGCCGAAGCTTCAGAGCTTTGGCGTGATTGGCCGTGATTCCAGTGATTGGCCGAGCTGCCTGTCAGCTTAGAGTCCAGGTGCGGATTAACTTTACCATAGGCCTCGGGCTGTTCACAGAGCCTGGGCCCCCCACCCCACTGTAACTATGGCAGCACTAGCGTGGCGTTCATAGTATAGGACAGATAATGTCATAATGACCTCATTTGTGAAAAATTGCAGTAAAAAGCTGTGATTTTTTTTGCAAATAATGGCAGAACTGTAGCCAGGAGACAATACACCACTGAAAGTATAAGTCTTTTTGGGTGGCCATGGGCCCTGGGCTACCAACTGAAAAGAATCTATTATAATCCACTACTGGCTTAGACAGGCCGCTCTGAAGTTTCAGCACACAGGACCAGGGAAGAAGCAGAGAACAGGAGAAGAGCGGGAACGTGGACAGGTAATGTATTGGGCAGGACAGGTACAGTTTCAGCAAGCAAAAAAGAAATTTGGTCAGCTCTCCTACAACACCATTCACACTAGACAGGAGCATGTTGCTGAGGCTGAAATTGCAAACACACAAAAAAAAAAAAACATCCCACCGCGATAAGATGGCCTCATGCCGGGATGGACTCACACATCCCACATCTCCTCTCCTTGCTTCGCAGCTCTCAGCAGTGTGTACGAGCCCTGGGGGAAGGAGCGGCCGCTTGCACCTGGAGGCATAATGATGCCTGCGGCCACAAGGGTAGTGGCCGGAGTGGGGAGCCTATGGCTTAGTCATACACTGTGCTACATATAACTGTGAGTGCTCATCAGGGTGGCTCACAGTAAACCGGAGCACTTGCAGAACCCTGGAGGGGGACAAATGGGTGCAGTCCCAGAATAGTGGACCTGACATGGTTGGGAGGTGTGGGAAGGTACTGGCACAGAGGCTGAACCATCACTGGCAGGTGCAAGCTGCTGTAACAGCCAGGATCAGAGATAAATCACGCCATTTAACCCCTACGGTTCCACGGTTAACAGTAACTGCCGCCACAAGTTACTGCCAGGGGCGTAGCTAGGATCCATGGGGCCTCACAGCAAGAAACTGTACAGTGCCTCATGAATCCTGCATGCCCCCCCACCGCCAATACTCACCCTGCCAGTGGGTGCTGTGAGGAGTAGCTACCATAGCTACCATAGAGACAGACAATGTTTGCGCCAGGGGTGGGGGGATGATTATAGCAGTTGCGGAATCACCGCCTTCTCCCCTGATGGGTATACTCCTTTAAAAGAATATAAGCCCTTACACAGCTAACTAACCCTTCCTGACCTATTATACAAATTGAGTGTGCTCACTATCACTGACTGGCACTGTCACAACTACGTCTATAGTGATGCAACTTATTTAAACTGTACAAGCACTACTTAAAATGTATCGTTTCAGAGATATAGACTATGTAATCCCCTGATGTGCTGCTTAGTTTCATAACCCAATACCCTAGGTAACAGCCCGCCAGGCACCCTCTTTCTTCTGTTGTACATGCTCAGTTCAATCAGAGTCACATGATCTGTCTCATAAGTAATGGCAGTTGGTTTTCACTACACTTGCAGACAAGGGGGATTGTGTCTGGGCATGCTCATGACATCACATCAGAACACGACAAACAGTGACATCAAGTAAGTGACATAATTGGTGATGTCATCCCAGGGCCCTAGGAAAGAAGGTGCAGAGCCCCAGACTCTCTGTTCTTAGGGACTCACTAGCGATCACACTGTCTGTACTACCTGTGCGTTCTGCCTGTGTATACTGCCAGTTTATTTCTAGTGTTTCTGATCTTCGTCAGTCCATAGAGAGAGAAGAGGATTAACAGGGGTCTTGCCATTTTTGGCAACCTCCTGTGCTATGTGGTTCCAATCCTGGTGGGCTGCCTCTCCACCAGACACCTGCTCATCTTGATTAAACCCTTCATCAACCCGCTGAGCTGGGGCAATTCCATCAGCGACCTGCTCAGCTGGGACAACATCACCAGGGACCTGCAGAGACCAAATGCTACGATCAGAGACCTGCCCAGGTGGAACTCTACCACCACCAACCTGCAGTGTCCCAACTTTACCACAAGGGTCCAAACACCACCACTGGAGAGCTGCTCAACTGAAATGTGACCACTGGAGACCCGATTAACCTGATCTGCATCACCAGCCATCTGCACAGCATGGAAAGTGCCTTCTTTGCCCTGCTCCGCTGTATCACCGCTATCAGTTATGTGCTCAATTGGGTGTCCACCACCAGCCGCCTGCTGAGCTAGATTTTCACGGACAGCCACCTGCTTATCTGTACTTTGCCAAAGTTATACATACCCCCCATATGCTTCCTGTACCAGGATGGTCGTTTTCCCTGACTTTGAGCCCCCTCTCCAGCTGCACAGGAAGGCCTGTAGTTCTGAAAATCTCTCTGACTGTCGTCACATAGATTTCTCTGTCCTCCATTTTGTGCCAAACATCAGAGAAGGTGGGCGGTCTTGGCAGTGAGACAGTCTCTCCTAGTTGGTCCCTTCCTCATGGCTAATTTACATATCTGGGCGTATGAATTCCTATTGGTCTGGTACACTGCCGTGCTATGTTATCCAGAGGAGCGGCCATATCCCCCTTCATCTGTGCTACAGCATCTATGTAATAACAGACTGTGGTCCTGCAATGTCCCTGTATGTAAGTAATAGAGAAAGTAATCAGCTCACCAATTGTAGGCTTCTCTTCGGTGCTGCGGATCCACACCTGGCAAGTGTGCGCCAATGTATCCAAGGAAAGCAATGATCCAGCACGTAACAAAGAAAGTTGCCTTTATTTTCCAAATGCAGGTAAAAACATGTGAAACACCATAGTGCAGGGACCCCACAGATATCAGACGCGTTTCGAGCGCATGCGCACTCTTGCTCACTGATAATCCCTCCCATCACATTGCATACCTAAATACCCTGAGAACCAGGTGCATTTCACTAGTGTGGGAGTAGTTAAGTGAACTAGTAATGTGCTATGCATATAGTCACAAGGCTGGAGCCTATACATGTAATAGTCCAAACAATATATACAAAGAATATATAATAACATATTGGGACAAGAATGCTAAAAAACAAAAGGAAATGGATATCATGATAACGGGATATATATTCCATATTACTGCAACAGAAAAAGCTAAATTGTGAACACATGGGAAACTAAACAGCTGTAACCAAAATATAACATTTACCGATACTACATGAATATGGTCAGCGTTCCCACGTATGTCCCAAATTACTTATCCAACAAAAACACATATAATGTGAAGAATAATTTCTTATGACTACTATGTGTGATGTTGGAAAAGGGAGTAAGTTCCACAATAACTGGTCGTAACCTAATCAGTCTGAATGGTGAGCTATAAGGCAATATATATAGTCTGAAAACGGGCCAAAAAGGTTATCATCATAAACAATAAACAATCAAATTCTAAATGATAACAAAATACGGAAAGGGGCATGAAGAAAACATATGTACACAAATTAAAATTCCCCCCCAAAAAAAAAAAAAACTTTTTGAAAATTAGTAATGAAATAACAATTCACGGCGTACATTCATGCCCTCCGGGGCTCGAGTGCCCAATGTAAACTGCCAATAAGCCTCTCGATCACGTAAGTGTTTATGTATATCTCCACCTCTTGTTGATGGCACAATTTTTTCAATGCCATAGATTGTGAAGAATTTACAGTTAGACTGATGATAATTGATGAAATGTAATGATGCACCTGATTTATTCCTCAACAGATTTCCAGTGATGTCATTTAAGTGCTCCAATGCGCGAACCTTTAATTTTCTGCTGGTGCAACCAACATATTTAATATTGCACATGGTGCATTCAAAGACATACACTACATGAGTGGAGTTACAGTCAATATGTTGCTTGATGGAAAATTGTTTGGAATGAGAATTATTATAAAATGTGCTACAGACCTTAGAAAAACTACAAGTTCGGCACGGGTAAGTACCGCACCTAAAGAATCCAAGCCGTTGTAACCAAGTTGGAGATCTTTTATCTGATAGAACTAAACTTGGAGATAGCATGTCCCCAAGGGTCTTAGCCCTTTTGGGGACAATTGCACAACCCTGAGCCAGTAATTCAGCTAACTTGTCATCCTCCTGCAAAATATGGATATGCTTCTTTATGATGTACTTTATGGTATTGAAAAGCGGAGTATAAGTAAGTGATAATACTGGTTTGGACAAATTCGCATGTTTGTTTTCGGATGTCTTGTATTTAGGGAGAATTAATGTTTGTCGGTCCTTACCTCTAACTATGTGTCGGGCTCTGTTACAGTGAAAATTGCTATAACCTCTTGCTTTTAACCTGCACTCTAAATCGAGGGCCTCCTGCTCCCTCCTGTCCCTGTATGTACATCTAATCTCTGCTGGAATACAGCGTCTTCATGATGTAGCAGAGCTGAGTGTCACGTCAGTGCTGCCATGTTCCTGGAGGTAAGCTTCTCCAGGAACATGGCAGCACAGTAGAGAAACTCAGCTCTGCTACATCGTGAATACGCTGTATTCCAGCAGAGATTATATGTACATACAGGGACATCAGCCTGTCGCCGCAGCTGCCTCTCCCTGGGACCCCTCTACATTACTACCCCCACTCTCCAGGAGCCCCCGCCAGTAGTTGCTTGCTCATCCCGTAGCCGCCGGTAGGTACATCTCCCCGCACCGCTGGTTACCTCCGGCGGCCTGCCCAATCAAGTAGGACCCCTCTCCAGCCTGCTGCCCACCCTCCTGGAGTCCCCGCCGGCCGCTGGTTGCTTGTTCAGCAGCCACCGGAGGGGTCAGAATGGGAGAAAAATGTTTCAAACTGTACAACCCCTTTAATCCCTTGGTTACCAGACTGTAAGCAGCTATCTGTAAAGATGCTGCATACTGTAAGGAGCAGAACACCTGTCACAATGATGGGTGTCCTACTCCTGCCTTTATGAGTCTCTTCTTTTTTTTTTCAGATATCAGTATCCATAGGATTTCATTGGATTCCGTTGACTATGTTAATGATCACAGGGTTTTTTTTTTTGGTTTTTTTTTTAAATAAAAATATATTTATCAATTGTGTCTTGTGATCGCAGCTGCCTCTCATTACCCTCAGCTCCCGGGACACTGATGTGTGCGGGACCGCTCTCACTGCAGCGGTCCAGCACACATCAAACCCCTTCAGTGTCAGGAACATGCATATACAATCCTGCTGCACTTGGTATGGTATGCAGCAGGAACGTATATCTACGTATTGCTAACTTGAAGGGGTTAAATACATCAAATTTATCAAGGTTTCTCAAAGTTGTATTTTAAATGTTCGCCCCTTTCTTTGTGGCTTGCACTCCTCCCTTGTAACACCCATGTGACCCCAATGAGCAGGAAGCACCTGTGCGCATATGGAAAGTACCTTCTCTTTCTCCCATTCTACCTGCTGGTGCATTGGTGAGTAGTAACACCCTGTTCACACTCGTGTTGCTAGATGGCCGTCTTCTCCGCCGGCAGCACCTGCGGGGTGTAGGGGGACCCATGGGGTTTGGTCCTGTGACAGTGGGGTTGCAGGGCCATTCTGTGCCCCCCCTGCCCTGTTGGTGCTTGCCTTGCGGGGTTGGCGGTCGCTGACCGGCACAATGTTGTAGGGACTTGTGTGCCAGAAGACCTGCAAGCGGTACATGAGGCAATATGGTTTGAACTAATTATATACCGGACACTTGGGAGGTATGTAAAGAGGCCTAATCTCTGTGTAGTCATTTGACACTAGTGAGGATACAGAAGAAACATGTTTCTATATGGATGTATTCCTCTATATACAGTATCAGTACATGTGCACAACATCTATACAAGAAGTCTAGATTAAAAAAAAAAAGTTTTACAAATCATATATAGATGTAACAAAAAGCACAATGCAAGGGATTACTGGGGGAGGAGTGTGAATACGTGTCTTTACTTAATCAAACAATAAATTCTCTAATGTGCATCAAGCATCTGATTTTCCTAATGCGTATTGCTTCATAAGAGACATATGGTAATTACAGGAAAAAACACAAATGGCTTTGAGAATAATTCTGGCAATGTGCAGAAATCTTTTGTAGACTGTATCCCACTGAGGGCAACTCCGTTATTTTTTGTTATTTATGTCTCATTTTCGATGTTTTGTTAGCGCACATTTGCCATACTAGTCACCATATGGACGTGCAAACATTAATGTGGTAATTTTCTGATGATAACCAAATTATTTATTGAGCTAAGATGAGAATATACAGAGGGAGACTGGAACAACATAAGGTGTATCCTTCTGGACAACTAATTGTGAATCTGAGCACATTTGCACGTCCTCCCGGGAGAGGCTTGTGTCAGGATACGTACAAATCACAAATATTTGCTTGGGGGCATATTATGAACAAAACATGGGACAAAGACAAAACATACACCTAAACAGCGAGCCTCCCGAGGCAGCAATGAGGAGCCGCGTTCCTCTACGCTCTATTCCCATTGTTTTCCTGCACCCTGGTATCTCTTAGCTTTTCTTCTCTAGCAGGATTTTTCTGAAGTCAGAATTATGGGAAATAGCATCATGCTGAGCGCAGAGAAGAGGAGAGGAGCAGGGTTCAAGTAAAATGTAGAATCATTTATAATGTTTATTATGCAGATTCAATTTATTGTGTTGTTTTAGGTTTTAGTGTTTGTAATCCTTCTAGAAATAATGGTGGGGGCAGTAGCGCAGCTTGAGGGAATGTTTTTATTTTACTCTGTATTAGTAGGAGTATTGTCATAGGCTTTGTTATTAGGGCTATGAAAAGAACAGGCATTGTTTGCAATTAAAACAGCGTCCGTTCTTTTCGTATTCAAATGTGTTGCGTTGAAGTCAATGCAAACAATGGCCGTTATTTCCGGACGTTCTGCATTGATTTAAATGATATTTTCAGTAAAACAGCGGGCGTTGTTTGACACTCAAGACAACGAGCGTTTGGCACAACAAGTCCCCCAAAAAAACGTCCAATGTCCAATCAGCTATAGTGATGGCTTCCTCAGGGGACACATGCTGGGCATAACTTTTAGCAGACAAATAGGAACATTGGCGCGCCATTTAAAGGGGAACTCCAGCGGGAGGGGGCACTTTTTTGCTGGGATCGGGGAGGCGGTGGCCGAGGGAAAAGACGTCCACTCACCTCCCCGGTTCCAGCGGCGGGTCCCGCATCGCGGCGCTCCGGTGCCCGGTTACCAGCCGCTTCCAGGTGTCTGACGCGGGGCCGAGACGTGACGTCTCAGGTCCGCTCACCCACTCAGTGAAGGAGGCGGGGTCCATTTCAAGTCCGCTCAGATACCGCCTCCTCCACTGAGTGGCTGAGCGGACCTGAGACGTCACGTCTCGGGCATGGGTCAGACACCCGGAAGTGGCCGGGAACCGGGCCCCACCGCTGGAACCGGGGAGGTGAGTGGACATCTTTTAACTCGGCCACCTCCTCCCTGGTCCCAGCAAAAAAGTGCCCCCCCCCCCCCCCCCCGCTGGAGTACCCCTCCTAGCACAGGACATGTGCCGATCACTCAAGAGAATAGTACAACAGTAATAAATGTAGGAATTACCGTGATCTAATCCAAAGAGTGTGACTGGAAAAGAAATGGCAATAAGTCATCAGGATTTACATCTATGATATTTATTATGGCTGATCTTTTTAGATGGTAATTGCCCAACCTACAAGTAAACAGAATAAAGCTGGATCCATGGCCAGCACGTAACTTGATGTCATCAACAGCATAGCCAAATAGAAAAACCCAGGTGGGCACCACAGGATCACTATTAGGGTGCTTGGTCCATGCATGAAACCCAGAAAAAGACAGGCAGAAATACATGGACTGCACAACTAGATATGTAAAAAGTACAATATCTCTTTATTAACAATAATGATAGACAAGAACCTCCAAAACATAAGAATTTATTTCAAAAGGACAATCATATCTCAACTGGCATCTACAGCATAACAGCATAGCCATGAAGAAATCCTGCTCCTATTTAATCTTTCTTCTGCTTTCTCTCCCTCCCTTTACAGCTAAAAGTTCACTCATTTACATTTTTCAGCTCTTTCTTTTCTTTTCTCACTCATGTTCCGGGATTTTTCTCTCCTTAGTTTGAACCAGGAGCAGAACCTCTTGACTCTTTTGTTTCCTGATATTTCTTTGTTTTTTTTCACAGAGGGTTATTGCTTTATATTTAGATGGAAATGGATAACTTTAGATTTTTTTGCCTTTCTTTATGTTGGTCATGGCTTCCTCGGGACTCTTTTTCAGGACTAAGAGGACTTCTATTTGTTTTGGCACTTCTATATGGCAGATGATCCCTGCCTCCTCTCCAGGTATGTCATCCAGAGTTAGGCCATGTTCACAAGGGGTATGACACCGGCCGTTGTGTGACCTGGCCAAGTCACAGAACGGCTGGTGTCAGTGAAGATCATCCTGGCCTGTACTGTAGTACCGGATGGATGATCTTTAATTGTGCTAAACTTGGATGCTGAATAGCCAACAATGGAGAGTGTGGCTGTTGATAAAGACCTTATGGTCGGAACGCGTGCATCGAACCACATGTGTTAATAAAAACACGATTTTCTTCATTGCATTATGAGAGTGGCGGGATTTTCTTTCTACCATTATGTGACCTGTCAGGCTTGTGGGGCGGCTGTCAATGAATAGCAGCATCACAAAACTGACAGGTCAGTTTTCTGTTCGGCCACTAGGGATCCTGGCCAGAGTGTATACTATGTGTATACACTCCGGCCGAGATCCCATTCAGACTGCAGTGCACTAAAGTTTTGTATTTATCACGGCCATTGTTGCAAATCGGCAACAACGGACGTGATTAATACAAAACTTATGTTGTGTGAACATGGCCTTACCCTGTCTTTTAGAACATCTGCAATGTAAAAGGGAAGACATCAGAACCAGCATGTGTTAGGATAATCTATACCTGCTGCTCCATAGGCAGAATACAGGCCGCCATAAACAGCAACCAGTATTCTACTAACAGATTTAAAAGGGCAAAAGTAGGCACCCTCCATTGTCCAATTCCAAGACAAATTCTAAAAATATGATTATATGAGGTAAATGACAGCTATACAATTCTCTATAGCACAAGTGTATAGCCACCATTTACAATTGGTGGCCCACCCTTAAGGCCCACCCTCCTCCTATAGTAATTACTACCGGGTTTATGGAAAACTACTTCTTCTAATTCCACCTTTTGTGGCTGTGCAGACACCGATATACAGCACTATGAAACAAAGTAGAATCCTTAGATTAACTTATATGGTAGTTGACCAACCTATAAGTTTGCAGAATGAAGCTGGATCCATGGCTGGCGTGTAACCTGATGTTATCTGCAGCACAGCCATAACTTCCTGCTCTTTTTTAGTCTTTGTTCGTTTTTCCTCTTTCTCTCCCTCCTCCTTTTCAGCCAAGAGTTCACTCATTTACATTTTTCAGCTCTTTCCTTTCTTTCGTGACTAATGGTCAAGCACTCTTTTTGATGTTTGTTACAGCCTCCTCTGTCCTCAGGATCAGGAGGACTTCTATATGTCTTGGCATTTTTATATTGGCTATGTCCTGCATTGCTACCCTCACCTCTGGAACATCTGCAGTGTAAAAGGGAAGACATCAGAACCAGCATGTGTTAGGATAATCTATACCTGCTGCGACATAGACAGAATACAGGCCGCCATAAACAGCAAGCAGCATTCTACTAACAGATTTAAAAGGGCAAAAGTAGGCACCCTCCATTGTCCAATTCCAAGAACAATTCTAAAAATATCAGTATATGAGGTAAATGACAGCTATACAATTCTCTATAACACAAGTGTATGGCCACCATTCACAATCTAGATATTAGGACCCACCCTCCTCCAATATGATATAGTAATTATTACCTGGATTATGGACAACTTCTTCTAATTCCGCTTCTGGGTTCTGGCGGCGACGGAGCCGACACCAATATATAGCGCTGTGAAACAAAGTAAAATCCTTAGATAAACCTATATAGATGATACAATTCATTTACCTATTCATATATCACCCCTCCCCCTATTATCTGTATATAGTCTGGGCCTGGCTGCAGTAATTGCTGCGCCCCCTATAGTTCTGATAGTAAACTACATGCTAGCTCTGTTCCCCAGAAAATAGAGCAAGATAATCTATATTATGGCTATGTTCACACTACATAAAAGTACGGCCGTCGTACTTTGTACGGGTGAACAATGCCTATTGTTCTATGGGATCCCGGCCGGGATCCTGCACGGGGCCGCAAATAACTGACATGTCCGTTTTCTGCGGCCGCAATTCAATGAATTGCGGCCGTAGGAAACCCTGTAAGTTCACACAGTGAAGCGAGCGGCTCCGGCCGCTCGCTTCACTGTGTGCTATGGGAGATTCTGATGCAGGCACGCCCTAATGCACCCACATCAGAACCCTGCGGCCGAAAGATCATCCGGTCGGTACTTAAGTACCGGCCGGGATGATCCGGGCAGAGACCTATACGTTGCGTGAACATAGCCTGTATCTGTACTGAGCTGGCATTGCAAAAAACCCTTCCCCATCCCCCTCAAGTCTTCCTGTACGGCTTTATAGTAGAGATCCCATAACCTCAGATCAGTCTATAATCATCAAAGAATATAACCAGCAGGAACTTACCAGAAAATAATGACAACAACAGCGATATTCGCACCTACTATCCCACCAATGAGACTTCCCCTGGTAATAAACAAAGACAGAGATTATTTTGTGTTATTTACTATTATTAGCCTGTATATATATGAACTTTATTGTGAAATTCACTACACACTGGTATGGCCTCCATCCTGTTTGGTGGGATTCTCTATCCCTGAATTTGAGGTCACTGTCAAACTACAAAAAGACAGATGTTAAATACATTTCCCAGCTACATAAATGTAATGTCAATTAAGAAAAATAAAGTTCACCCAGCATCCACTGTCATGTCGTCCAACTTTTCCAAAGCACAAACTAAATAGCATTAAAGTCGCCTGTCTGCCTGTATGATCTGCCTGTCTGACAGCTGGAGGCTACAGAGCACGAAGGGGGTACTAGTTCTGGAACAACTTTACATGAGCAGGTTGGTTAGGTGTTAGGGACAGCCTGCCTGGATGCACAGCTGAGGTGAGTGATGTAGAGCTACTGACCTGCCTGACCTCCTCCTCCAGCATCTGCAGTACATCCCCCTGTGATAACTCACCAGACCATGGAGGCCTCAGCAGCAGAGCACAGGGTGCTTGGTAAGGGGGGAGGGGCCACAGCTGACCTCTGCCCTGATCTGCAGGAAGGTACTGGCAGGTCATGTACAGCCTGTGTGTGCTGTGCAGACTCCGTGTCACTGTGAGCTGTGCTGGGGCCACACATCCTTCTGTATAGTTTGCTGGCCCCATGACTGGCAATCTGGCAGCCCACAGGAAGTCTGCCCTGCATCATTGTCAAGGAGGTCCTTTCAGAATGTATGGCCCCCACTCCTCGTCCTGTCACTAACAGCCTCCTCTAGCTTACAGAGACCTTTACGGTGGTAAGGGGGGCCGGTGTGTAGCAGGCTGCCTGTGCCTGTGGGGGCTGAGTGTGGACCCCTCGGCCCTGGCTGTAATTTTTTATGCTGGGAGAACCCTAGACTTTTTATGGATTGCTTTAAAGGGAACCAATGATTGGGCTGATATGGTTCCCTGAACTGCTGTATACAGCTCCTGCAGCAGCCGCAGAACGTACCGGACGCGGCTGCAGCAGGAGCTGTATACCTGAAAAAAAGCACTTTAATCACCCGGGCGCGTGATAGGCAGAGGCAGGGAAGCAGTCATCTGGGCAAAGGGATGATTGACAGGCAGAGAGGCCAGTAAAGCACCTCTCTGCCTGTCATTCATCCCCTCGGAGCGCGCTGACAGGCAGAGCGGTGACTAGATATAGGTGGGGAGCCGCCCAGATGACTACCTCCCCACCTCACATGCCCGGGGGATTAAACTGTTTTTTTTTTCGGGTATACAGCTCCTGCTGCAGCCGTGGCCGATACGTGCTGCGGCTGCAGCAGTAGCAGCTGTATACTGCGGTTCAGGGAACCATATCAGCCCGATTGGGCTGATTGGTTCCCTTTAAGCAGTTTCAGAAAAGGAAAGTGATGGCAACTTTTTTTTAGCACGACTAGACCACCAGGGGCTGTGTTTTCTTAATTTTTAATTTTATTGCATTTCAACAAGAACAACAGAAGTGCCAGGCATGGTGCAAACAAGAAGTACAACAGATGATGAGCATGAAAAGAAACCGGTACATTTTGTAGTGCAACAATGAACTCAAAAGCAAACAAACCAGTGTCCAGAAGGGACCAATCCAGTGGTATAAGCAGCAAGGGAAGAATAGGGGGCGGGGGGGGGGGAGAAAGATGGAGAAGAAAGGGGGGGGGGCGACTGGGTGACCTTTCACTGGGCTATTGGAGTCTTAAATTCCCAGTAGTACCAAGTCCAAAAGAAACAGACAGAGCGGTCGTGTAACTGAGCTGTCAGGTCTTCCATGTGCTTCGCATCTTCGCATGAGTAAAATGCATACCTCCCAACTTTGGGTGAGAGGAAAGAGGGACATGGACATGCCCCCAATCCCATCCAAAGACACACCCCCAATTCCACCCAAATACACGCCCCTAATCGCCCCCCATATCGTGTCCCACTGTTCTTCGCACTGTATATACACACTCATACAGGAGGATAATAAGTATATAATACACTGCTGTATACCTACACAGAATGGGGAGATATATACACACTCATACTGAGGGAGGTATAATAAGTATATAATACACTGCTGTATACCTACACAGAGGAAAAATATATACACACTCATACAGGGGGAGGAAAAGTATATATTACACTGCTGATCACTTACACAGCATGGAGAGATAGATAAGCCAGGTATGCAGCCAGTGTCGGACTGGGGAACCTGGGGCCCACCAGAGGAAATGATCCTTGGGGCCCACCAATGAACAACCAGTAAGACACAACAGACTGACCTCTGCTCAGAATCCCGCCTGCCTCATTGACTCAGTGTGATGTCTTGCGCGCCTCTGCTCTCTGCTAAAAGAAATGACGTCAATTCTTTGAGCGGCGGCACGTGAGACATCACATTGATTCAGTGAGGTAGGCGGGATTCTGAGCGGAGTCCGAGGTGCGGGACTCTATCTATCTCCTATCTATCTATCCATCTATTATCTATCTCTCTCCTTTTTTGTTCTATCATCTATCTTTCTATCTATTTAATAGATAGATAATAGATAGGAGAGAGATAGATCGATGATAGATAGGAGATAGATAGGAGATAGATAGTAGATAGATAGATAGATAGATAGGAGATAGATAGATAGATAGATAGGAGATAGATAGATAGGAGATAGATAGATAGATAGATAGATAGATAGGAGATAGATAAAACAGATAGATAGATAGGAGATAGATAAAACAAAAGAGGAGACAGAGAGAGCACAAGTAATCTTACTTAAGGGCCTATTACACCAGTCGTTTAGAGGAGCAAACGAGCGCTCTCAGCGCTCGTTTGCTCCTCGTTCCCCGCTCGCTGCCGCCGCTATTCAACGCGGCTGCAGCGAGCGGGTGACTGCGGGAGGGGCGGCGGGGAGCTGCGGGGGGGCTGCCCGGGTGATCGCTGATCGTCCGGGCAGCCCATAGGATATAGCAGCGTCTGCTGCCGACGCTCCTATTCAATGGAGCGACGGCAGCAGATCGCTGCTATATCAGTCGCTTTTTTTTCAACATGTTGAAAAACAAGCGACTGCAATGATCAGCCGACATCGTATTGTTGCACTCTATTCCACGGGACGATTATCGTCTGTAGCGGCCAATATCGGCCGAATACGGACGATAATTGTTCCGTGGAATAGGGCCTTTACTTACTCAAAAACCAGGGGCAGCACAGGTAGACATGGAGAGAGGGAGACAGAAGGTCCTGGAGGCTGCACAGGGAGGGTGAAGAGGAGGAGGCACACAGGCCGTGCAGAGGTCACAGCTCCTCCCCCACAGGGAAGCACGGCCTGTGAAGATCACCCTGCAGCTGCTTAACACACACAGCACAGAGTCTAGCAGTCTGTCTTCTCCTCCACAAGGCCTGACAGGAGTTACAGGAGGAGAAAGGACCCCCCCCCCCCCCAAATCGCCAGACGCGACTCCTCAGTCCACTGCTTCCTTCCCTTGCACTGAAAGCCGGCACTCGCAGGGTTAACCCTCTCCCAGGCCAGTGACAACGAGAGGTAAAGGTCAGAGACTCAGGGTTTGAGGAGCCTCAGTCCTGCAAGTGCCGACTTACTGTACAGGGGAAGGGAGCAGTGGACTGAGGGGTGGGGTTCTGTGTGAGGGGGGGGGGGGGGCATATACTGCCTGTGTCACTGTGGTAATCTCTACAGCAGGGGGCCCTGGCATCTGACTGGGTGAGAGACTAACTGATAACCCAGGTGCCCAGTCAGATGACAGCTGCCTATACAGTTGTGGGAGTTGCTGCGCACTGACTGACTGTCCCCTGCTACCCGGGCAGGAGGGGGTTACTTACCACCAGCTCGGACCGGCTGCTGGGTGACTCTGGGGTCCCTGTCAGGCTGCTGGAGCTGCTTCCTGAGGTGGCCGGCTGCTCAAACTTCCAGCACCAGGAGAACGTCTATTCATTGGCTGCTGATCATCACATGACCTCCAGCCACCTTCATTCATTAGTGGGGCTAAGCCATGATGTTAAAATGATTTAAAACTGGCAGCAACTTGCGGGACGCTGTAGATGAAGCGGGACACTGTGCCTGCTTCTCCGGGACCGCGGAATCGGGACAGTTGGGAGCTATGAAAATGGTCTAGGCAGCGCCATAACACAAGGATACCCAGCAGAGATTGTTAGGCCCCGCGCCGCGGAATGCCGTTAGCCTCCCGCTCATAATGGGAGTCTATGGGAGGCGCGCGCTCCTGCCCTGTCTGTGCTGAAGAATGATGGACTCAGGAGGCGCCCCCTGTTGTTGGTGGGGTGCAGCTGATTGTATTGAGCACAGTCCTTTTTGTTTTGTTTAGCAATATAATTGACTCCTGTTGTTGAGCGACATACCAGCAATCATCTATAAGTTTTTTAATGCATTTTTTTCCCCGTATATTATGAGGGCAGCCATCTTGCCTGGGGATAGACGAAAGTATAGTACTCCCCAGTCCCATAGACAGTGAATAGAGCAGCAATGCACATGTCTGACTGCCAATCCACTCCAACAGGTGCTTCGGGACCCCAATTCTGGCGATCATAGAAGGTTCCAGTGGACAGACCTGTCCGGATAATACACTTATCCTCTCTCATGTGTTAATGGTGGATAACACTTTAAAAGTTCTGCATTGATGTGATATTTCCCACTATCACCAGCTTGAGGCAGGGAAAAGTGTTCCGACTCCACCAGGCTTCTACTATATGCAATAGCAGTGGCATATGTCCAGCTGTGGGCTATGTTCACACCTGCACTGCTCCGTCGTAGGAGCTAAAAAATAAAATGATGATAAAATATCTTTTTGTTGGTATGCCAACGTATACCAGGGCTGTGGTGTGAATCCAGCTGTAGTAATCACCTAAACCAAATAAAAATGGGGTAACCTTATACTAGGTAAACTCATACAGTACAGGCGGCTATAGTTACATTTCGTCATTTTCTGGTCATTTGGTCCCTTTAGGGCAGAGAGGAACAACAGAGACATCTACTGGTGATAAGGAGGTACTACACTTATTCTTTTTTGGTTATCTTACTATAATAAAGTACATGTCCTCCAGCTTTGCACAGTGCAGACACAGTGATTAGCAGACATATATAATAGCAAGGTTATTTCTAAGCACTGCTGAAATGTAAGGAGCTAAACTTACTACCAAGTGTCTAGATGCTAGTAGGAGCATGGAAGTTATAGTTGTGGTGTCTGTAGCATCTGTGCTAACCAGGGCATGACAAGAGTGACCATTGGTTTCTTACTATATATGAGTGGCAAGTAGATGCCATTACTGTGCCTGCAGGAGATGGGCTCCATAGACTTACAAGGGACACTGTCTGCAATAGGACAGAACGGCAGTGAGCTGGGGCATGAAGTGTTTAGCAGAATACTACAGCTCTATCTAACAGTCCATAGGGGTTAGGTATGATCAGCCAGACCCTATAAATACCATCATGTCTGGGGAGCCAAAACGTTGGTAATCCAGGTATGATGGGAATTGTAGTAGTGCAATAGCTGGAGGGTTGCAGGTTCCCTTTCCCTGGTGAAACATGAATAAATAAGATCAATCTTACATCTTACCCACATTTATTTTTATATCATATAAAAAAATCTTCAGACATTCTTCAGAAATGATTCGGCATAGCGTTAGTCTACTATCTGTAGTCCTCCGGTTCCTCACATCCCACGACGAATGAAGGGTTTCTGTCAGGGGCATAACTACCACCATAGCAGCAATAGCGACTGCTATGGGTCCCACTGTATCAGGGGGTCCGGTGGTCCACTCCTGCAATACACTGGGTCCCCTAAGCCATCATCATTTGCAGCACCTGGTGGCTGAGCGAGGCCTTTAGAGTGCTACATGTCCCTTTAACTGTAAGCGCTCCTGATGAGCACTTGCAGTTAAATGTTAACTGACTGGTTTGTGTTCAGTCGGGGGAGGGGGCCCAATCAAAAGTTTGCTATGGGGCCCAGCCATTATTAGTTACGCCCCTGGTTTCTGTACATGCTGAGAGTCATAGTTTCAGCTGAGTGGAGTCCAGTGAAGCACAAGTGATGTCCTGTATAGCTGGCCATAAACTTTTTAATAACTGTAAGCTCAACATTTTTTCAATTAACAGATATCTTCTGACTTCCCCATATGCATGAACGTTCATGTGGTCTCTATGGGAAGGGGTAAGTTGCATCTAGACACCCCTGGTGATGGCTTATAGCTCCTAGAACAAAAGGGTATGGCAGCAAAAATCCAACACATTTGACCGTTCCCTCCACCAACATTATCTGCCAGGGGAAAGTCGAAAAGGCTACCTTACACTATAGAAGGCCAAGCAAACCAACCAGCGGCAGCAGGTTTGACCAACTTAAAGGGGTACTCTGGCAATTTTCTTTTCTTTTAAATTAACTGGTGTCAGAGAGTTATATAGATTTGTAATTTACTTCTATTTAAAATTCTAAAGTCTTCCAGTACTTATCAGGTGCTGTATGTCCTGATGGAAGTGGGGTATTCTTTCCAGTCTGACACAGCGCTCTCTGCTGCCACCTCTGTCCAGCATCTGCTATGGGAACATTGGTGAGGTGGCTCTCATATATAGGCTAATGAGGATATATAGGCTTATGAGGATATTTCAGATTGCATTGTGGTGAAGTGTCTGCCGATCTTCTGCCTTCCACTGATCGTTCACTTTGTATAACAGTCATGTCAGAGCAAAACAACTGGGAAAAGAGCTTCTTCATATTCACCCAGCAGTCCAATATAATAAATAAAGAACACTTTTCCAGCTCCGCTCCTATGCCTCAGTTGCGTCCAGCACCTCCACACTGGATCCAGTACACTGCAGACATGTAAAACAGATAAAACCAGTCACATAACCCAGGAAACAATCAGTTCACTGAATACATAAGAAGTTGCTTCATTGTATTCCACAGAATGTATTGTATTTTACCGAACCAAAGAACATTAGCAAAATTGTCAGTAGAATCCACTTATGTGCCAGTAACCCTCACCTTACAGCTCAATCCCACATTTAGGTTATGTTCCCACAATGCATTCTTAGGCAAAATAATGGCTGTTTTTTCACTTAAAAAGGTGTTGTGTGAAAATAGCCTTAGGCTATGT
This sequence comes from Dendropsophus ebraccatus, assembly GCF_027789765.1. Taxonomy (NCBI): domain Eukaryota; kingdom Metazoa; phylum Chordata; class Amphibia; order Anura; family Hylidae; genus Dendropsophus; species Dendropsophus ebraccatus. Next base: position 37,288,290 of record NC_091455.1, on the reverse strand, counting down.
TCACACTACGTATATTTGAGGCTGTATAGCAACCAAAACCAGGAGTGGATTGAAAACACAGAAAGGCTCTGTTCACACAATGGTGTAATTGAGTGGATGGCCGCCATTTAATGGCAAATATGTGCTGTTATTTTAAAACAACGGCTGTTGTATTGAAATAATGGAAGTTATTTACCGTTATATGGCGGCCATCCACTCAATTACAACATTATGTGAACAGAGCCTTTCTGTGTTTTCAATCCACTCCTGGTTTTGGTTGCTATGAGGACCTGACATGAGGATCAAATACAGCCTCAAATATACATAGTGTGAACCCAGCCTTAGGGTGGGTTCACACATACTGACTCGCAGAGGAAATCTTGCTGCGAGTTTTGCAGCGAGATCAGCTACGAGCTAACGTCCTGGCAGATCCCTGTGACTACATTCAGACCGCTACGAGTATGAAATGCAGCTGCCCCCTTAACCCCTTCATCGCTGTCTGTATTTACATTACCTGTCTCCTTGCTGCACGGGGTCCCGGCTTCCTTCTCTCCCGCCCAGCCAATCAGTGGCTGCGGCTGGTCAACACATTGATTGGCTGGGTGGCAGAGCAGGAAGCCGGGACCCCGTGCAGCAAGGAGACAGGTAATGTATACACACAGCAGGGGAGCCGAGCGTGAGCTGATGAAGGGGTTAAGAGGGCGGCTGCATTTTTCAGACCACTGTATGTCGTCCCAGGGGCCTGCCAGGACCTTAGCTCGTAACGGATCTTGCTGCAAAAACTCGCAGCAAGATTTCCGCTGCAAGTCGGTATGTACCCTTTCTGTAGAAATTATCTAATATGATGCTGGATAGTACTGCATAAAGCATAATATTTTATGTGTAAGCCTCATTTATTACCACTAGATGGCGGCATAGTCCACCTCACCAATCTACACCGCACAAATGTGAGCAGATAATACTTACAAAGCATAAATTCTCACTTAAAGTGGCACTGTTACTTTTTTAAAAAATGTAATACAGAAATTTTCAGATCTCCACCAATCACTAGAATGAGCCCAGAGAAGTGATCAGCTAAGAGCTTTACTCTCATTTCACTGCTGGCTACAGTACCTTACGTACTGTATTTGCCTTAGGTCACATCTGATAAGTAGCCTATGTTCAGGGTATATGTGTGTGATCATGTTATGTCAATAGAATATTTGTTTACATGCAAGGGAGGGGGATAGATGGATAGATAGATAGATAGATAGATAAATAGATAGATAGATTAGGAGATAGATAGATAGATAGATAGATAGATAGATAGATAGATAGATAGATAGATAGATAGGAGATAGATAGATAGATTAGGAGATAGATAGATAGATAGATAGATAATAGATAGATAATAGATAGATAGATAGATAGATAGATTAGGAGATAGATAGATAGATAATAGATAGGAGATACAGTAGATAGATGTACAAGACAGGTGTCAGTATAAACAAGAACTATCTATATTAGAAGACATGCACTTAGATGAAAGTTTACCATTTTTACCTTCAGGGCATCGAGTGCTGCTCTTACGGTACTGAAGAAATGCTCGCGCTTTAGGCCGCAGTCTGATCCACAGTACATCAGGGCCTTTACTAGCGACGCTACAAGAAATATACACCCAGTGTTATACAGGTATGCAGGAATACAGACACCTCCACATATAATAGAGACCACTCACCACTGCAGCCTGAGAATAACACATCAGTGTTGCTTTCTCTTAGATTTTGGGAAATCTGAAAATACACAGGGAATGTTATATAGAGAACAAGAATGCCGTCTATTACATGTAAACATTTTCTATAGAAATCACTTCTGGAAACATTATCTTACAACAGTTTTCTTTCTATAGCTGTGAATGTGATTGTGGCAAATATAGTCTAAGAATAGCACACTAAGGGGGTGCTGTTACTGTATAAGGGCAGGACAGCGGTGCTGTTACTGTATAAGGGCAGAGAAGGGGCACAGTTACTGTATAAGGGCAGGAAGGGGGCACTGTTACTGTATAAGGGCAGGAAGGGTACACTGTTACTGTATAAGGGCAGGAAGGGTATGCTGTTACTGTATAAGGGCAGGAAGGGTATGCTGTTACTGTATAAGGGCAGGAAGGGGACACCGTTACTGTATAAGGGCAGGAAGGGGACACCGTTACTGTATAAGGGCAGGAAGGGGGCACTATTACTATATAAGGGCAGAAAGGGGACACTATTACCTTATTAGGGCAGAAAGGGGACACTTACTGTATAAGGGCCGGAAGGGGACACTTACTGTATAAGGGCAGGAAAGAGGCACTTTTACTGTATAAGGGCAGGGAAGGGGCACAGTTACTGTATAAGGGCAGGAAAGGGGCACTTTTACTGTATAAACCAGTGTAAACTACTTCAATCATAGAAGACACCCCCTGTGAGTCATTCACTTTAATGGCACAGTCGGCAGAGTACCTGTGTAGAACTGTTACCTACCACAATATGGTTAATGTACAATAGTAATATGCAGTCACTATGCGGTGGTAAAATGTCACTTTGTGCCACTATTATTTGGTAACAGAATGGTGGATTTATTGAGATATATAGGTGACAGTGGTTTTATTATTTGGCCTGGTATATAGATGACTGTATTATTTGGATGTTGTATACAGTACGGCAGACTTGGCTGAGCACAGAATGACGCTGCCTTTCTCCCCAAACAACGCCCACCAAATCCTCTGCAAAATATCTTATACTTCACATTCTGTAACCTGCCCTAGTAATGGGGGAGTGAACCGGAACTACCACTTTTATCAAGTGTCCGTGATCTCTCCTCAGCCAGCTGTACCAGCAGCTACGAGAAGATGGAAGTTCAGTGTGAATAGTACTCCAAGTCCTGCATTTTCCTAAACCCAAACAAGCTCTAATGGTTTGCGGCAAAGAAATCACAAGTGGTTAATGATTTCTATGAATACCTGAGTCAGAGTAATGACTCCTGTAAAATCCAGGAACGGAATCCCACTGCAGTCCAGGATCAGGGTCTTGTACCTTCTATCTCGATGGGGTTTTCCTTAAACAGAAATGTTTATTTATCTTTATTGTTTCTTAGAGGGATAATCCAGCTACTTAAAATATTTTCACAACAGTTATAATGGTGTGAAATAATAATAAAAAAAGTATTACATTACCAACCCCCAAACTCCCATTCTATCTCCTAAAGGATCGTATCGAACTATATAGATTGTGTTACCTACCATCATTGGCAACAGGGTCACACGGACACCTCCAATAGCAAATGCTTGAAAAGTTACCACTATCTATAATAGTTAGGATATCAGAACACAGCTTGCTGGATATAGGACTGCATAGAAACAGACCAGCAGACTGCCCACATTGACTCCTGTTTATAGCCAAGAGTGCCTACTAAGGATGGTCCGAACCTGCCGAGGTTCGGGTTGTATGAACCCGAACGCTCGGCATCAGATTCCCGCTGTCTGACCGCTCTGTGCAGCGGGTGGATACAGCGGGAGGACCGCCTGGAAAACTGGGATACAGCCTATGGCTATGGCTGTATCCCAGTTTTCCAGGCGGTCCTCCGGCTGTATCCACCCTCTCCACTGAGCGGGCAGACAGCAGGAATCATTGCCAAGAGTTCGGGTTCGTACGAACCCAAACCTTGGCAGGTTCGGACCATCCCTAGTGCCTATGATGGATATGGGAGCATTAGAATTGGACTGTTTGCTCCGCTTTCGCGGACGACCTCTTGCTCTATGTCACAAACCCACGTTTGTCCCTCCCTTCCCTTATGTCTCGACTAGACCGGTTTGGTGTATGGTCAAATTTTAAAATTAACCTTGCTAAATCTGAAGCCCTCAATGTCTCCTTGGACAGGGCCACGGTGCGCTCTCTTCAGGAAAATTTTCCATTTGCTTGGCCCCCCGCAGGCATATCATACCTGGGCATACGCATCCCCCCCACATTGTCCCAACTCTTTGATGCTAATTTCCTGCCTCTGTTAGGCCGTTTCCGAACGGACCTGACAGCCTGGACCAAGAAAGATTTCTCTTGGTTCGGGAGAATTAATATCCTGAAAATGACCCTTCTCCCTCGACTGCTCTATCTCTTGCAGATCATCCCAGTCCGCATCCCTGTTTCCTTTTGGAAACAAGTGCAGCATTGCTTTTCTTCCTTCGTCTGGTCCCCTGGCCGTCCCAGAATCAGACGCGAGGTTCTTTCTCGTCCTAAGGATGCGAGGGGGGTTGGTCTGCCAGATTGCCGCCTTTATTATCTATCTTGTGTCCACGTGAGGATCTTGGACATGTTTCATCATTCTACATCCAAGCTGTGGGTACAGTTGGCACAGGCCCAGTGCCCTCGGCCTTTGTCCACGCTCCCATGGACATGGTCCCCTACCTTGGCAGACCGCACACCTCTGTCCTACACAACTCGCCATACTCTTGCATCTTTACCAGCTGCCGGGTCTCCTTGTGCTCTGTTGGATAGTCGTGGTCCTATGACCCCCGTCACAGATAACCCTGACTTTCCACCAGGTATGTCCTGGACCTTCTTAGGCACGCCTAGGGACACCCCTCTCCGCTTTTATCACGTGGTCAAACGGGGAGCACTGTTACCCTTATCCGACATTCTCCCCTCCGCACCCCCCTTGTCCAGACACCTGTTTGAGTATATTCAACTGCAGCATTTCTACATGACCATCTCACGTACTCACGCTCTCCATAATACGTTGTCGGACTTTGAAAAGTTGTGTGTGGCGCCTTCCTGTCGCCCACATGCCATCTCTCCCTCTTATCAACTGTTGCTCTCCTCTAGACTGGACCATCTGCCCTCCTTCTGCTCGGCATGGGAGACAGAGTTGGGAAAAACTTTTACGCCTCAACAATGGTCAAAGGCTTTTTATCTATCTTACAAAGCTACTATGGCATGTAAGACACAGGAGACCAGTTATAAGATTTTGTCCCGTTGGTACCGGGTTCCAGCTGCCCTTCATCGCTGGTACCCCTTGGTCCCTGACATTTGTTGGTGTTGTGGGGGCGTGGGAGGCACCATGACACACATTTGGTGGGGATGCCCCAAATTGCGGTCATTTTGGCCCACGGTCTTGCGCCTCATTAAGGAAATTACCGGCATCACTATCCCTAATACCCCTGAAGCGACACTGCTTTTCATGTTCCCCACAGCCCAGTCGCGCTTCAAAAAATCTCTGGCACGCCATCTGCTCCAAGCTGCCAAGTCAGTCCTCCCTCGGAAATGGAAATCCGTCGACCCTCCAACTATTGACGAATGGTTTGCGAAAATAGCCCAGACACATCACATGGAGGACCTCATTGCTGTTACCCCGGCAGCAGTGAAGAGGTACACGGCCACTTGGGGCCAATGGCTCCTATTCCTAGATTCTGATTCTTATAGAACCGCCACGGCCTGAAACCGTCCTTCTGTCCCTAGTTGCCCGAAGGGTGCCCCCCCCTCTTTTGCCGCCAGGGACAGCCTCTCTTTTATGATCCTCTTGTTGTCTTGTCCTCTCCTGTCCGGTGTGTTTTGTTTGTCGTCTTCTTGCTTCTGTCTCTCCTATCTCTGCACTACAGCTTGCATATGATAGTACATTGTTTTTGTAATGACTTATGCTGAGATCGACCGGAATACTGATCCCGTTTTTTCTGGTCATGTTACGGATGTTGACATTCCTACTGTTCTTTGTTACAGTTCACGATTACGATTGCATTCTGTGCATTTACATCATTCCTTGTATTTACCCCTTCCCCCCAGAGGGACTTGCCGTCCCGAGTTCCCATTTGTATTGTATACTCTCTTTTCTTGTCTTTGAAAATAAAAAACTTTAAATAAAAAAAAAAAAAAGAATTGGACTGTTACAGACAAGTCCCCACCTTCATGACAAGTCCCCACACAGTTCCCGGATGGCAATAGAATGGCAGAGAGTATAGCAATGTAGTAACATAGTTAATAAGGTTGAAAAAAGACAAGAGTCCATCCAAGTTCAACCTACAGAAACCCTACTGTGTTGATCCAGAAGAAGGTAAAAACCCTTATGAGGCAGATGGGAATTGCCCTATCACAGGGAAAAAAATTCCTTCCTGTCTGATGTCTGTCATTTATCCGAACCATCCTGCAAGTCATCGCTTCTGACATTAGATGGATACTTGTATGATTTCCTCAAGTGACTAACGACAATTATTGGCAATTATTGAAGGTGTATAGGAATACTGAATGTGAAAAGAGAGAGGGGTAAGGTCCTCAAATTAGATATTTATTAGAGCTACAATTATTAAATAGGTAAAACAGATATAGTGCAAATAAAATGCAAATACAGTATAGCGTATAAGTCTTTGTGCGTTTTTTTTGCTGTTGACAGAGGCTAAGAAAGCTTAGAAACGCGTTCAGCTACATTCTATCCGTCTATATCCACAATTATCATCAACTTTGGCCACCGTGCAAGCCTCCAGGACAATTATTCACCACTCTACAGGACTTCAATTTTGGCGCCATACCACCACGCGGCCCGGCGTACTCCATCTCTCTCTACGCATGCGCAAGATCTAGATCCAATAAAACGGAACGGCGTGCAGCGCCGAAGCGCACATCACTGTAAAACCAAACAAGTGAGAGTTCACTTACAGCACGGAGCCGCTGCATTCAGCCGAGGCACCTGTCAATCCCACTCCAAGCATGAACCACTCCAAGCAGGAGATCTGAGTCCACAGCGAGGAGTCGGTGAGCAGTGGTGACCAGCCACGTTAATCTATGAGATTATTTTGCATCTATTTGCATCAATGTGGATACTCTGAAAGGCTAAAAGTTGCAACTACAGCCCAGAGCATAAAACAGACGGTATATCTCCATTTCATTGCTTATCAATCCTCATCCAGTATACACGACTGTTGATATTATCATGAACTCACGATGATACCATGTTTACAATCCTACTGTGTTACCTCTTTCTATCGATCTAACACACACACAGCATATTTTTATATGTTTTATATTTTTTATAATTTTTGCTCTGTTTTTCCTTCCTTTTTTTTTTTTCCCTCACACCCAGCACTGTGTGTTAGAGTACATATATCTAATAAGACGCACAAAGACTTATACGCTATACTGTATTTGCATTTTATTTGCACTATATCTGTTTTACCTATTTTACTCATTGTAGCTCTAATAAATATCTAATTTGAGGACCTTACCCCTCTCTCTTTTCACATTCAGCTTTTAGTCCTTATAGGGTATAGGACTCTCACAGGTTAACCTCATTAGATACAAATCAGTAGAACTAACACCTCTTCTCCTATTTTGTATAGGATTACTGACCTTTAGACAATAGTGGACAATGTAATCTCTATATATAAGTATTACCTTCCATAGTAATCCTGCCTGTAATGATAATGAGATGACAGCTAAGAAGTGATGTCTACAGAGTAGGAAGTGTCAGCCTATTGGAGGCTCAGTGGCCAGAGTAAAAATTATATGATTTCTATTATGATAATTCTTTTTAAAACAGAGAGAATATAGAAGATTAAAAATGTTTTTAAAAAAAATGGATTTAAAGGAGAAGTCTTAACAAATTAATAATTGCAGGGCCAGCAGGGGGTGTGGGGGAACATAATAAGCAACTCATAATTACCAGTCCCCATGCCCTTGCAACACTGCATCATGGAGTTCCTGGACCCCACCAGATGTTATCTTCTCTCCATTTCTTACTATGTCACAACCTGGTGGGAAGGGTAGCCTGCTCATCCAGTCAGTGACTGCAACCCCAGTGTCCTGCCTCATTCACTGACTGGCTGAGCGGGGCATCCATCAGCCGAGTCATGACATAGTCCAGAAGCTGGACATGCTGCAAAGGCACGTGGATCAGTAAGTATAGGTTGTGTTGCTCCCCCCCCCCCTCCCCGTCCATTCTGATTTTTTTTTTTTTTTTACTCCTCTAAACAACAGGTCAAGTTTGGATGACAAATTCCTTTTTCTAAAACTAATACATACACTGTACCTCCTTCGTAGACTCCTTTGGGCATTGTCTTGAGTAAAGCTTCAGTTTTATGCTGAAAAAGATAGATATGCCATTTATGTAACAAAAAAACTGTGAACTGGGATAACACTGTTGCCTTGCTTTTGTTCCTGGAAAAGTATAGCCTCTACATGCTACTGCGCCTTGATTTGGTGCTGTATGTCTGGGAATATAGAGTATAAAGCAATGGAAGAACTGGCAGCTGTCATAGGGTCTAGCACATAGGTGTCAAACTGTGGCCTCCAACTGGTTCACAAATACAATTCCCATCATGCCATAAGGTTGACACCCCTGGTCTAGCATCTAAAGAGGCTCACTTCCAGGTAGAGTATAGCTAGTGACCACTATCAATGATAGCTTACTGGAGGACAGAGTTGCTAGAGTATCCCATAGAAAGTAAATGGAGCCTAGCATGAGACTTACTACTCCATTCTCTTGGGGGACAAGGGTTATCAGTTTTCTGGATCATTGGGGTTTCCAGCAGCTGGACTCCTATTGATCAGCTAGTTATCACCTATCCTGTGGATAGGAAATATGGAGTGGTGACCAAGCTCGGGCACTGCTGCTCAGGGACAAGGGACCTCTCTTCTCATGATTGGTGGAGGACCCAACTGATCATCTAGCTGTTCCCTATTTTGTGGATAAGTGACAATTATTAATATTGGGATAACCCCTTTAACTATGTAATATCCATTTTCTCACCTTACAATCACCTCTTCTTGTTACAATTTTATTGTTCATCTCCAAGATGTGCATGCGGAATCTCTTGGCATTGAGGAAAAAAAGTGGTGCACCAATGGAGACAATTTTTAGTTCCTAGAATGATTGAATAAGTATAGGTTTGTCTGTGTGACAAAAGGTATAAATAAATGTCTGCGTCTGTTCAGACCTCAGTACGGTCAATAGAATGGCAGAGGGTATAGCAACATAGTAACATAGTCAGTAAGGTTGAAAAAAGACCAAAGTCCATCAAGTTCAACCTACTGAAACCCTACTGTGTTGATCCAGAAGAAGGCAAAATCCCTTATGAGGCAGATGCCATATCTTTATGAAGTGTCTCAAGATTTTTTGTTTTTAAATGACAGTTACACTTTTATATATGAGATATAATAAATAAATAAAAATATATAGACCTAAAGACTGATATGCCATCAATGTGTGAATAGCAGAAGTCCTACTAAACCTCCCAATGGGCTAGTCCCACAAAGCCCTAAAATGGCTGGAGTAGGGTTTATGCCAATATAACCCAAAATTTAAGTTTTGTTCTTGTTTGTTGGCAGAGCTTCATAAGGTTCTACAAGTGAGTATTCAAAGGTTAATATGGTCTGTTAATGAAATTAAATCATCTAGCTTTTCCTGATAATCAATTGCCAATCCCTGCCCACAGCAACCAATCACCGCTCATTTTACCAGAGCTGAAAGCTGAGCTGTAATTGGTTGCTGTAGGCAGTTTGCACCAGTCTAAATTTTACACCCTTTGATAAATCTGGGCCAAGGTTTCTTTAGGCCTTCAGCTTATCCAGAAGCCAAGAGACAGAACATCTTTTGCAGACAACATATTTTTCCTCAATTGATAAGATTTTAAATTTTATAATGATAATCTATAGTTTGTTTAATGGCAGAGGGTCAGAAAACCAGCTTAAAGTGACTCTGTACCCACAATCTGACACCCTCCCCCCCAAACCGCTTGTACCTTTGGATAGCTGCTTTTAATCCGAGATCTGTCCTGGGGTCCGTTCGGCAGGTGATGCAGTTATTGTCCTAAAAAACAACTTTTAAACTTGCGGCCCTGTGTCAAATTAGTGCGGCCTAGAGTACCCATGCCCTAGGATTGCAATTCCCCTCCGTCCCTCCTCCCCACCCTCTTCATCATTAGGAATGCCCCTAGAAAAATTTCTCCTATTTATCACCTGTGTGAACACTGCACACGTGTTGGATCGTTAAGGCACCTGTGCAGCGTTCAGACAGGTGAGGAATAGGAAAAATCCTGCCTGGGGGCTTTCCTAGTGATGGGGAGAGCGTGGAGGAGGGACAGAGGGGTGTCCCAATCCTAGGGCACACTCTAGGCCACACCAATTAGACACAGGGCCACAAGTTTAAAAGTAGTTTTTTAGGACAATAACTGCATCACCTGCCAAACAGACCTCAGGACAGATCTTGGGTTAAAAGCAGCTATCCGAAGGTACAAACGGTTTGGGGGGGTCAGATTGTGGATACAGAGGCGCTTTAAGAGTTGAATATGTTATTAGATCTCTCTTCTTCTATTCTATGTAGAAGAAGACAATTGTATTAAACTTTAATTTTTTTACAACCGTTTTTACTTCTAAATAAACTTTGAGAGTTGTTCTGAAGAATTCCTTATTGGTTCCAGTAATTTGGGCCCCAAGCGTCACATCAATGTAAGGCTCATGGTAATCACTGGGGTGTCACTCTGTATTGTTGCTTACCTCCATTCACCTACTTTCTTGTGCGAAAAGATTCACGATAACTAGTAATTCATTCTACAAATCTACGGACTAAGCTTTAAACCCACATAACCCCTTTACCAATTTAGAAAATCCTTACTGGATACTCATCTTCAGTCACTGCACTATATTCTTCAGGCATATATACTACACGCAGAACCTTTGCTCTGTTGAGTGAAAAAAATTAGATTAATTCATAGGCCAATCAGAACCAATATTTATAATTAGAGATGAGCGAATTGCCTTCTATTTAAATAAGCACTTCATTTCATCGGAAAGCGGCTTATCGGCCTGCTGCCTTTCAACTCTGTTCCACTCCCTGCTGCTCCTCCCCGTGTGTTGGCAAAAGCTGGATGCAGTCCTGGGAAACTGGGAGAAATTTGCCAGGACTGGATCCAGCTTTTCCCGATAGCCAGGAAGGAGCGGCAGGGAGCAGAACAGAGTTGAAAGGCAGCAGGCTAATAGGCCGCTTGCCGATCAAACAAAGTGCTTTGCTTCGTTTAGACAGGCGACTCACTTATCTCTATTTACAATAGTGGGCATGTTTTAAGAAGCCCACCTTAAGAAAGTGATGAGCAATGGGCAGGAATTAAGAAACAAGGGGCGAGTACATGCTCTTGCATAAGATAGAGGCGCAAGGCATGCTGGGAAATGCAGTTTCTCGGCCAGCGCCATCTTGAATCTAGGATACCACTATTTTTAATAATAGCACTGTATATACAAGTTCACAATCACAAGACTATCTAACTAAAACAAATAAAAGTTAAGTTTTAATACCTTTGGGTAAATTGAGGTATATTTCTTGCCCTAGGGCAACCAATTTTGCCATCTTGAATCTAGTGCAGCGTATCGAGAGGATTAGAATGGACGAATGAAGCCACCGACAAGGGCAAAGGAAGAGTCAGAAAACACGTGGAGGATTGGTGAGTATCACCATTAGGGTTTGAAGGGTCTTTTTTTTTAACAGGAGATGGGAGGTCATATATACAATCTTTCATGGCCAAGAAATAGTTTTTTTCTTTGTCGTATTCTGAGACACATGTATATGTATGAAATTTATACAGATGGTTCTTACCTGCTGAGTCTAAGTACTCCAACTGCTATGCTAAACACCACACCAAATAAGAGACCAATATTTGCAGCAAAGCAGATTGTAACTAGATAGGTGCAAATCCAGATCCCCTGCAAATAAAGAAAATCCAGGTTAAATCTTACAGACTGTTCTATTAGCATGGTGATGCAGGTGGTGCAGCACATTTTAGGTGGCCAGATGGCTTCAAAAAGACAGTAGAGTAATCTGACCAAGCCAGTTTTTGGTCTTTGTGCCTATACCTATGGACTCTACTACGTATTCCATTCATACTGTGGTCATAGCCACTTATATAATGACATATGTCATATATGAGGGGTTGTTCAGGATTAAAAAAAAAATGCTTTTTTTCTTTCATTACAAACATTGCTGTTCATGTTCACATCTGATACAGCCATTCAGTTCCACTAACTTGAATAGCAATAAGCTATACCAGACATAGCCAATGGAAATAATGGAGATGGGTCAAAAAATCAACTTTTTTTCTAATTGTGAAGATGCCTATTAAGTAATAAAATGTTTAATATATTGACACTATGTTGGAGGACATGTTGACTGAACAGCTTTGACCAGATTGTTGGCCCCATAATTTTGGCTCTGCATGAATATAGACTGTTAATAGCTATACACAGCACCCATGTGCCAAATGAAGGACAGGAGGGGCCCCTACATTTAACCATTTTCCATCACATTTTCTATAGTAGAGAGAAGGACACCATTGGAGAGTTCTCTCACATCAACTAAAGGAAGTAGGGATGAGGCCAACCTTCCTACTGCTCCCCTAACCAAACTAATAGGGGCATGCCTCAATAGTATGTGCCATTGATTTAAGAAATAAGTTAATGGAAACTAAATATTATTAACAAGGTGGAGAATTAAAGTCTTGTAGCGATGGAGGTCTACAGTTTCCCATATGGCCTTTACAAACAATGGGATCCCAGGGTGGTTTCCTTGAGTGCCATTGATAGCTTTAAAGCTCTGGTGCATGTATGGCAATCCTAATAGCTAGTCATAAACCAGGGAAGTGTCTGCCAATAATTATATAGTAACTAGAATGCAATACATATTTGACAAAATTTCAAAAGCCCTAATTGGGATATTTAGGCCCTGGCAACACCCCCCACAATGCCCACTTAGACTCACGATTTCCCAAACTTGGTTCCTAAGATTTCCCACCAATCTGAATGCAATATTTGTGTAAGAAATAAAGGACATCCATTCTTACAGTACTAACCCAATCAAACGTATCCACATTCCAATATTTCTTCAGATCTCTGAACTGTATCAGCATGCCTTTCAGTCCTACAATAATTATAGCAGCCAGAACAGACTGCAATACAAAGGTAGGTTAGTAGTTCGTAACTTAAGATGTACCATTCACTTACTTATTGTTACAGATTTTTTGGGGTCTGGGTAGTCAGAAATCCACCATACACGATAACGACTGGGGAAAGAAGCGTGCGGCTTATATCTTCTCTGCCCACTTTCTCTTGCACACTACTGGATGCTGTTGGATTACTCTATGGACAATGTTACATTGCCGCCTTTCTGGCATGCATCCACCATCTACCTTCAAAGGCAAGTTGAGCTTTTTATTGGTGCTGTTAGATTTGTGTTACATGGTATGTCTCCGCAACACATCAAAAGGGAATCTGTCAGATTTAATTCATATTCCAAACTGCTGATACGAATTCCATTCATATATCCATCTACAGTATGCTTCCAGGATGTAGATAAATGCTTTTATTCTCTGGAACAAAAAGTCAAAGAGGCCTCCCCTAGCTCCTGATGAAAGCTGAAATGCCTCCCTTTCCCCTCCTCCCTGCTTGATTGACACCTGAAAGCTATGTCCCTTACAGGGTCAGATATGAGGGGGGAGTAGGAGCTCAGGAAACTCCTCTTTGACTCTTTGTACTATAGAATTAAACCATCCTCTACATTCTGGAAGCACAGACAGATGTATGAAAGGTACCATGTGTCTCCTTGTCCTAACAGCTATCTAACAGTGTCAGCAGTTTGGAATGTGAATTGCAGATGATGAAAGATTGACAGATTAAATGATGACAAAGTGACAGTGCCCATTTAAATGCAGGGCCAGAGATTTATCTCCCTTTACCATTGTTTCACTTACCATAGGCAGCCAGTACAGGAGTGGTGTTACAACATAAATGACAAACAGGACCAAAAAGCAAGATATCAAAGCAGCCACCTAAAGGACAAAAAAAAATTACTGTATTATCCAATACAATACACATCATATAAGCTTAAAGTGAATCTAAACCTGCCGCCACCTACCCAAACTGCCAATACTGTTTTGTAGCCTTCACTACGCCATGTTTAGTTCCGGGGTCTGCCTTTCTCCTGGGGCCAGTATTATGCCTAAAAACAAGTATTATTCCAGCGGCGAGGAGGGGTGTCAATGAGGTGGGGCTCACAGCATTTATACCCTAGGCCTGCAGCACCTTTATTCTTTATTGACAGGCCCCTGGGCTGGATGGGGGTGGGGACAGAGGCGCTGCAGACCTAGGGCATGGATACTCTAGGCCCTGCCTCATTGAGACCCCTCCTCGTTGTGCCACCGGAATAAAACTTGTTTTTAGGCTTAATACCAGCCCCAGGATAGAGGCAGACCCCAGGACTGGACATGGCATGGTGAAGGACACAAAACCCTATTGTGTTTTGGGAGGATGGCATAGGGATGATTAATAGGCACCACCAGTGGCATATTATAATGTGAGTGGTTTGGGCGGCACCTAGTGGGGGAGGGGGGGGTCGGGACAGACCAAGGCCAACACCGTATCCTATGCCTCAGTGCCATCATCTTTCTGTCAACAGGACTGTACATGCAGATAGAGGCTTATTTGGACCCAGTGTTTGGAAGTACACAATAGAGCATCTCCTCAGCTGTAGATTTACGATGAGATTGTTGGTGCGCTAAAGACCTTGGTTTGTATATACAGATGAACGAATAGGGCACATGTGTAACACCTACTGATCTGTCAGAATGTAATATGTAGCTTCAGGCTGAATTTGACATTGTCTCTACTAGAAGATAAGAAAGAATGCAGGGAAACTGGTGGAGCAGAATGTCTTGTCTCTAATAAACCACTGTCACATGACTAGATGGCACATTCTGTACGTGGGGAATACTCAAGTTCAAGGACAAATGTGCTGATTAGGATCTATTTGCTTGCCGAATCCAGGGCAAGAGGACGATGAGCCTGGGTGGCACAAGTATCCCGGAGCTGTCATATGCCCCCATAGCCCATTCACCTAGGCAGCTTTGTGGCAGTGCAGTATTGTGCTGCTATCTTCATATTAAGACCAACTACAGCCTGTGGATTGAACTCCATTGGTGTGCCAAGCAAGGAGAAAAGATGTCTCTGTCGGGTATCCAATGCCTCCACATAATAGCAAGAGTGGGTATGTAGCAAACATGGCAAAAGTTAAGGGTCAAAACAATGCCAGCACATACCAGACAGTATACTGAAGTATGGAAAGAAGAGAGCTACAGAGAGAAAAGACTGTAGGTGCTCCCCACGAGTTTTTTTCTTTACTCAAACAGAACCAACTAAAGGAATGACTTAAGTGGTTGACATAAAGATAGTGCAAACATAAATTTATTGTGTGCAAAGGTCAAAATATGTAAGTAGTTTCCAATCATAAATTAAAGAGGTAATAGGTATGGCAGCGGGCTAAGGTACTGCCACGGAGGTTACCCTATTATGCCCTGCCTAACATACATTGGAGACTGCTGGTTTAAGCGCCCCCTTACCAGACGGGAAATAAACCCTATACTGGGATACCGTCACAAAATGTGGGGTCGAGATGAGGTAGGAGAATACATTAGCAGTTAAAGAAAAGATAAAAAAGTCCCATCAGACGTATGAGATATGGACTTAGAGATAATTAATCAGGACATTGACTAAATGAGAGCACCCTCCAAAAGAGTCTTTAGAATGTGTTCAGGATCCACTTCCAACTCCTTTCCCCCATGTGGTGTGCATAGGTTCATCAGGGAGTTATGTGGAGATACTGCTGTCCTCGGTTAGAGGTCTCGTTACAAAGTCCTGTATCCAGGTCGTGTATACAGATGATGATAGTCAGATGTATACAGATGATGATGGTCAGAAGACGTTTTGGAAACTAAAACTAATATTAGTTGTGGATGTCCTGCTGGTATGTAAAGGTGGCCCTTGAGAATGCAATTGGCAGTTATTTGATATGGGCACCTTGAATCGGTATGGCCCCTCATGTGGGACTGGTATCGAAGGCCCTGGTTAGGGCAAAAAGTCCATGTGGATAAGAAGCCACACACCCTGAAGAGATGAACCCTGAGTGGTTGTAGGTGTTGTAGTCTCTCAGTATTGGTGCTGGTCTTTGCTTTTCTAGTAGGCTCAAAGAAGCGGTTTACTATGAATGCTGACAGGTGCCGGGCTAGGGTAGGTGTCCTCACCTGGACATACAGAACACCAAGCATTGTGTGATGGATTGGAGCTGGACAAGGAGAGCTCTCCATAAGAGGGTGCTCTCATTCAGTCAATGTCCTGATTAATTATCTCTAAGTCCATATCTCATACACCTGATGGGACCCTTCTATCTTTTCTTTAACTGATAATCTATTCTCCTACCTCACCTCGACTTCACACATTGTGACGGTCTCCCAGTGTAGGGGCTATATCCCGTCTGGTAAGGGGACGCCTAACCCAGCAGCCTCCAATGTACATTAGGCAGGGCATAATAGGGTAACTTACCTGACAGTACCTGCTGCCATACCTGGTAACTGTTACCTCTTAAATTTATTACTTGCAAATTTTGACCTTTGGACACAATAAATTTATGTTTGCATCTTAGTAAGTCTTTCTTTTAGTTGTTTCAGACAGTACTGTATACTGAAATATAATGCTCTGGTGAGCACCCTTTGATAAATCTCCCCCAATGATTTTTAGAAGGTAGTGAGGAATGGATCAGGGTTTGCTCCTTCCACAGCTAAGGACTACAACCTCAGCCGCTATCACTAGATGCAGAACTATAGAACGCTTACAGACAAGAGGAGAGCTTACAGCAATGGACAAAGAACACAGCTGAGCTAATTTACAAACTTTTTTTCTTTAAAAATAAGATCTACCCCGAAAATAAGTCCTAGCTTCATTTGCAGGCTTTTTGGAGTAGACTTGAAATATAAGACCTACTTCCAAACTAAGCCCTAGTTATAGTCAGCTGACCAGATCCCTGACACTGGGTGCTGAGCATGAGCCAATCAGAGCCAGTAATGGTTACAACACAACATTGCGGCAGGGCATACAATAAGAAAACTAGTTAAGTTTCCTGGAAATACTGAAGTGCTTTTTTCCCTGCACTACTGCATCAAGGCTTCACTTCCTGGATAAAATGATGATGTCACGACCCGACTCCCAGAGCTGTGCGGGCTGTGGCTGCTGGAGAGTAGCCACAGCCCGGGGGGAGGGGCATACAATACTTAATAATGAAAAATTTTGCCGGACTTCTCCTTTAAGTCCGGCATTTTTTGCACCGGGCTTAAAAAAATGTCCTCGCAGGACTGACAGGTGACAGGCTCTGACAGGTGAAAAGTCTAATGGCAAGTGATGCATTCTCCCATCAGCTTATCCCCATGAAACTGATATATGTGAACCTAGCCTTAGCTGTACATTTTCTTTACTATAACAATAATAATGCAGGATACCGACCTGGGTTTTCGATCCAGTGTTGTATAATAGAAAAGTACGGACTGGGGCTCCTGAATTTGGAATGCAAAAGAAGAACGATGGAATTATGTTGCTGAGTCCATGGGCAAAGAGTTCCTGAAATAAATATCTGAGATAAGACACATTCATGTTACAACATACAGGTCCTCAAATGTTCTGTTTCCTATAAACATTAAAAGGAATCTGTCACTAGGGTAGTATTGTGACAGAAATGTTGAACAGATCGGTGTATTAGTTACATCATTCTGTTCAGACGTTCTCCAAATATGCAGGAGAATAGGATTCTTGCCGCACCCCTCCCCCTCCCTCCAGCTGCTGGTGGGCGGTGTTTTCTGGTGCTCATGAATATCCAGGATGACTGGGCTCTTGCACATAATGGAGAGGACTACTTATTGTCCATGTTATATCTCTGAATCAGCTGCACAGAACAATGTAAGTGATCTTTATTGTATGATTTGCTAAATCCCAAATTGTAGTAAGGCTCTGTTCACACCACATTCATGGCCTCCCAGAGTATAAATTAAAAGGAGACTTTCAAGGGACACTATATAGTGACCTCTATCACCTATATATTAATATAATATTATATACTGGCCACATTGAGGCCAAAAGGTCATTCTTTTGGACTCCGCTGGGCTAATGGAGCACTATGGATCTGTATAGAATGTATGTTACACTCAAAAGTATGGTCGTATTTAGCTTTTATTTTACTGTGTGTGAACATAGCCATTGACTGAACAGAGGGATGGCCTGGATTATGGATAGAGCTCAGCTCATTCTGTTCCACGGTTTCTTAAACTTCCATACAAGTGAATAGGAGTTACAGAAACAGAATATGTGCCTATGGGAGTTACGGAAACAGCAGAGCGCGGTGAGCTCCGCCACTTCTTTCATAGTGGGATAAGTGAGACTTACCTGGTTTTCACTAACAGGGTACTTGAACCTCTTAGATGAGTTGTAAGCAAGAAATATAGATACAGCATATCCAACCAAGGCCACCCCGAATGCTTCCACAACAACATCCTGGAGGATGTCCATTGGTGGTGCCTGTGGGAGGGGTATTCTAAAAAAGAAAGACAAAAATAGCCTTTGCTAAGAAGTTCGTCTTAAAAAAATCCTACCTTTTGCCGTCCCTATAGCTAAGACCATTCAGAGGAAGCCATGGGCGTAATACAAGTGGTTACTTGTAGCCCATTGTGGAGATGTATCTCCCTAAAGGACATTATACCAGGTTGTAGTTGGACATGAAGGTCATATGATGTGTCATGAGAAACAATGGAAAACAATATAATTTAGAGGTTCCCCCTATGAGCCAGAGTGGAAAGTAGCTATGAAAAATAGTAGCTCCCACATGGGTAGACTCGGCCAACCATGTATTACATGACCGTCCATCCATCTGAATGATCACCATGTAATAATATACATTCCCTATGTACCCAGACAGCTAATATTTCAGAGGGTCTCAGGAGCCACATTAGCTCTCTAGTTAAAGGGGCTGTCTATAATTAGGCAGTACCTGGTAATGTGCAGTATGATAGATAAGTGGGGGTGCACTGGAAGGAAGATTAGAGAACTATTTTCCAGTTTAATTAGGCTGGGTTCACACTATGTATATTTGAGGCTGTATTTGTGAGGCTGTATAGCAACCAAAACCAGGAGTGGATTGAAAACACAGAAAGGCTCTGTTCACATAATGTTGTAATTGAGTGGATGGCCATCATTTAATGGCAAATATTTGCTGTTATTTTAAAACAACGGCTGTGGTATTGAAATAATGGCCGTTATTTACTGTTATATGGCGGCCATCCACTCAATTTCAACATTGTGTGAACAGATCCTTTCTGTGTTTTCAATCCACTCCTGGTTTTGGTTGCTATGAGGACCTGACATGAGGACCAAATACAGCCTCAAATATACATAGTGTGAACCCAGCCTAAAGAAGTGGAGAGTTGATTTCTCAAAATAAATTGATATAGATATAAAGAAAACAAATTACCCTTTAGGCACATGTCCAACCACGTCAAGGTCATGAGTTTTAGGCATATCAGCAAAGTAACAAATAAGAGATGATGAGATTATCTGTGGGAGAGACAGACTTTATAATAGTAAGTGTGGGTGGGATTCAGCCGGCTCTCCCCATTTCTACCATACTGGTTGTTAAAATCACAGTCAATTTGCAAAACCAGAAAAAACTTTGCCATAATCCTGCCCCATCGCAGCTGTTATGGAGGGGGCATTGTCTGATGTTACTTACTGCTACCCACGATGCTTTGCCACCCATTTAGTGAGAGGAGGAGACAGAATAGAGTACATCACTAGACTGTCTTGTCCTTCTTAAAGTGTACTTGTCGTTATAAAAAACTTTTGACATGTCATAGAGACGTCAAAAGCTTCGATAGGTCTGGGTCTGAGTGCTCAGTCCCGTACCAATCGGGAGATAGAGCAGGGAGAGGACCGCTCTTAGTTAAAAAGAGTCGGGCTCCATAGAAGGCCATTATAAGTCTGAGGGGCCTATTCAACGGAGCGATAATCAGCCCGATTCGGCCGATTATCGCTCTGTGGAATAGAGACAACGATCAGCCGATGATCATGTCATCGGCTGATCGTTTATTTAGGTGCAGACCTAAAATCATCGGGCACCCACCGACGCGGAATATCGGTGCGCGGCAAGCGGTCTGTCAGCTCAGACAGGCCGCTCCGAAGCTGCTGCGATCTGTCAGCAGATCGGCGCTCGTTTACATTATTGATCGGGCCCCCATCGGCCCGTGGAATAGGACCCTGACTCTTTTTTTTAAATTCAGAGTGGAGAGTGGACCCGCTGCTGCACGTCTTCTCCATACTATATCTCCCGATGGGTCTGGGTCTGAGCACTCAGACCCGGACCGATCAAAACTTTTGACATGTCTCTATGACATGTCAAAAGTTTTTTTTATAATGACAGGTACACTTTAAACTTCCCCCAGTGGTTCCACCACTTGGAGTCACTGTTACCAGATAAGGAGGATCAGTAGCTTAAAATATGAATGCCACCCCTGCTATTGGACATCTTTTTTTGTAAAAAGGCTGCCATACACTTAATACTACTGTCAGCCGGGGCAGATTCAGCCATCAGTCTCTAGTGTGTATTGGCCCCCACCATAACAACCACCGCCAGATGAAGTTCCATCACGTCCGAAGTCTTTGTTCAGAAAGAGATAAGCCACAGCCAGAGTGCTCTCATAGACAACACATGAGAGCTTGCCCGTGCCAAAGGTTCGAAATGTTCAAAATAATTGATGGCCGGCAGTTATAGAAGGTGTATGGCCAGCTTAAGACAGATAGCAACCAATCACATTCCATGAGAAAGTTATTTGTTGCTATTTATCTGTCCATTTTTTGTTGGCCAATATGTATAATTAGTTAATTACATATTAATATGTTATATAGCATATGTTAAACGCCACCCCCCCTTAGGACTCACCAGTGCCAGGTCAATGGGTATAACAAATCTGATTTTACTTTTGTACTTTTCATTAAGCTCCTTTGTTAGAATTAGCACCACGAGGGAGAGAATGGAGAAGATCAAAGCTCCTATATGAACCATTCTGATGTTTTTAAAAATATAGCTATAGATCTGCAAAAAAATATAAAAAAGGATCCTAAATATTACAGGAGAAATAAAGAAAATCAAATAATATATGCACATTGGGCAGAGTAAGAACCCTAGCTTTGTGTAGGAGGAAAGGTGTATTGGCTTCTGGAGGACATACAAGTGGCTTGCACTATGGGGCATCAATTCCAGAATGGCTGATCTTTTCTATAGAAGAAAAATATAACCAACCAGCTGGCCAGGCAAAAAAGAAAGTAACTCACCTACCCAGTCATCCAATGCTGCCATGCCATCACTCAATGGGTCTCCTATAACCTCTACTTCCTGGGCCCCTTCTTGACACAAGCAAATGCCTGCTCAGCCAATCACTGGTGGAGGTGGGTCACTGTTGCAGACAATGATTGGCTGAGTGGGCATTACCTGTGTGTCAAGACAAGGACCATGAAGTAGAGATCAGCAAGGAATCAGGAAATGTCAGAATAGCAGCAGCAGAGGATCAGGCAGGTGAGTAAACCTTATTTTGTAACCCAGCCTGTTCCCTTTTAAAAATATTTGAATCATTGTTTTTTTTTTTTAATTTGGTAATTAACACATCATAACTACAACAGCTAAGAGCTGCATCTGTGTACAGATAGTGTATATGGGACCTCCACTATGCTGGGGGAAGCATGGTGATGCCACTAGAAAATGCACTACAATACTGCATGATACTTACGTAAAACATTCCCAATGGTCCTGATATATATGGCATCTTTATTCCTAGTAGGAACTTTACTTGTGATGTCACCACATGAGTGGCTGCGCCCGTTGTCATCGCACTAACTACAGGCTCTGATAATAGGATGGTCGCACTGCCCAAATTTAACAAGAACATGGACATCTGTGATGGAGACAGCAACATCAGCATTTCAAAACAATTCTCTTTTGCAGTCTTTGTTGAAGGGATATCTTAGTACAGTGTTGTCCTAGGTGGACGGTGAAAGTATTAAAGAGGTTCTTTAGATAAAATTAACCTTTCCCCTATCCACAGGATAGGGGGATAGTGAAAGATTCCTTCTTATCAATACAGCCACTGCTATGTCACATGACCCGCCACTCTATCATTCCTATAGAGCTGCCGAAAAGAGCTAAACACAGCACTTTTTGGCTTACTCAGCTCTCTCTGGCACCTCCATAGGAATGAATAGAGCCGCAAGTCATGTGCCGTACCTGCGGCTGTATTTATAAGAAAGAAAGAGGTCAGACCCCGCCGCAATCTCTTACTTTTCCCCTATACTGTAGATAGGGAAAAAGTTAATTTTTCCCAGACAACCTCTTTAAGGGAGTTGTCTGGGTTCACAAAATTTTTGATATTTTAGGCCAATACAATTAAAAAATAATTCATACTCATCTACCCCATTCCCTTGCCGCTCCTGTGCCAGAAACTTCCGATCTCTGCTTGCTCTGTTTCTGAGATAAGACATCTTAATAGGACCTGCCTTCTCAACCAATCACTGATTGAGATGTTCTATTTAACCTATGTGGCCAGTGACTGACTGAGCAAGCAGGTCCTTCAGATATGTTTTGGAAGTAGGGACAAGTGTTGAAGAGCGGGGGACTGGAAGGTGCTGAAATAGGAGCTGTGGGGGACTGGAGTGGGTGAGCACCACTTAAATTTTTATATTTAAAATTTATATTCAATACAAAAAATATGAAAACAATTGTAAAACTAGACGATTCACCTTTCTAGTGATGAAATCAGTCAGGGGCCTCTGATACATCCCCATAATAATCATCTCTCATTTCTAACAACATGTGACGGACATTCTCTCTCCTTCACTCAACACGATGTATCCCCTCCCCCCTTTTTGTTTATTATTTTTCTGTCCTACTTCCAAGAACTGTAGTTCATACAACTTTTCTATTGTTGTCACTGATGACAGAGATAGAATTTCTGATACTTTCAAAACACCTCTATTCTCCTGCCAGCACTATAAACACTACATAACCTTACAGAGGTGATAAAAGTGTTATACACAACTGTTAATAATATCTTTATGTTTTCATCTTTTCACTACTTCGATTTCATCTTTTCCATTTATATTTTTTGATGTTACTACAAAGTTAAATGAAGGAATATGTCACTCAAAAATATGACCTTCCTCCTAATCACTCTCTAAATACATTCTCTTCCACTTTAGAAAATCTATTATTTGTGGTGTGATGATACCTAGTTATAGTTTTAAGGCTATGTTCCCACTATAGGACCACAGCGGGGAACACAATTCTAAAGTGGTTATCCAGGATTACTTCTTTTTACAAATTAGCTTCATTGTCTTCAATGGAATAGGAGTGGCGGCAGTAGACCACTGCTATCTGCTATGGGCTGCCCGGACAACCTAGAAATCACCCAGGCAGTCCCCAATGCAGCTCCCTGCGGCCCCCCCTGTACTCACCTGCTCACTGCCGACATGTGTAAGAGCACTGGCAGCGAGTGGGGAACGAGGGGCAAGCGAGCACTGACATTGCTCCTTTGCTCCTCTCCGTCGCCCCGTGTAATAGGGGCTTAACATCCTCCATAATCCTCTCACTCCCATCTCTGAGACTAAGGGCCCTATTACACAGAGCGATAATCAGCTGAATCAGGCTGATCCGGCAGATTATCCCTCCGTGTGATAAAGATAACGATCAGCCGATGAAACGATCATTGGCTGATCGTTTCTTTAGGATCAGACCTAAAATCATCAGGTGCCAATCACACATCGCTACATGTAATAGCGATTCACGGCCAACGGCGGATGATTATAGTGTAAAATAATAAATATTAACTCACCTTACCGCGTTCCCGGGCATCCTCGGAGGCCTTCTGCGCTGTGTTCAGCTCTGCCTTTGCTCCAGTTTTTGCAGTGACAGGCTGCTCAGCCAATCTCCGTCCGAGACCGGCCACTCAGCTAGTCACTGACAGCGGCCCGTCTCAGGCAATAATTGTCTCACTGCAAAGACCGGAGCAAAGGCAGAGCTGAACACAGCGCAGAAGGCCTCCGTGGACGCCCGGGAACGTGGTAAGGTGAGTTAATATTTATTATTTTACACTAAATGCAAAGGCTGCACGGGCATCACTAACAATGTCCATGCAGGCCTTGCTGCCCAAAAATCGGCCTGTTTAATAGCTCGGGAAAAGAGCACCGATCCACAGTTTTAGGCTGGGTTCACACTATATATATATATATATATATATATATATATATACATAGATAGATATTGTAGTCAGTATTGTGGTCCTCATATTGCAACCAAAACCAGGAGTGGATTAAATACACAGAAAGGCTCTGGTCACACAATGTTGAAATTGAGTGGATGGCCGTCATTTAATGGCAAATATTTACTGTTATTTTAAAACAACGGCTGTTATATTGAAATAATTATTTACTGTTATATGGCGGCCATTCACTCAATTTCAACATTGTGTGAACAGATCCTTTCTGTGTTTTTAATCCACTCCTTGGTTGCAATATGAGGACCACAATACTGACTGAAATATACGTAGTGTGAACCCAGCCTCAAAGTGTACCTGTCGTTATAATTTTCTAAATCTAAATCAACAGTAGACGTGAAATAAAGCAAGTTTGCAATATACATTCATTTTTTTTTGTTATCCTGCTGTAAAACAAAGCTGAACTTACCAGAAATCCAGGTCCAGTCTCCTGAAGGCAGATTTTTCTGCCTTGTGCTGGTTGAAAAAAAACAGACTAAACACAGAAATTCCTGTGAATTCCCGTACAGAGAGTCACGGATCCATCAGTCACATGACTGCCTTCTCTCTGTGAGCGCTCATATGGCCTGGGATATACAGGACTTCCTGTTTTCTGACTGTTTCCTGTTCTTTAAGAAAAAAAAGTGTCAGAAAACAGGAAGTGCCGTTTTCTTCATGAGAACTAAAAAATATAATGAATGTAAATTGCTAACTTGCTTTATATCACATCTACTGTTGATTTAGATTTTTAAAGTTATAATGACAGTGCACTTTAAACATGTCCTAAAAATATATTTTCGACAGTAGCACAAAATGGATGGCCAATGACTGCAAATGATATGTGAACAAATATGAGATGAAATATGTTACTTGGATGACCCCTCCAAGAAACGTCACAGCGGCAGCGACTCCTATTCTTTTCATCTCAAAGTCAGATAAGACCAGGTCCCCCAGCGAGTTATTGGTGACATTGCTGCTGTTCAGTGGAACAAGCCGCTCCACGGCTGCACATGATATCAGAGATGTGATAGCGAAGGTCCCTGCAAAATAAACAGCAGACTGTGCAGACAGAGAGACATAATGTGCTTTGTTGTTCTGAGAATGGCCATAAGGCGCCATTAATAACATTACTATGCATGGTGGACTATTAGAGGCAACTTCTACTCTACACAGCAACGGCAAGCTCAATATCTGCTTGTAAACAACATAACAATGTTGTTTTTATGTTATTTTTCAATGTCCCTTCAGCTGTAGGCTACTTACTCCCCCTTCCTTTCCAAGACGGCTTTTGTAAACAAACCCCTGGCAAGCTTTATCTGCAACTTTGTAATGCCAGAGGATTTATCACAGTGAGTTCATCAGCAACTTGACCTCCCAACATTTTTTTCTTCTCACCTGTTATAACATGACGACTCATCCCAAATATGGCGTATATCAGCGGGGCAAAGAATGAACCATACAACCCAAATACTGGATGAACAGATGACATGACTGCAAAGGCTAGACCTGAAAATAACAACAAGATGCATAATAAGTACTACAGAGAAATAACTCAATTTTTTGAGGCAAAAACTAAAATATTGTCAAAAAGGCTTAATTTTACACATCTTGGTATCATCTTTGGGCTCTTAAAGGGATATAATCATATGTTGCTGCCCAGGGTGAGACTAACAATTCCTTCCATTCTTGTTATTATCTATTCAGTCTCCTTCCCCTAGTTCTGAGCTGCAGCGTTCTGCTGAAGACACAAAAATCTGTGTGTGAGCTTTTCTCTCTGTACCCCCCCCCCCACACACACACACACATATATACACCTTCAGTCATGGCTGATGTAAACAAGTCCCTATATGCAACTTTGAAGCAACTCTGTAGTAACAGGATAATTAATCACAGTAAGTTCATCAGCAACTTGACCTCAGATTAACCCTCCCAGCATTACAAAGAAGCTACAAAGTTGCACATACGGCCTGCCAGGGACTTGTTTACATCAGCCCTCTCCAAAGGGAGGGGGGGGGGAGGGTTGACGGAGAGAAAAGCTCACACACAGATTTTTGTGTCTTCAGCAGAAAGCAGCAGCTCAGAACTGTGAGGAAACTGAATAGATAATAACAAGTATGGAAGGAATTGTTAGTCTCACCATGGGCAGCAATATATGGAAAGTTATGTTTGAGCAGAATACCCCCTTAACAACAAAAAATACATCCCAATTGAAAAATGGTTATCACTTTTTTGCCCAAAAAGGGGCTAAAAATATAGCTACAAAATCTGACGTAAAACTTTTAAAAAAAATCTGACGTAAAACTTTAAAAAAAAAAAAAAAGGTCAAAATGTTTGAAAAAAATTTGAAAGTGTTAAACTTCTGCTGACTTTTTTTCTTTTAAATACAAGGTCTTGGGGGGGGGGGGGGGGTCTGGCTAAAAGTGGAAGTTATTTATTCTCTCTCTTTTTTTCCGCCAAAGCCAGTAGTGGATTCCAAATGAATGAGAGATATAAAGGATAGACTTCTACTTTTCTTTCCTGCTGGATCCTAAACCTGGGTTGTATTCACATGTGCTTTTTCAGTGCAGCAGTTTGATGCGTTTTTTTATGCCAAAAAATCAAAAGTGGATGGAAAAGTTGGTGGAAGTATATAGGGAAGATTCCACTTCTACTTTTTTATAATCAACTGCTTGTTTTGGCTACAAACATGATAAAACTATATAAAAAAGGGCAAACATTCTGCTTTCTATCACATTCCTTGTAAAACAACAATGGAGCGCTGTGCCCGGTGGCACAATGCCAGGTATGATATAACAGCCTTAATACCGGTGACAAAATGGAAAAGCAAACAGTCTCAGGAGGCCGAGGGATAAGATATTGAGAGAATCCTCCATGTTACTTACTGAGTCTGTCTTTTGGGATAATAAGATACACAAACTACTCTTATCCACTTATATGACACATGGTGTATAGTCCCATAAGGGTCCATTTACACAGAAACATTATCTGCCAAAGATTTGAAGCCAAAGCCAGCAATTGATTTGAAAAGAGGAGAAATCTCAGGCTTTCCTTTATGACCTCATCTCTGTTTATAGTCTGCTTGTGGCTTTGGCTTCAAATCTTTGGCAGAAAATCTATCAGATAATCTTTCTGTGTAAATGGACCCATATGCTACGTTTACACGGAGCGATTTTCGGGCGAATTTTCGCGATAAAGTTCGAATTCGAACGATAATCGTACGTGTAAACGCGGCGAACGATCAATAAAATCGTTCATTTAGATTTTTTAAACAGTCGTTCACTGAATTTACCTATGTGTGAGATAAGCTTAAGCGATCGCAAAACGATCGCAAAACAAATTTTCGTTACGATATATCTTTCCATCTAAACGCTGATCGTTATAAAAAAAAAAATCGTTACTTCGAAATCGTTAATCGTACAATCGGGCGAATTAGTGCTCCGTGTAAACGTAGCAATATGCTACGTTTACACGGAGCGATAATTCGCCCGATCGTACGATTAATGATTTTTTTTTTTATAACGAACAGCGTTTAGATGGAACGATATATCGTACAGAAAATTCGTTTTGCGAGCGTTTTGCGATCGCTTAAGCCTATCTCGCACATAGGTAAAATCAGTGAACGACTGTTTACACGGAACGATCTGCGAATTTTTTGCCAACGATCAACGACGATTTGAGAACTTGTTGAAAGATCAAAATGAACGATTTCTCGCTCGTCATTTGATCGTTCGATCTCTCGTATTCGCACGATAATCGTTCCGTGTAAACGCAGCATAAGTCAGATCACTACGACAGGTGATGTATGATAGGTGAATGAGCGTATTACCTTGTGCTACCTGCTGCACTGACAGCATCATCCCCGAGATAAGGTCTGGAAAGAAGTATTCCCGTAGTTTATACTTTGGAGCCCACTCCAGCATAGGGATCCTTCGTAGCCACCATCGTGTCACATCTGACGCCCTGATAGAAGACAGTCGCTTCCACAGCAAGTGCAGGTAACTCTTCCTGCATGGTCCTTGGCTTGTCATCTCTTCCCTTGTGAATGCAGCTGCCCTGTGTCATACAGCCCCCATATCCTCCTGCACTCTCAGCACCTGGCAGCCGGAACGGCTCAAGTACTTGCTGACGGTTCCTGATTTGCATTGCTGCCCGCCCATGTACAAGTGTCAGCTTCCTCACTGGCAGGTGGTGTAATACCTGTACTGGAGCTCTGGCAGTGGACTGACTGTATGCACCCTGTAAATCCTGCAGATGTTATAATATGGTTTACTAGTAATGTGTTTAGAGAGGACATTTTCAGATAAAGTATCTAATGGTGTTGACTCTCAGCATGTAGATATACCCTATTATTCACATATCTTAAGCATTCAACATCAATAATGCATGGGGCTGGCCATATACATTAGATACATGTCACCAAATCCACTTATTTCATCTAACGTGTTTAAGGATGATGGGTAGGGAAGGATCAGGCACGTTGAGCAGGTATTACACTCAAACATAAGTTTTCGTATGTTGCTGCCCATGGTGAAACTAATAATTCCTTCCATTCTTGTTGTTATCTATTCAGTCTCCTTCCCCCAGTTCTGAGCTGCTGCTTTCTGTTGAAGACACAAAAATCTGTGCGTGAGCTTTTCTCTCTGTCTCCCCCTCTTCCTTTCCGAGACGGCTGATGTAAACAAGTCCTTATCTGCAACTTCGTAGCAACTTTGTAGTGCTTAATACTTAACTGTTAGGATTAATAACAGTGCGTTTATCAGCAACTTTACAAACCTTCCAGCCTTACAAAGAAGCAAATATAGACAGTCAGGGACTTGTTTACATCAGCCGTCTCAGACGGAAGGGGGGGGAGGGAGACAGAGAAAAAGGCAGCTGAGAACTGGGGGAAGGAGACTAAATAGATAATAACAAGTATGGAAGGAATTGTTAGGGTAGTATTAGACAGGCCGATGAAGGCCCCATAATAACTGTAAACGAGCGCCGATCTGCTAGATCGGTGCTTGTTTACTGGGCCTATTACACGGCCCAATTATCGATCATAGGCTAATCGTTGTATTTATTACACGGAACGATAATCGGTCCGATTTGGCCGATCATCGTTCCGTGTAGTAGTACCCTTAGTCTCACCATGGGCAGCAACATATCAAAAGTTATGTTTGAACGGAATATCCTTTTATTCTTAAGACACAGTCGGTCACAGGTGAATCCCTGACCAACGACTGTCAGACATGTGATCTCTTTCTGTCAAAGAAGAGGTTCTTTAGCAGCTGTACTGCATATACAATACTAGGCATCAGCTGCTGCAGAAAAGAACAACTGCAGACATTTTATTATAAAAAAGACAATTTTAAGGGGTTGTCCAGGGAAAACAAAAATTTGGTCTATTGCTGAGGGTGGTGTAAAAATAACATTTTATACTCACCTCCTTGGGTCACCTACAGCTACCAGTTGCCTACTGGTCTCCACGTCTGGGTTTCAGTGATGTCCCAACCCCACAGGAATCACTGACTGAGACAGGACATCCACTGCAACAAGTGATGTCTGGGTGGGCAGGTCCTGTGAGGTCAGGATATCAAAGGAGCCCAGAAGAGGCAGAGACCACCAGAGGACTGGGAGCATTGTGGGGGGAATGGAGGGGATGAGTACAACATGTTTTTGTTGTTTTGTTTTTTTACACTGCTTCCAGGCACAGAGAAATTTTCCCTGGACAATCTCTTTAATGTTAATTAATAAATGTTGGAAAGGATAGCTGCCTTTCTAAAATATAAGTATAAAATTACCAAAGTAACTATAAATTACATTAGAGTTCCATGACCTGTATAACTGTACCAAGGCTGTGGCCTGATGCCTCTATATGGTTACCAAACTCCTCAATGACTTCTAATATTCTTACAATATACAGAGGGGGGCACAGGAACCCATATATATTATAATATAGACACAGTACTAATAACAGTAACAAACAACACAATAAACATCAAATTTATTACAAATACTGTACATTGGGTAGAAGATATAAAATGTAATAAAAGGCTTCACAAAACTATATTATGGCGCTCACTGGAAGGCTACTCCAAAAGTATCACTATGTCTCTGGTTGAAGCACTGGTATGAACAGAGTAAGATCTTCACTGGTAGGAGCTGCACATTGCTTGAGGTCTTCATTTTCTGGAAATAGAAAGAAGAATATTGTATTAATAAATGGTAATACATTTACTACAGACCATAAGGAATGGCCGCTGTCTTCTGGTCACACTGCAGTGGAGAGGTGTTGGCAGCTCCCTGGCCTCCTCTACACTAAGAACTGGAGCTGCCACTTACAGCTCTGCTTCATATCCCTATGAGTATGGTCAGGATCGGCAGAACCTTTGACCCTAGCTGTTTAACCCCTTGATTTCAGAGTCCTGTGACCACAACATGATGGAAGGGAACTCCCAGCTCCGATCATGTCATAGGGTTTCCAAGTGACTCTGGGGAAACGCTCTGCAGGCAGCCCTGGGGACCTGATCAGTGAGGAGCCTGCTGCCCAGCGGTCCTATCAGGAGCCTACGTCATAGAGACACAGAGTATGGAGTATTAGCATACAGGAATGAATAAATTATATATAAAAATAAATAATGAAAAAATAATAAAAAATTTAAAAAGTAAAAGAAAATTTGGTAAGTATAAAAAAAATAAAAAAATTAAAGCCCATACATAACATATAAAAACCTCTACGCAAATTCAGTACTCCCAATGCTGAAAAACATTTTCTATATTCACCCGTCCATCACTGCAAAGTGAGGGGCCATGCGTATAATATCGTATGTACCACCGCTCACTTACACTTGCTTCTTCGTGCCAGGCCAGTGAATATATAGTAGGAAGTGGTTTTCAACACACCTCTCACCTAGGAATTAAAGAGGTAGTTATGTCCTATCCACAGAATAGGGAATAACAAAGAGATCGCAGGAGGTCCAACTGCTGGGACCCCCGTAATCTTGAGTACTGGGACCCTGCAATCCCAGTTGAATGGATTTGTACACTGTCACTCCACTCTTTCTCTATGGTGCCATTTTCATCTCTCTTTGGTGGCTCCGTAGAGAATGAATAGGGCGGTGGCCAGTACGCAGTTCCATATAGCTGGGATTTTTTACATGGGTCAAATATACAACGGCACAGCCTATAATCCAGATGGTCACATTGTATTAACATGGCCGCACACATAGGTAATAGATTACCAAGATGTACAATAAACTGTGTCTGTAAAATAAGCCCTGGAGAGCGGCAGAGATCAGAAGACCTGGGCTGTCTTCTTACTTTAAATCTAACATAGAAAAGCAGACCTGTGCAGCTCCGAGCAATAGCAAAAAAAAAAAGATGAAAGAATATATTATAAATGGCCCATGTAATCTTCAGGACTGTCTATACACCCAGAACATGGCTTCTTCAACACCTTTGTCGGTAATAGATGCAGCACCACTTCAAAGCCATTTATCACCCCGATCTCCTCAGGGAGAAGAAGGAAACATTGGCCTCCAGAGGTAAAACAAGACTTTCATTTCTGTGAACACACATTTTATTGTACAGAGAAAACATCAGAGGTAAAAGGAGAATGGCTTAGATTGTGCCCCATGGCACTGCCCACCCAAATCATGTTTCACTTTCCACATTGAAGAACAGTGCACCTGATATTAAGTGGGTGACATCATCTCAAAAACATATAACAAAAACCACTAAAAACACAAATCAATGTTGAGTATACAGAGCAGCAATAGTAATAGTAGTAAAACCAAAAGTAGTAAAAATAATAGTAAAACCACTGAAAATGGAAGCAGGAAAAAAAGGGAGGACGTTAGGATCTGAGCCAGTCTGCCAATAGCCAGTCTGTGATGGCTACAGGAGTGGATAAGGGCATCTATCAAACAGTAGGTCTTGTTGGGTGTCCCTGGTGAGAAGGAGAACCGATAAACTGGTGATAATGTCATTGGCGGCCAAGGATCGCTGATGCCTTCAGGTGAAACAGGTACCGTATCCGATCAGATGACACAGAAGAGCTACTGTATACAACGTGGTACATGCTGTATACAATGTGACACCTAGAAGAGCTACTGTATACAACGTGGTACATGTTGTATACAACATGGTACACAGAAGAGCTACTGTATACAATGTGGTACACAGAAAAGCTACTGTATACAACGTAGCACACAGAAGAGCTGCTCTATACAACGTAACACAGAGGAACTGTATACAACGTAGCACACAGAAGAACTGTATACAACGTAGCACACAGAAGAACTGTATACAACGTGGCACACGGAAGAGCTACTGTATACAACGTGGCGCACAGAAGAACTATTGTATACAACATGGCACACAGAAGAGCTACTGTATACATTGTGGTACACAGAAGGGCTGCTGTATACAATGTGGCACACAGAAGAGCTACTGTATACAACGTAGCACACAGAAGAGCTGCTGTATACAACGTGGCACACAGAAGAGCTGCTGAATACAACGTGGCACACAGAAGAGCTGCTGAATACAACGTGGCACAGAGAACAGCTGCTGTATTCAACATGGTACACAGAAGAACTATTGTATACAACATGGCACATAGAAGAGCTACTGTACACAATGTGGCACACAGAAGAGCTACTGTATACAATGTGGTACACAGAAGAGCTACTATATACAACGTGGCACACAGAAGAGCTACTATATACAAAGTGGCACACAGAAGAGCTACTGTATACAACGTGGCACACAACGCTGGAAAAGTTACTGCCGGCTATGATAGAAAGGTGTCTGGACATACAATGCATCAGGGTGTGGGGCTGTGGAGCCATACGGTATACATCATTAGTCAGGCAGCTTTAATTTTATGGGTGATGGGTGTATATATCCACATATACATAACTTATTCATGTGTATCAATTCAACTACAACATGATCTGAAAAGTCAAAATAAATGTATTGATGTGATACTATCATCAGACGAGCTATCTAGTATTCCAATTCAAATAAAGCGATGTGCATATCTGAGACATTGGCCGTTGTATGACACTGTACTGACACTGTCAAACAACGGCCAATGTTCATACAGCATGTGAACATGGCCTTACCTTGTATACATTACATACATTTTATTACCTTTTTAACATCAACAAACTTAACACATTCCAGCCACATATCCAGAAACCACTTTCCGCAGAGGGCGCAGACGTTCCTGCCGGACAGCAGTCTTCTGGCATCTGGATAATACTTAATTTGTTCCCGCAATAAGAAGCTTCCATTCTGGAGATGAGTTAATATAAGTCTTGCTGTGATTTCCTGAAGATGATAATAATACAGATAGTAAAGCTTCATTATAGTGGAATTCTGGGAACTGGAAATGAAGTAGATGGAGCAGGTGACCAGTCCAATATCATACTACAGTACATGGCTCTGACCTCATGGGTATATGTACGCTGCTCTGAACTATACAGTAAAGTAGGGGTCCTCAACTGGCAGACCGCGGAGACCAGCTGTCCGGACCCCAGCTGCAGCTCACTATACCTGTTTACTGAGCTGCGCTGTTCCCCTCTGCACAGCAACTATAAGCGCTCGTAACGAGCGCTTATAGTTACAATGCAGGAGCAGCACTGACAGAGAAGGAGCCATTGGCTCCTTCCCTGTCAGTCACTCTTGTGGCTGCAGCGGTCACAAGAGGGCGCTCTGTCCTGTCTCTGGTTTCGCCACTCGAGTGACGTCACTGGAGCGCCAACGCCAGGACAAGGGGAAAGCGGCCTCCTGTGACCGCTGCAGTACGGCCACAAGAGGGGAAGAGAAGAGGAGACACCCGGACCCAGGTGAGTATAAGTGTTTGTTTTTTTATGTAATATGCTATATGGGAGAGGGAGCACAGGCGGGCTATATAACTGGGGGAGCACACAGCAGGGGTGCTATATACTACTGGGGGAGCACAGGGGGACTATATATTACTGGGGGAGCATACAGGGAGTCTATATACTACTGGTTAGCACAAAGCGGAGGTCTATATACTACTTCGGAAGCGCACAGGGGGACTATATACTACTGGGGAAGCGCACAGGGGGACTATATACTACTGGGGGAGCGCACAGGGGGACTATATACTACTGGGGGAGCACACAGGGGTCTATATACTACTGGGGGAACAACAGGGGGGGTATATACTAATGGGGGAGCGCAACACGTTTACTAATGATGTTCAGCTCGGAATTTCACCTGACAATAGACCCCAGTAGGTGGACCTTCACTAAAACTTGTTGAGTACCCCTGTAGTAAAGACTCAAATCTGTCATCTGGTAATCCAGACAATTTGATAATTTGTTACCTGATAATCCAGACAATCTGATAATCTGCCATCTCATAATCCAGACAACCTGATAATCTGTCATTTTATAATCCAGCCAACCTGATAATCTGCCATCTGTTTGCAGCATCAGACTATGTTCACACACAGTATTTTCATCAGTCTTTTGGTCAGTACATTTTCAAACAAAACCAGAAGTGGAACAGACAGGGCAAAATTATAATGGAAAGATTGGCAGTTGCTGTGTTTTCAACCCACTCCTGGTTGGTTTTGGTTGAAAAAAGACTGACAGAATTAGGGTATTTTCACACTACGTAAAAGCACGGGCGTAGTTGCCATCTTGTATGGGATGCCGGCCGGAGCGTATACACATCGTATATGCTCCGGCAGGGATCCCATGCGGCGCTGCAAAGAGCTGTCATGCCAGTTTTCTGCGGCCGCAATTCAGTGAATTGCGGCCGTAGAAACCCATGTCAGTTCACACGATTAAGTGAGCGGCTCCGGCCGCTTGCTTCATTGTGCGCTATGGGAAGTTCTGATGCGGGCGCGCGCTGATGCGCCCGCATCAGAACACTGCGGCCGGAAAGATCATCCGGCCAGTACTTATGTACCGGCCGGAATGATCTTTGCAGAGACCAGCCGTTCTGTAACCCAGCTGGGTCACAGAATGGCCAGTCTCTTATGCAGTGTGCACATAGTCTTACTATGTATGAACATAGCCTGAACCTGAAATAT
The DNA here is from genome assembly GCF_027789765.1 of Dendropsophus ebraccatus. Lineage (NCBI taxonomy): Eukaryota > Metazoa > Chordata > Amphibia > Anura > Hylidae > Dendropsophus > Dendropsophus ebraccatus. Next base: position 37,253,116 of record NC_091455.1, on the reverse strand, counting down.
ACTAATGGAAATGGCGATTTCTGCAACAAGGCCTGACTAAGTGAAGTGTAAGATATTTTTATGCACAGGACATAAACCAAAATTAAATGGAATCTGTATCCAAAATGTATACACTGTGTTACGCCTAGTGCAGGATCTGTGGGCAGTGATCAGTGTCCCCATCCCAGCATATGGTTAGGATGCACCATGACTTTTTGATCAGTAGGGTCTGACTGACAAAACCCATGCTGTCAAGGGGCCACAATACCTAGTGAAGGCAGTGGCCATAAAGGGGTCACATTGCTAGTTTTGTACTTTCTGAAAGACTTGAGATCTTTAAATAGAAGTACAGCTTATAAGATCAAACAGAAGTACCATATCATCATATATACTCCCCTCCTGACCTCTTTCTAGCTCAAAACTGCAAACCGTCTCCCTTTAAAGGTAGTTTGCCACCATGGACACCTGTCCCCTATGAACAGGACAAAGATAAGTGACTGATCCAGGGGGGTTTAACCGCTAGGACCCCAACCTGTAATCTCCCAAAGCTCCGATCTGGATGGTTCAGCAGTGCACATATTCAACCATAGCTCCATTTATTGTCTATGGCTGGGTTCACACTCGCGGATTTTCAGGCGGATTCCGCGGCAAAATGCGTGTGGAATCTGCCTGTAATTCCGCCCGTAAAGAATGAACATTGTGAATGCTTTCCGCTTATTTGTTTACACAGTGAAATTTCCGCCGCGGATGCCCTTTCCGCCCGAAGAATTGACATGTCAATTCTTTGGGCAGATTCCGCTAGAGGAATCCTATAGAAGTCAATGGGGCTTGAATTCTGCTCCTATTTTGCCACAGCTGAATAGGCGAGGAATTTCAAGGACAAAACTTTCTTCTACAATTCCTCGAGAATTCCTCAGTGTGAACCTAGCCTATGGAAGTTTCTAAGATAGTCAAGTGCCATTTGGCAGAAAGCTTTGGGATTCCAGTTCTCAGTATGTCCCAGTGGTCAGACCACCATGATCAGACACCTATACCCTATCCTATGGGTCCATGGTGGCAAAACAGCTTTATGTTATTTTAGAATCCCTTGCAGGACACATAAGGACACGATAGTAGAATCTTGTATGGCATTTCTTCTTTTTGAGTCGTCTTATTGCAATACAAGTACATTGTTACCTTCAGGGACAATATTTCCTCATCCTGAACGGCAGACACAGGCTCTTTTAGTAGTAATGGATTTTCTTCACAGTACAGTTCTTGTAAAGAGATCTCATGCATCTATAATAACATGAAGACGTCACTGCTCAGTAACAATCAGGTCCAGGCAGACGTCACGTCAGTACAATGCCCTATTGTTCCATCTATAATAGCAATCTGTTTTTAATACTTTGAATACTATTATTTGTTATCTCTGGGAGAACTGGTATCCAAGCTGGCTGTGACTGGAGAAGGCCGCATCCATGTGAGGGCTCTACCAGAGCCGACATCTGAGGTAGTAACTGGGTCTGCTCATTCCTTTAAACTGCACCAGGTTTTTTTTCATAGGCTTTGACTGGGAAAGGATGGAAACTATGGGGGAGATTTATCAAACATGGTGTAAAGTGAAACTGGCCCAGTTGCCCCTAGCAACCAATCAGATTCCACTTTTCATTCCTCACAGACGCTTTGGAAAATAAAAGATGGAATCTGATTGGTTGTTCCCCCATTATATACATTTTTTATTATCCTGGAAGAATCCTTTAATTCTGCAGTTATTAATACTTACTCTTGAAGGAAATGCCGGTATTTGATTCCCTGCAACATCCAGAATTTTTAGTTTCCTCAACCTGCAAATCCCCTAGAGATGAGATACAGTAATGTATGTAAGGTAGACAGCACACAATACAGATAGCTATGAGAAGGATAGCCCTCATACATGTTAGACATGTGTCGTTCAACCTCACCAATTACAGGGGGATGGGCTGACTCGTTTAGTGTAATAGAAGACAACGATCAGCCGACATGCACGATGCTGGATTATCGTTATCTTTCAACAGGCTGAAATGCCAACGTCAGCCTAGCAGCTATCTGCTTCCGTCGATCGGTGTGTCCTAGGTCGCCGCTGTCTCCTATGGGCTGCCCGGACGATCCACCTCCCTCCCCCACCTCTCTTTTTCCTGACTCATAGACATGCAGGGCTCCTGTGCTTGAATCAATCAAGGCAGGGAGGGGGCACGCATGCTGCTGCTCCTACAACTTTCTAGACACTCTAAGCATGATCGATTCCCTTTAAGTGACTGAGCTAATGAACTTCACAGCTCACAATTATAGAGACTATATAAAGGGTGAGCTGGGGGCCCATATACTACTGCTCTTTCGTAGAGAAGGTCTGCTCACTATGTCCACCCCTGGTTCCCATACAATGTTACATCTCTATCACCATCCAGTCAAACCATAAATTACAGATAATACGTTCCTCACCTCTGGAAGGCCGATCAGATTGTTCCGATAAACCCGCAGCTCCCTCAGATTGCTCAGATAGCCGATCTGCGCCGGTAGTGTCTCCAGCTGGTTATTTCCAAGGTGCAACTCAGAAAGATTTTGTAGGACACACAACTCCTTGGGAATCTCTTGCAGACAGTTATGGTTTATACTAAGCTTTTCAAGACATTGCAGCCTGTAATAAGTAATGTTGGTTGATATTAATAGTGACCGCTGGGACCTCGACCCATCCTGATCACATTGGGCAGCCCCATAGTGAATGAATGGGGGCACAAGCTATGGTGGCCGCATATACACAGCATGCACTTCATTCATTTCGGGGATGAAATTCTTGGTATCAGTGGGGTATCAGCAGATCGACCAACACTAATCGTTTACCCATATGAATGGCTGAGATGGGAGAACTTATTTAAAGGGGTACTCCAGTGGGGGGGGGCACTTTTTCGCTGGGATCGGGGAGGAGGCTGAGGGAAAAGACGTCCACTCACCTCCCCGGTTCCAGCAGTGGGTCCCGCATCGCGGCGCTCCAGTGCCCGGTTCCCGGCCGTTTCCGGGTGTCTGACGCTGGCCCGAGACATGACGTCTCAAGTCTGCTCAGCCACTCAGTGACAGAGGCGGGATCCGTTTCAAGTCCGCTCAGATCCCGCCTCTGTCACTGAGTGGCTGAGCGAACCTGAGACGTATCGTCCCAGCAAAAAAGTGCCCCCCCCCCCCGCTGGAGTACCCCTTTAACTTCCCATAGTAGAAACTTTTATCAGTTTAATCTATATGCATATACATTACTATATTTTTACCTTGTGGCTGATAGGGATCAACTTAATTCACAAAATGTAAAAACACGTGTCTATAGGTAACAGACAGTTAAAGGAGAAGTCTAGGGCAATAGAAAATATTCATTATGGGCACGGGGTGGAGGTAACATAAGAAAGAAGCTATACTTACTGGTCTAGTGCACTAGCAGTGCTGGGTCCTGCTGCTGGACCCCCGCTGGTATTCTCCATATCTCCTCCCTCCTACGTCATGACACAGCTAAAGAATGCCCCGCTCAGCTAGTCAGTGACTGTGGTGGGTAACTGCTGCAATCGCTGACTGGTTGAGCGAGCTATCCCCCACACCCATCCTGCTGGGTCATGATGTACCAAGAAAAGGAGAGAAGATGACATCCGGCAGGGTCCGGGAGCCCAGTGATTCGACACTGCAAGGGTTCAGGGACCAGTAAATATAGGTTCTTTATTATGCTCTTCCTACCTCCTGCCCGTAGTGTAATAATCAGTTTGGTTAATTAGGCACATTTTTCGCACCGGGGCCCTATGCGGTGTGTGTCTGTTTGTGTCTGCCTGGGAGGTCATAGTGGGTTCGAATCACCACAGGTTTACAATGCAGGTTTTGGCAGCGCAGTTTGTAGAGGTGAAACATAAACTACACCAAACTACAGAAGCGGGCAGTGTGCCACACTACTGCATATCAACTAACAATGGTCGCCCTAGATCTAGGCCTGCGTATGGGCACACGTATATCAAAAACTAATCATACATCTAAGAAATCAATGAATACTCAGTAAATGTATATTTCTGTACTCTTACATACGAACACTCCCTCTCATTCAATTAGATGAGACACAACTATATTCCAATGGTGGAAATTAAAGGGGTTATTGTAAAGTACTGCGGAATCTGTTAGCGCTATATAAATAAAAATTATTATTATCTAGCCTTTAAAAACGATAGTCTATCCTGAAAATGGGCTGTGAATATCAGAGGGACAGTGGTCTGATTAGAAACATAGAAGATTGTCGGCAGAAAAAGACCACTGGGTCCATCTAGTCTGCCCTTTTAGTATTTTTTTTCTTATTATCTTAGGATAGATATATGTCTATCCCAGGCATGTTTAAATTCTGTATTGTAGATTTACCAACCACCTCTGCTGGAAGTTTGTTCCAGGTATCTACTACTCTTTCAGTAAAATAATATTTTCTTACATTGCTTCTGATCTTTCCCCCAACTAACCTCTCACTGTGTCCTCTTGTTCTTGAACTCAGTTTTTTACTAAAAACACTTCCCTCCTGAACCTTATTTAGTCCTGTAACATACTTAAAGGTTTCAATCATGTCCCCCCTTTCCCTTCTTTCCTCCAGACTATACAGATTAAAATCTTTAAGTCTTTCCTGATATGGTTTATGCCTCACACCCTCCACCATTTTTGTAGCCCGTCTTTGGACCCGTTCTATTTTATCAATGTCCTTTTTTAGGTGAGGTCTCCAGAACTGGACACAGTATTCCAGATGTGGCCTCACCAGAGCTCTATACAGCGGGATCACAATCTCTCTCTTCCTACTGGTTATACCTCTAGCTATACACCCCAGCATACGATTTGCTTTCCCCACCGCCTGGTTGCACTGGTGACTCATTTTAAGGCTGTCAGAAATCATTACCCCTAAATCCTTCTCTTCTGAAGTCTTTTCCAACACAGTACTGTCGATGTGATACTCTGAGAGAGGATTCCTCCTCCCCAAGTGCATTATTTTACATTTGGAAACGTTGAACTTCAGTGAGGATCCCTGTAGGTCAACAGAACATTCATGCCCTGGGTCAGAGATTGTCTCCAACACACAGCAGGAAGCTTACATCGCTCTGTTCAGGCAACTTACAGTATCTACCCTGCTAAACGCCTCTTGTAGCTCCAGCACTTATACATGTGAGCGGTGAGCAATGCTGTGAAGGGGCATATGGCACCAGTGTTGGACTGGCCCACCAGAGGACCGGAGGATCCTCTGGTGGGCCCCCAGCTTTAGAACCTGCACAAACACTGACTGACAGGTTGTTTCTCACTGGTTCTTCATTGGTGGGCCCCCAGGATCATTTCCTCTGGTGGGCCCCAGATACCCCAGTCTGACACTGTATGGGGCGGTGTTCATCCATACATATCATCCATACCATACACACAACACTTAATAACAGTAATTACATTATACATATGTGCTTTAAATTTAATAAAAGCGATGTGTTGTAACCAAAACCCATTTTAGGCTATAATAAAGCAGATACATATCATAGAGGAGCTGCTGATGATTTACACAGCAAATAGGGAATTTATATCAAGCCTTTCCATAGACATTACAGACACACTGACAATACAACTTATTTTACTTACTTCTGAATGTCCGCAGGAATATTCTCAATGAAATTGTTGTTCAGATTTAGAGATATCAGATTCTGTAATCCATCTTGAAAATTGGTTAAAAAAAAAAGTTACAAACAGCCTATACATTTGTATACTGCCTGGAAAGCCAAAGATTTAGCTTTATTGACTACATGTGGATGATTTTTGTCCTTCAGATATCACACAGATCCAGGTCTGCTGCAGCGCCACCTAACAGTAACATTTTTATCAACCAAAACTTTTCATGTTTCTATGAAGGGTCAAAAGTTTTTTTCTAATGATAGTATCACTTTAAAGGGCAATTCCAACATTTCAAATCAACTGAAAGATTGTTTTGTAAATTACTTATGTTTAAAAAATCTCCAGTCTTCTAGTACTTATCAGCTGCTGTATATCCTGCAGGAAATGGTGTCGGACACAGTGCTCTCTGCTGCCACCACTGTCCATGTCAGTAACTGTCCAGAGCAGGAGAGGGTTTCTATGGGGATTTGCTACTGCTCTGGACAGTTCCTGACATGAACAGAGGTGGCAGCAGAGAGCACTGTGTGAGACTGGACCACTTCCTGCAGGACATACAGCAGGCAAAAAGTACTGGAAAAACGGAGATTTTTAAATAGAAGTAGATTACAAATCTATAAAACCTTCTGACCCCAGTTGATTTAAAAGAAAACATTTTTCACTGGAGTTCCCCTTTGATAAGAAGAGAACCATAAAATATATATATAACTATATATATTGTAGGGATCTTCCCGGGGGATGGTGTGTTTGGACACAGTTCAGACAGCAAACTTGGACTTATAAAAACAGCTGAGTGTTTATTAGCTGCATAAACAGTCCTCAACAGAAATGTAGCAATACCATGCTTTTCAGAACAAAACAAAAAGGTCCTTGCCCGTCTGGGCACTTAGTAACACAGGTCTCCTATCTGACTCTTCAGTAGGCAGTATCACAGGGTATGAATAGGCCCCAGCGGCGGCAGTATTCGTTGCTCCCAGGAGATACAGCATGCAAGCTGTTCACCCCTGGCTGAGAGCAATCCCTTTCAGACTGACCAGAGCTTTTGCCTTCTCAGGCTGATTGGGATCAGAGCTCACCTGATCCCAAAACCCACACTGGATCGAGGGGGAGGGAATGGCAAGTCCCACTACCAACCTACCCACCATTCCAGTAAATCCGGCCCGGAAAATTTAAAGAACAACTCAGCAGCATAATACTGCTGAGTGACAGGTCTCTTCCAGATTTACCATCTCCCCATAAGCAGTAGTCTGGGTGAGATGTACCTCCCCTCGAGCACTTTTCCTGTGACATGTCCACATATCCCCCCCCCTCTTTTTCAGACCGGAGGGCTGAGCATTCTGTCCCCACAGACAGTGTACCCTTGATAGGGCGTCAGCATTTGCCTGTAATTTCCCCGGCCTGTGTTCCACAGTGAAATTAAAGTTTTGGAGGGATAGAAACCATCTAGTCACCCTCGCATTTTTCTCCTTGTTCAGCTTCATCCATGTTAGGGGGCATGGTCTGTAACTAACTTGAATTTTCTACCTAGCAAGTAGTACCTTAGGGACTCTAGGGCCCATTTCACTGCCAGACATTCTCGCTCAACAATGGCGTAGTTTTTTTCGGCCGGGGATAGCTTCCTGCTTAAGTACATCACCGGGTGTTCCTCGCCATTCACGACCTGTGAGAGAACGGCACCTAACCCTGTATTAGAGGCATCTGTCTGGACCAGAAATTCTTGCCTAAAGTCAGGGGTAACTAGCACAGGTTGTTGACACAAGGCAGATTTAAGGCTTTGAAAAGCCTTCTCGGCCTCTGGAGTCCATGTCACCATTGCGGACTTCGCACCCTTTGTCAGGTCAGTTAGCGGGGCTGCAACTGTGGCAAAGTTTGGCACAAACCTACGGTAATAGCCCGTAATACCCAGGAAAGCTCTGACCTGTTTCTTTGTGAGGGGTTTGGGCCAATTCTGTATTGCCTCAATTTTATTTAGTTGTGGTTTCACTAACCCCCTCCCAATAATGTATCCCAGGTATTTGGCCTCCTCTAAGGCTAGTGCACACTTCTCTGCATTGATGGTTAACCCCGCACCACTTATGGCCTCTAACACCGCCTGGACCTTACAGAGGTGACTTTCCCAATCAGGGCTAAAAATGACCACATCATCGAGGTAGGCCGCGGAGTAATCACGATGTGGTCGCAGAATCAAGTCCATCAACCTCTGAAAAGTGGCAGGGGCTCCATGTAACCCGAATGGCATCACTACGTATTGGAAGAGCCCATCAGGGGTGGAGAATGCAGTCTTCTCTCTAGCCTCAGGAGTGAGGGGGATCTGCCAGTAGCCCTTTGTGAGATCGAGGGTGGTTATGTACCTGGCACTACCCATTCTCTCAATCAACTCATCCACCCTGGGCATGGGGTAGGCATCGAACTTGGAGATCTCATTTAACTTTCTAAAGTCATTACAGAACCTCCAAGTTCCATTGGGCTTTGGGATTAACACAATCGGGCTGGACCACTCGCTCTGTGACACCTCAATGACTCCTAGGTCAAGCATACGTTTTACCTCGGCTGACACCGCCTCCCTCCGTGCTTCTGGTATCCTATAGGGCTTAAGGTTTACTCTGCTTCTAGGCTCAGTTTCAATGTGATGGTGAATGAGATGCGTACGCCCTGGGAGGTCAGAAAACTTGTCTTTATTTTTCTGCAAAAACTCTTTAGTCTCCTGCTTCTGTGACACTGATAGAGTGTCCCCAATCCTGACCGGAGGGATTGGTTGTGACAAATTATTAACAGGGTTTGTCGCTACCAAGGATTCCCTGTCTTTCCAGGGCTTGATCAAGTTTATGTGATAAACTTGAAAAGGCTTCCTTCTACCTGGTTGGTGTACCTTGTAGTTTACCTCACTGACCTTCTCTACAATTTCATAGGGACCCTGCCACTTTGCTAAGAATTTACTTTCTACAGTGGGAACAAGAATGAGTACCCGGTCACCTGGGCTAAATGTCCTGATTCTGGCAGAACGATTGTAAATTCTGCTTTGGCCCTCTTGCGCCCTCTGGAGGTGTTCTCTTACTAGGGGCATTACAGTGGCTATACGGTCCTGCATTTGTGCTACATGCTCTATAACACTCTTGTATGGGGTGGACTCACTTTCCCATGTCTCTTTCGCTATATCCAACAAACCCCTAGGGTGACGACCATAGACCAACTCGAAGGGAGAGAACCCTGTGGATGCTTGGGGCACTTCTCTAATAGCAAACATCAGGTAAGGTAGTAAGTGATCCCAATCCCGACCATCTTTTTCCACTACTTTCTTTAACATATGTTTTAGGGTTTTATTAAACCTCTCCACTAATCCATCTGTCTGGGGATGATATACAGAGGTACGAAGGTGTGAGATTTTAAACAGTTTGCATACATCCTGCATCACCTTTGACATAAACGGAGTACCTTGGTCGGTCAAGATTTCTTTGGGGATCCCCACCCTGGAAAACATATAAAACAACTCACGGGCAATTGTTTTAGACGCAGTGTTTCTTAGGGGTACAGCCTCAGGATAGCGGGTTGCGTAGTCTAAGACCACCAAAATGTACTGGTGTCCCCTTGCCGACTTTACAATGGGACCCACCAAGTCCATTGCAATGCGGTCAAAAGGTACCTCTATGATGGGGAGCGAAACCAAAGGACTGCGGAAATGCGACACTGGGGCGCTAAGCTGACATGTGGGGCACGACTCGCAGTAATTTTTTATGTCAGCATAAATCGCAGGCCAAAAAAACCTCTGGAGGACTCTCTCCTGTGTTTTATCTGTCCCCAAGTGGCCCCCAAGGACATGATTATGGGCCATGTCGAGTACCTGACGCCGGTACGACTTAGGCACCAGAAGCTGTTCCACAACCTCATCATTAATCTTAGTGACTCTATAGAAGAGATCATTAGTCACAGAAAAATGTGGAAATTTTTTCTCAGCCTCTGGTTTCTGAGGTACCCCATTCATAACAGTGACCTGCTCTCTAGCATTTTTGAGAGTGGGGTCCTGTAATTGTGCAGTACCAAAATTATCCCTAGACACCTCTAAGTCTGGAACATTCTGCTCAGTGGGAGGAGACTCTTCCTCACCAGCCAGGACCTGCAAAGGAAAAGCATCATATTCCTCCTGTACATTTTTATCATTTACCGTGGGTAATGCAATCGACTTAGGGGTCTCCTCACTCCTTTCAGGGGATTGTTGTTTTCCCCATAGAGCCCAGAACAATGGAAAATCACGCCCCAATATCACATTATGCATAAGGTTTTTAACCACACCCACTTCATATTGTACAGTGCCTAGTTCAGTCCCGACATTAGCCAGTACTATAGGGTAAACCTTTGTATCACCATGTATGCACACAACGCTCATATGTCTTTTTGGCACAAAGTCCCCAGCCACCAGGCTGGCATGCACCAAGGTGACAAGGCTTCCTGAGTCCAGCAACGCCTTAACAGGGAAGTCATTGACAGTAATGTTGCAGACTTGTGGTTCAGTCTCTAGTCCAGGAACTGCAACACATGACGGCTCCGCAAATAGCGACTGACGCCGGCTAGCGTCACACTCCATGGGCTCAGTGGTAAGAGGGCAATGGGCAGACACATGTCCCGTCTCATGGCATCTCCAGCACTGGATAGGGCCTGGTCTCCTTGGCAGGGAGTCCTTTTTAGGCCCACTTAGCCACCGGGGACCATCACCAGTCTTTTGCCCCTGAGACACCTCCTGAGCGCTCTTCCCTCTATCAGCACCCCTCCACACTCCCCCAATAGATGGAAGTCTCTTACCAGATGATGGCACAGATCTGGCACTCCGGGGAGGTGACGGTGCTGCAGGAACATCACGGAGGTAGTCCTCGGTCGCCTGGAACCTCTCCACAAGGCTGACGAGTTCGTCGGCACTCCTAGGGTCACCTTGACCTACCCAGCGTTGTAGATCAGCAGGAAGGGCACAGAGGTAGCGATCCATCACGACCCTCTCTAGGATCTGGGCAGGAGTAGAGGTGTCTGGCTCCAACCACTTTCTTGCCAAATGGATCAGGTCGTACATCTGGGACCTCGCTGATTTGTCCAGACTGTAGCTCCAGTTGCGGACCCTCCGGGCACGGACAGCAGCAGTAACTCCTAGTCGGGCAAGTATCTCCGCTCTTAGCCGAGGATAGTCCTTGACCTCTTGCTCACTGAGGTCATAATAGGCCTTTTGAGGTTCGCCTGTTAAATAGGGCGCAATCACTTCTGCCCACTCAGTGGAGGGTAACTTCTCTCGCTCAGCCACCCGCTCAAAGACAGTTAAGTAGGCCTCAATATCATCATCAGCAGTCATCTTTTGCAGCGCTCGCTGCACGGCTCTTTTCACAGACAAGGTCTCTGGCGCGGCTGCGGCCACCAGCTGGGGATTAGCACCTGCAGACGCCTCCTGCTTTGCGATTAGGTGCTCAATAAGTTTCTGTTGTTGAGCCATCGCTTGCTGATGTGCAGCCATTGCCTGTTCATGGCGAAGGTTAGCGGCCGCCTGGTCCTGCTTAGCGGCTGCCTGAGCCTGTTGTTGTGCGGCCAATGCCTGTTGTTGCTGCAAACTCACTTGTATTAACTGCTTCATCATCTCCTCCATGTTGCTTGGCTGCTTTTGGAGTGAAGCAGCAGCCTTCACCCAGGACATACGCAGCTGTAGCCAAGTTGATGCACACCGTTGCCCCTAGCAACCGTTTTGCCCGCTCCGCAGCACCAATTGTAGGGATCTTCCCGGGGGATGGTGTGTTTGGACACAGTTCAGACAGCAAACTTGGACTTATAAAAACAGCTGGGTGTTTATTAGCTGCATAAACAGTCCTCAACAGAAATGTAGCAATACCGTGCTTTTCAGAACAAACCAAAAAGGTCCTTGCCCGTCTGGGCACTTAGTAACACAGGTCTCCTATCTGACTCTTCAGTAGGCAGTATCACAGGGTATGAATAGGCCCCAGCGGCGGCAGTATTCGTTGCTCCCAGGAGATACAGCATGCAAGCTGTTCACCCCTGGCTGAGAGCAATCCCTTTCAGACTGACCAGAGCTTTTGCCTTCTCAGGCTGATTGGGATCAGAGCTCACCTGATCCCAAAACCCACACTGGATCGAGGGGGAGGGAATGGCAGGTCCCACTACCAACCTACCCACCATTCCAGTAAATCCGGCCCGGAAAATTTAAAGAACAACTCAGCAGCATATCACTGCTGAGTGACAGGTCTCTTCCAGATTTACCATCTCCCCATAAGCAGTAGTCTGGGTGAGATGTACCTCCCCTCGAGCACTTTTCCTGTGACATGTCCACAATATATATATATATATATATATATATATATATATATATATATATATATATATGTGTGTGTGTATATAACTATAAGGCTATGTTCACACGGTGTGTGAGACCGGCCGTTCCGTGACCCCGGCCGGGTCACGGAACGGTCGGTCTCAGCCCAGATCTTTCCGGCCGCGGGGCTCTGATGTGGGCTCTGACAGTTCACTGAATTCCGGCCACAGAAAATTAGGTATGCAATTAGGTATGGATTAACAGGATGATCTTATAGATCTACAGTAAATATTGTACATGTAGTACTTTGTTTAGTACGTAAGGTATTTGTTGTGTTTTGTATCTTAAACGTTATGTAGTTTGCACCTTGGCTGCTCCACTTATGCCCATCTCTTATGTAAAGTTCTTAGATGGGTGATGCCATGGCTCTCCTGGCAAGAGGTTTGGTGAAGGGGTAAGACTTATAATCACATCACCTCCTTTTACCTACAAGATCTACCGCTTTGCCACAGTTCTTGAGTTGAAGGTGAGCCAAGGTCCCGGCCTGTGGTCTTAGAAGGGTCAGTGTCAGTAATGTGTAGAGGAACCAAGCTGACAAGGCTGAGTGCCCCCCCGGCGCTGTGTTATTACACATAAGGGCTTTCAGCGCTGGTTTTTTGTGTCACACAACGTCAAAGAAATCTCTTGAAATTTTTATGGATTTCTTTTGTCAGGTGAAGGCTATCTTCCCATTTTTGCCGTAATGATCATTATTTACGGCTGTCAATATTAAGACAGCTGCCTTTCCCTGCAATGTTCCTGAGGTGGGAACATAACCAGAAAGTTACTGCTACACATACATAATCCTTTAAAAGAAAATACAGTAACAAGAATTCAAGATTGGGCACAGTGTAGATTTAATCCCCTGACTGACTTTGATTCAACCATTCTACGTAGGAAAAAGTCTCAAGAGCCAGAAAAGAGCCAGAGAATCAGTGAACCTTGCGCACACTCGGGTTTGTCCAAACATGAACACTTTGCATTTGATTAGCGGTGGCTGAAGAAGTTGGATGCAGGTCTAAAGCTGCCTGGAAAATATGGATATAGGCATAGGCTGTATCCATGTTTTCCAAGATTTCTTAGGGCTGCATCCAACTAATCAAATGCCACACGCTAAGACTCGAGGATGCTTAAGTTGTGCTCAACTCTAATACTTACCAAACACACAGGCAGGTATCTCAGTTATTCTGTTACCAAACAGGTGTAATATCTGTAGGGAATGTAAGTATTTCAGCTCTTCAGGGACTCTTGTAAACTGGTTGTTTCCCAGGTTTAAAATGGTGAGCTGTAGAAACAAAGCAAAGGGTTAACAGCAAACTGCAATGGTCTTAAGTGTACCTGTCTTTTCAAAATACTTTTGACATGTCGTAGAGACATGTCAAAAGTTTTGATCGGGCTGGGTCTAAATGATCAGAGAGAATGAGCAGCGCGTCCTCTCCCCGCTCTGTGTAAGAAAAAAAGAGTAAGGCTCCATAGAGCTCCATTATGAATCCTCTCCCTGCTATATCTTCCAATCAGTACGGGTCTGAACACTCAGACAAGGACTGATCAAAACTTTTGACATGTCTCTATGACATGTGAAAAGTTTTTTGAAACAACAGGTAACACTTTAAAAGTTTCAGAAATAAGTTTAGTTAAAGGGTTTATCCAGAACATTTTGTGTACGCTAAAAAAAGCATATGCATTTGAAACCTTTTTTTTTCTTTTTTTTTTTAAGGAAGTCAATGAAAAAACGGATCAAAACGGATGCACACAAATCCATTTTTCTTTTTTTTTTTTTTTAGTAAAACGGATTAAACAATCGGACTGCAAAAATTCAGTGTGGACCGAGGCTAAGCTAATGTATGGTGTTTTTATTGTTTGTTTTTTTTAAGTGGGCCTTAAAGGGACTGTACCATCAGGCCCGGGCTGACGACTCGAGGCGGGCCGACTCACCCCCAGTGGGAGGAAACCCCCGTCCCTCTATGATATGGCTCCATTGATTCTAATGGAGCCCTGTCATAGAGGGGCTGGGGGTTCCTCCCACGGGGGTGGGTTGGCCCGCCTCCAGTGCTTCAGCCTGGGCCTGATGGTACATTCCCTTAAAGGGGAACTCTGGATAAGGAAAACTTGTTTTCTATTAAAAGTACATTCAAAGTAATATAGATGTGTCTATACAATGTATTACTGTATCTGTACGGTTCTGCCACACTGCTAGCTGATAGAAATCCAGGAAGTGAAGAAAAATGGCCTCTGTGCCAATCCATTGTCTCTAGAGATGAGCGAACTTGCCGGATTTCTGGTTTGTATGAAACAGAAATCTCGGCGGCTGACTCCCGCTGTCTGCTCGCTCCGTGCAGCGGGTGGATACAGCGTAAGGAATGCCTGGAAAACTGGGATACAGACATTGGCATTGGCTGTATCCCAGTTTTCTAGGCGTTCCTTACACTGTATCCACCCGCTGCACGGAGGGAGCAGACAGCGGGAATCAGACACCAAGATTTCTGGTTCATACGAACCAGAAATCCGGCAAGTTCGCTCATCTCTAATTGTCTCCTGCTCCCTCTGCTCTCCCCCCTTAGGAGATAAGTTTTCCATGCCTCTGTCTCACATTGTGTGTGTTTGTTGAGATCAGGCTGATGATGCAGACAGGGGACAGGGCGTGATTCACCATCTCCGACTGGCCAGAAGCAGGTGTTTCAACTTTGCTGATTGTGCAAAAGTCTACAGAGAAATTAGGGCTGTGTTCACACATGTTGGAGTGTCATTGCAGTACTGCAGCATCTGCACAAAAATTATGCAGTAACACAAATAGATAATGCTAAACAGCAGAGAGGATAAGAGCCAGCACTGCCAATCCCACCTGCATAAAAAACAAGGCATAAACAGTATTTCCCATGTAAGATCGAATAAAGTTCTTTTTGTGGGAATCAACTTCACAGATAAAAGATGCTCGATCATAATATGTGTGTGGAGATGAAAAGAAAAAAAATTAATTAAAAAGGTTATTTGCTTTATTCTAATATCAGCATTACAGGTAGAGAATACAGCATGCTGTGTGGTGTTACAGGTAGATAATACAGTGTGCTGTGTGGTGTTACAGGTAGAGAATACAGTGTGCTGTGTGGTGTTACAGGTAGAGAATACAGTGTGCTGTGTGGTGTTACAGGTAGAGAATACAGCGTGCTGTGTGGAGTTACAGGTAGAGAATACAGTGTGCTGTGTGGAGTTACAGGTAGAGAATACAGCGTGCTGGGTGGTGTTAAAGGTAGAGAATACAGCGTGCTGTGTGGTGTTACAGGTAGAGAATACAGTGTGCTGTGTGGTGTTACAGGTAGAGAATACAGCGTGCTGTGTGGTGTTACAGGTAGAGAATACAGTGCTGGGTGGTGTTACAGGTAGAGAATACAGCGTGCTGTGTGGTGTTACAGGTAGAGAATACAGTGTGCTGTGTGGTGTTACAGGTAGAGAATACAGTGCTGTGTGGCGTTACACGTAGAGAATACAGAGTGCTGTGTGGTGTTACAGGTAGAGAATACAGCGTGCTGTGTGGTGTTACAGGTAGAGAATACAGCGTGCTGTGTGGTGTTACAGGTAGAAAATACAGCGTGCTGTGTGGTGTTACAGGTAGAGAATACAGTGCTGTGTGGTGTTACAGGTAGAGAATACAGTGTGCTGTGTGGTGTTACAGGTAGAGAATACAGTGTGCTGTGTGGTGTTACAGGTAGAGAATACAGTGCTGTGTGGTGTTACAGATAGTAATAGTGTGCTGTGTGGTGTTACAGGTAGAGAATACAGCGTGCTGTGTGGTGTTACAGGTAGAGAATACAGCGTGCTGTGTGGTGTTACAGGTAGAGAATACAGCGTGCTGTGTGGTGTTACAGGTAGAGAATACAGCGTGCTGTGTGGTGTTACAGGTAGAGAATACAGCGTGCTGTGTGGTGTTACAGGTAGAGAATAAGGTGCGATGTGTGGTGTTACAGGTAGAGAATACAGTGTGCTGTGTGGTGTTACAGGTAGAGAATACAGTGCTGTGTGGTGTTACAGATAGTAATAGTGTGCTGTGTGGTGTTACAGGTAGAGAATACAGCGTGCTGTGTGGTGTTACAGGTAGAGAATACAGCGTGCTGTGTGGTGTTACAGGTAGAGAATACAGCGTGCTGTGTGGTGTTACAGGTAGAGAATACAGCGTGCTGTGTGGTGTTACAGGTAGAGAATACAGCGTGCTGTGTGGTGTTACAGGTAGAGAATAAGGTGCGATGTGTGGTGTTACAGGTAGAGAATACAGTGTGCTGTGTGGTGTTACAGGTAGAGAATACAGTGCTGTGTGGTGTTACAGATAGTAATAGTGTGCTGTGTGGTGTTACAGGTAGAGAATACAGCGTGCTGTGTGGTGTTACAGGTAGAGAATACAGTGCTGTGTGGTGTTACAGGTAGAGAATACAGCGTGCTGTGTGGTGTTACAGGTAGAGAATACAGCGTGCTGTGTGGTGTTACAGGTAGAGAATACAGCGTGGTGTGTGGTGTTACAGGTAGAGAATACAGTGTGCTGTGTGGTGTTACAGGTAGAGAATACAGCGTGCTGTGTGGTGTTACAGGTAGAGAATACAGCGTGCTGTGTGGTGTTACAGGTAGAGAATACAGTGCTGTGTGGTGTTACAGGTAGAGAATACAGTGCTGTGTGGTGTTACAGGTAGAGAATACAGTGTGCTGTGTGGTGTTACAGGTAGAGAATACAGTGCTGTGTGGTGTTACAGGTAGAGAATACAGTGCTGTGTGGTGTTACAGGTAGAGAATACAGCGTGCTGTGTGGTGTTACAGGTAGAGAATACAGTGCTGTGTGGTGTTACAGGTAGAGAATACAGTGCTGTGTGGTGTTACAGGTAAAGAATACAGTGTGCTGTGTGGTGTTACAGGTAGAGAATACAGCGTGCTGTGTGGTGTTACAGGTAGAGAATACAGTGTGCTGTGTGGTGTTACAGGTAGAGAATACAGTGTGCTGTGTGGTGTTACAGGTAGAGAATACAGTGTGCTGTGTGGTGTTACAGGTAGAGAATACAGTGTGCTGTGTGGTGTTACAGGTAGAGAATACAGTGTGCTGTGTGGGTGGGACCACAATGAAATGGTAAAGTACTGCAAATAATTCAGTAACACAATGAAACTGCAATGCTTTGGGCGGGGAATGTGCAGGGTGGGGGACTGTGATGGAACAGCTGAGGGAAAGCATTGCATTGTGGAACCTGTGGTACCGAGTACACCTGCTCAACCAGGAAATACAGAAACACAAAACAGGGATAGATAGGTAAGTATTGTTATATGCTTCTGCAGATGTTTCATTATTTTTTTTTACCTCCCCTTTAAAATAGAAAGCTTACCTACCGGCTGTTCCCCCTCTGCAGCCATTCCGACTGGCTAAGCAGCTAGTGACTGGCTCAGTGAGCATTCAGCAAGTGACTGATTAAGTGGCTGTACCCTGAATGTTGGCGCTGTCAGTGAAGGTAAGTATCAGCAGGGATCAGGCACTGTTAGAGTGGCCGCAGGAAGGGATCAGACAGGTGAGTATTTTAAAGTGCCAACTGATTTCAATGGGGAGAATAACCTGCATTGCTTGTGGGAAAACCTGCCTGACCTTTGTGAGAACTGTGCTGATTTTTCATTGTAAGGCAGGTTCGGGTTTGCATGAACAATCGGTGCAGATTGCAGCTGTGTGAACTCCTAACATCCACTCCACACTGCACTACTAAAAAAAGATTGAGAGACATGGCCTGCAGGGGGCGCAGGTGAGGCTCAGCTTCATCATATGGTGATCCCCAATCTGTGGCTCTCCAGCTATTGCTAAACTACAACTCCCATCATGCACCTATGCGTCCTGGGATACAGTATCCCTGTGGCTCTTACATTACTCAGCGCTGTCACTTCCTCGGGCAGCTGGCACAGCGAGTTGTTCTTCAGGTGCAGCGCCGTCAGCCGGGTGATGTTGCCCACAGCCCCGGGCACACGCTGCAGCTTCTTCCCATTCAGGTTCAGGGTGCGTGCTCTCCCGCGGATCGCCCGCAGTACCAGCAAATCAGCCATGACCACGGCGTCGTCAGCGGTAATTAAAGAGTTAACTAATAGACGCGACATAGTTACCAAGACAACGACGTTTACGTAAATCCGAATCGGCCATGTTATGTAAGGGATTACCTGCCTATGATTGCACGTCCTCTACGTCACTCGGGATTGGAGAAGGCACGCCCCACCCATCCCGAAACTCTCCTATGCTGCACTTTGATTGGTCGGAATATAGTCACATGCTGATACATTTCAATTGGTTGCTTTATCAAACTGCCTCGTTTTGATTGGTCAGTGGAAGCTGTATCTCCGCCTCCTTCTGTCTTGGTGCTTTGACAGAAAACATGGCGGCGCCCTTGGCTCGGATATCAGTGTGGCCGGTGACTGGGAGGACTCTCAGTACTGCGGGTAACGAGGGAAAATGGCGACAGCTCCTGATGGCTAATGAGCTTTCTGTCAGTTTGAATGATAAAGCTGTGTGACTAAGGTTACATGTGTTTATGAGCGAGCAGCATGGGGGTTGTAGTAGTACACCACGTGATATGCATATAATATAATACAAAGGGGGCACAAGTTGTAATGGTGCAAATAGAGGAAAACACTGAGACTTGTCAGGAGGCCATTATGACCAGAACAAAGGGCCAGGCCCCGGGCCAGGACCTGTAGGGCTGTAATGGGTATATACAGTCCAGTTCAGCTGGTTTCATACTAGCTCAGATGGGAATCCCTGATGAAGCATACTGGTCACATAACGCAGGTTGGGGATACAGACCACTGGCAGGGTACGGGAAAGGTGAATTATGTTTATAACTTGGGCCTACACAATAACTGGAGACGCGTTGATGATGCTGTAGCTGGTAACTGGCGGTCACATGGAGGTGTACAGCATCATTTCGGCCATTCAGTCTGTGAGTGCACTGCTAGGATAGGTGTTGTGCGTCTGGAATACTGGTAACATTTGTTCCATGTGGGTTCCCTACTGGAAGGAGGTGTGGTGCACTGCTTCCACCTTTCACCCCAGCTTTCTTCCTTCTGATATCCCCCTCTAAACCTACCGACGTTCTGTTCTCCACCAACTGATCAATGCTGCTAAAGCATGTATTCCGCTTCTGTGGAGACGCCCAGATCCTCCCAGTGTCTCCAGAACCTGAAACGTAAATTGTACAAGACTTAGTGTCACTGTTGTTTTATGTCTTTTTGCAGAAATCAATAGTACAGGCGATTTTAAGAAACTTTGTAATTGGGTTTATTAGGCGAAAAATGCAAAATGAAAATTTTTTTATCATGAAAAAGCAGTTAGAAGCTCTCCCCCCTGTCTTTATTGTTCTCTATGGAGAGAGGGAGATGAGGCACCAAAACAGGACAACAAAGAGTTAATTTACAGCTACATCACCACCAGGCTCTCTCCTCTGACAGTCAGCACTGACCTCTCTGACCTCTAAATACCGGCTTTCACACAGTTCCCACTGTGTAATCCTTTGTTCTCTCCTGGCGACTAATCTCCCCCCTCCCCTCTCCATAGGTTACACAGGGCTCGACTGATGTGAAAGAGTCGAGATTTCCTGATAATGAGCAGTGAATGAGGGAGGGAGGGGGGGCCTGGGGAAAGTCTTTTTGAATGCAGATAATGGCATATTTGAGTGAGTTATAGTGAGTTTGACGTTATTGATGTAAGAATCTGTTTCTGGATCCCTCAATGTAGATGGGCGTTATGGAGGTGTAAGTCACAGTATTAACTGTAATCTATGATGGCATTTGATAGTGGCGCCCCCTACAGATGTGCTGTGTTTATACAATGTGTTTCTTGTATATTCAGCATTTAATAAGTTTCTTCTCTCCTTAGCTGCTCTGTGCCGACGAGCCGCTCCTTTGGGTCCTTTTCCCAATGACCAGTTTAGAGATAAGGATTTGGAATCTCTGAAGAAATATCGTTGCTTCAGAAAGTATTACCGATACGCTGATAAAGAGAGCAAGAAGACGGGCTGGTGGAGGACGTACACACAGTTCCTGTACCCAGAGAAAGGTAAAGTGTTAATATCTGCCCATATAACCAGTGTACCTGGCTTAAAGTGTCACTGTCGTGAATTTTTTTTGCAGAAATCAATAGTCCAGGCGGTTTTAAGAAACTTTGTAATTGGGTTTATTATCCGAAAAATGCATTTTTATCATGAAAAAGCAGTTTGAAGCTCTCCCCCCTGTCTTCATTGTTCTCCTATGGAGAGAGCTAAAGAAAAGACCAAAACAGGACAACAAAGAGTTAATCTACAAATCCCTCACTCATTATCTGTTCTGACCATCACCACTGACCTGTCTGAGCTCAGATTACAGCTGTCACCCAGCTCAGTGCCTGTAATCCTCTGTTATCTGCTTTCTGCTGCCGGCTAACTCCCTCCTTCCTCCTCCCCCTCCCCTCTCCCTAGAACAGACAGGGGACGTCTCCTGCAACAAGTCACAATTTTCAGATTTTTCAGAGTGGATGAAAAAGAGGAAGGAGGGGGGGACCTGGAAAAAGGCTTTTTACATGCAGATAATGGCAGATTTGGCTAATAAACCCAATTACAAAGTTTCTTAAAATCGTCTGGACTATTGATTTCTGCAAAAAAAAAAATACGACAGTGACTCTTTAAGTATGAGTAGGATATAGCAGAATACACCTTCTAAGGAAGTATTCCGTGCATGGTCTGTAAATACAGATGATGTGCTACAGAACGGTGTTCGGAGCTCGCGGCATCACTATGCATAAACTGTTTTGGAGCTCCCAGCATCATAACAAATCATGTTACCGGAAGTTCTGTAATTCCAGTCCATATGAATGGCCCCTAAGGGTATGGTGCACACTACAGAATCTGTGCGGATAACTTCCAGCGGATTCCGTGCGCGCTCCTGCTTGAAGTTCCACCCGTCCATGGATTCTTTAGTGTGCACATACCTTAAGGGTGCGCTCACAAGTCATATTTATTTTTTTTACGGAGAAAACTCCAAAGTCATTGTTTTAAACTCAGATGTGAAAACAGCTTAAAAGGGTAGTCAGGGCAAAAGATCAAGGCATAATAAACAAGTGGAAATACAAAATCTTAGAATACCACCAGCACTACTCCATCCACCAGGCTATAATATTGTATGCTCTTGGACTTTTTCACACTCAGGACTACATATACGTGCAGCGGAGGTGCACCTCACAAATAGTCGTATAGTGTAGACAACAAGTTCAGTAAAAGCTGAGGGCACTCACCAGAAAGTTGCAGTTTATCTTTATTCCAGCATGTAGTTACAAACTTCAGTGATGCATGTCGCTATTCAGCAGATTCCAAACCACTTAACATAGACAAACTAGACATGATGGCCATTTCGCGTGCATGCGCGCTTCATCAGGTCAGAACACCTGATGAAGGGCGCATGTGTGCGAAATGGCCTTCATGTCTAGTTTGTGAGTGCCCTCGGCTTTTACTGGACTTGTTGTCTACATAATAAACAAGTTATACTTACCCATCCACTCCTGCAATTACCCACCCCACCCCATCTGTCTACTCTATCTCCCATACTGTACGTTTAGATCTCAGGACTGAGATGTGCTGTCATCATGAGTTATAGCCAGGCGGAGCACACCTTCATGGCCAGCTGCCCAATCTGACTGATAGAATGATATAGGCTCTATAGACTATAATGGAGTGCATCAGTCAGAGCGGATAGCCAGCTGGGCAGTGAAGCATGCTGTCACTTGCCTGATCTCACTATGGGTCGCAGGATTGAGAACTATCTAAAATCTGTAAATGACAGTAATGCCTTAATGGGAATGAGGCACAATAACCTGGTTCAAGAACTGGAAACTGACTTCACTAAAAACATCCATCTTCTTTCTATTGGATTTTCACATGTCTCAACTCTGCTCTCAAGGAAATAATAGAGCTTTTATTTGTCTTCTAGATGAAAGCGTGCAGAAAGTTGACATTGGCTTTCCCTATATGTCCTCATCTACAAAAGAAAGATTGAAGGTCCAGAAGGAAGTGCTCAAAGCAAATCATCAAAATCCAGAGCTAGAAAAAGCCTCGCGTCACCGCACATGTATGACCACCGCCTTGTTGTTGTCTTTAGTATCTTGCTCGATAAAGGGATGTTCAGTATGGTTTAACACCAGAGGTTTCCCTGGAAAATTCTTAGTGTACACAGAGACACCATTGTATGTAGAGAGACACTGATTACAAGGAAATCACATGTGGCGGTAGAAGACCACACTGTGAAAGGCTTATTGAAGCACAATGATGAAGACTGGGGCATTTAGTTTGGCCCTCCATAGCAGGCATATGTCCGCAAATTGGATGCATAAATATCTGTGCACAGACGGACACAGGCCCTATTCATGTCAATGGCTCAAATGTAGTCAGCTAATAACTATATAGGGGTCATTTTCCAAGCGTTCAGTGGTTCCTTGGATTACAAGCATAATTCGTTCTGGGACTGTGCTTGTAATACAAATCCACTCTTAGAGCAAAGCAGTGTTTCCCATAAGAAATCATTGAAATGCAGACAATTGGTTGCACACCCCAAAAAATCATTTTTTTTATTCTGAATAACATGTAAACCATATAAACTGAAGTTACTGTAGAGTATAGCAATCGGCATGTGGAGTATAATCAGTATGCTGAGTGTGAGTGCAGGCACATTATAGCAGCAGTGTGAATAGCTGAAAGTAAGTGCAGGCACATTATAGCAGCAGTGTGTATAGCTGAGTGTGAGTGCAGGCAGGGTAACGCAGGAATGGAGGGGATGAGAAACACAAGGGCTGACAGAGACTGCAGGGAGCATGAAGAAATGAGCAGGGCAGATGTGGGCACATACATGCAGCGCACTCTGTCTGGGAAGAGAGGGGTTACAGCTATGGAGAGATTACGTCCATAGTCCTGTCCCCTGATGCAAGCCCCAGCCTGAAGTGTATTTGCAATGATTTGGAAGGTGAGGGAGACTTTCTGGGTTAGAGTACAGGGCTGTAGACCCCGCTATGCAGACCATGCCCCTCCTCCACTTGCCCTCCCACCCAGTACAGGGAGCTCTTAAACCAAAGCAATGCTTTTAAACCAAGTAACAATTTTGAAAATCTGTGAGCTCTTCTTGGGCTCAGACTTTTAACCAGGGATGGAAAGCTTTGTCTGTCCTAGCATGGTATGAATTGTCATTTAGCAACATAGGGCCGCAGATGCCCCATGACTGCAATAAACCATAGTACACTCCACTTTTAAGTTCAAGTAAAAAACACAAGATTTGGTAAATGAACCACTGGTCCATTAAAACCAAAAGGGCCCACGGCTGTCCATGCCATTAATATTTCTACACCCCATTTTGACATGTTGCTGACATATTGGTGTCAAGGAGGATACAAACATAAACAAGCCCAAGGGGATAATATACTTGCACCTGGATTTTTTGCTCCATCCCATTGAGGAGATTGACGTATCATCCATTATTACATCTTGGGATGTGAAAATACAGCCCTGGCTTTCTGTTGCTGCTGTATAATCTCAGTAGGATGAGGCATGGTGAATGTATTAGAAAGGTTTAGGGGGTTTCTCCTCACATCTGACATGATGATCTAGTTACATCTGTTTCTTGATGCCTGTGATGTGTCATCATTCTGCTTGTAGGATAATGGATTCTTTGTCTTGTCCTAGTGCGGATTCCTTTGGATGAAGTGCGGGCAGATTGGGAAAGGACATGGGGACCCAATCACATACAGAGAGTAGCCGAGCATTATGGGGTGTACAAGGATCTTTTTGGAGAAGCCACGTTTGTTCCCAGGGTCATGCTTAGAATCCAGTACAATGCTGCAGAGGATTCGGTCATGCCTGTTTACTATGGGAATGTGATTACTCCTACAGAGGTTAGCTCCCCTATATCGTATTCTGACACCAGACTGAACACATAGACAATTACCTGACCCACAGTTTATGTTCTTGCAGGCTGCAGCGCCCCCAGAGGTTTCATTCGAGGCAGAGGAAGGCTCCCTCTGGACCCTACTGCTGACAAATGCAGGTTTGTAAGAGAACACTTTGGGGGACATTTATCAAGGTCTTTGCGCCTGTTAGGTAAAAAAAAAATCGAATTATTCACCTATTTTTGGTCTAATGGTGCGTTTACACAGACAGATTTATCTGAGAGATCTTTGAAGCCAAAACCAGGAACAGACTATAAACAGCGAACAGGTCATAAAGGAAACACTGAGATTTCTCCTCTTTTCTAATCCATTCCTGGCTTTGGCTTCTAAAATCTGTCAGATAAATCTGTCTGTGTAAACGCACCATAAGCTTTATTTATGAACCAATATTCGACGGGTGACTTTTTTTTTTTTTTTAATCTGCCTGTTTTGAGTATTCACCCACACGTTAGCACTATCCGGGATTTGCACCCAATTTATCATTTGCAACTTTTTAAAAAGTAGCAAAAAACTGGTGCAGGCCTACGTCTGGTCAGCCTCACAGCTATTGAGGTTTTAAAGGGGTTATCCAGTGCTACAAAAACATGGCCACTTTCCCCCTACTGTTGTCTCCAGTTTGGGTGGAGTTTTGAAACTCCGTTCCATTGAAGTAAATGGAGCTTAATTGCAAACTGCCAACAAAACACAGTAATCACTGAACTCAAGGAGAACAGTGAAAAAAACTCCAATGAAGTACTCAATTAAGAGTCTCCACTGATGCCCCCAAAAATGTAAATATGCAAAACAAGAGTCCGTGGAGTCTCAGTTGCGAGTCTCAAAACACGGGATAGCCAGATATCTCTAGCCTGTTGCCACGGGGTGCCTCCATGATGGGGAGAGCACCACACCACCCTGATAAATAGCCCCTTAAGTCCCACTCGGTTGCGAGTATTGGAACATAAATAGGGAAACACCAGGGTGGCCCCTTTTTGTCAATGTCTAACTCAAGGTGTGAGTATTGCGATCATGACAAGGGCTTGCCAAGGCAGGCTTCCATCCACAGACAGCCGTTTTGGGGTATTTGCCCCTTGTCAGTGTGGAGCAGGATTCTGGCTAGTTGGGCAATGACAAATCAACCAACAAAACACAGTAATCACTGAACTCAAGGAGAACAGTGAAAAAAACTCCAATGAAGTACTCAATCAAGAGTCTCCACTGATGCCCCCAAAAATGTAAATATGCAAAATAGGAGTCCGTGGAGCCTCGGTTGCGAGTCTCAAAACACGGGAATAGCCAGATATCTCTAGCCTGTTGCCACGGGGTGCCTCCATGATGGGAAGAGCACCACACCACCCTGATAAATAGCCCCTCAAGTCCCACTCGGTTGCGAGCATTGGAACATAAATAGGGAAACACCAGGGTGGCAACAGGCTAGAGATATCTGGCTATCGTGTGTTTTGAGACTCGCAACCGAAACTCCACGGACTCCTGTTTTGCATAATTGCAAACTGCACCTGAACTGGAAACAACAGTAGGGGGAAAAGTAGCCATGTTTTTGTAGCGCTGGATAACCCCTTTAATGCAAAGATTTCCACATAGAACTTAATGCATAATCTGAAAGTTTAGCGACATGATTGATATTTCTCCATTTTATGGCAAGTGCACTTTAATCCTGTGCTGTATTCCCAGATGGCCACTTGAGGGACACAGACTCTGAATATGTGCACTGGCTGGTGTGAGTATCTCAGTGTCCTTCCTTGCACATGGTTCTTGTTTTTTTTCCTTTAGGTTATATTCTCACATTGTCCTGTTTTTTTCTGTAGAGGTAACATTCCCGGTAACCAGGTACTTTCTGGAGAAGAAGTTTGTCACTACTTCCCTGCATTCCCTGCTAAAGGCACAGGATACCACAGATATATATTCCTCCTGTTCAAGCAAGAACAACGCATTAATTTCAGGGATGAGCTGCGTCCAGACCCATGGTAGAATCTTTTTTGTCTGTATTTAATATCACGACCCCCCTGTTTTATTTAGATGCAGATATTTAGCTATAATTTTATTACAGCCACAGCCTGAAGTTAAGAACCTTTAAGACATTGGATTTCTACAGAAAGTATGAGGACAAAATCACCCCCGCAGGCCTGGCTTTCTTCCAGTGTGCATGGGATGACAGCGTGACCCATGTGTTTCACCATATTCTGAGTGAGTAATGGACACATTATACTAGTGGTGAGGAACCTTTTCAGTTTGGTGTGTCAAAATGCGGCCGAAAAAACTAGCATCGCTCGGGCAGTGTGTCACTTCGACAAAAAAAACTAATTTTGTGATATTTGTGGTTTAAATAACAATATATACCCCCTCCCCCACCGACTTGCAGAATGGTCTGGTCCACATCCAATCAGCAAAGAGTGCCGGGTGATGTGTAGCACACGTCCAGCAAAGGGCAAGCCTGTCCAGGCAGCACTGCTGGAGGCTGCGGAGGCTGTCATTGCTGCACCGTTGAGTCCTTATTGGCACCTGGCCACATACTTCTCTGTATGCAGTCACGTGTCAGTGCTGACACACCTTCATATATTCGCCTTCACGGCATTATACTGACCTAAAGGTCCATTTACACAGAAAGATTATTTGCCAAAGATTTGAAGCCAAAGCCAGGAATGGATTTGAAGAGACATCTCTGGCTTTGGCTTCAAATCTTTGGCAGATAATCTTTCTGTGTAAATGGACCCTTACTCTGTCTGCTGTTTTTAGGTAATAGGGAATTAGCTTAATCCACTAAAAATGACTGTTACATATGTGTTTAGTGTAATCTTGTTCAGCTTTTACAGGACACCATTATAGAATCCCAATGAACCTCTTCAATGACATTGTGGTCCATCAGATGCTGTTGGTATCTGGCATGTAAGGGATCTGCAGTTTCTGTTAGGACTTAAGGCCCTATTCCACGGAATGATTACCGGCCGATATCGGCCTTTACGACCGATAATCGTCCCGTGGAATACAAGCCAACAATCAGCCAACATCGTTCATGTTGAAAAACAAGCATGTTGAAAAACAAACAACTGATACAGCAACGATCTGCTCAGCGGAATAGGAGCGGCAGCAGCACACAGCTGCTGTATGCTATGGGCTGCCCAGACGATCACCTGGGTAGCCCCCCCCCCGCACCTCCCCGTGGCCCCTCCCGTACTCACCCGCTCGCTGCTGCCATGTGGAATAACTGCTAATAGCGCTCGTTTGCTCCTCATAGTCGCCCCGTGGAATAGGGGCCTTATTCCCTGTCTCTCATCTAACATAGAAGCTACAGATGGGGAAACCCTGTAGTGGACTATTTCCCTGCCTGGCATGATGTATCAATATGATTTCAGGAGTGGAAAAAGTGTTTGAATCTTTGCAGCACTGTAATAAAACAGCTGTGTTATTACAATTCCATAACGATTCAAACTCATTTTTTCATGTATCAGTATGATGCCAGGAACAGGAAAAGTCTCACTACAGGGCTTCCATGTTATACTGGATGTGGGAATAAGCCCTTTGTTTCAATTTACTGCAGGAGATTGCAAATAATGGCTCAGATGTGAACATTGCCTACAATACCATGTGTCAAAGGTTGTGCTGCTTACAAGCAGGGATCTTGAAATTGTTATTTACGTAGGATATAAAAGTATATTTTACGTTTTCATTGTACAATTATTTAATGGCAAATTGTGCTTTCTGCAACCAAGACCTTATGCGTATTCTTACTTGCTGACTGCAAACAAAACCCGTGGGTGGTGTGACACTACAGTTGTCTCTTACTCTGTGGATGTTGACATGTACCAGAAATGCTGGCAAATGGAAACTGACCTATGGTATGGCTTTTACAGTCTACAGACAAACCTTTTTAATGTAGAGGGGTTAAATAATGCCACACGTCCATAGAATAATCCATGTGTTAGAATCCTGCCCTCTGTAAGCTGCAAAACTAAGGGCCCTATTCCACCGGACGATTATCGTTTGCATAATTAACGATTAACCATCTCAAACGACCGCTATTGTGAAAGACCTCAAAACGTTCACTTATTTTCATGGAACGATAATAGTTACTTATGATCGTAATTGCGATCGTTTTTTTCTTCGCTATTGTGTTCGTATCTATTGCGAACGACCGAACGATGTCTTATTCAATGCAAACGAGCAACGATAAAAATAGGTCCAGGTCTTATAAAGCGATCAACGATTTCTTGTTCGGTCGTTAATTGTTAACTGCATTTCAACCTAACGATTATTGTTTAGATTCGAACGATTTAACGATAATCTGAACGATAATCGTCCGGTGGAATAGGCCCCTAAAACTAAAAGTCTACAGTTAGGAGTCTCTTATTTTAATAATGACCCAGTGTCCTGTATTGTGGCGCTAGAGAGCAGTTTCTTCTCTCTGAAGTACACATTGCCCTTCACCCCTTCTGGGTGGACTGCTGGTACCTTTGTATAGTAGGTACATGGAGAGACCAAACACTTTCTACTACGAAAAATATATAGTGCATCAAATTTTATGCAACTGAATATTGAGCTTCTCTTTTCTCCCCCTAGATATGAAGGAACCAGTCTTCGAGCACCAGTTCCCTCCAATTTATCATCCACCTCAAGTGAAATTTCCTCATCTTCAGCCTCTAAGATATTTGGACCGATACCGGGACTCTGATGAGCTAACATATGGCATTTACTAATACAGCCTGCCTAATGAATGCAGATCTTTGTGACTGACTGTATACTAATGGCACAACACAGAACAAAGAAGCCATTTTACACAGGATGTATCTGTACCACCCAGAAAACACTGGTCAAATCAGATTCTTTTGTATTAAAGAAAAAAAAAAAAGTTGGTTATAGTTTGCATCTCTCGGTTATTTATATATTTAGGCGGAGATTTATCAAACATGGTATAAAGTGAAACTGGCTCAGTTGCCCCTAGCAACCAATCAGATTCCACCTTTTATTCCTCAGACTTTTTGGAAAATGAAAGGTGGAATCTGGTTGGTTGCTAGGGGCAACTGAGCCAGTTTCACTTTACCCCATGTTTGATAAATCTCCCCCATAGTGTTGTGTGCCACTAGGGTGGAGGGTATTGTTACTGCTAGCTGGTGTGGAGAGTCCTACAGCGGTGCTTCCTGGGAAAATGTATAAATGCCAACTCCTCATAAGAAAGGATACAAACTTTAGTGGTTATCCTCCCTGTAGGTCTGTGTCTGACCCATTAGAGACACTAAGGTTTCTAGGGGATGCTGGTTGGCAGGGAGAGAGGCCTTTGAAAGTTTTAGAAGAACTGCAAATGTGTATTGTCTCCAGATTCTCTCTCGAAACAATGCATCATCATATGTCTCTTGCCCCAAGTGCTGTCAGTGTCTCTGACCAGCCCTCCAACATACATCACTATTCTCTTTTGATACATAAAGATCTTTATTCGGACATTTAGTAAGAGCGGGATGTGTTTCTGTAGCATAATTCAGCGTGCTCTAAACAGCAAAAAGAGTAGATGTGCAGTAACATGAGATTTTCTGCTATAGCTCTGGGCAGGGAACTCGTAGGAGTAGGTAGGGCGGGAGGACTGATGAACAGCGGAGGGAAAGCAATGCATTCTGGGAATTATAGTGATGTGTAACTGCTCAAACAGGAAATAAGACCCCCATACAAATGGATTTTTGTCTATTGTTGAATTGGAGCAGACAGGTAAGCAATACTATATGCTACTGCAGCAGTTTCTCCCCCTTTAATTTGATGTACCCCCTCTTAAAAGGGGGAAAAACTGTTGCAGAAGCATATAGTATTGCTTACCTGTCTGCTCCAATTCTAAAATCGAGACCTCTCTCATCACCATCAGATCTGACAGAGCAAGTACATACTGTAATTCTTATCACTTGATTTGGCTTTAATCATAACCTTAATACTCTGTGGCATGTGTACGTTACCTAGCATAGCATTGTGTGCGGTATATATATATATAAACCCCCATTCATCTAAGATTTGTAATTTTAATCCATGACAAGGAAGAAGTTTTAGAAGAAAAAATAATTTATTCTTTTAGGATGACCAACAATATTAAATGCATCCATGACAGACACACTACTATCGAAACTGATGTACTGAGGAGTTTGTCTATGTTCATCTTAAAGTGCTGTGGTTTATTACCGTGGCAGTCTGCATAATCCGTGTGTCCAGGTGCCGACCGCCCACATTCTACTCCATCACATGATTTTTTATTTCTTTAGTTAATATTCAGGTGGTGCAATGGCTGCCTTCCCATACCACAGACCAGGAGACATAAGCTCTGTTTTATGGGAAAATGTTATTGTGGCCTTGAGCAGCAATACATCTTTGGCACAGAGAACTACTCAGCAGGAGTTACACTTAGTGGTTCTACAGAGTTATAATGCTCTCCCAGTCCATAAGCATGTCGCATATATCTAGGGAGAAAAAAAAAGGGACTGTGAATGTTTCCATTATAGAATACCATGGTAATATATCAAGGAATAAATTACAACCATTAAAGGGGTTGTTCACCAATTTTTTTTTTTCTTTCAAATCAACTGGTGCCATAAAGTGCCAGAGATTTGTAATTCACTTCTATAAAAAAAATCTTAAGTCTTACAGTACTTATCAGCTGCTGTAAGTCCGGCAGGAAGTGGTGTTTTCTTTCCTGTCTGACACTGTACTCTGTTGCCTCCTCTGTCAATGTCAGGAACTGTCCAGAGCAGCAGCAAATCCCCATAGAAAACCTCTCCTGCTCTCCAGACTGGAAATAATACAATTTCCTGCTGGGCATACAGCAGCTGATAAGTACTGGAATGCTTGAGATTTTTTAATAAAAGTAAATTACAGATCTTTATGGCAGCAGTTGATTTGAAACAAAAAATTTTTGGGTGTACAACTCCTTTAAAAGAACTGTCTACCTTAAAGGAAAACTCTAGTATAAGCATAATCTTTGGAGTCTACATGCATTAGCATAACTTAAAGCGTAACTATAATTTAGATAGCCAAAAAATAAAATTACTCTGTTAAAAAGCCCATGTGTTACCCTTTAAAAAGAGCCATAAACTGTGTTGATAGCTTGTGCGCTCGCTAAGATATCACTAGTTGTTTGGCTCAGAAGAATAAATGAATTTTTATCCTAGCTGACAAAGTGGGCGTGGCCTCTCCTCGCCCTCCGCACTAGTTTATTTCTAAAGTGTGTTAGAAACCCCATAAGGGTAGCTTCATACACACCATATCGCAGCAGATCCGATCTAAATAACTGAACACAGCATCAAATCTGCTGCAGATCCGGTGTGTGTGAATGCCCCCATAAAGCACATCATTTTAAAACTTTACCCCTCAAAGAAATCAAAACAATCCATAGGACCTTTATTAACCCTTTTAGGTGATTAACTGAAATATAAGCAAGTGGAGGAGAATTATATAAACTTGTCAACTTTTTTTGGGTGTGCAAATTTTTTTAGAATGAGGAGGGGAGGGGGAAGAAAGGTTGGGGGGGGTGTAAGAGGTGATGAAGGGGCAAGGTGGAGGGAGTTGGCATAATAAGAGGGATGATGAGAGTGAGAGGGGATGATGAGAGGGAGGGGGAGCCAGGCTCACTGGGGCACGGCTGCGGCAGGGCAGAGAGTAGAATTTATCAGACCCAGGACCTGTCACCGGGCATCGGAGCGGCACTGGCATAGTTGCCAACAGTCCCGGATATGACCCAAAGAGCCCCGGCGCCTACCGTGATGGGGGCGGGGCTTACTGGGTCATACCCGGGACTGTTGGCAACTATGCACTGGGTGTCATGAGAGGGAAGGGGGGGGAGCAGCAGCAACGGCAGTATTGCAGAGGGCCCAGTAACATGGCGGTCGGCACCGGAGAGGTGCCCGTGGCCCTGATGGCTCAGGCACACCGCTGCCTGACAACAGTCGTCATGAATCAGCAGTGATGAGACTGAAGGGGGGACTGGCCACACCGGCGGGGCAGCCATGAAGACAGCAGCCACAGTGCCAAGGCTGCAGGGAAGGTATGAAGGGAGGGGGCGGGACTTGGGCGGGGACCTATCTGAGAATCCATACAAAACTGCTGCTTTGGCAGAGTACGGATTTTCAGGAATGTAGGACAGCTTTAAACAAGTAGCTCAGAGCCAAACACAGCTCTGAGGGGACATTCATCTGCATGTATTTTTTTTTAAAACGGTTTACTTTTCATTATTACTATAAATTGCAAAAATTATCATGCCCTAGGCTAACTAAAAAAAAAAAAAAAATTATAGTTGCGCTTTAAAAGTGCATTCCAGTAGGGCTGGGCGATTAATCTAATGAATTTGCCCAGAATTTTTAGCGTTGATTTAATTTTTTTGTGAAAATCGTAAATCCGATCTTCACAAAAAATCATTGCGGGCAGTTCAGAGAGGGGCGGTGTGGTACAGTGTCAGGCGGGTGGCCGAATAGTCCAGAGAGATGCGGCGCGGGCGGCCTCCAGGAGCTATTGACCTGCCCCCGCCCCTTACACACAGCATCCCGCTCCCCGATCTCTGGAGGAAACAGCAGGGACTGCAGCTGTAGAGCGGGATTGGATCCTGCTGTACAGCTCCAGTAATCACCCTATCCTGCAGTCCCTGCTGCCTCCTCCTGAGATCGGGGACCTGCATGTGTGGCTGGGAGGGGAACCTGTGTGCCGGGGTGAGAGGAGGGGGGGCTATGTGCACTCCTGCCCCTGTCCCCCTCAGTCTGCCCCAGTCACGGGGAGCACTGTTACACTGGGAAGCAATACAGTTGTTGTCTCAAACGTCATTAAAATAGTATCTGACGCTGCGAGAAAAATTCAGTTTAGCAAAAAAAAAAAAAAAAGATTTAAATCGAGAATTGTCCCAAAAATTTTTTCAAGATTTAAATTTTTTTTGCCATATCCCCCAGCACTACATTCCAGCCGCTAACACTTTGGGGAGAAGTATCTGATGCATAGGGGTCCAACCTTTGAGACCCTCTGTAATCTCAGAAACAGGGACCTGAATGTACCACCAGAAAGAAGCAGCAGGGTGTGCACCACCACTCCATTCATTGTCTATGGAAGATATTAAGATACTCACACTACAGTTATCGGCTTGCTTGAATACTCTTCCCCAATGATAATAGGTGAGGCGTCAGCCTGGATAACCTCTATAGGAGTCTGCAGTATGTGCGATAGGGCCCGAAGCTTTAAAATAGACAAAATCAAAACCTATATTTCAAATATGTATTTTATACTTTTCTACATTAGAGATGAAATAGGCTCAATAAGATCCTAAGGGATCCCACCTCCTTCACTGAGTGGCTGAGCGGACCTGAGACGTCACGTCTCGGGCCCGTGTCAGACACCTGGAAGCGGCCGGGCATTGGAGTGCCGCGATGCGGGACCCGCCACTGGAACCGGGGAGGTGAGTGGACGTCTTTTCCCTCAGCCACCTTGTCCCTGGTCCCAGCGCAAAAGTGCCCCCACACTGGAGTACCCCTTTAAGCCCACATGTAATTGTTCCCTTCTCCTCTTTGCATCCCCACCTCCCTGAGGATTCCGGCAGCCCAGAGGAACCACGTCAGAGGTAAGGGACCTAAGTTGGTGACTTAGGGCCATACCAAGGGGTAGATCAGGGTAGGGGTCGCCCTTATTTGGGCGAGTGCCCCGCTCCACCCTGTGCGAGCAGAGGTAGTTTACATACAAACATTGCAACAGGGCATAATAGGGTAAGTTGGTCCCTGCCTTGTATATACAATCTTACTCTAAATGGTTTAAAATTTCTGATGCTTCTCACCATAACATATAAAGACTGACAGAAATACTTGACCCTGTTTTTTTCAGCAGCACATGGTGTGTTGGTTGGTTGCAGTGTGTTTACTACAGTGGCTACATATATGCTTTGTGTATGTTAGTCTATGTTTGTGGGGGTATTTAAATTTTAATATTGATAATTAAAAGTTAGATTTTTTTTTGTCACACCCCTTACTGTGATTTGGTCTGTACCCGATTCACACCTTTAGATTAGAAAGGCTGTCAATAGTCCACATGACTTACCTCTAGCTGGCCTCCCCAGGCTGGTGTGTTTGCCACTTCAGTGCAATACTTCTCAAATTCATCTGTGTAATACAGGAATACACTGGAGTAATACTGTACACTGCAGATCAACTACATACACTGATGCATCTTTTCCTCATTCTAATAGTGAGTCCTGTAATATACTGCTGTTACATAGGAGATGTGGCCTGTAATATACTGCTCATACATAGGAGATGTGTCATCTAATATACTGCTGTTACATAGGAGATGTGTCCTGTATTATACTGCTGTTACATAGAAGATGTGGCCTGTAATATACTGCTGTTACATAGGAGATGTGGCCTGTAATATACTGCTCTTACATAGGAGATGTGTCCTGTAATATACTGCTGTTATATAGATGTGTCCTGTAATATACTGCTGTTATATAGATGTGTCCTGTATTATACTGCTGTTTAGGGATGCACGATGCACCGAAAAATCGATACTACTATCGATTTTTGGGGCAAAAAAACGGTTCGATACCAGGATATCCTGGTATCAATACTTTATGTTAAACTACAAAATAGCGTAGTTTAACATATAGTGCCGAGAACATGACAGGCGGCTACCTGAGCGCCTGTCATGTTCTCTCTGTGCCACCCCTGCGAACACAGACCCGGGACCCTGCGCGCTCACTCGGGCCCAGATCATCCACCTACCATGCAGCTGCCGCCGGCAAATTTTAGGTCGCCGCTCCTGCCTCTGACATCGCCAGCCCCGGGACACGTGTGTGTCACTGCGGGTCCTATGGGCTAAGATGAGGACCTTCCCCCCCCTCCACAGGCACCGAGCATGAGACACAGCTGGGCCGGTGAGTGTCTGACAAGGGCAGAGGGGCAGCACAGGGTCGGCGGCAGGAGAGGGAGGAGAGCGGCTGAGAGCTGCACGGTCCAGGAGAGGAGAACGCAGGAGAAGGCTGGAGGTGGGGGAGGCGAGGAGGAGATCTGACAGGAGGTAGCTGTGAGGCCGGGCCGCCAGGACACTCCCGGGGCCGGCATCAGCAATGTGGGGGGTGAGCAAAAGGTCGGCCTGGCTGCGACTGTGAAGGGGAGGGGGCGGTAGCCTGCACATTACTCTGCCGCCCGAATCCAGCTAGAATAGTGCAATTGCAACCCCCATCATCCCCCCTGATAGCTGAAGTGTGTGTTACATGACAACAACCCCATCATCCCTGATAGCTGAAGTGTGTGTGTTACATGACTACAACCCCCACCATCGCCCTGATAGCTGAAGTGTGTGTTACATGACTACAGTTCCCATCATCCCTGATAGCTGAAGTGTGTGTGTTACATGACTACAACCCCCACCATCGCCCTGATAGCTGAAGTGTGTGTTACATGACTACAGTTCCCATCATCCCCCTGATAGCTGAAGTGTGTGTTACATGACAACAACCCCATCATCCCTGATAGCTGAAGTGTGTGTGTTACATGACTACAACCCCCACCATCGCCCTGATAGCTGAAGTGTGTGTTACATGACTACAGTTCCCATCATCCCTGATAGCTGAAGTGTGTGTGTTACATGACTACAACCCCCACCATCGCCCTGATAGCTGAAGTGTGTGTTACATGACTACAGTTCCCATCATCCCCCTGATAGCTGAAGTGTATTACATGACTACAGTTCCCATCATCCCCCTGATAGCTGAAGTGTATTACATGACTACAGTTCCCATCATCCCCCCTGATAGCTGAAGTGTGTGTTACATGACTACAGTTCCCATCATCCCCCCTGATAGCTGAAGTGTTACATGACTACAGTTCCCATCATCCCCCCTGATAGCTGAAGTGTTACATGACTACAGTTCCCATCATCCCCCCTGATAGCTGAAGTGTTACATGACTACAGTTCCCATCATCCCCCCTGATAGCTGAAGTGTTACATGACTACAGTTCCCATCATCCCCCCTGATAGCTGAAGTGTTACATGACTACAGTTCCCACCATCCCCCCTGATAGCTGAAGTGTGTGTTACATGACTACAGTTCCCACCATCCCCCCTGATAGCTGAAGTGTGTGTTACATGACTACAGTTCCCATCATCCCCCTGATAGCTGAAGTGTATCACATGACTACAGTTCCCATCATCCCCGATAGCTAAAGGGTGTATCACATGGCTACAGTTCCCATCATCCCCCCTGATAGCTGAAGTGTTATTGTGCATATTATAAGATTATCACCTTCCTGATGACACGCGGTAAATGGTGCAAGCGGAGAAACCACCAAATTCAGTACCACATAAAAACGTGGTACTAAATAAAACTACAGATTGCCCCATAGCCATGTTAAGAATCAGAATAGGGCTATTTTTTTTAAGAACATTTATTTTAAATAATGGAAACTTTATTTATAAAGTAATATGGTTCGTACAGACCTGACAGTCGGGGGGGATCTCTACTCTTGTGTTTTTAAAAAAAAAAAAATATATAATTTATTAAGTATCGAATTGGTATCAAGCATTGAAAAAAAAAAGTTGGTATTGGTATCAAACTCAAAATTCTGGTATCGTGACATCACTACGTGCTGTTACATAGGAGAGGTGTCCTGTAATATACTGCCCATCCATAGGAAATGTGTCCTGTAAAATACTGTTCTTACATAGGAGATGTGTCCTGTAATATACTGCTCTTACATAGGAAATGTGTCCTGTAATATACTGCTCTTACATAGGAGATGTGTCCTGTAATATACTGCTATTACATAGGAGATGTGTCCTGTAATATACTGCTCTTACATAGGAAATGTGTCCTGTAATATACTGTTCTTACATAGGAGATGTGTCCTGTAATATACTGTTCTTACATAGGAGATGTGTCCTGTAATATACTGCTCTTAAAATATACCACTATTACACACAAGAGTAGATCTGTCAGTAAAACATTGCTGCGGATTTGATTTTGGTGCAGATTTCAGCTATTATGTTGATTGGCCAAATCCCCAGAAGAAAAAAGAGCCCTATTCCACGGAACGGATATCAGCCGCTACGGACGATAATCGTGCCGTGGAATAGAGTGCAACGATCAGCCGACATCGTTCATGTCGGCTGATCGTTGCAGTCGCTTGTTTTTCAACATGTTGAAAAACAAGCGACTGATACAGCAACGATCTGCTGCTGTCGCTCCGTTGAATAGGAGCACCGCCGCCCCTCTCGCACTCACCCGCTCGCTGCAGCCGCGTTGAATAGCGGCGGCAGCGAGGGGGGAACGAGGAGCAAACGAGCGCTGAGAGCGCTCGTTTGCTCCTCTAAACGACCAGTGTAATAGGGGCTTAAGTATGAGTGAACATACCCTAACCGTTTTATACTTGTAGCCTGCCTCCACCCCAAACTCTGTAGCCATCTCACCTTGAGTGTACATTTCCCCTGTGACAGAATTGGTTAGAAAGGGGAGGAAGTCCTCTGTGTGGCTCTGCATGTAGTCTGCGGTGTGGCGTCTGAGACTGGTCAGGGTGAGGTTACTATCACGTTCCTTCAGCTGGTGTTCGATGGCCCTGTACATGCAGTGGCCGTCTGTTGGGATCTGCCTGATCTGCAGCTGTCTCTCAGACAGGATCTCAGCCAGTTTCTGACTTTCCAGGTGCCGAGCTCCACTCAGGTTTTCAATTTCAGCCTCTGCTATGCGCTCCTCTCTTTCTTTTTCTAGGGCGGCCTTCTTATCCTATAAGGAGAGCAAATACAGGTCAACATGATAAAACTAATGACATTGAATACTGTGGACACCAAACATGTATGCAGGTTGTAAGGTCACATACTGAGAGCCTTATGTCTAAGATGCCCTAACAGCGCTGATACACAACAATCCCACACTACAGATCAGGGGTCTGGAAGCCATCTTCACACACATGCTGGCCCCCAACACTAAAGTGCAGTATGGAATCCATGCAGTCATCTCACCCGTCTCTTCTGTGCCTTAGACATGCGGGTCTGCTGAACAGGGGCTTCATTTCCAAGATCTAAGTTGGTGACTCCATTAGAAATGTTCTTCTCCTGAGACAAGAACAAAGAGATTTACATGTCTGCTTGTTCATCTGATACATTACACACAACATCTATGCAAACCTAACCAGTGTCCTTACTGCCAGAGGTAACATATAGCTGTGGTTTATTGCTAGCTGTATACCTGTGGCTAGGTAATACAGAAATACAACACTGATCCTTCTTATCTGGACAAAATCGGACTTCTTATTCTGAAAAGTACCTTTAGGCTAGGTTCACACATACCGTCTACACGGTGGATTTCATGCTGTGAGTTTGCAGCGAAATCCACTGCTGATACCAAACTGTCATTTTCAACGAGATTACATACTCTCAGCAGGATTGTCACCCTGCTGTATGTAAATGCCCCCTTAAACCGCGGCCACCACCCAGAGCACACTGTACCTGGCCTATGCCCCGGCTGCAGCGCATTCTCTGGGAGGTCCCGCTCAGCCAGTCAGTGACTTCGGCGGGGCCGTACACTGACTGGCTGGGCAGGACTTTTGGGAGCCGCAGATGCAGCCAGAGCGTGGATCAGGTACAGTATGCTCTGGGCGGGGGGGGTTGGCATTTACATACAGCAGGATGACAATGTAATGTAATCTCATTGAAAATAAAAAGTTTGGTATCCGCATCGGATTTCGCTGCAAACTCACAGCGTGAAATCCATTGCAGATACGGTACTATACAGATGTTGACACCCTTCAATTTTCCTATTGGCTAAATATACCATGTTGCAAGATTCCATTATACTCAGAAGGGGAATTAGGCCATACTATATGTCTGTGTGTGTGCCTCCTGGTGGTCATAATGTGAATGTCAGACTGGAAAAGGGTTTTGCTAGCATGCTGGAACTTAAAGTGTCATTGTCACATCACAAAACTTTTGACATATTATATGTCCAGCATTCATATATATAATAATATGTTTACTGTGTTTAGACAAGGTATTTTTAGGGACTATTGTTAGTTGATAATGTCATAGAGACATGTCAAAAGTTTTGATCGGTCCAGATCTGAGTGTTCAGATCGGGAGATGGAGCCAGAGGAAGACGGGCTGCAGAGTCAAGTGATCAGTCGGACGTATAATGGAGCTCTATGGAGTCCGACTGATCACGTAACTCAGAGCCGAGAGAGGACGTTCTGAAGCCCGTCTTCTCCCTGTTCTATCTCCCGATCGGTATGGGTCTGAACACTCAGGCCCGAACAAATTAAAACTTTTGACATGTCTCTATGACGTCAAAAGTTTTGTGACTTTTAAAAGAACTTCACAGAAAGGTTAGATAGGCAACATCCGCACTTCAGTCATATATGTGAGCATTACATTTCGATAACATCCTATGGCTCAGGCCAAAATTTCAATGGGAATATTTCACAGTTCTGACTTTGTGTTTGACATTAACTCAATGTTAAGAATCGGCACAGGGATCGCTCACGTCTGTTTCAGCAGGCTGTTTCTGAGACAGAGCCGCTAGCTCCTGCTTGTGTCTTTCCTCCAGTTCTGCTTCCATCTTGGCAATGTCATCTGTCAGCTGTTTTCTTTTCTTCTTGTCGTTCTTAGGCACACAGTTTTTCATGCTCTGAATCTTAGCTGAAAAGAAAAGAAAAAAAGAAAGTGAAATATGTGACTATACAGACAAGCATATAATAGGGAATGATGCCTTGTCCTTCCAGGATCCACGATGAGCAGAGCAACAACTTCCTACTGTTATCCAGACAGTCTTGTGGATGCGGGGAGAG
The DNA here is from genome assembly GCF_027789765.1 of Dendropsophus ebraccatus. Lineage (NCBI taxonomy): Eukaryota > Metazoa > Chordata > Amphibia > Anura > Hylidae > Dendropsophus > Dendropsophus ebraccatus. The sequence goes on along the minus strand of NC_091455.1, from coordinate 37,213,422 downwards.
AGGAGCTGCAGGCCTAGGTCACACTACAGTGACTCCCCACGCCGCTGCTGCAATTAAAGTATTTCTTCTTCAAAATTCCGACACCGGAAGACAGGCCTGAAACTGCGTGAGTACCTCTACAGTGCGGTATCGGTGGTTTGAGGGCAGCTACATGCCCTTACAGAGAGACCTCTAGGGTATGTGCACACTGAGGAATCTAGGTGGATCACCCGCCATGGATTCCACAGCTTGCCCCCTGCACATCTCCACCCGTGCCATACTTCATTCAGATTCCGCCGTCTGCTTATCATTCTTCGGGGGACAGCGGAATCTGCCTGTGCATAGAATGGAGTCTAACTGATTCCTCAGTTTGCACATACCCTAAAGTAGGAAAACCCCCTTAAGACCTCTGTCATAGAGAGAAAGCAGCTGCTGCACCTCACACCTATGGCTGACACTATTGCTACATTTAAAAACCAACGCCAGGATGTTGGTATATATTTGATCAAACCATATTGCTTCATGTACCACATGCAGGTCTCCTGGTTCACATGAGTCCCTACACTAACTCAACACTGTGTCGGTCAGCAACTGCTAACCCCGCAAAGAGAGTGCAAGCAGGTAAGGGTGGGGTGCAGAATGCCCTGCAACCCCGATGTCACAGGACCAAACACCAAGGGTCCCCCCCAAACCCAGCAGGCGCCGCAGTCAGAGAAAGCAGCCACCAAGCAACACAAGTCTGAACAAGGTCTTACTACTCACCACTGCACCGGAGTGATGGCCGCTTTCTCCGCCGGCGGTGCCTGCAGGTTTGGTCCTGTGACATTGGGGTTGCGAGGCCATTCCATGGCCCCCCTTCCCTGCTTGCACACACTTTGCAGGGTTTGCGTTACACACAGTGTTTGGTTAGGGACTCAAAAGACTTATACTTTGCTTTTTTATTAAAAGGGATCCTGTCCTGCTGAATAATAAGTCTGATCTACAGGCAGCATGGTATACAGCAGGAGGAGCCGAGCTGATGGATATATGGTTTTATGGGAGGAGTCAGTTGTTCCTGTAAATCTCGGCTCCCCATGTGCTGTGTAGTCAGGTAGGCGGTCAGTAGCTGACAGCTATCTCTGAGGACATGCTTATACAGGGAAAGCTGTCCACCAGTTCTCTTGTGTTCCTGGGACAGATGGGGAGTCCCATAGAGCTGCTTTGTGTGAAATGAGAATACTGGTTTTGTGGAAGTACAATCAGAAATGGCGCTACAGTTACATTAGAGAAGACAATCCCTTTAAATAGGGTCTGTGCTCTCAGATAGAGAGGGATGACACAATGCTAGAATATACAATCACCTCATTACTGACAGGGGCCCAAGCTCCCAGACCAGGATTCAGAGCTGTGGCCCCTTTCCTGAACTACTCACTGCAGAATAGGGCGCCCCCTTCAGGATGAGGATGTATAAGGTGGTCGAACCCCCAGTAACCATATCCTACTGACACGCCATCGTTATGAGATAGGAATACCCCTTTTAGAGCGTTCTATGCACCGTTCCCGGACCTATGGCTATTGCAAAACTACAACTCCCATAATGCCTTGCCAGTAGAGAACACTGCTTTACGGCTTGCTGTTATCCCCTGTCCTGTCCTTCCAGCACTGGCCGTGTATATAGCGCAGATACATGACGCCACAGCACGCAGCGCTATGATTCTCCATATGCAGTATAATATAGGAGGAGGCCGCTCTCACCCTGCAGTTCCTTCTTCTCCTTGCGGTGCCGCTTGAGCAGCACTGCCTCCTCCGAGCCGCCATCCTCATCCTCCATGCTGCCCGGCACACCGTCACCTTCCACACATCACCGCACTGACGCTTCTCACGGGCATGACGTCACTGCCTCCCCCGTCAGCTCCGCTCTGTAACACAGCCAATCAGAGTGCGGCCCAAGGCTCTTGCTATTGGTTATTGGTCAGCTCATCGTTTTCCTAACTGGCTCACCCTTTACACATCACCCTGGATCGTCATAGCCGAGCGCCATGGGTACGTAATCAGTAGTCGCCAGTTAAGGGAGGCGCAGGCGGCCATCTTGGATTAGGGCAAAAATCATTTTTATCTTTTGAGACTATTCAGGTAGCTGTAGAATTACTGTATATTATTATATGATCTACAGCCTGTTCTAGAGCAGGAGTAACAAAGAAGGTTAATGTATATATATATATATATATATATATATATATATATATATATATATATATATATATATTTATATATATAGGCAGATTTATAAAACTTGTCTTTTGCCCATAGCAGCCACAGCTTAGCTTTTTCTTTGTATTCTGCTTTTAAGAAATGCCCTGTAGTAGGTTGCTAGGGGCAACAATTTTTCAGGCTGTTTCATGCATTTGCCTAATAGTTTTGTAGGAGAGGATACAGTATAACTTGTAAATTATTGATCTAAATCACAGCTTACTGTGTTCTTAAGTGTCCAGTGGGCAGTCCTAATCAGTGATTGACAGCCTTTCTGTACAGGTATACGTACAGAGATAGGCATCAATCACAGAATAGATCCACAAGGACGACAATATTGCACAGATAAAACATGGAAGTTAAACAAGTGCTTAAAGGGGTTATCCAGCGCTACAAAAACATGGCCACTTTCCCCCTACTCTTGTCTCCTGATTGGGTGGGTTTTGAAGTAAATGGAGCTTAATTGCAAACCACACCTGAACTGGAGACAACAGTAGGGGGGAAAGTGGCCATGTTTTTGTAGCGCTGGATAACCCCTTTAAGCAGTCCCCAAAACAATCTGTGGCATCAGGAAGAGTGAGCTTATTGAGGAGCAGATAGAAAACATTTCTGTATGTATTAAGCTAGGTTCACGGTGGCTGTACGGACATCTGCACCAATAGGCGTGAACAGAGTCCATGGGGCCCCATTGAATTTAAGAAGTTACATTTTTTTTTACACACGTGTCCTCCATTTTACAAGAAGGTGATGTGAAGGAAAAGCTGTATGCTCCAAACTGAGCCTAACATCTGATTCACAAACTTTTTCTAAATACAGAAGAAAATAAGATTCAGTTAATAAAGACATCAAATGCAAATAAGAACCATATACCTTGGAGTACCTGACAAAGTTAAAGCGAATGTACCATTAGTATATCGCTTTTTTGTTTTTCACATGATTAGACCAGTGCGGGGATGTTGGTGCCGAGGTCCCTTTTTTTGATCCGCAGCCTAGTTCCTACGCACAGTGCTGGCCTATTCCTGAGCACCGGCCAGGCATGAAGTACTGGAGGTGGGCCTGCTGGCCCCCAGTGTGACGATCTCTTCTCCATGACATCTCTTCATTGATTCTAATGGAGCTGTGTCACAGTGGGGAGGGCAGATCATCACAGTGGGCGGCAGCGGGCCCGCCCCCAGTGTATCATGCCTGGCTATGCTATGGAATAGACAGACACCGTGCGCAGGAATCGGGCTGCAATTTATAAAAAGTACCGTGGCATTAGCATTCCTGCATCGGTCTACGTGTACTAGTGGTACATTCGCTGGAAAATGTCAGCTAAAAAGATGCCCCAAACTGCTCACATAGGTACAGAGCTATATAAGCAGTGAGGCTATCCATAACTTTATTGTAGTTGTCTGAGGCTGCTGTCACCCAGAAAAATGCTTTCTTGTCGCTGCCTTGTAGTGTCATAGGGGGATGGTCAGAGCGCATCTGTGCACCTCAGTGCCCTGGACACACCTCTGTGACACTTCACTTTTTTTTTTGGCGATTGCAGCCTCAGACAACAACAATAAAGTTAAAGTGTCACTGTCGTTTAAACTTTTTTTTTTGCAGAAATCAATCGACAGGCAATTTTAAGAAACTTTGCAATTGGGTTTATTAGCCGAAAAATGCATTTTTATCATGAGAAAGCAGTTTGAAGCTCTCCCCCCTGTCTTTATGTTTTTCTATGGAGAGGGGAGGGGTGGAGGGAGATGAGGCACCAAAACAGGACAACAAAGAGTTAATTTACAGCTTCATCACCGTGCTATCTTTGAAGTCAGCACTGACCTCTCTGACCTCTGAATACCGGCTTTCATACAGCTCCCGCTGTGTAATCCTTTGTTCTCTGCTCTCTGCTGGTGACTAATCTCCCTCCTCCCCCTCCCCTCTCCATAGGTTAGACAGGGCTCAACTGATGTAACAGAGTCGAGATTTCCTGATAATGAGCAGTGAATGAGAGAGAGAGAGAGGAGGAGGGGGAGGGACCTGGGAAAAGTCTTTTTGAATGCAGATAATGGCATATTTGCCTAATAAATCCAATAACAAAGTTTATTAAAATTGCCTGGACTATTGATTTTTGCAAAAAAAAAAAACTGTGATACTATAAGGATAGACTCACTGCTTACACAGCTATATAGCTATGTAAGCAGTTTGGGATATCTTTTCTAGTTGACAGTTTCCCTTTAAAGTAATGGGAATTATTAACCAATATAGGACATATGTGAGGATGGGCATGATACACTACAAGTCAAAGCCTAACCATAAATATTCAGTCCACTAAATACTGCACTGAAAATTACACATTTCCAAATACAGCAAAGGACTAGTTCAGCTCCTTGTGACTACAAAATTGACAATTATGAGGGATACTCACACAATGGCTGTCTATTTGCTAATCGCGCATTTACACAGGCAGATTTATCTGACAGATTTTGGAAGCCAAAACCAGGAATGGATTTGAAAAGAGAAGAAATCTCAGTCTTTCCTTTATGACCCGTTCCCTGTTTATGGTCTGTGCCTGGCTTTGGCTTCAAAAATCTGTCAGATAAATCTGCCTGTGTAAACGCACCATAACTTGTTCCAATCCTTATTTCAGCGCCTTCTGGGAAAGAGACAACTAGAGTGAATGAAGACCTCGGCAAAGCGTTTGTGTACTGCGAGCTGGCCATAGGTTGTTATCTCTACACGCTGCATGACCAAACCTCATTGATAGGCATTGGAATTATATAGTGGGTTTTGTGTCTGCAGTAGAGTTTGGCAAAGAGAAGCATGGTGAAGTTTAGAGGTGAGTAAGTAATTATTCTCACAGAAGCCTTACACCCCAGCCTTCATTTGGAAGTGAGTGGCTGTGCCTTGTAGTGCAGCCCGTTTTTTTTTAAGTCAATAGCATTGCGCTACAATACCAGGCACCACCGCGAGCAAGGCACAGCCACTATCCAGTGAGAAGGATCAAGCGTTTTAGCCCCTTCAGTCAGTTATGGCAGACGTGCAGGGAGAAGAACCCCAATCTAACATTGTCTTTTTTTCCTAAGGATAAGCCACCCATATTAATGCCTCCTCCAAAGATGCAGGAGATTTTCAGACCGCCTCAACCCCTGTGACGCTATCTGTTTGATATTAGCTTTGTGCTCCGCCTGATCAATGTATTTAGAACATGCTGTTCTGCTACTCATCATAGTGTAAGGAAATTGTATAGGACAAGTCTTATCACTAACAGACGTAAGATGTTTCTCTATATAGTCAAAATCAGGATTCCAGATGCTGCTATGGTCTAAAGTTACAAGACATATTGTGTAGAGCCATGACAAGCAGCAATCCTTATATTCAGATACAAATGTATGAATGAAACCCTTCAACACTGTCTACATTACCACTGTGACACCATCTATACCCCATAATATTCAAGAGATGTGAAAGGCTTCTGAAACCTTCTTATAAGACTCCATACACCAGTTTGGCGGTTTCGTCAAGGGAAAACGCTACAACTGTAGTCCCCAGAACTTTAATCATTGTCCCAATAGTTACTGAAGGTAATTACAGCTACCCCTAACAGCGATGCAAGTTAAGGCTGGGTTCACACACAGTATATTTCAGTCAGTATTTTTGTCCTCATATTGCAACCAAAACCAGGAGTGGATTGAAAACACACACAGGCTATGTTCACACACTGTTGAAATTGAGTGGATGGCCATTGGCCGTGATTATTACGAGAATATACATTGCATTGCTGTCTATGGGATCTCAGACGGAGCATATACACATGGTATACGCTTCGGCCTGGATGCCTAGCAGCATGTCAGTTTTCTGCGGCTGCTATTCATTGAATAGCGGCCACAGAAAACCATGTCAGTGCACACTGTGGAGCGAGCGGATCAGGCCACTCGCTCCATAGTGTGCTGTGGGGAGTTTTCATGCGGGCACGCACGGATGTGCCCGCATCAGAACTCTGCGGCCATAAAGATCATCCGGACGGTACTGCAGTACTGGCCGGGATGATTTTTTCAGAGACTGGCCGTTCACAGAACGACCAGTCTCTTACGAAGTGTGAACATAGCCTAAATCTGTAATGGAGTCCATCTTCTGCAGTGATTTGGATTGGGCAGCCTGCTTGGGAGTGAAGCGCACTGTATCATGTTTCACACCACTATGTCTGGGAGTGGAGTGAGCATGCGCCCAAATTATTATTTATACAGCAGAATTTTTTTTTCTCTTTCATATTACATGTATTTTTATGACGCATTGTACACAACTAATGATAATTTATGGAGCTGTTCAATAGGCATACCACGTAAGAACACCACATATGCTACTGTTATCTGTGGAACAAGTTCAATGAGGCTATGTTCCCACAGTATTTGCTCAGTAATTTAGTCAGTATTTTTCAACCAAAACCAGGAGTGGAATTAAAACACAGAAAGGGTATGTTCACACACTGTTGAAATTGAATGAATGGACATCATTAAATGGCAAACAACGGCCGCAGTTTTAAAATAACAGCAATTATTTGCCATCAAATGACGGCCATCCACTCAATTTCAACAGTGTGTGAACAGATCCTTTCTGTGTTTTCAAGCTACGCTTGGTTTTGGTTGTAAAATACTGAGAAAAATACTGCTTGGGAACATAGCCTTGGCTTGGATTTACACACTGCATGTTTCTTTACTTTTTATGCTTTTTTAAACTTTTTTATGGCTTTTTTCCTATACGACTTGAAAAACACAAAAAAAATCCTAAACACTGAAATAAATCCTAAAGACACATGATATATTCAGAGAAATGCTGCCGTTTTACTGTCTGATTTTCCATGCATCATAAAATTGCCCTGTTTCTCGTGGCCCAGACTCTGTGTGAGGTGGGAGGATGTCTTGGCGGCGGTCTCCTCCCCCTCTTCTCCTTGTGATTGCCAGCCCTGTGACATGCACATCATGAGAAGCAGCCTCCTTCCCTCCCCTCTGCTGGAGCTGCAGCTGCTGCAGTCATGGCTGCTGATGGTATTGATGAACGTTCTCCCCTGATCTCTCCACATTCTGGCAATGTCACCCCTACAGCACCTCCATACAGCCAGGAGAGCAACCTACGGGGTAAGCCCAGGCATCATCCATGCAATGCACCTAATAGGAGCAGGCTTGTCTGTGTCCATGTGTCCTCCAATTCAAACTCACAGGAGGGAGGTGGTACTATCCTGCTCAGTCCTATAGCTCTGGTAACACTGCAGAGGTTTGGGCTATTGCAGCTCTGCTGCTTTTGTTTGGCTGGGATATAAGTATACACAATGCCATCCTATGTCACCCTGACGTTACACCGGATCCCACGCACTGCCGCCTTCCTACACTGCTGGGGGATGGAGATGCCCTTTAAACATTGTACAGGATGTATCTGTCTCTTGCTACACGTGTATTATTAGTTGTCTTCTGTAACTAAATCTGCCCTGGGTTAATCCCTCTAACAAGATTTACCAAGTCCTGGATTGGCGGTGGTAATAAGCCAATTTTTCCTTGTATTAGGTGGTTACGTTGTATAGGATGTTTTCTGCTCTATAGGTTATTCTGCATGGTGATGAGATATTTGTATGTAGAAGTTGGTAACGTAAAGTTATAAGATAAATGTATCCATACAGTCATCTGTATAATATTGGCTCATATATACATTCGTATAATATTGGCTTATACTTATATACCTACATAGGTATAGTGTATATGGATTGTGGGCTGAAGTGCTATAGGTTTATAGACATATGTTGGAAACAAAGGAGCACGTGGGTTGTAACTTCTGTCATATGAGAGCTAACACATGGGGTCGCCTCTGCTTTGGCCTCATTGTTTATTTAGGGCAAGGCTGGAGCTTCTTGACATCTATCTATCCCATATCATGTAATTTACAGCATGTGTTTACTATTATACTATCAAGAATTTATCCCATGTCAATGGGATAGGGCAGGGGTAGGGAACCTTAAAGTTAAAGCTTTGGCTGTACAGGCATGATGGGAGTTGTAGTTTTGCAGCAGCTGGAGAGCCAAGGTTACCTACCCCTGGTGTAGGGGATAACAGGCTGATCAGTCCGGGGGGGTTGTTCTACCCACTTGAAATTGTCCCCTGGAAGCTCCATTGAGCAATTATTTTGTCCCCGCTATTGGGATCGGGGGAGATCCCAGCGGTTGGACCCCCACTGATAAGCTTGCTATTTTTGACTATAGGGAAAGGTGCTAATTTTTTAAGATGGGAATACTCCTTTAAGGCCATTTATTTTTGAGTCTCCTAGCTCGACCACAGTTCTTGTGTCTCAGACGGAAAGCATCATATAGATTTGTTCTATATTGGTATGTGTGTATATATATATATATATATGTGTTTGTTTGAATCATTAGAACTAGTCAGACCAGGACTCGCAACAGTATTACTTTTGACTAAAACTGACATTATTAAAGAGGATGTACATCCTCTTTAACCTGAAGCCACAGATCGATCGGTGCCGGCACAGGGAAGCCGGTGCTGCGGTCCGTTTTTCGTACTGCCGCCCGATTCCCGTGCACGGAGCCGTTCGATCCAGCGGTACCGGCCGGTGCTGAAGCACTGAAGGTCGGCCGGCCCGCCCCCAGTGGGAGGGAATTCCCTCCCCTGTATGATGCAGCTGCATTCATTCGAAGCAAGCCGGGTCATACAGGGGAGGGAATTCCCTCCCACTGGGGGTGGGTAGGCCAACCTCCAGTGCTTCAGCACAGGCTGGATCGAACGGCGCCGTACATGGGAATTGGGCCGCGGTCCGAAAAACGGACCGTGGCATCGGCTTTCCCGTGCCGGCGCCGATCGCTCTGTGGCTTCAGGTTAAAGAGGATGTACCGGGTGGTACATCCTCTTTAAAGGGGTACTTCACAAATATTTTTATCTTTAAAATCAACTGGTGCCAGATATTTGTAATTTACTTCTATTCAAAAAATCTTCCAGTACTTATTAGCTGCTGTGTGTCCTGCAGCAAGTGGTGTTTTTTCCAGTCTGGAGAGCAGGAGAGGTTTTCTGTAGGGATTTGCTGCTGCTCTGGTCAGTTCCTGATATAAACAGAGGTGGCAGCAGAGAGCACTGTGTCAGACTGGAAAGAATACACTACTTCCTGCAGGATATACAGCAGCTGATAATTATTGAAAGACTCAAGATTTTTTTTTAATAGAAGTAAATTACAAATCTCTGCCACTTTCTGACACCAGTTGATTTGATTTTTTTTTTTAGTATATATATATATATATCTCATATATCTATTGCTTACGTCCCTGCCCAGTATACCCTGCAAACCTACTCTGATAAAGTCCTGTGCTGTATGCAAATTCAGCTCAACTAGGCATTTGGCTGACCCTGTTGCCGGAGTAGTCACAGTCCCGGGCTGTCCTTTGTTGTAATCACCCAAACACTATGGGGGAGATTTATTAAACATGGTGTAAAGTAAAACTGTCTCAGTTGCCCCTAACAACCAATCAGATTCCACCTTTCATTTTCCAAAGAGTCTGTGAGGAATGAAAGGTGGAATCTGATTGGTTGCTAGGGGCGACTGAGCCAGTTTGACTTTACACCATGTTTGATAAATCTCCCCCAATGTGTCAACAAATCCTATTAGCAGTGATGAGGAACCTTCTGCCCGCCAGCTGTTGCAGAACTACAATTCCCATCAGCCTTTGGCTGTCCAGGCATGATGGGAAGTTTAGTTTTGCAACAGCTGGAGGACAGATGGCTCCCCTGCTAATAGGATGAGCTGTATGGACATATGAGATCAATGACACAACCCTTTCTTTGTAGCTGGGGGCCCGTAAGGCCTATGCTAGATATACATACATATACACATATATACAGTTACTACAAATTCTATACATTTTATTTTATACTTAGCAGATTGTGGCTAACACCTTCCCATTTCCCGTGAGTCTCTGCTTTTTATCTGGGGGTATATGAAGTACTTAATGTGATGTGTCTGGATAATCTACACCAGTGATTTTCAACCAGTGTGCCGCTACACATGGTCGGGTGTGCTGCGGGAAAAGTTCCCCAAACTATGGTGCCCCTGCAGATCGCCCCGCTGCTGCTGTCCGACTCACCTACTGGCCGCCTGTAGCGCCCGGACGTGCTCCTCCTATCCAATTAGCGGAGACCGGGAGCGTGGCGCGCTGCGGCGGGCCGTGATGCACGCATCCAATCAATGTGTGCGCTACGGCCCGCCGCAGCGCACCACGCTCCCGGTCTCCGCTGATTGGAAGAGCACGTCCGGGAAGTATGGTGGAGAGAAGCACAGGAGAGAAGCAGGGGGGAGAGAAGTATGGTGGAGAGAAGCACAGGAGACAAGCAGGGGGGAGAGAAGCATGGAGGAGAGAAACATGGGGATGGGTGAGAGAAACATGGGGATGGGTGAGAGAAACATGGGGATGGGTGAGAGAAACATGGGGATGGGTGAGAGAAACATGGGGATGGGTGAGAGAAACATGGGGATGGGTGAGAGAAACATGGGGATGGGTGAGAGAAACATGGGGATGGGTGAGAGAAACATGGGGATGGGTGAGAGAAACATGGGGATGGGAGAGAAGCAGGGGGGAGAGAAGTATGGTGGAGAGAAGTATGGTGGAGAGAAGTATGGTGGAGAGAAGTATGGTGGAGAGAAGTATGGTGGAGAGAAGTATGGTGGAGAGAAGTATGGTGGAGAGAAGTATGGTGGAGAGAAGTATGGTGGAGAGAAGTATGGTGGAGAGAAGTATGGTGGAGAGAAGTATGGTGGAGAGAAGTATGGTGGAGAGAAGCACAGGGGGGAGAAGAAAACAGGCCCAGGTTTCACACTGAGTGAGTATAAATACAGTTAGAATCTATATTATTAACTATATGTATAATATGTACTGTTTTAGTGTCATTTTGTGGCATTTTGGTTGGTGGTGTGCCCCGGGATTTTTTAAGTATAAAAAGTGTGCCGCGGCTCAAAAAAGGTTGAAAATCACTGATCTACACCATGTCCTAGAACGTGAAAGTGCTGGAAGTGATTGAACTAGACGTTCTGTGGTTTTATTCCTGGCATTGTAATTGCTCTGAGATTGTTCAGCCTGGACCATGGTGAACTTGTCAGGTGTCTCTGAGTTCGCACTTATTATTCTGTCTTCTGCTGCGTTTACACGAAGCGATAATTAGCCCAATCGATCATTTAACGATTTTGAAGCAACAATTTGGTTTTTATAACTATCAGCATTTAGACAAATAAATTAATAGAAAAATTGTTCGAAAACTCGTAAGAAAAATCGTTATTGCGATCGTTTTTAAGATCGCTTAAGCCCATCTTTCACATAGGGTGAATCTTTGAAAGACTGTTTACACGAAGCGATCTGCGAATTTTTAACGAACGACGATTGGAGAACATGTTGAAAGATCAAAATGAAAGTTTTCTCGCTCGTCGCTTGATGGTTTGCTGCGTTTACACGGAACGATTATGGCTCAAATGCGATCGTTATTGCAAAAATTCAAACGATAATCGTTCCGTGTAAACGCAGCATTCCCTAAATAAAACTCCCATGAAGACTATGCGCAGGCGTAATTTGCATTCGTATTAGGGTCCGATCCTGGGAGTCGGCGAACCTCCCAACTTTTTAGACCGCCATTTGTGGGTCACTCTAGGAAAATCTTATAGACATTTCTTTACTTTTTAATTCAAGGATACATTCACACATACAGGATCTGCTGCAGATTGATGCATTTAGTTAAACTGATATCTTCAAATCTGCAGCAGATCCTGTATGTGTAATTGCATCCTTAGGTCCCATTCACACAAACCCTGTTTGTGATTACGGACCTGCAACTGCGGACAGGATTATAAATGTTTCAGTAACTGTATGCATTTTCACGGACCAACTGTCAACTAGGTGACACGGACGCACAATGGCTTAATCATTTTTTATCCCAAAACATGGCTCCAAAACGGATCCGTAACACCTACAGATGTGTGTATGGGGCCATATGAACTGCATGTGTGATATGATGTGTGAAAGGGGCCATAATGTCACAATGTTTAGGATCCAACTTGCACCTCAAGATGGAATAATATGCAGGTTTGCGTCTTATACAGTAAGAAACCAGACACTTTCTAGAGCAACATAGGTTTATTAATGCAAATCTAATTCCTTGGGCAAAAAGAGAGACATGTAAGGGGCAAAGAGGGACAGAAGGATGTGGGTCAAAAGTAGGGACTGTGCCTCCAAAAGAGGGACACTTGGGAGGTATGAGTCAGCACTGTACATCACTATGGTCAGGACTTGTGGCCTAGTGGTAATACCAGTCACAGATGCTACTGTGCCTACTAACCAATACAGGTTACCTGACTCTTACTAGTGTACCACCCTGCCGGTAACGGGTCACTACTAGAGATGAGCGAACCTGGAGCATGCTCGAGTCGATCCGAACCCGAACTTTCGGCATTTGATTAGCGGTGGCTGCTGAACTTGGATAAAGCCCTAAGGCTATGTGCAAAAAACATGGATATAGTCATTGGCTGTATCCATGTTTTCCAGACAACCTTAGAGCTTTATCTAACTTCAGCAGCCCCAGCTAATCAAATGCCGAACGTTCGGGTTTGGATCAACTCGAACCCGAACCCGGTTTGCTCATCTCTAGTCACTACCCGAAACCCCAGTAATTCACAGTACAACAGGACAGTTTTGTTTTTTATATGCTGTGATTCACTAAGATTATTGTCCATTTTTTTCACTACAGCAACTTGCAAATGAGCAGCCCAGAAAAGAGCAAAAAAAAAAAAAATCCCACAAAATGTTTTTGAGCTATAAACCACTGGAAAAAAGTGCATATAACTTTACAACCATAAGCTTTTTACCAACTATTTTCCTTTGAGTTTAGTAAAACTTAGTAGTTAATAGTGTTTAGCATACCTGTTAAATTGTTGGGGTTTTGGCAACCGTCTTTGAACCCGAATGCTTTGTATTTGATTCCCGGCGACTGGAGAAGTTGAATGTAGCCCCGGGGGAGTCCTGGAAAACTTGGGTACACCTATAGGCCGTGTTCACACAGTGTATTTTTTAAGACTAGAATGTTCGTTGTTTGCGAATAACACTACAGTTGTTCTTGTCTTAAAACAATAAACTGTATTGAACTCTATGAGAACAACGGCTGTTTAGTATGGCCGTGGAAATAATTTACATGCTCTGTTCACACAATATATGGCCGCATGTCAGTTCTTTGGGTGGAAAGCAGATCATTCCACCATGTAGACAACAGAGCGGAAATCCAATTGAACACAATGGGGCATTACTTTGTAATTTCAAGCGGAATATGCGTAAAATTAAGTGCGGATTCCACTTGAAATTCCTCACCTTTTCAGGTATATGCACACTGAGCAATTCTCGCAGAATTTAGAGCGGATTCCATGTCAAAATGCGCGTGGAATCAGCTTGAAATTCTGCCCGTAAAGAATGAGCAGTCTTGGCTCCAATAGGTTTCTATTGGATTTCTGTGCATTAGTGTACACAGCGGAATTTTCTGTCCGGGATTTCCATGCGGAATCAGCGTTCTGCCCAAAGAATTGACAAGTCAATGTGAACCCTAATATGCTAAGTAAAGGGTATCCTCCCACTCCAGTAGACTACAGAATAATAACAGGGTCATACACCAATGACCACAGTCGCTAGATTTACAAAGTGCATCAGTATTTGGTCAATTTCACCGCCATAGCACAGTGTTACATTTTGGCTACACGCCTTGTTGATCGCTGTGAAATTTGCAAAGCAAAGACTGTAAGTAATTGTATATCAATCAATATCTGGCCGTGTTCCTGTCACCGATTCCTCATGGTCGCAGACTTGATATTCTGGCTGGACGTCTCTGGGCTATGGCTCACACATGCAGAACCAGCTGACTATACAATATTGTCTATTTCAGTCAAGGCGCCTTCAGTTTGCTATGAATGTTCACATTAGATCCCAGCACAGTGATCACAAGAAATTATTTAATGAGCCTTGCGGATAATGCTCATGTTTTCTCCCTCGGGAGGTGTCACATGGTGGCTAAGCTTTCTCTCGGGGTCCAGCGGCAAGGAATAACACAACAGATGTATTCATCCTGCATATCCTACTTTATGTCCTTGTGCGGTTACAGTCTGAATGTTTGACCTTCTAAGAAATATAATCAGAGGCACAAAGCGATAATTCTTACTAAGGTCTCTCCGACATGGCTGTATACATTACATCTGTACGAATATTGGGGCGTATGCAGAAGCTACATTGGAGAGATCTGAGCCTGCATAGTTGCTACTAGTTTTTTAGGCCACGTTTTTTACTGTTTTCAGGCTAAATTCCTGCAATGGTTTTTTATCCATTTTTTTCTTTTGTCCATTTGTTCAGCTGTTTACTGCTCCAAAAAGACCCAAAATACTGTAATTTGAGTAATAAAAATTCAAAATGTTTTACACAAAAAAACTATGATAGATTTTTTATTTATTTATTTTTGTAACCTTTTTGCCATGTAATTTTAAAGGAATACTATCAGTAGGTTAGACAGATCTAACCTGCTGATATCTCTCTTTGCAGTTTAATCTACTGTGTAGTATGGCTGTTTGGAGCCCTTGGGGCGGGGCTAAAGCCCCCTGAGCACTGATCCGCCCCCAGGGCTCCAAACAGCCAAACTACATTCCAGCTTAAACAGCAGCACGGAAACAGCGCAAGGATGAATGTAAGAGATTTACCCTCATCCTCAGCATCCTATGCGCATTGGAGAGATATCAGCAGGCTAGATTCTTCTAACCTGCTGATAGTTTCCCTTTAAGTGACGTGGCAGGTATGCAGATTGCATGTTACCATTTGGTGTAACCTGAAAAAGGTCCAAAAAATTGGACCAATTGCAAAAAAAAAAAGTTCCGTAAACTACAGTAGGTGTAAAAAAAAAAAAAAAAGTTTGAAAGGTTTATACCCATTTTGATTGTATAAAAAATTTAAAGGGGTTATCCAGCACTACAAAAACATGGCTGCTTTTCCCCCTCTCTTGTCTCCAGATTGGGTGGGGTTTTAAACTCTGTTCCACTGAAGTAAATGGAGCTTAATTGCAAACCACACCTGAACTGGAGACAAGAGAGGGGGAAAAGTGGCCATGTTTTTGTAGCGCTTGATAACCCCTTTAATGTCTCAAAATACAGCATGTGCACATAGCCTCCAAATCGTCCATCATTCCATGGCCATACTATGTAGCTTTCCTAACTAAGGGCAGAAACAAGCGCTCATCAGCAAGATCAACACTTTTTTTTTTTTTTTTGCAGACCCTTAACAAGTCTCAAAGGCTGGGCTGCCCAAATGTCAGGTGGATCATTCATGCAGGAATTATCAGCCACACATCCCCTGTTTATAGATTATTATTAGAGATGAGCGAACCGGGTTTGAGTCGATCCGAACCCGAACGTTCGGCATTTGATTAGCTGGGGCTGCTGAACTTGGATAAAGCTCTAAGGTTGTCTGGAAAACATGGATACAGCCAATGACTATATCCATTTTTTTCCACATAGCCTTAGGGCTTTATCCAACTTCAGCAGCCACCGCTAATCAAATGCCAGAAGTTCGGGTTCAGATCGACTCGAGCATGCTCCAGGTTCACTCATCTCTAATTATTATATAAAACATTCAATCAGCCAATGAACGAGTGTTTTCTCATTCGGTCTCTAAGGCTTTCTTTGAAGAGTCCGTTAGATGCAACAGAAAAGAGCTGGACAATCTGTCCAAGAATAAGACGCTAATGGTGCGTTTACACAGAGAGATTTATCTGACAGATTTTTTAAGCCAAAGCCAGGAACAGACTATAAACAGGGTGCAGGTCATAAAGGAAAGACTGAGATTCCCTGTCTTTTCAAGTCCATTCCTGACTTTGGCTTCCAAAATTGGTCAGATAAATCTGCCTGTGTAAACGCACCATTACTAAAGCAGACTTCATTGACTTCAATAAGATCTTTTGGGTTTCTGTCTGGTGTCTGCTTATTTAGCTGGATTTGAGCAAACAAAAGCTTACTGCTTGCCGTATTTTTTGTCCACTTATACGTATGGAGTCTATGTGGCGGATTCTGCTTTAAATTCTGCCTGTCCTATTGCTTCAAAGGGATTTCTCGTGCACCTCCACTCTCTGCTTAAAGAGACTCTGTACCCACAATCTGACCCCCCCCCCCCCAAGCCACTTGTACCTTCGGATAGCTGCTTTTAATCCAAGATCTGTCCTGCGGTCCGTTCGGCTGGTGATGCAGTTATTGTCCTAAAAAACAACTTTTAAAACTTGCAGCCTGTACCAGACGGGAGTATCTGTGCCCTAACTTTTCACCACCCCTCCGTCCCTCCTCCCCACCCTCTTCATGATTAGGAATACCACTGGAACATTTCCTACATGCCGAACGTTGCACAGGTGCTTAACGATCCAGCCCATGTGCCGGGCTGACAGGTGGGGAATAGGAGGCAATCTGCCTGGAGCATTCCTAATGATGAGGAGGGATGGAGGGGTGGTGCAAAGTTAGGGCACAGATACTCCCGTTTGGCACGGGCTGCAAGTTTAAAAGTAGTTTTTTAGGACAATAACTGCATCACCTGCCCAACAGACCGCAGGACAGATCTTGGATTAAAAGCAGCTATCCGAAGGTACAAGTGGTTTGCGGTGGTCAGATTGTGGGTACAGAGTCGCTTTAAAGAATGAACATGTTCACGGGCTCTTAGACTGGAAAGAATACACCACTTCCTGCAGAACATACAGCAACTGATAAGTACTAGAAGAATTGAAATTTTTAAATAGAAGTAATTTACAAATCTGGCTTTCTTACCTGAGTACCCCTCTTTAAATGGTATAAAATATTAGATTTATAGTTAGTTTTATAACCAGAAAAATCCTGATTACAGTGACAGACGTCTCATCTGGGTAAGATTATGTGCAGCTTTTCTTGTTCTTAAGAATTTTTGGGAAACAATGATCAATGTGGCTATGACAGTTTTATATTATCATAATATAAAACTGTCATAGCCACATCGATCATTGTTTCCCAAAAATTCTTAAGAACAAGAAAAGCTTGGACATCATGGACATTATCATATTTTATGGGATTACATAATGTTATTATGTAATCCCATAAAATATGATGATGTCCATGCTGAATGCTATGTGTATCCAGACCCCCTCCCCCCTTACCAAAACAGATAAATAGAATTGAAACATTTTATGGAACTGATATACATTTGCTTTCTGGCCTTATCCCAGCAAACCGGCTGGTACATCGTTCAGTGGAATTACTATGACATTGGGACAAATTTATCACTAAGACTTTTTTTATTGACATCCGCTTTCATGATTGCACAATTCTCTGTGCATTAGGAAAGAATAAGATTTTTTTTTTTTTTTTTTAAGATTTTACAAAAAATTTTTCCCTCCAAAGAGTATCTAGTAATACAAATTCCAAATGTTAGTCCTGGCTCCCCCAGGGAGGGATTGCAGACTGAGCAGCAGTGTTACCCCATGTACAGACTCCTGTTCTCACATGTGTGGTTAATAAAGTTAAAGCATCTCTGACAGTCGCTGGCGCCCAGCTGTGGGCGACTTTTCTGCCTCGCTGCCCGTGTCACACTGGGAATGATATAGGGACGGACAGACAGGTTAACGCGTTCTGGATTCCTGACATCTCTCACAGCTTTCTCTGTAGAGATTTTTTTTAATGAGTAAAACCCAGTAAGAATCCTAAAAAGAGGAGATTTATAAAGGAAAGTCTAATTCTCTATGTTTTGAATCCAGTCCTGTTATGGCTTAACTAACTCAATGGGAACAGGATTTTAAAGAGTTACTGCAGCAGCCCCGAGGGAGCTCAGATGGTGTAGGAAACAAGGCCTGCGGGATGGTTGAGGCCTGCAGTCTTCAAGTTATTCACGGTCTGCATCACATGCTGACAAGGGGTCTGCACAGTAGGTGATGGTACTTGTAGTTCCCCCAGGGTACACCCCATGTAGTGTTTGGGGTGACTTTTTTTGTTTGTTTAAATGGAGTAAGGCAGCCATCGTAACGTAAACAGCCCACAATCTCAACAGGAGGCACAGACTCTTTATAAACAGGCAGGTTATGGCTGGAACAGGGTGGTCCACAAAGCTGGTGTGTACTAGGGTACCTGTAGCTTGTACTTGCCTCTAGCCTGTCTGGTTGTTGCTCACAACTAATACTAGAAGTCTTTACTGAAACTGCAGTTCCCAATGGTGGGGTGCAGGTCTTGAGAGTATGTATGGAGGAAGAAGATGGCACTGACCGACAGGGTATAATCATCCGGCTTTATTGAACATCTGAGGATCAGTGGAGGAAGGAGTTGGGTGACCACAGTTTTGCGCCAGAACGCCACTTTGTCTAACCCTTGAGAGTTTGTAGTTTTGCAGCTACATGATACAGCCAGGATGGCTGTAAGCTCACTGATGTCCAAGTGTCTTGCTATGGGTACCTTGCACAGCTTCTCCTTTAAATTTTTTTTTTGTTCTCAGTTGGAACCAGGTTTTCATAGAAGACCAATAGAATGTGCTTATGAGGAACGAGTATTGTTCCTGGATGCTTGCTTAAAGGGGTACTCTGGCGCTGACAAAAAAAACAACAATCAATCATAAACATAGTTTTTACATTTACCATCCCTCCTGAGTCTGTCTCCCTCTGTATTTCTCGCTGTTTGCAGGTCCCTGAAGCTCCAGTTGGTGTCTTCATTTTTTCTTCACTTCCTGGTTTGGACTTTCCCATGATGCACTTTGTCTCCTGTGATGTCTAACTGACTCTGTAAAACTGTTAGATGGCTTACAACTTGTTCAGCCAATCAGAGCTGAGTAACCTAAGTGATCTGACAAAGGGAGTCTGGCCTAACAGGGCTTAGACCCGCCTCCCTCTAGATGATGTCATTGTCACAAAATGGCTGCCACAGAGCAGCCTGGGGTCAACAGTCATTAGGTAAGAATGAGTTTACTTCACTTACTGGTGCAGGATTGAGGGGGGGGGCATAGGGAAGGGGGCAGATAAGTGATTGAAGCATATTACAGTGTTATATTACTTTGTAATGTGTTTCAATTACTGGGAAAAAGCTTTTTGCTGGAGTACCCCTTTAATAGTGATGAGCGCAACTTGAGTTTTTTTTAGTTTGATCATTTGGCATTTGAATATCGGATAATGAAGAGTTGGATGCGGTTCTAGGGAGTCCGGGAAAACATTGATATAGCCTATGGCTGTGTCCAAACTTCTTAAGCCACCAATATTCGAATGCCAACTGACTCGAGCAAGCTGAAGTTGAGCTCATCTCTGTTGATTAATTCACAGGGATAAAGGCTGGTGTGCTGTACTCTACACTGCGGCTGGTTCCTAAGTCTTGGTGTGTGTGTGTGTGTGTGCTCTAACCTTTTCTGCTTCCAGCTAGGCCTCATACAAATGCAGTTTCAATACAAGATGTGGTAACCAGTATAAAATAGCTGAAACATATAATGCATACAAAAGAAGGTACTGGCTGGACAACACCCAACCACAGGCTTTACAAGGTTCCTAGTGGGACGCTGCATTGTTTCCAACCTCTTTGACCTGTACCTCTGTGTAAACCTAGGGATGCATCCAGGCACAGAATGAATGGAGAAGTATACCCATAATACAATGATCTTTTGTCCACCCTCAGCAAATTCGCAATGACTCTTACTTACAGCATTCACAAAAATATGGCCTTCCCATTTAAACAGTTACATTGTCACTCATTGTCTAATTGAAACAGGTCATATCCATCCAATTTCCTCTTCAGAATTGAAGGGGTTGTTTGGATTTGAAACATTGATAACCTTTTGTCAATTTAGTCTGCCAATATGAGATTGAGGGGTCTGGCTTTCGGCACCAGTGCTGATCAACTGGATAAAAATTGGGATGGCACATACTGAAAAGACAGTGTAGTCATAGTCCTACAGCAGTATGTCTGAGTCATCTAAAGAGCAGTCAGACTTGAATGGCAGACTTGCAGCTCGGGGCCATGTTATTACAGGGCACTGGTTGTGCCGCTAGTTATTAGGGCTTAGTGGTTATCAGAAACAAAGAGTCTTCACCAAGGACTAAATCAAATTAAGAGTCTCATTAGCTACTGACACTAGATTACATTATGTTTCTGCAGAAGAGACTGCATAGAGAGCTGTGACATCCTGACTCAACTTCACAGAACGTGTGAAAAGGGGTGGTATTCCACGGGCCGATGGGGCCCGATAAACAAGCGGCGATGTGCTAGATTGGTGCTCGTTTACTGGGCCTATTCCACGGCTTGATTATCGTTAAAAAAGGGCTGCAGGGACATCGTTACGATGTCCTTGCAGCCCTAGCTTAACTAGTATACATTATTCATGGTGCAGGGCTCCTCTTCTCCTGCTTCTCCCAGGTCCCGCGTGCTCCTCCAGCGTCAGGGCGGCCTGTGTTGGCTGACAAGCCACTCAGCCAATCACTGGCCGGGACCACCGCGACCAGTGATTGGCTGAGCGGCCTGTCAGCTGAGACAGGCCGTCCTGACGCTGAAGTGCACGGGGAGAACCAGAAGAAGAGGAACCCTGCATAGGTAATGTATATCGTCATTCATAGGCCGCGCACCGCTATTCCACGTAGCGGTGCGCAGTCAGCACCCCACAAATATAGGTCCTAACCTATATCAACGATCAGCCGATGACAACGATCATCGGCTGATCGTTGTCTTTATTAAACGGAGCGATAACTGACCGAGTCGGGTCGATTATCGTTCCGTGTAATAGTACCCTAAGGCCTAAAGTGTCACAACACCTTAGGCCTTATTCACACGTTCCGTGAAGTTTCCGTGATCACGGATCCGTCACAGACAATATTATATCCCATTGCTTTCTATTGAGCTATTCACACGTTCCGTTTTTTTCTTCACTGATCCGCAATCCGTTCCGTGAAAAAATAGGACATGTCATAACTGAGACGAGATGACAGCATGGATTCCCCCGTAGAAGTCTGCAAAGATCTGGCATCTGTGCAATCCGGGAGAAACGCAGCTGTGGTGTAATTTAAAAAAGGCAAAATAGGTCAGCACTTCCGATAAAAGTTTGTTCTTTATTTCTTTACTCCATTAAAAATGAACAAAAAGGCAGATACAAAAATAGAAGATACAAGATAAGATGTATCTTCTATTTTTGTATCTGCCTTTTTGTTCATTTTTAATGGAGTAAAGAAATTAAGAACAAACTTTTATCGGAAGTGCTGACCTATTTTGCCTTTCTCTGTATACTTCGACTTTGGTCGTGCACTGGCTGGGTGAGCTGAGTCTACTAATTACGTAATTTAAAAAAGCTTTAGACAGATCTGTGAAAAACATTGACCGTTTTGCACGGATCACGGAGGTAGCTAGCGGACTACATTCACGGACCAGGAAAGACACTGAACATGTGAATGCAGCCTTAATCTTGCTATGACTAACTATACAGTGTGAGAAATCCACCTGATAGCACCCCATATCTTAGCTTTCTGGGTATGACCTAAATGCACACAGTTCCCCCCCCTCCACACACATCCTTTTTTTTAAATTTTTTATTTTAACCCTTGTCCTTTTTGCACCTCTTCCCAATTGGATGCAATGCCAGTTTTGGCATCAAAAATAGGAGAATAAAATGAAACCCTCTTTTGTTCTACAACATCCATGTATGACTAAAGAAGCAGTGTCTTCCCATGTAGTATAAAATGGGCCATTATTAAAGAATAATCTGTATGTCTATTTGTTGATGTATAATTTCTGGTCTGTATGCCATCTTAAATCTTTCTTCCCCTCTGATAAGTCTCTCTTAATGCAAAGACACATCAGACTGGAAGAAGGAATCAAGATGGAAGACAAAGGAATATCCCATTACTGAACTCGCTCTGAATCCAATATAAGTGCAGCAAGTAAGAGATCAGTAGTATAGACCCAGGGCCAGCCTTAGGGTAAATGGCACCCCGTGCGAAACTTTTTTTTTTTTGGTTCTCCTACAACAACTTCTCCTACTATATCACTGCTGCTTTGTTCTCTATAACGTCTGCCACTGTCGGCAAGACTGAATATCTTGCAGGTCTGCAAAACTGGGTGAAATTTGTGACAAATCAAAGGCAAAATCTGCATATAATACACTAATTTTCTGCATATTGCTTCTGCTTCATCATATCTGACCATTAAAATTGCTTTGTAGATATCGGCACATAAATATCTAATTACAGTGGTACCTTGGTTTAAGAGTAACTTGGTTTAAGAGCGTTTTGGTTTAAGAGCTCACAGTTTTTCCGAATTGTGACTTGGTTTAAAGGGGTACTCCGGCGGGGGGGCACTTTTTTGATGGGACCGGGGAGGGGGTTGCTGAGGGAAAAGACGTCCACTCACCTCCCTCGGCTCCAGCGGCGGGTCCCGCATCGCGGCGCTCCGGTTCCCGTCCGCTTCCAGGTGTCTGACGCCGCCCGAGACGCTACATCTCAGGTCCGTTCAGCCATTCAGTGAAGGGGGCGGGATCTGAGCGGACTTGAGACGCCCTTTAAGAGCATTGCTTTGGTTTAAGAGCTCCCTGTACTGGGTGGGAGTGCGAGTGGGGGAGGGGCATGGTCTGCATAGCGGGGTGTACAGCACTGTACTCTGACCCAGGAAGTCTCCCTCACCATCCAAATCATAGCAGATTCACTTCAGGCTGGGGCTCACATCAGGGGACAGGACTGTGGAGGTAATCTCTCCATAGCTGTAACCCCTCTCTCTCCGGACAGAAAGTGCTGCATGTATGTGCCCACATATGTCCCGCTCATTCCTTCATACTCCCTGCAGTCTCTGTCAGCCCTTGTTTCCCATCCTCTCCATTACTGTACAGTAACTTATAATATCACAGATTCTGCTGTTTCTGAATGTTTCATCTGTTCTACATGTTATTCAGAATAATAAATCATTTATTTTTGGGGTGTGGAACAAATTATCTGAATTTCTATGATTTCTTATGGGAAAATTTGCTTTGGTGTAAGAGTGGATTTGGATTAAAAGCACGGTCCTGGAACGAATTATGCTCGTAATCCAAAGCACCACTGTATTACTATTTTATTGCCCCAGGTGTCCGGTATTCTTACCTGTCTAATAACTAACATGACATCACCATAACACCTATCTCCTAACATAAGAGAGGATCTGCAGTGAGGATTTGGTATCTTAAATCTCTCTCTCCATACCCTGCAGTCAGCGCCTTATCCTCCCCTCGCAGAGCTGCCGGGTTCACAGCCGTCCCCTGTTATGTCACTAAATTCTGCAATGATTTTAGCAGACGATTGCCCGAGTCTCTATTGTCTGCCTTCCACCCCCGGTGATGATAATGTCATGCGAATTCTTGTCAGTTTAATAGATGGCCAGCCATGTGATTTATCCTCACAAAGATAGAGAGGACACAATGGAGCTCTGGATTCTCATTTCAGAATCCTAGACCTCCACATCTACAAAGAATGGGCCACAAATACATGAAAAGTTCATCAAAATAACCCAATAACCCAAATCACTGTGCAATAGAACATTTAGCAAATTATTTATATTGTTCCTAATAATTAAAAACGAAATAGAATGTCTGAAGGTTATGTACACAGGTACATTGCATTGGGCGATGTTTCATCTATGATGTTCATACAATGCTTTTGTTTTAGCCTTATTTGCAGCTGTAAAAGTCATTCTTAGGGTGCGTTTACACCTGCAGGATCTGCAGCAGATTTGATGCTGTGTTCAATTATTTAAATGAAATTAAATCCGCATGCGAATCCGCAGCAGAAAATACGCTGCGGATCCGGTAAGTGTGAACGAACCCTTAAACTGAAGTCAAAATTTGACTTTTTCGACCAATAATCTTCCCATATAATAGAGCTCCTGGGACCCTAGTAGACAAATCGATTGTTTATCGTTAACCTGAAGTCGTTATACCATATTACACAGAAGGATAGCCGTTAGTTAGGATTGTTACTACAATCGTTTACTCCATCTGATCCCAACAAAAGAAGGAACGATTTGGAATTGCACTTAACGATTAGTGAACAAATGCGGAATTACAGCAAAAGATTAGTGAACAATTGGCAAAAGTTTAGCGATTATTTTAGGGTCAGATCTAAATCCACGATCAACGACACACAAACGATTTTCTGATCGTTGCCTGCAATTAGGGTCCATTTACACAGAAAGATTATCTGACAGATTATTTGCCAAAGATTTAAAGCCATAGCCAGGAACAGGCTATAAACAGAGTAAAGGTCATAAAGGAAAGCCTAAGATTTCTCCTCTTTTCAAATCCGTTCCTGGCTTTGGCGTCAAATCTTTGTCAGATAATCTTTCTGTGTAAATGGACCCTTACACAGGACGATTATTGTTTAAATTTGAACAATATAATGATTTTCCGCACAATAATCATCCCAGGTTATACGGCCCTTAGGGTCCTATACAGGACCTACCCTCTGACTGCTCAATACATTGGATAGTGAGTAGCCACAGCAGTTTTCTAAAAAATTCATAATATAGTGCCATAAGATAAATATTGTTTATGTATATTATATTGGATTTTGAAAACATCTAATACTTTTACCTCAGTGGCCCCTGATGAGGTCACTGAAAATGGTGGCTGAAACCCGTTGGGTCGAGATGGTTGTGTCCCATTTACTGGAGCAGTATAACTTATTATGTAACGGACTTGTTTGCCTACATCATGGGTCTCTAAACTGTGGCCCTCTAGCTGTTGCAATACTACACTTCCCATCGTGCCTAGACAGCCAAATCCAAAGCTTTAGCTGTCCAGGCATGATGGGAATTGTGATTTTGCAACAGCTGGAGGGCCGCAGTTTGGAGACTCATGGCCTACATAATGACTCCCCTGATTAAACTTAAGGTTGATCACGGTATAGAGTACTTGAACCTTGACTAGTACTGCGAGATATTGGTGGATATAATACCTAAGCGGTATACTGGTTATACATACAACTGTTGTGTGTTCTGGTAACAGTTAAATTGACCGATTAAGGATCAGACTAGACCAGACAACTTTTAACAACGTAGGGAAAGCATAGCACGACATGCATTATTTCCTACAAAATTATTATTGGAGATACTCAATACGTGTACATCATGGGTCTCCAAACTGCGTCCCTTCAGCTGTTGCGAAACCACAACTCCCATCATGCCTGGCCAGCTAAAGCTTTAAATTTGGCTGTCCAGGCATGATGGGAAATGTAGTTTTACAACAGCTATATACATATTTGTATATTTTGATGAATCAAATCTGGTACAATTCCTTAGGAATTAGGCTTCAAACAAGAGCTGGCCCTTGATCCTGAGTCCCGTTACTGCATCTATCAGAATTTATCTCCTATCCTGTGGATATACTAAATGGGAATACCCCTTTAAAGGATGTCAAGAGACTTTAATGTATGGGCTTTGGGTGCTGAGACCCCCAGGATTGCCAGAATGAGCAGGGAGAAGTGTTCAGCTAAGCGCTTCTCTCTCTGTTTCTGCCCTTGCTGCAGGAGACAGGCTCCATTGACTTTCCACAGATCCTGCAGGGAGGAGAGGGACATGTCTCTCTGCTCATTCCAGCAATCCATGGGGGTCCCAGCACCTACACCTCAAATGATAAAAATGTAATATATCTTTTTTTTTTTTTTTAAGTAACAGACAGATTCATGAGAACATTACTATATATTATAAGGGAGATTTATCAAACATGGTGTAAAGTGAAACTGGCTCAGTTGCCCCTAGCAACCAATCAGATTCCACCTAACATTTTCCAAAGATTCTGTGAGGAATGAAAAGTGGAATCTGGTTGCTAGGGGCAACTGAGCCAGTTTCACTTTACACCATGTTTGATAAATCTCCCCCATAGTTCCTATTAAATGGAATAAATGCAAATTTAGCTTCTCTCTGTATGTGCCGCTCCTGGTTTTTGCTCACAGATACTGAAGTAAATGAGGCCTAAACTGGTGAACAGGGCTGTATGGTAACACGCGGTACAGACCGGCCATATAAGTGACGGCTCCTCTCCCCCGCCACCAATAAGCTTATTTGTGTTAGGGAGCAGGTTGTAAATGTAATAACCGGTATTCCTAGCTCGTGTCTCTCTTATAATGTATTACCGCCATTTGTTGTATGCCGCTCATGTTTCTACTAAATGTTGACGGTCACATTTCCCCTAATGTTTCCCTGCAGCTGAATTACCACCCCCGTATACAGCGATAGTCAGCCCAGATGCCAGTGGCGTTCCTGTAATAAACTGCCGTG
Source organism: Dendropsophus ebraccatus (assembly GCF_027789765.1). NCBI lineage: Eukaryota > Metazoa > Chordata > Amphibia > Anura > Hylidae > Dendropsophus > Dendropsophus ebraccatus. The sequence continues at coordinate 37,186,935 of NC_091455.1, read as the reverse complement.
TGTGCCAGTCCCTTATTAATCTGGACGGGAAGCTTCATCAGCACGTAGTGAAGTGCACAGTCTGCAATGAGGCTACGGTAAGACAATGACTACATGGTGTGATGGCGGGGGGAGGGAGGGCTGGGAAGTTTTGTAAATAGAAGGCTGCATTCTCCGGTGGAATTTTGCCATGGTTTTACCGCAATGATTTTGTTACTATGGAAAAAGCATCAGCCATACATTGCATTGTAGTCAGTGAGAGTCGAGCACTACATTGCTATTGCATATATTATACAAAATCCAGCCGCAAAATTACAGCTGCATGTCAGTGCGTATGTGTTTTTTTTTTTTTTTTCTCTGTTGATTCAATGTTAAAAGTTTTCCAGGGCTTTGGATCAGTGACAGAGGGAACACTTTATAAGCCTTATTGCCCCTCCAGTTGATCTGCGGGGATTCTGCAAGTCAGAGCCCTGTCAATCATATATTGATGCCTGTCCTGAAAATCTTCTTTGCTTGATGCAATAAAGACTTGATGCCAGTGGTCTTTAGAATTGCTTCACGATATAGACAGCGCTACACTAATGTATGTAGACTGCTCGGATACTATTACCCAAGTAAGTGCAAATTTAAATAACACCACAGACAACATATCAACCTTTAGTGGACGGGGTCGGCCACAGCTTTATTAAAATTCACAACACGTAAAAAACAGTTAGGTGCTATCACCTGGAGGTCATGCCTGCCGCCGGAAACTGACGGGCACTGCCACCATCTCCACCTTTTCTCAAAAGAACTAGCTGTGACTTTTGGAATGAACAGTATGCCATCCCTACAAAACTACAGATGAGCGAACCTGGAGCATGCTTGAGTTAATCCAAACCCGAACTTTCGGCATTTGATTAGCGGTGGCTGCTGAAGTTGGATAAAGCCCTAAGGCTATGTGGAAAACATGGATATAGTCATTGGCTGTATCCATGTTTTCCAGACAAGCTTAGAGCTTTATCCAAGTTCAGCAGCCCCCGCTAATCAAATACCGAACGTTCGGGTTCGGATGAACTCGAGCATGCTCGAGGTTCTCTCATCTCTATACAAAACATAACACCCATTTTACAAAACACATGTAAAACCAATAGCCGCTACCTAAACTCAAAGACTACCTGTTCTGTGACTTAATAGGGAGGGAGGGACAATCTCTAATTGCTGAAATGGCAAAGAGGGAGAGCCCGCCCACTCACCGGCTTATAAACCCTCACAGCTTCTCCCAGCACCACCCCTTAACGACCAAACCCTACACCCCTTAACTACATCTTGACCAATAACAGGTGCTGCCTCTTCTACACAGCACGGCCCCTATAGTCCCAAATAACCCCACAGTCCAGGACACCATCCCTTATACAGGGTGATGTCCACCAGTTCAAAAACATGTTGTGCACCAAATGTATAGACCCAGATTGAACTGTGGTTTCTGCGTGGCTCTAGTATTGGGGTGCGCAGCAACTAAGGTCCCTGTTCCACGAGGACGATTATCGTTCAAAAAAAACATTAGATCGTCCGGATTTGAACGATAATTGTTTAGTGTAATAGCAGACAACGATTAAACGACCAACGAGAAATCATTGATCGTTTAATAGGATCTGGACCTATTTTTATCGTTTGATCATTCGGTGGTTTAAGAAGTCATAGCTGAAACGTATGCAATAGTAACGATTAAACGACCACAAGAACAATCGTAAAATACGATCATCGTTCCGTGTAATTGGGTGAACAATTTCGGGTCGTTTGCCGTAGTGGTCATTTTAAGATCTTTTATCGCTAGTCATCAAAAAATCGCTTGGTGTGATAGTACCCTAAGAGAATCTTGAGCACTAGCGTACCAAACAGATAGTAAAGGGGAGTGGATCTAAATGCCACACTGTGCGTCAAAAATTAGACTGTGCAAACTAACACTACACAATTTAAAGTGAAACTGTTTTATATAGTACAAGTGATTTTAAGAAACTCTGTAATAGGTTTTATTAAGCAAAAGAGCTTCCTTCTGTACTCAAAGAGCTGTTTTCCTACTCCCCCCCCCCCCCCCCCCCCCCTCAGAAGAAGGAGGATTTCTGTGTCCATTATGATCTACGGAGAGGGGAGGGGTTGAGGGGGGTGAGTAAGCACGGAGAGGAGAAAAGGCAGCCCTGCAAAACACTACATCCTACAATCTTCTCTCACCAAGATCCCAGACTAGCACTGACCTTTCTGACCTCTGAATCCATTTTATGTGCCCAGACAGACTAACTGCATCGGCTGTTTTTCCGCTCTTCCGGCCCACTTATCCCCCTTGTCCCCTCCCCCTTCAGAGGTTATAATTGACTCGGCAAACCCGTCTTCACTTTGTTCCTCAGTAATGAAGACGACTTTTCTGGTAAACAGCTTCTTGAGTACAGAAAGAGGATTTTTTGCCTAATAAAACCTATTACAGAGTTTCTTAAAATTGCTTATACTACTGATTTCTGCAAAAATATTTTAAATGACAGTTACACAATAAGGATGCACTAGATTTATCAAATTACCTAATCCACATCAATGTGGCATCTACTAAAGGTACTCCTACTTTTGACAGCTGTCTGTTGCGTGTAAAGAGTACCTGTCATGAATAATAACTTTTGACATGTCATCAGGCATAACTTGCAAAAATGGAAGATTCCCACAGCATCCAAGACATCAGCAAAGTCCAAGCTTTATTACAATATCTGGTACAGGAATGGCAACGTTTTCACTGTCAAAGGTCTTTATTAAGTACCTTGGTGCTGCTGGAACCCTACAGCTTTTGCTATGTTATCAGGCATGTCAAAAGTTATTGATCACAGTAGGTCTCGCTGCTGAGACTCGTCGTGATCAAAACATAGTTGCGGAGCAAGTGCTGCAGCAACGCAGCCCACTTTTGACAGTATTTCTGTAATGGCTAACTCTGATAATGTAAGTCTATGAGGCTGGCCAGGGAGTGAATGGGCTGCTGCAGCACTCTCTCCCCAGCTATATCCCCTGATCACAGTGGGTCTCAGCAGTAAGACCCGCTGTGAACAATAAGTATTAACATGCCTGATGAGATGTTAAGGTACTTCTTAAGTAGGTGAACAGTTTTCTCTCATTCATGAACGTTCATCTCATAAACGTTCATGAGTTTTGAGTAGAGAGAAGAGAGCCCATCGGTAGGATACCCATCTTTTCGAAATTTTATTTTTGCAACAGCTAAAGGGCTGCAGGTTTGACAGAGTTTTTCCTAATGTGTATGTGGGCCTGTCTAGTCAAAGTTTGCATTGTCTACCAGAGCCACCCTTCTGTATTACTTTAGGTTACATATAACCGTACGCATTTATATTACCACCGTGTTATGTTCTCTCGTGTTTTTATTCGCAGCCAATCAAAACCCCTCCCTCAGGGAAGAAATACGTCCGGTGTCCCTGTAATTGTCTCCTCATCTGCAAGGATACCTCACGGCGAATAGGATGTCCACGACCTAACTGGTACGTAAAACTTCACGTCATCCATACTGTATGCTTAGAGGTGTGCCGGCCGTGATGGTGCTGGCCGTGCCTCATCATTCACTGGGAGTAATGCGGATTTCTCTTTATAGCAGACGTATTATTAATCTGGGTCCAGTCATGCTGATCCCTGAAGAGCAGCCTGCCCAGCCCGCTCTACCAGTTCAGCCAGAGGGTACCAGAGTAGTGTGCGGGCACTGTGGAAACACCTTCCTGGTAAGTCACTTAGACAGTATGTGTACGCCAAAGAATGATATGGAGTCCCAGGCTTATATCTGTTTTTAGTAAGTTAGGTTATTTAAAGGTTTTCCACCATAAATATACATCTTGTCATATATTAGAAAAAGGAGTACTGTAAAGTGATATGTAGTGCTCAGCTCCGAGGGAACGTCATGTAGGGGACAGACTGGACCCCGTGGCAGCATAGTTGGTTGCAATTCATGATAAGGGTGGTCATAGAAAAATATCAAAAGTCCTGCTTGAACTACTGAACTTCATATAGGGTTATTCAGAATCACTTTAAAGGGGTACTCCCAGAGGGGGAAAAAAAAGTCCCTACTAATCAGCTGTTGTCAGAAAGTTATACAGATTTGTAATTTATGTCTATATAAAAATCTCCTGTCTTCCAGTGCTTATCAGCTGCTGTATGTCCTGCAGGAAGAGGTGTATTCTTTTCAGTCTGACACAGTGCTCTCTGCTACCACCTCTGTCCATGACAGGTACTGTCCAGAGCAGGAGAGGTTTGCTACTGCTCTGGAAAGTTCCTGACACAGACAGAGGTGGCAGCAGAGAGCACTGTGTCAGACTGGTTCCTGCAGAGCCTACAGCAGCTGAAATGTACTGGAAGGATTTTCAAACAGTAGCAGTTTACAAAAGTGTATATCTTTCAGACACCAGTTGATTAGAATTTTTTTTTTCAGAGTACCCATTTAAATCATGGCAGGCCTGTACTATTATATAACATGACTTTAAATGTGATTCTTTAAATGACTCCTTAACCCAACCACAACCCAATTATAAAAGGATGTTCACACTTATACAAACATGTATGTTTGTTTGTTTTTTTTACCCTCCTATATGCTTTGTTTCATTTCCCCAATGGAATTGCACAGATTATGGATCACATTGAAGGCAAAATAAATCTAAAATTATTTTTCATTTTTAGCATGTAGACTTTTATATCCTTATAACTTTATATATAGTTATTTTTCTGTTCCCTATGAAGTGGTTGTCACATACTAATAAAGACTTCCCTAGAATCACAAGGTTTCAGCCTCTTGCCAAAATATATTAAGCTGAAAATGCCAACATAAAGTAACATGATAGTGGAGAAGGCCATACAGTATTACAGGGACCATGTTGTATAGAAGAAGTTGGCACTGATAAATCCTGCCCCGTCTGTGTTGTGTCACCCAGTCAGTGACCCACTTTCTCCAAACCCTGGGAACTTCCCCCTGTCAGAGGAACACTCGCAAACATATCTATTTTTTTTTTTTTTTTCGACCGTGGGACGTGAAGAATTATTTGTGCCTGGACCCTCTTGTGACGTTGAGATGAAAGTAAATAAACGTTCGGTCTCTTCTCTATTACAGTGGATGGAGCTGAGGTTCAACACTCTGGCAAAGTGCCCGCACTGCAAGAAAATGTAAGTAAGGAGTCCTCTGTCCCTAACATCCCAGCAGATTCACAGTGTAGTCATGTGAGCCATTGCATCATTCCATAGTCATGTGGCGTCTTCTGCTAATCTTCTTACAAATGTGCGTAAAAATGTAGGAAATTCATATTATCCAAACTGATGCGGAAAATACGATCGTAGAGAGAATGAATGAACCTAAAGTGTCAGCTGTATCTGTGATCAGCTGGGTGGCTGCCGCATTCTTGTGGCTTTTATACTTCCAGATGCTTTGGGTATGGTCTTGTCTAGCTGGGGGTTAAATGCTGGACTCATAGTAAAGATGTAAATTGAATAGATCAGCTTCTTTTAAATAAAAAAAAAAGAAAAAGAAAAAAGCTATTATATATTTTAAAGGGGTACTCCAGAGGAAAAAAAACATGTTTTCAAATCAACTAGTGTTTTACAGATTTGTATAATCTTCTATTTAAAAAAACCCCAATTCTTCAAGTACTTATCAGCTGCTGTATGCCCTTCAGGAAGTGGTATATTCTTTGCAGTCTGACACAGTGCTCTCTGCTGCCACCTCTGTCCATGTCAGGAACTGTTCAGAGCAGCAGCAAATCCCCATAGAAAGCTTCTCCTGCTCTGGACAGTTCCTGTCAGGGACAGAGGTGGCAGCAGAGAGCACTGTGTCAGACTGGAAAGAATACACCACTTCCTGCAGGACATACAGGAGCTGAAAAGTAATGGAAGACTGGAGTTTTTTAAATATAAGTAATTTCCAAATGTGTATAACTTTCTGACAACAGTTGATTTGAAAAAATAAAAATTCCCCGGTCCCCATTAAATGTGTCTGTCGTTTCAACAAACTTTGCAAAAGTCAATAATACAAGCAAATATGAGAACTTTTGTTAGATATGAAGGGAGAAACAAGACCAACTGTGACAGAAAATGCTGAAAAAGTTAATCCTGACTATGATGGAAAGGAGTCATAAAACATAGTGCAAAAAGTTGTATATCTATGTACGTAGTCGCAGACTGCCACCTCCATGCTGACACAACTGTTTACAGTGCGTTGTCTCTTATTCCATAGCACAGGTTACCGATCAGGTTGGAGCATTTGACAGCTGTGTTATTTATGAGCAATATGGCTGGGGGTTGTTAATAAATGTGGTCAAACAGGGGGTAGCGTAAAATATTACCTATACCCACTGTCTATAATGAACTGTCACAGAGCCCTGGTCTGAATGGAAAGCACTTCCAAAATCGGCACAGACCCTGTGCTAAAGAGGTTGACCACTGTATAGTAAAATTGCTTAGTGTACTCGCTGAACTTACTGCAAATAGCTCCCTGTGTACCTCATAGAGATATAATCAAACTCCCTTCAGGCTGTGCTGTCCTGCTCAGTGGTGTTTCTGTCCATGAGATGGCCGACATGGAGGAGCATGTGACATGCCTCTCCCCCCAGTGTCTTCCATAGACATATGCAGGCTCAGTGGTGGACACTGGAAGCGGGGCATAGTCACATCCTCCTCCATGTCGGCCATCTTATAGACAGGCTCACCACAGAGCAGGGCAGCCCAGCCTGGAGGAGGGGAATCTGATTTTAGCTCTATGAGGTACACAGAGAGCTGGTGTCAGTAAGTGGCCAACCCCTTTAACCCCTTAACGACCATGGGCATATATTTACGCCCTGAAGTCGTTAAGGGAGTTCAGATGGGGCCCTGCGGCAACCCCGGCTATTAGTGGGCACGGTCCTATTGCCGTGCCAGCTAATTAGCTTTTTAAATGCTGCTGTCAAAGTGGACAGCTGCATTTAAAATGTGGGTTTTTCCCTTCCGTCGTGTCTAATGGGGGGATCGCCCCCCTGCGACATGGTCGCGGAGAAGCGATCCCCGCATCTGGAGCCGGCCGGGGTCTGAGCAATAATGGCGCTGATCCCGGCTCAGCATTCCTTTGCTTTCGGCTGCAGCAGCCGAGAGCATTAGAATGCCTATCTCATTGATCTATGCATTATAACTATACTGCATAGATCTCAATGAGAGATCAGTGCAGTGATACTAGAAGTCCCCCAGGGGGAATAACCCTAACCCCAAGGGGACTTCTAGTATGTGTGTAAAAAAAAAAAGAAAAAAAAGAAAATGTTTTATTAAAAAACAACCTTCTCCCCTAATAAAAGTTAGAATCCCCCCTTTTCCCATTTTATAAATAAAAATGTTTTGTATCGCCGCGTGCGTAATCGCCCAAACTATTAATTTATTTCATTCCTGATCTTGCACGGTAAACAACATAAGCGCAAAAAAATCCCAAAGTGCAAAATTGCGCATTTTTGGTCGCATCAAATCCAGAAAAATTGTAATAAAAAGTGATCAAAAAGTTGCATATGCGCAATCAAGGTACCAATAGAAAGTACAGATCACGGCACAAATGACATCTCACACAGCCCCATAGACCAAAGGATAAAAGTGCTATAAGCCTGGGAATAGAGAGATTGTAAGGAACATATTTTTTTTTAAAAAGGTTTTAATTTTTTAAAAGCCATCAAACAAAATAAAAGTTATACAAGTTACATAACGTTGTAATCGTACCGACTTGAGGAACATGTATAACGAGTCAGTTTTACCCCAGGGCGAACAGCGTAAAAACAACCCCCCCCCCCATGGAAAAATTTCAATTTCAATTTCACCACACATATAATTTTTTCTCTGGTTTTGCAGTGTACTTTATGCAAAAATTCAGCCTGTCATTGCAAAGTACAATTAGTGGCGCAAAAAATAAGTGTGAAAAATTCAAGTGCTATGGCCTTTTAAGCACAAGGAGGAAAAAGCGAAAACGCACAAATTTAAATTTGTCCGGTCTTTAAGGGGTTAAACAGCAGCCACAGCCTCTGCCTCTTCACATCCTATATACCTCTGCCCTCTTCTTGACATACATCATGAGATAAACAAAGTAAATTGTGAGCTCTTTTGGGGACACCGAGTGATGTGAATAGTGACAGTCTCTGTACAGTGCTGCAGTATATGTTGGTGCTATAAAAAAAAAAGAGAAATAGATTTGCTAAATATTTTATTGGCAGTAAACATAATGAACGTACAGGCCTAGCAAATGCATTCTACATTGACTATGATAGTCTCCAGTAGGATTTCAGTAGACATGAGCTCCTAAGTGGCAGATGTTCTGTAGGATAGAATGTACAGTATCTTATGAGATGACCTAATGGATTTATCTAAATTATGTATTTTTATTGTAGATCATCTGTAGGAAGTGCGCTACCACGCAGACGCTGCTGTGCTTACATTACTATGGGAATTATATGCATATTTATAGGCGTCGGCTTAACTGTAAGTCTTGTTTATTATGGATCTGAACCAATGTCTGGTGAAAATGTTGCTTTAGGGTGCGTTCACACCTACAAGATCTGCAGCAGATTTGATGCTGTGTTCAGTTATTTAAATTAAATCTGCTGCAGAAAATCAGCTGCAGATCCTGTAGGTGTGAACGCACCATAAATGGGATTATTGAACATCTAGCCAACTATTCCTTATCCATAAGAGTTCTCCCCGCTCTTCTGTCAGCAGCCATTGGCCTTTACTGTGGACAAAAAAAACAATACTGGAATCAGAAAACTACTCAGTATCCTAATATGAATCATTAAAGGAGAAGTCCGGCTATTTTTAAAATCCGGCAGGGGGGAATATGATTACAAGTACTAACTTGCCTCTCCCCATGCCCACTGTGAGCGGCGGCACCCCCGCCAGGCTTCGGGAACTTGGCGCTGACGCTTATAAACTCGACTGATGGACTGGCCGCTTACCCAGTCAGTAACTGGGATGGGACGCGGCCCCAGTCACTGATCGTCTGTACGGCCAGTCCTTCAGCCGACACAGGCCTTTTTCCCCCCCAAGTCACGACATCCTCACAACTCGGGAGGGGGGTCCCGAGGCCGGTCCTGCCACTCAAAGCGGGCATGGGGAGAGGTAAGTATGTACAAAAATGGCCGGACTTCACTTTTAAACACAGAAATAAAAAAAAAAACATATGGGGAAGGAATATATAACTGCATATTACTTACTCAGGATATCGTACAGATTTATTTTCAAGACCATGAAAAGACGAGACGTAAAATGCTTATGGATATGTTTGATGGATGTATCAGTAAAACTCACGGCAGATATGACAAACATATGCTGCTTATACAGTGTATTCTGCCTAAGCTTATCATAAGCTTGTCAACTGTTTTCATTGACAACCAGAATTAAAGGAGAAGTCCGGCGAAAATTATTAGTACTGTATTGCCCTCCCAAAAGTTATACAAATCCCCAATATACACTTATTACGGGAAATGGTTATAAAGTGATTTTTTTTTTCCCCTGCACTTACTACTGCATCAAGACTTCTCTTCCTGGATAACATGGTGATGTCACTTCCTGGATAGCATGGTGATGTCACTTCCTGGATAACATGGTGATGTCACTTCCTGGATAACATGGTGATGTCACGCCCCGACTCCCAGAGCTGTGCGGGCTGTGGCTGCTGGAGAGGATGATGGCAGGGGGACACTGAGGGACACAGGGCACTGGAGGGACACTGAGCATCCCTCTGCCATCATCCTCTCCAGCAGCCACAGCCCGCACAGCTCTGGGAGTCGGGTTGTGACATCACTATGTTATCCAGGAAGTGACATCACCATTTTATCCAGGAAGTGAAGCCTTGATGCAGTAGTAAGTGCAAGGAAAAAAGCACTTTATAAGCATTTCCCTTAATAAAAGTGTATATTGGGGATTTTGTATAACTTTTGGGGTCAATACAATACTTTAATAAAAAATTTTGCTGGACCTTTCCTTTAAGACTGCAGCTCTGGATTGATATATAGCCTATAATTCAGGATCAGCATGTATCAGTAGATTTCCATACTGTGTAAATGTTGAAGGGAATCAGTCGGCTCAGTATTATGCTCAGAGCTGCAGACATGGTCAGATGGTTACTGATGATGCCAGTCTCTTAGCTGAAAGTTATAAAATCATGTTATCCTTCAAAGTTCAGATCCCATAGAGTACCTGCTGTGCTGCACCATGAACACCCCCTCCTTGCCCTGCATAATTTATACACAGTGTTTGTCTTCCAGCACTGAGCCCTGTACATCCATGATGCAGGGAGGGAGGAGGTGTGCATGCTGCAGCTCAGCAGAGTCTCTATGACACTTGAGCTTTGAAGGAAAACATGATTTCATATATTTTCTAACAGACAAGAGACCGCTATCATTTGCTTTATCTCCCTATTAGCTGCTTTTGAGCATGATATAGAGCTTGACAAATTCCCTTTAAGAACATATAAAGTATGAACCAATCATAGTAACTACATTTTCTGCTTCTTCTCAGGTCGGCACGCAAGATTTCGCCAGACGCTTCCACGCAACATACGTCTCCTGGGCAGTCGCTTACCTCTTAGGCTTAGTTTGTCTCGTTCGGGCCTGCTACTGGGGGGCCATAAAAGTTAGCTATCCAGAACACACCTTTGCATAGAATATGTCTACAGTCCATCATATCGTGTGATTTACAGCTGAAAATTCTGGATATTCCCTTATTTTTAACCACTAAACGGCTGGATTTACCTCCGAACTGTACACTGAAGCCTTGAACCCATGAAAGAGAATGTCCGCCCCAGTCTGCGGGGGTGTTTTTCTCACTAGAATAGGGACAGTACCCACTCACACTCATGCAGTTACTAGGCTACAGACCACAGATTATATTTCCAGGTGTGGCTATCTGGAAACTTCTCACAGTGTGGTTGTAAGATGGTGACGTGGGTGCAGTCGGCTAGGGGCGGACACTCTAATAAAACCTCAATGTTGCTGAAGGATGAGCATACTGGGGCCTGTATTTCAGCCTAGTATGAAGGCTTACTATCCATATTCATTATGGGGAGGGACGCATTTTGACGGGTGGCCGTTGTACATGAGCTGAATACCATTGCACTACATATTATGCAACTTAATTTTGTTTGCGCTGCTAGATTTTAAAGCTCTGAGTATCTCAGCGGTTTACATGTCCCAGCATCTGTCCATTGTGCCATTCATTGCTATATTTTATGCGGTTGTTTTCCCCTTTTTTTTTTTATTGTTCATCTGTGCCATGATGGGTATTGTGCAGCTAGACCAGAATAATACTATATTTCTAAATGTTTGCACTGCAGCTTCATGTCTCTACATAAGGCTCCATCCACATGGACAGATTGGTCATATTACAGCTGTGATTGGGGACCCCATACCTTTACAGACTGGGGCAGGGGTGGCTTCCAGATAGGTCAGCCATCCCTGTGGCATCTATTAGCGGTCATGGTACTGTAGATTACTTGTAGGAGTGCTGAAACGAGGCCTTACTGTATAGAAGTAGTGTTTTCTTCATTAAAAGTGGTTTAAATCAGGTTTAATAGTTCTAGGACATGGCTGCTGTAACCGAGGATGCCGAGGATTGTGGATGATCAGTGCCGTCCTTTATCCATAGTTGTCAAAATATCCTGTAGTTGTCATTAAATTACAATAGAGGTCTATCCATAGTGGTGGGTATAGGGAGAATAATTAAAGGGGTTATCCAGAATTAGCTACTTTCTTGAAAAAAAAAAAAAAAAAAAACAGCGCCACCCTCAGGTTGCGTGTGGTATTACAATTCAGCTCCAGTGACGTCTATGGAACAGAGCCACAAAACCCACATCCAAACTGAGGAAAATAGTGGTGCTGCTTCTGGGAGAAAGTGGCCAAGGTTTTGTAAGCCTGGACAATCCCTTTAAAAAATACCTAGAGCTCTAGTCTCACAAGTTGCTTATAGCATCTCAGATCCTTCATAATATCCATTTATGAATGATCAGTCTGGGTCTTCTTGAGTCCATCTTTTATACTAGGGCTTTATTCTGCTCATTGCACCTTGTTGAAAATAACTTGTGTTCAATATCACTAATAGGCCTTATTCCCACTCTCCGTAATGATTAAAGCATTAGGTATCATAATGATGCCGGGAGCGCTGAAAGTGTTTAAATCGACTATTTACCCTCAGTCTTTTCAGATTCTGGGTACAGAGTCACTTTAAATCTTTGTGGGGTACTGACAAAGGCATGCGGCTGTGTCATTACAGTCCTGCTTAGTTTTAAACACTTTTGGTTCTCCCGGCATCATAATGGTATATAATGCTGGGAGGTAGTGCAAGTCTGCTGCACAGCTTCATGCTCCGTGGCTTCCATGGATTACGGATCGTGGGAATAAGGTTGTACTTTGGTGTTACCCCACTATGCAGTGTTGGATTGTTTCTGCGGATTGTCCCTTGTCTCTGTCACAGTTGCATGGTGTGGATCCTTTTATGCAGAAAGTGCTTTGCAATGGGTATAATACAGCAATTCTGTCAGTGCAGTTGTATCTGAAGCAAACACATGGCTTTCTGAGAGTCCCAGAAACCCAAAAGTTTTTAGTGGCTGAATATAATGTAAAGCACATGAGCTGATATGTAGCCCATGCCACGTTAAAGAAAAAAAAGGGTTATATAGGATTAGAAAAACATGGCTGCTTTCTTGCACAAATAGCACCACCCCCTGTCCTCAGGTTGTGTGTGGAATTACAATTCAGCTCCATTCACTTCAATAGAAATGAGCTGCCAAACTGCTCTAAATGGAGGACAGGAGAAGTGCTGCTTCTGGAAGAAAGAACCCATGCTTTTCTAATCCCGGATAACCCCTTTAAGGGGCCATTACAAAGTAGTCATGTCTTTTTGGTTTCTAAATTATATGCCAAAATACAGAAACAAGAAGATGATTTCTCCCAGTGTGATACAAGTAATTGGTGGTAATTGGTTGGACTCTCACCTATATTAATAACTGAGCCTTTAAAGAGGATGTACCACCAGGTACATCCTCTTTATCCTGACACAGGGATAGAACGGCGCCGTCACGGTGAAGCCTGTGCCGCGGTCCGTTTTTTGAACCGCGGCCCAGTTCCCCTGTACGGCGCCGTTCTTTCCATGGTTACCGGAGGGTGCTCAAGCACTGGAGGTAGGCCGGCCCGCCCCCAGTGGGAAGGAATTCCCTCCCCTCTATGACGCGGCTCTGTTAGAATCATCCTATATGTCCCATTGCACAATGAACTAAGATAATACTAAGCCTTGCACTGATGTAAAAGGGTGCAGAATACCTAGTCAGGAATAGGACTTCTTCACCCCTTTAGCGCTTTGTCATCCTCAGCCATCCTGCAGTCTTAGGTTCTGGAACCAAATGTAAACCAAGGGGGAGTTTTATCAAACATGGTGTAAAGTGAAACGGCAACCAATCAGATTCCACCTTTCATTTTCCAAAGAGTCTGCGAGGAATAAAAAGTAAAATCTGATTGGTTGCCAGGGACAACTGAGTTAGTTTCACTTTACACCATGTTTGATAAATCTCCCCCCAAAGGCATGCTTACCCAGTCTTATCCTCTTGACCATCATCCGTTCTCTGTGTGTCCGTTGCAGGACGTGTAATAGGAAGTGTACTTTTCTGGATATTACTGTTTCAGGTAAAACTTGTGTCCGTTCTTCCCTCTATAATGTGGGGACGGGCGATTCTTTGTGCTGATCTCCAGCAGGATAAGGCTGCGTTCACACTACGTATACTTCAGTCAGTATTGTGGTCCTCATATTGCAACCAAAACCAGGAGTGGATTAAAAACACAGAAAGGATCTGTTCACACACTGTTGAAATTGAGTGGATGGCCGTCATTTAATGGCAAATATTTGCTGTTATTTTCAAACAACGGCTGTTATATTGAAATAATGGCCGTTATTTACTGTTATATGGCGGCCATCCACTCAATTTCACCATTGTGTGAACAGATCCTTTCTGTGTTTTTAATCCACTCCTGGTTTTGGTTGCAATATGAGGACCACAATACTGACTGAAATATACGTAGTGTGAACCCAGACTAAGTCTGTACCGCTCGTAAGCCGATTCCATTTTAACCAAACTTTCTGGGATCTCCCTACGCCAGTGGTACCACTTTACTCAAGGATCTTGAGTTTTTTTTTCTACAAATGTGAAAAGCCATTGCTTTTGGTGTATAGGATGTTCTAATTCTAGTTTGTCGGATTACCTACCTACCTACCTACCTAGAGTTTTATCTCCCTTTTGTTACATGGTGGCACATATGATCCTTACAGATGGGATCAGCCTGTGCCTTGTCTGGATGCAGTGGAGGCGGCTGGTGGGCCCCATTGTACACAGGCAACAGATAGGCAAACCTTGTCCAGTATTATGGCCTGTGGCTTCTTGAACACTAGAAAATCCATGCGTAACGTCATGAATAGCTTCTTGTATACTGTACAACGCATCTAGGTGGAGTCGCATTGTTCAAGAACCATAGAGCTTCGGCAAAGATCCTATAGCGACTTAATTTGCCGAATGTCCCCGTCTTTGTGTGTTCTTATTTCAGAACTTAGCCAAATGTTGTTAGACTATGAAGCGATGGCAATGCAGCGATGTGGCCATCATCATCTTCTTCTTCTTCTCCTCCAGAGGCCGAGCACAATACTCTGTATTTCCTAAGTTCTGTTCCCCGTTTGTATGATGTATATTACTATTAGCTTCTTTAGGAATCTCTTGTATCTTTTAAATAATACTAATAAAGATTATTATACAAATAATGCTCAATGGTCTCTTATTTTTAAAGGGCACTGGCTGCAAAAAAAAAAAAAAAAAAAAGACCTGGGAAGTGGACACAAGCAACATGGCTGCCATTACAGTTCCTACAAGAGCTGCCGCCCAATGTTCTAGACTGATAAATCTGCTATCTAAAATATTTTAGTATAGACGTTACATTAACATTGGGCTATTTGGGGGAGGGGGTTAAAAAATGAAAAATAATATGCATAATGCTGTGACGTAAGGTTAAAGGGGTTATCCAGGATTAGAAAAACATGGCTGCTCTCTTCCAAAAACCGCACCACTCCTGTCCTCAGGTTGTGTGTGCTATTACAACTCTGCTCCATTCACCTCAATGGGCCCGAGCTGCAATACCACACACAAACTGAGGACAGGTTGGCACTGTTTCTGGAAGAAAGTGGCCATGTTTTTAACCCCTTTAATTTCACACAAGTGTAATGGCCCATTTGTGCACCTCTGACTTGCTGCCTGACTAGGGGTCTGATCACCTGATCTAATGGCATCATAAGGGCGCTGTTACACTTGGCAGCTACACGGTTACTTTTCTGGTGCTGTTCCTGCAAGAAAGTAGCTGTGTTTTAACTATTTCTGGATAGGTCTTGTCCCATCTGCAATTCACAAAGTGCTGTGTAGAAAAGCGTCCTTAGGACGTATGACTGATGTCCGTTGTGTGATTGGTAACACCATACCATAGTCAAACCCACCAGACGATTGGCAGGCGTGAAAAAAATTCTCCATATGAGTGGCAGGTAGGAGCCGCACCCACCATATAATTGGCAGTTGGAAGCCACACCCACTATATGATTCACTGGTAGGAGCCACACCCACTATATGATTAATGGTCCTTTTACACTGAACAATTTATTGTTCGTTTCTGCACGATAACGATCGAATTCGAACGATAATCGTACGTGTAAACACAGAAATCGTTCATTTTGATCTTTTAACATGTTCTCAAATTATCGTTGGTCGTTCGCAAAAAATTCGCAGATCGTTCCGTGTAAACAGTCTTTCAACAATTTCACCTATGTGTGAGATAGGCTTAAGCGATCGCATAACGATTTTTCCGTACGATGTATCGTTCCGTCTAAACGCTGATCGTTATAAAAAAACATTGTTCATTCAAAATCGTTAATCGTGCGATCGGGGGAATTATTACTCCGTGTAAAAGTACCATAACAGACTGGAGTCACACCTACCATATGATTGGCAGGTAGGAGCCACACCCACTATATGATTGGCAGGTAGGAGCCACACCCACTATATGATTAACAGACTGGAGTCACACCTACCATATGATTGGCAGGTAGGAGCCACACCCACTATATGATTGGCAGGTAGGAGCCACACCCACTATATGATTGGCAGGTAGGAACCACACCCACTATATGATTAACAGACTGGAGTCACACCTACCATATGATTGGCAGATAGGAGCCACACCCACCATATGATTGGCAGGTAGGAGCCACACCCACCATATGATTGGCAGGTAGGAGCAACACCCACTATATTTGGCGCTGACAGGTGTGTCTTATACCGTAAGTAACGCCACCCAGCGCCGGGGAGGACTCCTGTCTTGGAGCTATGTGTGCTGCTATGGGACACAGGTCGCGACATCATGAGGCCACAGCACGCTATAAAGGAGGTAACAGCATATGATACATTGTATATAGCCAGGGGTGTAGTGCACTGTATATCGCGATATACCTCAGGTACCCTGTTTGTTTGCGGCGCTCGCAAGACTGAACATCCTGAAGGCTTTTCTGGCCGGGACTATAGAAACGATATGGCCACTATCTCCGAAGGAGGAGCCGCAAGAAGACAGAAACCCTGGCCGCGCACTACTTTCTCTGTTTCATGGATGGGCTGCGCGGAGGTGGACAGGATGCGCACTGGTACAGTGATACGGCGCATGGGCGCGAAGGAGTTCACTACGAGGTAAACGGGTAGGTCCACCTGAGGAGAGACCTAGCGGCTCTATGCGCCCCTCATACTGACAGGATATCGCGATAAACAGCAGCCCCCTATCGCTTACACGTCCCTGTTTGTTGGCAGCTTCTCTTTGCTGGTGTTATCCTCTTACGTTATATGAAGTGTTACTATTTTACTAGATGTGAGACCCCCTAGTTGTCTATTGATACAGCGCCACTCCTGGTCATGGCTGTGTAGGGAATTGCAGTCACTGGTGTGATTACTGCCCCCCCCCCCAACCTGTGTCTCTACAGCTGCTGCAAAACTACAACTCCCAGCATGCCCGGACAGCCTTGGGGGTCCTAAGTAATACTTAGCAGCGTTGGTCACGGACATTCCCATAAGGACTGCGCCAATTCTCAGTTTTGCGCTTTCGTTTTTTCCTCCTCGTCTTCTAAGACCCCACAACTCTCCTATTTTTCCAGCTACAGGGCCGTGTGAGGGCTTGTTTTTTTCAGGAACAGGTGTACTTCATAAAGGCGCCTTTTGATCTACCATACCATGTATGACGGAAACCCCAAGATTTTGTTTATGGGGTGAAATTGGGGAAAAAAAGTCTGCAAATTTTTTTTTAGGGGGGTGGGTTGTCTGTTTACGGGACGCGCTTTGCGGTAAAGCTGACATGATATATATATTCTATAGCTCAGTCTGAATACAGAGATATGCAGGTTATACAGTTTTTTTAATGTTTTACTATTTTTATTAACAGTAAAACTTTTTGCAAATAGGTGTGATTACAATGGACCCTTTTTTGAATATTATCTGTTTATATTTATAGGTTTTATTTATAAAATGGGAAAGGGGGTGATTTAATCTTATTTGGGGAGGGGCTATGGTTTTTTTTTTATTTTTCTTACACTTTTTATGTCCCCTTAGGGGACTTAAACATTTTTACATTACTTTCCATACACTGATCATTGCTATGCTAGTGTAGCATTGATCAGTGTTATCTGCGATCATTGTGTAGAGCCTGCCTGTGGCACACTCAATGCATGGATCGCCGATCTGACTGCCGGAGGAAGGTAAAACCCCTCAGGCCGACTTCCACAGGCCGACTGAGAGGAGCATAGCTACTGATGTAAGTGCACTGCAGGGGTTAATTGCGGCCGTCATTAACATTGAGCACCTGGCTGCATATAGCTGCCGGTCCCCACATGCTTTGAAGTGAGCTCAGCTCCTGAGCTCACTTTAAGGGTGCCTTCACACCTACCGACTCGCAGCGTTAATAACGCTGCGAGTCGGCTAGGTCCTGGCAGATCACTGTCAGTACATACACGCAGCGGTCTGAACGACCGCTGCGTGTATGTAAATCTGCCGGCTGCTTAACCCCTTCTGATGCCGGCCGGCCGCCTCCCGCTCAGCTCTGTATACATTACCTCCTCGCTCCACGGGGTCCCGGCGTCCTGCTCTCCCGCCCGGCCAATCAGTGGCTGCGTCAGGGCAACACACTGATTGGCCGGGCACGAGAGCAGTACGCTGGGACCCCGTGGAGCGAGGAGGTAATGTATACAGAGCTGAGCGGGAGGCGGCCGGCCGGCATCAGAAGGGGTTAAGCAGCCGGCAGATTTACATACACGCAGCGGTCGTTCAGACCGCTGCGTGTATGTACTGACAGTGATCTGCCAGGACCTAGCCGACTTGCAGCGTTATTAACGCTGCGAGTCGGTAGGTGTGAAGGCACCCTAAAGCGCCACCGAACTCCATGACGTACGGGTACGGCATGGGTCCTTAAGAGGGTATATTGTGTGTAAATCCTGATCTGTGTGGAATTGGTTTATCCTGGTAATATGCGTAGAGTGAGGATAGGTAGTATAATACGGCCTGGGCCCGAGTGACCTGTCAGTTGATCAGGAATGTGGTCATGCTGGGACTTGTGCTGCTCATGTGGATTTGGGGGGCCCAATAGGGTGTAGTGCTGGCTGTGCTCAATGGATATTCCAGGGACTGTTTTTCCCATTCTCAGGATAGGTGGGATCCCAGCAGTCGGACCGCCACCCATCAGCTTGACATCTGCTGTCCAGTGGATTCTTGAGATGGGAATACCCCTTTAAAGGGGTACTCCGGGCGGGGGTTATTTTTAGGGTATGGCTGGGGAAGGGGTGGGAATAGGGTTACCTCCCCGGTTCCAGCGCCGGGTCCCGGATCGCGCCGCCCCATTCTACCGTCCGGCCGTCGATTCCTGTTCTGAGCTGCGGCTTGAGACGTGACGTCCCCGCTACAACCGCTGAATGGGCTGAGCTGCCTTGAGATGTCACGTCTCAAGCCGCAGCTCAGGGCAGCCGGACGGGAGAACGAGGTGGCGCGATCCGGGACTCGACGCTGGAACCGCGGAGGTAAGTGACCAGTGGCCTCTATATTTCCACCCCTTCTGGCCATACCCTAAAAATACCATCACTTTGTACTTATGGACAGAACTGATGGTTGTATACACAACCTGAGGACTGGGATGGTGCACTTTTTGCAAGAAGCTTTGTTTTAGCTAAACTTGGATAACCCCTTTAAAGTGAGTGTACCACCAGGCCCAGGCTGAAGCACTGGAGGCGGGCCGACTCACCCTTAGTGGGAAGAAACTCCAGCCCCTCCATGACGAGACTCCATTAGAATCAATGGAACCCTATCATCGAGGGGCTGAGGTTTCTTCCCACTAAGGGTGGGCGCGGCCGCCTCCAGCACTTTAGCCTGCATCATTTTGGATGTATCATTTTGGCACCGCTCTTTGCATTGCAGAGGATCTCAAATGCAGGAGGGGGCACTGTTTATGGACTAGAACTGTATGAACCTGTGTTGGATAACTTTGAGATCAGGGATGGGGAACCTTCGGCCCTCCAGCTGTTGCAAAACTACAATTCCCAAACTACAGCTTCGCTTTGGCTGTCCAGGCATGATGGGAATTGTAGTTTTGCAGCAGCTGGAGGGCCGAAGGTTCCCCATTCCCTGATGTAGATGGTACAGTGTGCTTCATGTCAGCAGTTTGCATAGCCGGCACCATGTTGTGTGTGTGTGTGTGTGTGTGTGTGTATAGAGGAGTGACCTCGTGTCGGGGGAGTGGGGGGAGGATCACCCATAGGTGGGGAGAGCTGGCGAGTCAGCAGGGGGGGCACATCATGGTAAGTTCTCTGTATTTCCAGACTGGAGTCCTGGATAAATGGTTGTGGGCTCAGCAGGGTGTTGTCCCCTCCGTCTGTCACATCATGAAGGGCGTCCAGCTTATAGGTGATGTGTCTGATCTGTACTAATACAGGACTCTCTCTCTGTAGTGTTCTGTATGGGCCAGCCTGCATGTTCTCAGGTAATGGTTTCCTTTTAAGGATTTTTTTTTTAATAACTGCACTTGATATCCTGGCAGTCTAGCGGTGTTAGGGGACTAACTTTTCCATCATGCCATCTTGCTGTATCACATGACTTCTCAACAGTTATCAGTTTTTGTTTGTTTGTTTTTTTTAACATGTGCGGCCATTATTTTTATTTCAAATCTTGTTGTGAACCGTATTACAGCTTTATTATAATGTGTTGATCCTTTGCTTGTGTGTCCGTATTGTTTTTGTGTGGTTATGGCTGAGCGGGCACAGTACTCAGTCTGGGCAGCCATGAGTTATTTTTCTGCTGAATTACCCTCCAAAAGCCTCTGTTGTCCAGTGCCAGCAGTCTTGACACAATCGTGTTAACCCTTAACACATTAAAATGTATAAATGCACTAGTGCTTAAAACACCATAAAAAGTGCAACTTGCAGGTACCAATAAGATAAAAAACAAACTGCACGAGAACCCTAAAATCTACATAAATTTCACAGATGTAGCATCCTACCCAGGGCGCTGCCTTTCTCTGTATATTAGTGGATGCTACATCTGTGCCCTTATGTAGATTTTAGGATTCTCCTCATGCTGTTTGCTTTTTTTATCTTATTGGTACCTGCAAGTTGCACTTGCGTGTTTATATATTGGGTCAGCGCAGCACCACAGTTCTAGGAGCGTGGCACAGCACGGAGGGGTGTAAAAACATGTAAACAGTTGAAAAATGTCCGTATTTTGGGCGGTCAGCTGTGGTATATGTTGGGATACACTTGAGTCGTTTTTCTGACGTATACCGTAAGAAGATGGCTATTTTGTAGTGTGAAGCAGATAGTATTGCACCATTCTAGTGTGAACCTAGCCATAAAATATTAAGTTGTAGATTGTGGAACGGTTGTATCCACATTACAATACAGATGTGAATGCTGTCCTGACATCTGGCACGTAAGTTTTTCTTGAACCTACTGGATAAGGGAAGGGTCACACTGGGGCTGGGGGTAGTTGGTACACATGCCTTTGTCACTGGTCTGCGCAGTTTTAGGCTGCGTTCACACTACGTATATTTCAGTCAGTATTGCAACCAAAACCAGGAGTGGATTAAAAACACAGAAAGGATCTGTTCACACAATGTTGAAATTGAGTGGATTGGCGCCATTTCATGGCAAATATTTGCTGTTATTTTAGAACAATGGCTGTTATATTGAAATAATGGCCGTTATTTACTGTTATATGGCGGCCATCCACTCAATTTCAACATTGTGTGAACAGATCCTTTCTGTGTTTTTAATCCACTCCTGGTTTTGGTTGCAATACTGACTGAAATATACTGACTGAAATATACGTAGTGTGAACGCAGCCTTAATTTCTAATGTGTGTACATATATATATACACACACTTTATTTGGCAAAAAAATCTGCATCAAAACTGCATGTGACAACTAAAGTACAGTGTGTTCTTGAAGGGAAACTGTCAGCAGGGTAGAAAAAATAGCTTCTTGGGCATTTTGGGACTGACGCCCCCAGTGCAACAATCCGGCCTGCTCTGCTGATATTCATTAGAAGAATCAGGTAATCCCACCCCTAATGCACCAAAACACCTATTTGGTATGAGGATTATTTACACAGAAAGAGATTATCTGCCAAAGATTTGAAGCCAAAGCCAGGAATGGATTTGAAAAGAGGAGAAATCCCAGTCTTTCCTTTATGACCTGATCTCTGTTTATAGTCTGTTTCTGACTTTGGCTTCAAATCTTTGGCAGATAATCTTTCTGTGTAAATGCACCCATAAGCTCCTAATAGCACAGAAATGGTTCTGAGCATGAAGGTAAGAAACATACTTTTGCTCTTAGCACCCCATGTGCAATAGGGACATATCAGCAGGTTAGTTGGGCATATGCGGGAGGGGGTGGGAGAAACAGGACGTTCTGAGTGTGCACCACAAAGTCTACTGGGAGACAGAGCAGGCAGAAGACTGCAACCGAGGAGCGGGACTACTGTAAAACTACATGAACTGTGTCAGGGGAACATGGGTATTAACATCGTGTGGAAGTTGTTTGTTTTTTTGTTTGTTTTTTTTTAAACAAGGCTGCCAAGAGTTCTCCTTCAATAATTGACACCATTACAAAGTGGCATAATTTTACCCATGAAGTAACTGTAACATCATTGTGCCAGGTTGTGCGTTGCTGCTTGAAATGGATGTGAAGCGTTTGATCCACAAACGGCTTGAGCCAGCGAGACCTATCCGTCGCTTCCTGCCCGCCACCAGTAAGTACATTCACATTGTACTCCACGTCCTACACTGTTATGGTAATAATTATGGTGACAGAAGTCACCATACCTTCAGAGTAATAGTCTGTCGCCTGACATTAGACCTGAGTACAGTCCTCTGTATGGGAACAGGAGGAATTGTTCACCAGCATCTCTCCACTCACAGATGACTGCGGTGCTGGCGAGAAGAGGGGCGCTGGAGCTGTATTCATTAACTTCCAAGCTACGTTCACCGATTGCACAGACGACCTTAAAGATCTCTATAAAGTGGTAAGAACATGAGAATTCAGTATCCCAGAGGCATATCCTGTAAATATGTCACAGACGTCCAGATATACCCCTATAAAAAGGTTTGGAAAAGAAATCCATTTTATTTTCCACCCATGTTACAGAATCCACTGATTCTCTATGGTCACATGCTTCTCACCAGCTTCTCCTCTTTCAGTGGTGCTCTTTTCAAAACCTTCATGATGTTTTCAAGGAACCGGTAGTTGAAAAGCCAGAAAAAGAAGAGAAAGAACCACCAACTAATAATAATAAAGGTAAATCTGTGTATAAAGTGAGGTGTAGCAGAGTTATATGGTATGGTGTCCCTCATTCTTACCTCTGAACTCTCAGTAATTGCATCAGGTTTATCATTGGTTTGTGAAGTTCTGAAGTGGTGACCTCCACCATACTCATACACTGGGAAGAAGAATCTTCAGGAACCTCAGTATAAACTCTCCCACCACTCTTGTGCTAACAGCTCCTTGATCATCATGTTACATTTGTGCAACATGCAGCTTAAAGGGGTTGTCCGGCGATAAAAAATTATTCACAGAATAACACACATTACAAAGTTATACAACTTTGTAATGTATGTTATGTCTGTGAATGGCCCCTTCCCCGTGTCCCCCCACCCCCCACCCGTGTACCCGGAAGTGTGGTGCGCTATACATACCTGTCACGTGCCGACCACGGTCTCCGATCCTCAGCAGTGACGTCTTCTTCGGGCGGCCAGCGGATCTTCCCGAGTGCTGGCCGCCCTCTGCAGCGTCATCCGAAGCTCAGCCGCGATTGGCTGAGCATAACTGTGCTCAGCAAATCGCGGCTGAGCGGCTGATGACGCGGCCACGTCATCAGCTGCTCAGCTGCGATTGGCTGAGCACAGTTATGCTCAGTATAGCATCAACTGTAATGTAATATCTTTCTGATATTTTATTCACCTTAATTATTTTAGATTAGAGATGAGCGAACCTGGAGCATGCTGGAGTCCATCCAAACCCGAACTTTTGGCATTTGATTAGCGGTGGCTGCTGGAGTTGGATAAAGCCCTAAGGCTATGTGGAAATCATGGATATAGTCATTGGCTGTATCCAGGTTTTCCAGACAACCTTAGAGCTTTATCCAAGTTCAGCAGCCCCAGCTAATCAAATACCGAACGTTCGGGTTCGGATGGACTCGAACCCGAACCCGGTTCGCTCATCTCTATTTTAGATACATCTCTCATTATTCACTGTGCTGTACCAAAAAATGCCACTAGATGGCTTAACATCTATAATTTTCCTGTGCTCATAGACAGGGTTGAAAAGTACAGATCTCATTCAGAACATGCGGCTGCTAAGAATCAAGTAGAAAAATCCAGTAAGTTTCTTTCTGTAACAACAATTTTTTCACACTTTTGTCCTTGCTCCACAATTCTTCTAATTCCAACCATCTGAGGTCACTTACTCTGTTTTTTTTTCTCATAAAAATGTCTAGCAACCATAGTTTCTCCAGACTTTTTTCATTTTTCCTCTCCATCTCGTTTCAAGGATGTAAAATACATCCACCTCTTAAAATGCCTGAACAGTTCTGACACTGCCCTCTTGTTTGGCATGGGAGCTTCTTCATGAATACATTCATTAGTAAAGGTTTGTAAGGCTAGCATACAACATTTAGACCCCTAATATGGAGGGATACCTTATTCCAGCCTACGTAGTTCTGTGTGAGGTTATATGTAACGGACAGGTTTTGTATCTGATGGAGCCTCCTGCAATTCTGTACACTACTACACAAAACATATTTCGAGTATCATATGATATGTATGGTGATGTGCATAAGATGTGGCCCAAAATGTGAATTGGTTCAGTAGCATTCATGATTGTGGATTCTTATTTCTTACCATACAGCTGTATTCAGATCACTTACCAACCACTGTCCTTTGTGCAGAAAGAATAACATACACCAGAGACCTCCTGTTGCAGCTGTCAAACTTGTCTGTGAGCAAGAAGAAGCCAAAATATTTGCCAGATCTTCCTATCATTCTTGAGCATCCGGTAAGTTCTAGGACTAGTTACTATATTGTCACTTCATTAAAGGGCAGGGAGATAGAATTAAGAAAATAAAGGATATCTGTCAGCCGTAATTTGTTGCAAACTGCTGACACTGTTGCATAGCTGTGAGGTCAAAGACACATGGTGCTTTTCCTATATCCATCTGTGCTTCCAGAATGTAGAAGAATTATTTTATTCTATATTACAAAGCCAGAGACTTTCCGGAGCTCCTGCTGTAAAGCCGCCCCTCCCCCCCCCCCTCTAAAATCCCATACTTGACCCTCAGGGCCCTATTCCACGGAGCGATATTTTGCAGATTATCGCTCCATGGAATAGAGACAACTATCAACCGATGATCGTTGTGATTGGCTGATCGTTGATTATAGGTTAGGACCTATATTTGTCGGGCACCGACCGCGCACCGCTACGTGGAATAGCGGTGCACGGCCGGCCACTGACGATATACATTACCTATGCAGGGTGCAGGGCTCCTCTTATTCTGCTTCTCCCGGGTCCCACGCGCTCCTCCAGCATCAGGGCGGCATGTCTCAGCTCAGGCCATCAGCCAATCACTGGCCGCAGTGGTACCGGCCAGTGGTTGGCTGAGTGGCCTGTCAGCCGAGACAGGCTGCCCTGACGCTGGAGGAGTGCGCGGGACCCAAAAGAAGCAGGAGAAGAGGAGCCCTGCACATGCATAGGTAATGTATACTAGTTAAGCTAGGGCTGCAAGGACATCGGTAACAATGTCCCTGCAGCCCTTGTTTAACGATAATTAGGCCATGGAATACCACCCTAACTAGGTCTCAGTCAAGCAGGGAGAGAGTTCCAGCTTGTACCTTTTCTGAAGAACCAGAGAATAGAAGTATTTTGCTATATTCTGGAATCACAGACAGATATATGAAAGGTACTAGGTGTCTCCTTGACCACACAGCTGTCTAACAGAGTAAGCAGTTTGGTTCCTCCTCAATTACAGCTGGCTGATTCTCATGCCCAAAGTTGTTGTTCAGTAGAATCTACTTGTATTTTAGTAACTATTGCCTATGTGTGATCTCATTGTACTCGCCCTCCTCCTCAAAGCTGTGTAGTGCTCTATTTTTGTTCTTCTGTTGCCCCCGCTGCTCCACAGTGTCTGTTCCCCTCCCTCCAGAAGTGAACACCTCAAATATTCCATCAGCTCAGAAGGCTTGGAGTGATGCAGTCTTGCTATTTTATTTGAGCTTTCTGAGCTGAAGGTGGGACCTGTTGGTGCTAAAAAGGACAGGGAGCAGGCATGGACTGCAGAGCAAGTGGTGGTGATATTACTAGAAACTGTGTAGTTGCACCAGCTACCTGGGTATTATAGCTACTAAATGCCACTAGCACCATGCCTTCTATTCAGCCAACACAGATTTTCAAGTCTGAATAGCTGTGTAACTCATTGATGGATTTCTTGAGTACTGAGGTTAAGCTCTTAGGGGTAACGGGGGCCTCAGCATAGTCGGACCATCTCATATTAGATTTTACCACAGCCATTTAAAGCATTATAATCACTTTAAGACATTTGACGTGTAAAAAGATCGAAATTGTAAGCGATAAGTGAAACTTTATAAAAGCTTACACCGATCATCCATAACATTTAAAGGGAACCTGTCACATTAAAAATGCATCCAATCTGCAGACAGCATAGCATGTTATAGAGCAGGAGGAGCTGAGCAGATTATACAGTGTTGTGAGAGAAGTTCCAGGATAACTTTGTCACTTATGTAAATCTCTGCTCTTTCTGGGCTTAATAGTCAAGTGGGTGGTCCTATGCAGTGTGTGACAGCTTTCTTTGTATGAAATGTCTGCAGATTGGACCTCAACATGGCCCAACTCACATCTTACAGGACCTCCTGCCAAGGTCTTGGGGTCAGATACCTTACCTGTCTTTCAGAGGTCAAAGCTGCCCCCCCCCCCCTCTTTCCCAGCAAGAGTGGTTCCTAAACAATATAAGGCAGGAGGTTTTAGTTCCATGGCTGATCGATGTATACTGTATTTTCTGCATGTAGAAGTGATGACACGGATCTGAATCAATTTAAAAATTACAATTGGTCTTCATTCTTGGACAGCAGTGGTAAAGCCGAGGTATTGATACAAAGTTCTTAGCTAGAACTCTGTTAATGATTCTGAACTTACATAATTTCTTTACATAATACAGGAATGCTGGCATGTGTGTCATGAAGTTTATTAAGACAGGCAGCAGGTGGCGCCAAAGTGCCACAAATGAAAACTAGAATTACAGCCTGGAAGTAATGCAGCTGTCTATAAGGAGGTGCTGGTAGTCATTTGTGTTCCCATTACTCACATCCAGTATCAATAGAATTGACTATGTTCTTATTTCCATACACTGGAAAGTTTTTTTTTTTTTTTTTTTTTGCTTTTTTTCTTCAGTAAATAATATTTATTCCCCTGAATTATTGCATTACATTATTTTATTCTACTCTCTAGCCATAATCTGTATCCTATTCTTTCCAACTCTGTTACATCTGCCAACAATTTCATTATATATGGATGTTTCCCAATGCTGCAGTTATTATGCAGTTTTGTAAAACCTGCCGCTGTATGTCTGCTTCGTGTGAATACAGCTTAAAGTTTTAGTTTATAGCAGTTGGCCCGGATGTGGCGCTTTCTGCTTTTTGTTTTGAGATTTTAGGCTATGTTCACACTACGTATGAGACCTGCCATTCCGTGACCCCAGCCGGGTCACGGAACGGCCAGTCTCTGGCCGGATCGTCTCGGCCGGTACTTAAGTACCGGCCGGATGATCTTTCCGGCCGCAGAGCTCTGATGCGGGCGCATCAGCAAGCGCCCGCATCAGAGCTTCCCATAATACACAGTGAAGCAAACGACTGGAGCTGCTCGCTTCACTGTGTGAACTGACAGGTCTTTCTGCGGCCGGAATTCACTGAATTCCGTCCGCAAAAAACTGACCTGTCAAGTTTTTTCCGGCGCCGCATGGGATCCCGGCCGGAGCGCATACGATGTGTGTACGCTCCGGCCGGGATTCCGTTGAAAACAAGGCTATGTTCGGCCGTAGTTTTACGTAGTGTGAACATAGCCTTAAAGTGTCACTGTTGTAATTATTATTATTATTATTATTTATTTATATATATATTTTTTGCAGAAATCAATAGTCCAGGCGATTTTAAGAAACTTTGTATTTGGGCTTATTAGGCAAATCTGCCATTATCTGCATTCAAAAAGACTTTGCCTAGGTCCCTCCCTCCCTCCTCTCTCTAATTCACTGCTCATTATCAGAAAATCTCGACTCTTTTACATCAGTCAGACCCTGTCTGTTCTATGGAGAGGGGAGGGGGAGGAGGGAGATTAGTTGCAAGCAGAGAACAAAGGATTACACAGCAGGACCTTTGTGAAAGCCTTATTCAGAGGTCAGAGAGGTCAGTGCTGACGTCAGAGGAGATAGCCCGGTGATGTAGCTGTAAATTAACTTTGTTGTCCTGTTTTGGTGCCTCATCTCCCTCAACCCCTCCCCTCTCCATAAGAGAACCATGAAGACAGGGAAGAGCTTCAAACTGCTTTTTTCATTATAAAAATAACATGCATTTTTCGGCTAATAAACCCAATTTCAAAGTTTCTTAGAATCGCCTGTACTATTGATTTCTGAAAAAAAAAATTTAAACGACAGTAACACTTTAAGATACAGGATGTCAGGATGATACAGGAGATTTTAATATGCAGCCTTCTCTGCTGGCTGTTGTGGTGACCCACCTGCCTCTGATGCACAATACTGACCAAAACCAGAAGTGAAACTACAGAAAAATACAATAATAGAAAAGTTTCCAGTTGGAGAAACAGCACCACCTTTATCTTCAGGTTATGTGTGGTATTACAATTCAGCTTTATTCATTTCAATGGAACTGAGCTGCAAATCCCACTTCCAAAACTAAGGACAGGAGTGTTGCTGTTTCTAGAGGAAAGTGGCCATGTGTTGGTAAGCCTACATAACCTATTTAAGTTCACAATGGGACAATTTTTTCCATGGTGGGTCTACCGTAAAGATGATTTCCAATCAAAAAGTTCTCCTAATCGGCTTCCTGCAATATAATAAAATTAGGTAATATGTTCCAAGTAGAGCTGGGCGATATGGCCAAAAAATAAAATCTCGATTTTTTTTTTTTTTTTTTTTTTTTTTTTTTTTTTTTTAAATTTTGGACGATTCTCGATTTAAATCTCGATTTTTTTTTTTTTTTTTTTTTTCCTTTTTGCTAAATAAACAGAATAGTTTTGTCCTTGCAGCATCAGATACTATTTTAATGACATTTGAGACAACTGTATTGCTTCTCATTGTAACAGTGCTCCCCTGTAGTAGACAAGCCCCCTGTGTGCCATTCTGGGCCCCCATATAGTATAGGAGATCTTCTTTGTGTGTTTAGTAGTGGAGGTATAGTGGATAAGGGGTGTAGTAGTAGTAGTACAGGTAAAGATGAGGGGTGTAGTAGTACAGGTACAGATGAGGGCTGTAGTAGTACAGGTATAGATGAGGGGTGTAGTAGTAGTACAGGTATAGATGAGGGGTGTAGTAGTACAGGTATAGATGAGGGGTGTAGTAGTAGTACAGGTATAGATGAGGGGTGTAGTAGTTGTACAGGTATAGATGAGGGGTGTAGTAGTTGTACAGGTATAGATGAGGGGTGTAGTAGTTGTACAGGTATAGATGAGGGGTGTAGTAGTTGTACAGGTATAGATGAGGGGTGTAGTAGTAGTACAGGTATAGATGAGGGGTGTAGTAGTAGTACAGGTATAGATGAGGGGTGTAGTAGTAGTACAGGTATAGATGAGGGGTGTAGTAGTAGTACAGGTATAGATGAGGGGTGTAGTAGTAGTACAGGTATAGATGAGGGGTGTGGTAGTAGTACAGGTATAGATGAGGGGTGTGGTAGTAGTACAGGTATAGATGAGGGGTGTAGTAGTAGTACAGGTATAGATGAGGGGTGTGGTAGTAGTACAGGTATAGATGAGGGGTGTGGTAGTAGTACAGGTATAGATGAGGGGTGTGGTAGTAGTACAGGTATAGATGAGGGGTGTGGTAGTAGTACAGGTATAGATGAGGGGTGTGGTAGTAGTACAGGTATAGATGAGGGGTGTGGTAGTAGTACAGGTATAGATGAGGGGTGTGGTAGTAGTACAGGTATAGATGAGGGGTGTGGTAGTAGTACAGGTATAGATGAGGGGTGTGGTAGTAGTACAGGTATAGATGGGCAGCTAGGGGGGGATGGAGGGCGACTGGGGGTGACGGAGGGCGACTGAAGGAGGAGTGGGGGTGATGGAGGGCGACTGGGGGTGATGGAGGGCGACTGGGGGTGATGGAGGGCGACTGGGGGTGATGGAGGGCGACTGGGGGTGACTGAAGGGGGACTGGGGGTGATGGAGGGCGACTGGGGGTGACTGAAGGGGGACTGGGGGTGATGGAGGGGGACTGGGGGTGACTGAAGGGGGACTGGGGGTGATGGAGGGGGACTGGGGGTGGCTGAAGGGGGACTGGGGGTGACTGAAGGGGGACTGGGGGTGATGGAGGGCGACTGGGGGTGATGGAGGGCGACTGGGGGTGATGGAGGGCGACTGGGGGTGATGGAGGGCGACTGGGGGTGATGGAGGGCGACTGGGGGTGATGGAGGGGGACTGGGGGTGATGGAGGGGGGCTGGGGCAGCTGGGAATGATTGGGAAAGGAGTACACATAGCCCTCCTCCCCTCACCCCGGCCACACATGCAGGTCCCGGTCTCTGCAGGAGGCTGCAGGGACTGTAGTGGTGATAGCGTCGCTGCCATTACTGGAGCTGTACAGCGGGATCAGGGGTGAAGATCCTGCTGTACAGCTCCAGTAATGGCAGCGACGCTATCACCACTACAGTCCCTGCAGCCTCCTGCAGAGACCGGGACCTGCATGTGTGGCCGGTAGGGGAACGGAACGCTATGTGTACAGCTGGGGAAGGTCGGTCGCGGCTCTGGGGGACTGCCGACCGACCCGGACTGCCCGCCCGCCCGGCACCTCCACGCAGCGCCGCCCCCTCACTTCCCGCCGGCCGTAACCTGCACCTCATGCCCGGCCGGCACCTCCACGCAGTGCTGCCCGCCCTCCACCTGCACCTCCCGTCCGCCCGCCCGACTGACTCTCCGCGCTTCTCTGCCCGCAATGATTTTTTGTGAAAATCGAATTTACGATTTTCACAAAAAATCAAATCGATTCTAACCTTCTGGGCGAATTAATCGAATTAATTCGATTAATCGCCCAGCCCTAGTTCCAAGCTCATCAGTGCTCCCATGCCAATATTTACCTTGTATGGATTTGTAAACCTAAAAGACCTGAGCCTATAAAATAATTTTTTTAAAAGGACTTTCCCATGTTATAAAGTGAGGGTATATTACAAGGCTATGGACTCACCTTATTCTTAAGGCTACATTCACATGTCCTTGATATACGATCTGTAAGCTGACTGTATATCACTGACTGAAATGTTAAGGTACTCCCTGCATTATAATTCATTATGATGCCGTGAGCTCAGAAACGGTTAAAGCTCTCCGCTACTGAACTGACAGGATTACACAAATCACACATACTAGACCTCAAACTGAAGTCCATTGGATTTACAGTCAGAGCTGCAGGCCTTATCTTATAGAGCAGGATTGGCTGAACAAAGCGATATCTAGCTTTGTAAATAAATGGTTTTGGTAGAAGGTGTAATTTATTCATTAGATTTCCTGTACATTCTGGACTTAAGAGAGCAGTGGTCAGTAGTATCCTTGAGTTCAGCATGACAAAGTAGATCCCCTTCAGTGTCAGTAGATGTATAACATTTACAATATACACCGGCTATGTAGTATTGTTGCTCACCAATGTCCAGATAAATGCACTAGACCTAATGTGATACAACTGCTTGGCATCCAGAAGAGTAGTTACTGCAGACATATAATTGAAGGGAAAGCACATTCTTTATCAGGAAATCTCAACTTTTTTACATCAGTTGAGCCCTGTCTTTTCTATGGAGAGGGGAGGAGGGAGGAGGAAGATTAGTTGCCAGCAGAGAACAAAGGATTACAAAGTGGGACCTGTCTGAAAGACTGTATTCAGAGGTCAGAGAGGTCAGTGCTGACTTCAGAGGAGAGAGCCCGGTGATGTAGCTGTAAATTAACTATTTGTTGTTCTGTTTTGGTGCCTCATCTCCCTCCACCCCTCCCCCCTCCATAAGAGAACCATGAAGACAGGGGGAAGTGATTCAAACTGCTTTTTCATGATAAAAATGCATTTTTTGGCTAATAAACCCAATTATAAAGTTTCTTAAACTGCCTGTACTATTGATTTCTGCAAAAAAATTTAAACAGGTACACTTTAAGTAGATAATGTGTAATATCTCCTTAAAAAAATGGAATCAGGGAAATCAGCTTTTTTGTTGGAGCGCTTGTGTTAAATACAAAAGAACAAATGATGAACCACAATTCAAAACAAAAAGCAATGGGAGTTAAAAATAGAAAAAACTGAAACTTGATGTGACATTGGTATTGGCACCCTGTACATTCAATTATTATGGAGACTGTGACCTGCGAGAATGACCTGTGATTATCGGTGCTCATGTAACATGAATTAGCCAATGAATGATGACTTAAGTGTAAAAATGCCACATGTTAGGCCCTGTTCCTTTTGAGCTGTCCGAAGACTCCTACTATCAGTACTCCTACTATAGGCAAACACAAGACTTCCAAAGGGTATAAGACCATCTCCAAAGGCCTTGGTATCCCAGTTTCAACAGTGTGTAATGTTATTAAGATGTTTGCTAAGTATGGAACCATTAAGAACCTACCCAGAGGTAGGGGAAAGAGGAATATTGACAACAAATGTCTTGAAAGGATGATGGGAACGGTGGCAAAAACACCACGTCAAACATCCAAAGACCTGAAGACCAACCTGGAACAGTCTGGGGTCATTGGAGGAGATTTATCAAACATAGTTTAAAGTGATAAGTGGCTCAGTTGCCCCTAGCAACCAATCAGATTCCACCTTTCAGTTTCCATGTGAGGAATGAAAAGTGGAATCTCTTGGTTGCTAGGGGCAACTGAGCCAGTTTCACTTTACACCATGTTTGATAAATCTCCCCCATTGTTTCTACAAGCCCCATATGCCGTATCAAAGGAATCATGAAATCAGAGAATTATCAAGAGATTTTAGAGTGAAATTTCCTACCCAGTGTAAGAAAACAAACTATCACTGCGACATGTAAATAAAACTTAAATTACTTTATTGGATGTGCATTAAAATAGAAACGGGTCCTAAAAAATCTCAGATGAATAGATAACGAGTGTGTAATAATTAGTCAATTTATATGGTGACCCGCATCTGTCACCAAGGTCCCAACGCGTTTCTCCCTCCTTGGGATCATCAGGAGACCAGACTCACAAAGCACAATGGCCAACCAACAGGGGTACAGAGTCACTAAGAACAGATCTGTGATACGTAAGTACATAGGTAAAAAATCCCTGCGCTGTTACATCAAACCCTTTACCAACCTGTGGTAACACGTGGCTCGGATGAGCCTGGGCATGTCATCTTTGACCCTCTTAATGTTGGCTCAGCCTCAGGCTGACTATGTCTGTCATTGTACAGGACTGTGTGGCTGGTTCATAATATGTATGATTTTTTTACCTATGTACTTACGTATCACAGATCTGTTCTTAGTGACTCTGTATATCAGAACAGACCGTGACAGTACCCCTGTTGGTTGGCCATTGTGCTTTGTGATTCTGGTCTCCTGATGATCCCAAGGAGGGAGAAACTCGTTGAGACCTTGGTGACAGATGCGGGTCACCATATGAATTGACTAATTATTATGTATTATTTATTGCGAGGGGTTGATGCTATCAAACGTATTATATAATTAGTGTATTGGATTGGTTAATCCCACACTCGTTATCTATTCATCTGAGATTTTTTAGACCTGTTTCTATTTTAATGCATATGTAATAAAGTAATTTAAGTTTTATGTCTCAGTGATAGTTTGTTTTGACCTGCATGTAAAACGTTGGCATCTGTATCTGACTATACAATGATAATTCCAGCACGACAATGATCCAAAGTGTGCATCCAAAAGTACACAAAAATAAAGGGGTGCCAATAATGGTGAGCAGCACTGTAATACACCAGCTCCTTTATACCGCTTCACCACCAATGCAAGATTACTTAGACTACAGTCTGTATTCTCTTCTATTGCCATCCATGAAACTATTTACTAGCTTGACCTTGGCAGATTCTCTGTGATCCCATATTGGGAGGTATTTGGAAATTCTGAAAGAGAAATTATATTTTTGACCCCATTACCTTCCATCTTATGGCTGTGTCCGGCATCGATACAGTGTGTAATATGTGCAGATACTTATATGTAGATTACTGTTTTTGTGTAAAAGGGTCACTAGAAAAACTGTAATCCCTTTCCGTTGCATGTGTGCAGTGATAAGTTATCTTGCCGCAGCAGACGTCTTATTGACAAGAGATGAGGTATAATCTCTGGCACTGAGTAAGTTTACTGTTCATTTAGTAGCCAGTAATGGAGTACATGTTTTCTTCTCTCCATCATTAATTTGTATACTCGTGATTTTTACCCCTCACCTTTAGGTATGAAGGGAAGGAATAATTATATATAATTTTTTTAAAAAATAATTTAACGTGTGCGCTGTATCCATGTTCTCCAGGCAGTCCTCAGGCTGCATCCACCTGCTGTAGGCAGTGGGATTCAAAGGCTGATTGTTCACATTCATGCGAACACGAACTTTCAGCAGGTTCACTTATCTCTAATGACCTGGCCAGAATGGAAGTCTCCCCTGATCATGCTGTCGTCCAGTGCATGGATTACATAGTTTACACTGGGTAGTGACTTGGACCTTTTGGTTGTAGTCAGTCCAGGCTGCTCTTTATTTAAAGGGGGTTGTCCTGCGTTTTTTTTTTTTTTTAAATACATTGCTGGTGCTTATAAACAAACCTGTTATCCTGTCTGTGCTCCGCGGTGTCGTCCTCTGGTGTCACCGGTGTCTCCCGCCTACTGCAGATCCTCCACTTCAAAGACGAGTTTGTCGGTTGACAAAGGAGAAATCTAAGGGTGCCTTTACACAGAGAGATTTATCTGACAGATTTTTGAAGCCAAAGCCAGAAACAGACTTTGAACAGAGAACAGGTCATAAAGGAAAGACTGAGATTTCTCCTTTTTAAATCCATTCCTGACTTTGGCTTCAAATATCTGTCAGATAAATCTCTGTGTAAAGGCAGCCTAAGTTATTCCTTTCCACAAGATACCTGATAATTCAAATTCATCTTTAGATGGTAAGAGGAAATCCCACAGTGAGTGGACACTTTACTGTGTCCGCTGCTGCTCTGCTCACTTGTATATATGGCCTTCGTTCTCATGATCACCTCCATCATTAGAGAGAACTACTTTTATCATAAATTGTGTTGCTGTTTAGTAGGGTAGCATTACAGAGATTTATTTTTTTCCTTTGTATCAGGAGCATCGGCCAGCATTTAGCATGACAAAACATTGCGCGTGTTGGCTTATCGTTGTCTTTTAACATGACCTATAATAACAACAAACAATTATAATTGTTTTGTGTATAAGGGCCTTAAAGGAGAAGTCCAGTAAAAATTTTTATTAAAGTATTGTATTGCCCCCCAAAAGTTATGTGAATCCCCAATATACACTTATTATGGGAAATGCTTATAAAGTGCTTTTTTCCCTGCACTTACTACTGCATCAAGGCTTCACTGCCTGGATAACATGGTGATGTCACGACCCGACTCCCAGAGCTGTACGGGCTGTGGCTGCTGGAGAGGATGATGGCAGAGAGATGCTCAGTGTTCCTCCAGTGCCCTGTGTCCCTCAGTGTCCCCCTGCCATCATCCTCTCCAGCAGCCAGGATGCTTTTATTTTTTACACATATACTAGAAGCCCCCCTGGGGTTAGGGTTATTTCCCCTGGGGGACTTCTTGTATAAGTGCATTGATCTCTCATTGAGATCTTGGCTGTATAGTTATACAGCAAAGATCAATCAGATCGGCACTCTGATGCTTTGGCTGCTGCAGCCGAAAGCATCCGAGTGCCGAGCCAGGATCAGCGCCATTTTGGAGCTGTCACTCGGCCGGCCAGACATGTGGATCGCTCCTCCGGGACAACGTAAAAAATACAACCTGCGTTGGGTACAAAATAGCTATGTGTAATAGCCAGTTTTATTTTTTTATTTTTTTTTTGTTTTGTTTTTTTTTTCTTCTAATGTTATAAAACCCTGTAATGTAAGTGGTGTGTGGCTCAGGCACGGCCTTTTTACACCACAAGCATACTGTAGATCTGCCGTTTGTTGTACACGGTTCATCACTTTCTCATGTATTCTTCCTAGGTCTCCAGCCTCCATTGTGACATTGATGCCTGGTCCCCAGCTGACATGCAGAACACACATCTCCTTGCAAGAGCAGATCATTACTCCTACCATCTGTAACAGGATGAGGCCACACTCCTTTTTTTGGCTTATAATTCATTTCATTAGATTTTCCTCAGAATAAAGTAGGAATTCTGCTACTACTGCGTCTCTAGAAAAACTGCTTTCTGCTACTCATCTTTTAGGATGTATCTCTGTTTATTTTGTATATACTTTATTTTATAAGCGTGGCTGCTTTGTGTGATTGTTTACTTTTAGTTTTCCTTATCTCTTTGCTTCATACACTAAACTGTACGTGCTTTTTATGTGCCTATGTTTGTAATGTAATGTTAGTCTTGAAGTTTTATATATACTGTATAAGATGTGAAAATTCACATTGATTTTCTCGCTTTGTTGCTTGAATTCCCATTAGGCAGGACAGCTTAAGAGTTTAGTTGTGATTATAGATTAGTTATCCACACAGTTCAAGGCCTTATTCACACACGGAGGAAAGAATCCGCACAGAGTTTAGGGGACGTTAGGACTCTCCTGTAAGCAATATGTTCCTGACCATTCATTGTGAGGTGCATATGAGGTGGAGTGGAGGGTGCGGATGTGTTGGGAAGCGGTGACCTGTCCGTGCGTAATTGGGACATCAGACAGGGAGTCATCCAGCAGCACAGAGTATTTCAGGAACAGGGTGTGCTAATTTTGTGGGAGGTGGTGACCTGGACACTCATGGGCTTGTATAAGTAAGGGAAAAGTTGTATTTTACAGGGATGTGTTTAAGATGCCCATACACCTTTAGATTTAAAGTTGATGAAAGTGAATGATTTCAACCAAAACAACAGTTAATCGGCTGAAATTTATCAAAAGGTTGTTTTAGCCGAGTGATGATAGACATGGTGTCACCTGAAAAGAAGTCGGCTGTGTTGGATATTTTAAGACGATAGCTGGATGAAAGATCGCTCTTTCAAGAACATTCACGAACCGTCTTTCAGGAAGGAATAATAATTGATCATGTACGGCCAGACTGAACAACTTTAGTGGCCAATATAGACTAAAATGTATCTACCAAAAGATTGTTCATCAGAGGATTAATTGTTCAACCAGCAGCCTACCTGTACCTAAAGGTGGCCATACGCATTAGATAAGTCTATGGAGTGCTGGCTCATCTTTGCCATGTCAGATCAGAACGTTCCTCCACTTCATAATATTATATTGTTGGCACTTTTATTTTTTTCTGTTTAGTAATAAGTTTGTACCTTTTTTGAAAATAAGTTAAGTTGTGTGAAAATGATCACTTTCTTGCACTACAGCGGCAAATAAATGGTTCTGTACACCTTTATATAGATTTGTATAGCTTTCTCTGGGTTTTACTATAGCAACCAATATGGTTTTTGCATGAAAAGGGGGGATTGAAGTGATGAAACTTTATTTAAAAAGAGAACGTGATCTGTGTATGTGCTCTTTCATCATAGTCCTGACCACAAGGAATTCTGTGTCCCTTAAAGGGGAACTCCTGATAAGAAAAACTTGTTTCTATTATAAGTACATTAAGTTATATAGATGTGTTTTTATAATGTATTACTGTATCTGTACGGTTCTGCCACACTGGTAGCTGATAGAAATCCAGGAAGTGAAGAAAAATGGCCTCTGTGCCAATCCACATTGTCTCCTGCTCCCACTGCTCTCCCACCTTAGGAGACAAATGTTCCATGTCTGTCTCACATTGTGTCTGTCTGCTAGACACAGGCTGATGATGCAGAGAGGGGGCAGGGCATAATTCACCATCTCTGACCGGCCAGAAGCAGGTGTTTCAACTTCGCTGATTGTGCAAAAGTCTACAGAGAAATTAGGGCTGTGTTCACACATGTTGGAGTGTCATTGCAGTACTGCAGCATCTGCACAAAAATGATGCAGTAACACAAATAGATAATGCTAAACAGCAGAGAGGATGAGAGCCGGCACTGCCAATGCCACCTGCACAAAAATCACGGCATAAACAGTATATCCCATGTAAGATAGTATCAAATAAAGTTTTTTTTACGTGGGAATCAACTTCAAAGATAAAAGATGCTTGATCATAATATGTGTGTGGTAAGGAAAAGAAAAAAAATAATTTAAAAATATCTTTGCTTTATTCCAATATCTGCGTTACAGGTAGAGAATACAGCATGCTGTGAGGGTGGGACCACAATGAAATGATAAAGTACTGCAAATAATTCAGTAACACAATAAAACTGCAGTGTGTGAACACAGCCTAGATCTTCTGTAACAGCTTTGGGTGGGGAATAGGCAGGGTGGGGGACTGTGATGGAACAGCTGAGGGAAAGCATTGCATTCTGGAACTTGTAGTACTGAGTACATCTGCTCAACCAGGAAATACAGAAACACAAAACAGAACAAAACAAATGGATTTTTGGTAGTTTCAAAACTGGCATAGATAGGTTAGGAATGCTATATGCTTCTGCAGAAGTTTAAATTTTTTTTTACCTGTACCTGCTGTTCCCCTTTAAAGGGGTATTTTGAAAAAATTTTATTACTTGCCTACCCCATGTGTCCCGTTGGTCTCCCACAGCTCTCGTTCAACTCCTTCCAGTTCCTCAAAATGTTGTGTTTTCTTGCTTCCGAGAAAAGAGCTCAGCGCAAGTCCAGCAAGCTTAGTTAATCACTGACTGAGAGGGATGTAGCCAATGATTGGCTCAATTGGTAGGTCCTACACCAAGCTCTTGTCTCAGGAGCAAGAAGACCGGAGATTGAGGGTAGGCAAATTTTTTTTTTTCCCTTTTTGTGTGTGTTTTTTTTGTTTGTTTTTAAGGCCCCAGCAGCATAACTTTTTTTCCAACTTTTTTTTTCTTTAAAGCATACCTGCCACATTTTTTTTTAAATAGATCATCAGGGGTTGTGATTGCAAGCAGTTTTATAATATACTTGCTTTAGTTTTTTCTTTGTTTTAAATTAACGTTATACATACGGCCAAACTGATCCATGCTCCTATGTGGTCTTTGGTCTTTTTTTTTTTTTTTTTTGAACAGAGGAAACACAGGAAGTCCCAGTCCTTTGTGCATTAAGACACCTGTTTATTGTTCAGGTTGTCAACTGATGGCAATTAATAGAGATGAGCGAACCTGGAGCATGCTCGAGTCCATCCAAACCCGAACTTTTGGCATTTGATTAGCGGGGGCTGCTGAACTTAGATAAAGCCCTAAGGCTATGTGGAAAACATGGATATAGTCATAGGCTGTATCCAAGTTCAGCAACCCCAGCTAATCAAATGCTGAACGCTCGGGTTTGGATGGACTCGAACCTGAACCTGGTTTGCTCATCTCTAGCAATTAACTTAGGCTAATTTATATTATCAGCTATACATGCTTACCAGGAGACAATGCTCTGTGTTATGCAACAATTCAGTCAGTGGTTACAGAGGTTATGGTGCTGTTTGACAGGAGAGCTGACCATACAATGCAAGCATCCCCTGGAGTCTCTGCTACTCAGTGTAGACACGCAGAAGCTGTACACATGCGCAGTGAAGGGAGACACCTAGTTTCCATATTTAAGGTTGATTTAAACATAGAAAACTTCAAAAAAAAAAAAAATGTATTGCAAAACTGCAGTAAGTGTATCTGGGACTCTTTAATTCTGGATCATCATGTTCTCTCTCTGTGTACGTGACAATTTCATCCAACAATCCAGTAAACCACCAGTAGATTACCTGGCATGGTGTCAGTACTTTGGTTCTCCCAGGGGGGGGTTGGTGGTCCATGCGGAGCGGAGGAGGCTGGCAGCAGAGATAACATCTGACACTGCTTCGGGATCTGCGGTCCGTTGCACCAGACCGCAGATCCCGGAGCAGGACCGCAAATCTCGGAGCAGTGTCAGATGTCAGCCCTGCCGCCAGCCTCCTCCGCGCCGCACGGACCACCAACCCCCCCCCCGGCCTGGGATGTAACCTGGAAATGATCTCTGAGGGATCCTCCGGCAGGGGCAGAGATGACGTCGCTGTACCTGCTGGGAGATCCTTCGGCGGGGATGTCGGCAGCAGTGTGGATGCGGGGCAGGGGCTGACGTGATCCGGAAGGGCAAACTCTTTTATTGGTGGTCAATGAGAGCAGTCCTCTCACAGACCACCAATGAAAGAGTTGTCCCTTCCGGAAGTGCAGCGGGGGCCGGATAAAAGGCCTCGGGGCGTAGTTTGGGGACCCCTGTGCTAGAGCAACAACACTTAAGATTATACATAAAAATATTCAGCTTCTCATTGAAAACAATGCGACATCTGCGGCTTTCTCAGTAATAATACCTGTAACCCATGTTTTTTGCTAGTTTTTTAGATGCTTAGCTGTTTTTTTTCCCCCTCTGTTTTACCTATCTGTATGTTACATTTAGAGCCTACTATATGTTGTTTTTTGTTTTTTTAAGCAGCTTTTCTCTTACATATTCTCTAAATATTAAAACAAAATCCAGTAGAAAAAGAACAGGACTACAAACGATAGAACATGAAAAACTTTATTGAAGTTTGGCACCAATGTTACACATGTAAGTGATGATTACTCTTTTACAGTATAAGATACAGCTTCAAGATGGAGAACGACTCATTTAGAATGCTCTATTAAATAAGGTAGAATTATTGTTACAGTGACAATATCTGTTACTATCAGATATCAGAGTAGCTAAAGTTTTTATACAATGATGTGCGTGAAATTGTCCTACAAATGACTTTACGGTATGTTCGAGTATATGTATCTGAATCCTGTTGTTTTCTCTTTTCATCAAATCTTAATCTCTATGGGAGGATTTATCAAAGCCAGTTTTATATATATGTTGATGTTGTGATTTTTATTTTATTTTTTTAGCCTCATTTTGCTCTTAAAATAAGATGTTTCAATTTTGCACAAAAAAATTTCACTTTTTAAACACCAGTTTGCAGGGATAAGCTAGGTAAGCTATTCATGTGACTTTTTTGTTCCAGTTTTCTTGTGTATGCATTTATAAATTCACCCTCCTATTTGTTTTCTATTCAAGCACAGAACACACTAAATATCCTGGGTGGGGGGAACATAATAAAGAACACATGTCTCGGACGCCTGCCGAGCTCCTTCAGCTCCTGAATCGTCATGTCCACTCAGCGACTGGGACAGGACACTGCTGCAGTCACTGAGCGGCTGGTACATGACTATGCAGGAAGCCAGGAGAAGCTGTCAGAGCTGTTGATGCTTCGGGGGCATGTGGTCAGGTAAGTATAGATTCTTTATTACGTCCCACCCATGTCCGCATTAGATTTTTTAGATGGGGCCTGGAGTTCTTCTTTAATAGTCTTTGTTAGTCAGGTGACAGTCACATCTGTATAGTGTCTATCACCTAGTTTCAGCTGAATGACATATAAATCTGCATTATAATGATTGAACTACATAAAAATACTAAGGCCGTGTTCTCACAGGTTGCAGTTTCATTGCAGGACTGCAGCTTCTTTACAGAAATGATCACAGTACCACAATGACGTTGCAATATGTGAACACAGCCTAAGGCCATTTGTAATAAGGGATTATTTAGGTTTATAAAAATGTAGCTGCATTCATATTGCACTCATGTGAACTTGTCCAAAGAGTTGAACTCTCTGAACATTTAAGGTGGATTTATTTATTCCTAAATCTCAGGCTCCACGTATTGCCAGTATCATGGCAGGTTGGCATGCTGTATTGTGGTATGGCCTGTTATCTAAGGGACAGTGCATGACATTGCACATCTACCCAAGCCCATGAAACTCCATGTAACAAGCAATATCACACAGTGCTAATACCATGGTCTGTATCATTGCTGTGGAGCACAGGCCTAAAAAGGTTAAAGGGTTTATCCAGGGCTACAAAAACATGGCCACTTTCACCCCTCTCTTGTCTCCAGTTCAGGTGCAGTTTGCAATTAAGCTCCATTTACTTCAATCGAACTGAGTTTAAAACCCCACCCAATCTGGAGACAAGAGAGGGGGAAAAGTGGCCATGTTTTTGTAGTGCTGGATAACCCCTTTAAGAAACTCCACAAAGAAACTCTTCTCCTGGGTTATTTGTGGCAGTGGCGGAGATGGAACCCCTGACGCCTTAAGCAGACCCGACCGATTCAGATCGGCGCACTACAGTCATACAATCTAATAGATACACAAAGGAAGATATGATGGTACAGGTTTCTTTATATATGTTACATAACGTCCTCATCGCTGCCCATCTGTGGAGGTTCTGTACACTTCTAATTGTTATTGAGGACCCACCAAGACGCTGTGAAGGATAGGAGACAAAATAAAGATTAAAACATCCCACAGAATGCAAGATTAGCAAGCGAGGTCATATCAAATTTTCATCTAGTAATAAGTGTCTAATATGTACAGTAAATCCTAGGTGCATTGCTCTATGGGAAATACAAATATGCAAAAGAGCCTGTGGAGCCTCATTTAAGAGTCTCAGAACACAGGACTAGCAAGATATCTGCCCGGGAAGCACCCAGCCAAGGGGTGGCTCTTCTGGAGCTTGCTTAACTTTATTAAGTGTGCTATAGAGAAGATACACTTAAAGTGACACTGTCACCTTCTTTCTGGATGAGGACTTCTCTACACAGCTTTAAGGCCTAAATTCTGCAGTTTTCATACCTTACTTTATAATACATTTCTTGGTGCTTGGTCCAGTGAAAAATGTTTTTTATCATTGGTGAATTGCACCACCTGGGCGGGGCTTCACGGTGGCAGTGCCACTTGCTCTAACCACATCACCTCTGTAGGCCCACCCCTCCGTGACATCATCGCGTCTAGGCCCATCCAACAAATTCCGTCATCCGCCCAAAAAATTGACGTCAATTCTTTGAATGGAAAGCAAAATTTGCCTTTGAATATCATTGAGTCTATTGGACGGGCAGAACTTCAAGCGGAAGCTGCGTGGTGAAATCTGGTTTAGGTCTCTGTGCGTATTTCATTGCTTGTAGTATTCTGTTGCAATAAGCAAGTACATCGCCATTGTCAGAATCCGGTGTGATCTCTGGTTGAGGTTCTCAGCCCTCAGTCAGACCTGATAGAATTTCCAACTTTAATATAAATCCAATTGTATTTTCAGGAATTGTGTTGGCATCCATGATGTTCTCACACATTACAGGCTTATAAATAAGATGAAGGAAACTGATCTCTGCTAAGAGTCAAGTCCCCTCCAGGGAGCATGGCGGCGGTGTATGAAGGCAGTGATGATAATTATACCTACCAGGTACAAGCATCGTTGTCATCACTTCTGGGGTTTCCAGGAAATCGACATTACTCCTCTGAAACGTCTTGCTGTAATTGGCCTGGAGGTGGCTGTGTAAACACCAGGCTGTTATTATAGGCACATTAGCATTTCATGCTGCATTTCGGTCAATTATGAAGACAAATATTCACAGATTAACTCTGTATTACCCTGTGGCTTGTTCTCTGGTATCTGTATACTATGTGATTGTACAACTAGGGCTGGCGGTAGTGTATAGTGTGAGTCACGCTGCGCATTGCCTTCAGTTATAGTATTATTTTCTATGAAAGGCTAAAAGCACGGGCCTGTGGGAACATTGATTAGGTCATAAATATTCCTACTTGACCTTTTCAGGTTCAGGTATATGTTCACACATCGTACAAGCAGCGTCCATTGTTGCAGTGAAAATTGCTTTGATTTTAATGTACAATGGGCTGAAATAATTGACGTCAACTATTTCCACGGCTGTACCAAACAACAGTTGTGTAATACCCTGTGTGAACAATGGCTGTTGTTTGCATTGACTTCAGCACATTTTTTATGACAAGGAAGGACGTTTTTTTTTTTTTATTGCAAACAACGGGTGTACTTGTCATAAAGTTTAAATACTGTATGTTGTGTGATTATATTTATTGTAACGGCCGACAATGTACACACCAACAACCTCATGTTCATTGCTGTATTTTTTGCTCTTAAATGCAATGTATATCCTTCCAGCCAATGACTATGGCTCCACTGAGCAATAGATGAAGAATGGAGGACATATAAAGTAAAATATCAACTGCTGTATGTCCTGCAGGAAGTGGTGTATTCTTTCCAGCCTGATTCAGTGCTCTCTGCTGCCACCTCTGTCTGTGTCAGGAACTGTCCAGAGCAGGAGAGGTTTTCTGTAGGGATTTGCTGCTGCTCTGGACAGCTCCTGACTAGAGTTGATCGAACATCGGGAAATGTTAGGTTCCCACCTTCCCCAGGGAACTATTTCCCCACTCCTGGCATGATATTGATATATCTTACTGTACGGGAAAACACTCCATTACAGGGATTCACAATTCACATAGCGAGCACGGATCACGTCAATCCAGCCTTATAGACCATTAGGATGTGTAATGTACTGACACTGTAAACTTGGAATACTCACTTCTTCCATGTGTTACTGCTTTCCCAGAATTCATAGATGATAAATCGAGACTCATTGGAAAGCCT
This sequence comes from Dendropsophus ebraccatus, assembly GCF_027789765.1. Taxonomy (NCBI): domain Eukaryota; kingdom Metazoa; phylum Chordata; class Amphibia; order Anura; family Hylidae; genus Dendropsophus; species Dendropsophus ebraccatus. The sequence goes on along the minus strand of NC_091455.1, from coordinate 37,142,436 downwards.
CTGAATGGAAACACTATGGAAGGCAACAATAATAAATGATCAGTCTTATGTAACTGGATTTACAGACAGTAATGCACTATGTAGACTATGTAGAAGATACTTCCACTCAGAGGGTTGCTCTGCTCCATCGTTGCTACTATAGGTAAATTATATATAGGGCATATGAAATGTACAAAATGGTCCCAGGATGTATTGAAGTCTGGGGACATCCTTCCCTACGTTCTCTGAGAAAAGAATCTTGTCTCCAAATGTATACCATCTATTCTATCCATGCCTAGAGACAAACAGACCCTTCTGGTGGCCACTGCATATGTATAGTCTGTGCTTGAACCGGATAGATGGGTACATGCATGTCCAATGTCAGGGGCATTGTATGTGGATATATTCACTGACAACCATTTATAACAGCCAGCCCCTCATCATCTTTAAAAATTACTTATTGATTGTTAGCTGGCCACATATAGATTGCTGAATACTCATAACCATAACCTCTATTCCTTCAGTGTCATCTGTTTCATTCTAGCTCTGCTACAGCCACACATTTCAGTACAGTAGCTTAGTCATATGACCAGTAGGCTTGATTGAACATCAGGAAGAGCTAGGTTGGATCGAACTCGAACCTACCTTGACCTTCTGCATTTAATTGCTGATGACTTCCTGGTCTGTGCGGAAGGAGAAGACATCCCGGGGACCACCTGGAGTTCCGGGATTCAGCCTACGTAATAGGGTGAATTCTGGAATTCCATACAGTGCCTGGGCTGTCTCCTCTGGCTCCTCCGGCTAGGTTTGAGTTCAATCTAACCTAACTTTTTCCACTGTTCGATCAAGCCTAATGACCAGTACTCCGACCACCAGAAAACCACCTCCCCATTATTCTCTAATAATTGGCATTTATATGGCCCAAGCAATATAGAATTTCCAAAACAAAAATAAAATAAAAAACACCAGACCATTTTAAGAGGAATGGAGGTTGTGTGGCTGTCACTGCTTATGATGGCATCGTATCTTTCCCAACACAGTACCAGTAGTTGCTAAAAATTGTAGATAAAAGTATATGAAATTTTTTGTAAGTAAAAAAAAAAAATCAACTGAGCTTAAAAAAAACGTCTTCCGATATTACAAACGAACTGCAGTTCTGTCCCCATTTTGCCACCAGTAATGGTGGGGGACTGGTATCTTTCTACCATTGGATCTTTCTTTAGACATTGGATGGTGCACACCAGTTTACCGTAGCTACTTTATTCTAGGGACTGGTGAGCTGCAGTAATGGTGGAGGTCCTATAGATATGGTGGAGTCGTACGATGACGATATTATATCCTATAGACATTCAGGGGGAGATTTGTCAAACATGGTGTAAAGTGAAACTGGCTCAGTTGCCCCCAGAAACCAATCAGATTCCACTTTTCATTTTCCAAAGAGTCTGTGAGGAATGAAAGGTGGAATCTGATTGGTTGCTAGGGGCAACTGAGCCAGTTTCACTTTACACCATGTTTGATAAATCTCCCCCATATTACTTACTGTAAGCATCCCGTCTGGGCGGTAACGGACTCTACGTAATGTTTTAGAGAAAGACGAAACTCCTCCAGCTCCTCTGCAATCACGGATAGCTGCCGCTGAACAATCATTATGTGCTAGGGAATAGAAAAAGATTGACATAATGTGACAGTCCTATAAAGAAGCAGCCATTAATCATTGTAGTATGTTAGAAAAAAACTAAGAAGACAAAGGGATGGGAGAATAATCTCCATGCGCCTCGGTGTCACATGTAGATCTGGTGGCGGAAACTCTTTGGAGCATGAACAATCCGCAGTATTCTCTTTAGTCTCTATGCTCCGGCCTTATAATGAGAGTTCATTTATTTTATACCTTTGTATAACTATTTTTATATTTTTTTTTCTCCAGTTCACTTAAAAATGAGAAAGAGGAAGGAAGGGGAAGGATAATTGTTCTGACAAGGACATCTCTAATAGGCAATGAATAAATGTAAGACGAGTCTAATCTTCAGAAATGTAGTTTTACTTTAGACTTTAAATATTTTACTTTTAAGTTATAGAGGTATTGTTAGATATGGCAGCCTATTCACTGACAAAGTTAGACTAGATTGGGGCTGTTTTGAGTAAAAAAAAAAAATCAAAAAAAAATTTGAGAGTCCCTTAATGGCATAATATTGCTTATTCTGACTTTGGTCACTAGCACAAGGTTAACCCCTTCAGGATCTGAGAATTTTTTTTTTTTTTTTGCACTTTTGTTTTTTTCCTTCTGGTGTTTAAAAGGCCATAGTGTTTTTCACCTAGTGACCCACATGAGCCCTTATTTTTTGCACCACGAAGTTTCTCAAGTTGTTACGATTACAACGATATGTAACATTTATAACTTTTATTTTATTTGATAGCTTTTAAAAAATTAAAACATTTTAAATAAATTAATGTTCCTTTAAAATTGCTCCATTCCCAGGCTTATAACGCTTTTATCCTTTGGTCTATGGGGCTGTGTGCAGTGTCATTTTTTGCGCCATGATGTGTTCTTTCTATCAGTACCTTGATTGCGCATATACGACGACTTTTTGATCGCTTTTTATTACAATTTTTCTGGATTTGATGCGATCAAAAAGGCGCAATTTTGCACTTTGGGATTTTTTTTGCACTTATGCTGTTTACCGTGCGAGATCAGGAATGTGATAAATTAATATTTTGGGCGATTACGCACACTGCGATAGCAAACATGTTTATATATTAATTAATTTATTTTTATTTATAAAATGGGGAAAGGGGGGTGATTCAAACTTTTATTAGGGGAGGGGATTATTTATTAATAATACAATTTTTTTTTTTATTTATACTAGAAGCCCCCCTGGGGTTAAGGTTATTCCCCCTGGGGTTAGGGCTATTCCCCCCCCCCCCCCCGGGGGACTTCTAGTATATGCACAGTGATCTCTCATAGAGATTTATGCAGTATAGATATACTGCATAGATCCATGAGACAGGCACTGTATTGGGGGGGCGATCCCCCCAACTAGACACCAGGGAAGTGGCCAAGCAGCATTTTAAATGCAGGTGTCAGCTTTGACAGCTGCATTTAAAATGCTAATTAGCGGGCACAGTGATCGGAACGGGCTAAAAGCGCTACCCGAGATCGCAGCGGTTCAGAGTGGGGTCGTTGCGCGGCTTCCCTCTGAACTCCCCTACCCACATTAGGACGCACAGTTACGCCCTCATGCGGGAAGGGGTTAAAGAGGTTACTAAGTCCACTATACTATGGTAATGATTAGAGATTAGCGCATCTCATGCTTGCTTGAGTTCGATCTTCATCTTCACCTGTGGCTGAAGAAGTCGGATACAGCCCGAGAAACCATGGATACAACATTTGCTACAAGGAAGTCTTTTAAGGCTTCATGCATATGACACTGTTATGTGTTTTCTATTATTCTGTATCCATGTTTTCCTGGTAGCCCTAGGGCTGCATCTGACTTCTCCGGCCACTTGGAGTCAAATGCTGAGCCTACGGGTTAGGACAAAGCCAAACATTCAGCAAGTTTGCTCATCACTAGCCATGAACCAGCAGCATCACCCTGCTCTGCAGTCTTTTTATACCAAAATAGGGAGAGGACTAGCAATCAATGCTGGCGTGTTGGGGAGAAGCCATTGGGCACTGCCCTGATGACACATGATTTCGGGCAGCATGAAGATGATTACTTCTATTTAAAAGTCTCAAATCTTCTAGTACTTATCAGCTGCTGTATGTCCTGCAGGAAGTGGTGTATTCTTTCCAGTCTGACACAGTGCTCTCTGCTGCCGCCTCTGTCCAAAGCAGGAGCAAATCCCCATAGAAAACCTCTCCTGCTCTTGACAGTTCCTGACATGTACAGAGGTGGCAGCAGAGAGCACTGTGCCAGACTAGAAAGAATACTGAAGATTTTTGATTTTTGACACCAGTTAATTTAAAAGATTTTAACCCTTCTTCCTGTATGACATACTGGGCTCTCCACAACTTAGTTAGGTCAAATCCTCTATAAGCAAAGAGATCTAATATGAAAAATAAAATAAATATCTTTATTTTGGGGATTCGTCATGCCGGATACTGAACGTAATTGTAGCCTTCGACTTGGAGGAGAAATAAGTTGACATTTGAACATAATACATTTAAGGAACAAAACATCAAAGGTGAAGCAGAGAGAAACAGCTCGAACACAAGTCCTGAAAAGGTCACGGATCTCCTGTTCCTATTCATCCTCTGGAGGTTTGTCTCTGCCTCTGCCCTGGCTTGTCAATTCTTCCACACAAAGGCCACGGCAGGAAAATCATCCGACCAATAATTCATACTGCAAACCCCATATATATGCATGTTGGGTTAAAGCACCTATGGATACATATGGATGGAGGGTGCAAAGGGCAGGATGGAGACAGCACCAAGACTCACAGACGTCCTTCTCTATAATGTCCACGTTTCTCATCTTAATGCTATACAGTGAGGATTATATATTGTAACAAATCCTGACGAATCTGCCCTCCAGTGTAGCCCATCAACCTAAAATAATCTTGAAAGTAAAATCCTCTAGTATTATAGTATAAATGATTTTCTATAGTCTCCATTGTGTCTGTACCATGATGACCCAATATATGGATTTTCTGTTTTCCACATTTAGTTCTTTATCCTATACTCAGTTATTAAGGTTAATGCTAGTCTATTGTCAGTCATTTTCCCAACGACCACTGGAAATGAAGGCACCCTCTCCTGGACTTTAGCCCAGCTATACTGATGTTACTGGGTTGAACTGAGAGATGAAATTAAAGAGTTAATACCTTTTGACATGTCATTGGGCATCAAGAAGAAAGTAATCCGACAACATTCAGTGGCGTGAAAATCAGTGGGATTTATTCAAATTACATACACAAGGGCAAAGTTTCGACCCCGTGGGGTCTTTATGAAAAGGCTTGATTGAACATTGGAAGAAGCTAGGTTGGTTGGAACTCAAACATTCCTGAACCTTCCGCGTTAGATTGCTGATGCCTTCTTGGTCCGTGTGGAAGGAGGAGCGTGCCCCGGGACTGCCTGGAATTCTGGGATTCAGCCTAGGTAATACTCTCCTCCTTCCCCACAGACCGGGAAGGCATCAGCAATCTAATGCGGAATGTTCGAGTTCGATCGAACCTAGGATTTTCCGAGGTTCGATCAACTCTATTTAAGGCATCCCTACAAATTTCTCAGGTGCTGTTGGATCCATTTCATATGGTATGTCATCAGACATGTCAAAAGTTATTGATCACAGCAGGTCTCACTGATGAGACCCACTATGATTGCGGGATATAGCCAGGGTAAGTGCTCAGCAGCCATGCCATTCACTCCCTGGCCGTGTCTCAGTAACAGCCAAATCCGACAATGTAACTGTATGAGACTACATTGTCAGACTCATATACTGGCCAGGGATGGATAGCACTGCTGCTGCCCTCTCAGGTCTTAGTTGTGAGACCTGCTGTGATCAATAACGTTTGACTTAGCTGACGACATACCAAACAAAAAAGAGAGTCCAACAGACCCTTGGAGATACTCCGGTTATGGCCAGCAATGGAGATGCAGGATGCACACAGGTAGGCCCACAATCCTTGGTGTGAGCACTTTTAGATTTCAGAAAAAAAGGGATAAAGACCAGTAGGTCGAAATGTCGCATTTCTGCTGTACCCTGATGTGTGAATAAACACACTTGCTTCTATCTTGGATGCTGTGGGAATCCCTTTTAGCTGATGACGTCAAAAGTTATTTTTCCTGACCTTGACTCTGAGTTCCCTGAATTCTAAGCAAGAAATGATACATTTTTGCCAAAAATGGAATGCAACCTAAATTCATTTTATAGATCCAATCGCTATCTGTGGTTTTCTTTTGAATGACAAGTTTAACAACCACATTATCTTCGAGCACGCTTGGGTTCATCCGAACCTGAACACTCTGCGTTTGGTTACCAGTGGCTGCAGAAGTTGGATGCAGTGCTAGGGAGTCCTGAAAAACATGGATACATTGTATGGCTTATAGCTTTAAGGCTACATCTAACCTCTACAGCGACAGGTAATCAAATGCAGAGTGCATACTCAAGGTTCACTCATCTGTAATAATCTTTAATCTATACTATTGACAAACTGAGCTCTGACCTCTCACCTGATGATGCCACCACAGACCAAAACTAGTTATTTTTAATTATCCTGCTCAGCTCTGTGCAGCACCTTTGTGTGAGACTACCAGTATTTGCTGTGAATGGGAATACCAATATAATGAACTATAGGTTTAATAATTCCTCTCTTCTCTAATAGACATTGCTTCTGTTTACAGCCGCCTGGGTGCCCCTCCATTGCTGTTTGTAAGGCAGTGCTGTAATTACTCCATGTTCTGCTGTTCAGCTGCTGACACTAGCTAGCTCTGAATTATCTGCTACCCAGCATATATAACACCATCCCTCCAGCATTATCTGCTGCCCAGCATATATAACACCATCCCTCCAGTGTTATCTGCTGCCCAGCATATATAACACCATCCCTCCAGCATTATCTGCTGCCCAGCATATATAACACCATCCCTCCAGTGTTATCTGCTGCCCAGCATATATAACACCATCCCTCCAGCATTATCTGCTGCCCAGCATATATAACAACATTCCTCCAGCATTATCTGCTGCCCAGCATATATAACAACATTCCTCCAGCATTATCTGCTACCCAGCATATATAACACCATCCCTCCAGCATTATCTGCTGCCCAGCATATATAACACCATCCCTCCAGTGTTATCTGCTGCCCAGCATATATAACACCATCCCTCCAGCATTATCTGCTGCCCAGCATATATAACACCATCCCTCCAGTGTTATCTGCTGCCCAGCATATATAACACCATCCCTCCAGCATTATCTGCTGCCCAGCATATATAACAACATTCCTCCAGCATTATCTGCTGCCCAGCATATATAACATCATCCCTCCAGCGTTATCTGCTGCCCAGCATATATAACATCATCCCTCCAGCGTTATCTGCTGCCCAGCTTATATAACACCATCCCTGAAGCATTATCTGCTGCTCAGCATATACAACACCATCCCTCCAGCATTATCTGCTGCCCAGCATATAGAACACCATCCCTCCAGCATTATCTGCTGCTCAGCATATATAACACCATCTCTCCAGCATTATCTGTTGCCTAGCATATATAACACCATCCCTCCAGCATTATATGTTGCCCAGCATATAGAACACCATCCCTCCAGCATTATCTGCTGCCTCGCATATATAACACCATCCCTCCAGCGTTATCTGCTGCCCAGCATATATAACACCATCCCTCCTGTTGCCCAGCATATATAACACCATCCCTTCAGAGACATGGTGGGGGTTTTAAGGGAGCAAACCACAGGTTTGGGAGGGGGGGGTTGCATCTCAGAATGAGATAAACACCAGAATGAGACCTCATGTGAGACCAGTTTACAGAGCTATTTCAGCTAACCTCATCCTATGTTCTGACTGTAGGGGGTCCGGAGCTCTGCACCTTGTATGCAGCTGACATATTCCCTTTTAGGTCATTCTTATATGCTGCATATTAATGCTGACCCCCATTGCTGATGCCGGTGTTGTACTTGTACAGCAATATGGTAGATAAACATTTCCTCATATATTTCCATTCTCTTTCTTTAATTCCTTAATAACACAATTGAGAATGCTCTTGTGGATTAGGTTAGCAGGAAAAGGAAAAATTGTCAGTGGTTGAAAATGTCACATTTAGAAGCTTTTACTGAACAACACTGTGCACTCCGCTGGGAAACCAAAAATCATTGAATTACTTACTGATTTTGTGCTTCCTTCTAAAATTTCTTCTTCCAGGGGTTCCAGCTTTAGGTCCTTTATAAAACAGCAAAATACAGAAATCGTTTTAGAATAAACTGGTAACAGAAAGGCAATAAGAGTATAATGGTGGAGCACTGACCACTCCTAGAAATATATGCAAGGTTGGATAAATCGCCAACACATGACGCCTAATGAAATTGGCCCTTAGCGTGCGCATGTGTCGGGAATGGTGAATTATAATGTGAGCCCAACTGGGAACAGGGACTAAATGACTATATCAGGGTGTATTACATAGATATAAGAAAACAAAACAAACCCATGTAAATGTATAACACAATTTTTTACTTTAGAGATTTTCTGCAACTAATCTGCCATGTGTAACTTCCATCTAACCCCATGATTATATGGCGGTATTTCTTATAGAGTTTTGTATCAATATTTGTAATTTAAAACTAGGGGTGGTGGGCAAAACACAGAAGGGTTCTACTTTTCCAATATTTTGGCTAAAAACAGTGACCAAAGTAATTCCATGTTAACTTGCCCTAACAGTACCATGCAGTGCCAAACTGTACCATTAAACAGTAACTAGATATGTACACCCCAGTGCACAAATAACAGAGCTCTGTTTTTCCACATAGTAATGCCATATAGTTTTATATTAATACTGTATTACCTAAGCAACTGTGTCTGTCAAAGCCCAGAAAAAAGTCAAATTTAAAGCTGACAATTAGAGTTATGGCGCTAGTACATGAGATGATTATCAGCCATATAGGTCAGTATCATTCCTTGTAATAGGGAAAATGCTTGTTCATCAGCTAATCGGTTCATTAAATCATTGGCCCCTGGCTGCACATTTAGCTGTTTAAATGACTTCAGAAGAGAAGGATTTAGGGGTAGGGATTTCTGACGGTTTCAAAATGAGTCACCAGTGCAACCAGGCGGTGAGGAAAGCAAATAGTATTCTGGGCTGTATAGCTAGAGGTATAACCAGTAGGAAGGAGATTGTGATCCCGCTGTATAGAGCTCTAGTGAGACCACATCTGGAATACTGTGTCCAGTTCTGGAGACCTCGCTTACAAAAAGGATATTGATACAATAGAACGGGTCCAAACACTGCTACAAAAATGGTGGAGGGTGTCAGGCATAAAACATATCAGGAAAGACTTAAAGGAGAAGTCTGGCCAAAACTTTTATCAAAGGGGTTGGCCACTTTATAGTAAAATAGTTTAGTGTAAGGCATTAGTAGGTGTACTAACTATATATACTGACAGCAGCTCCCTGTGTACCTCATAGAGGAAAAATCAAACTCTCTTCCTCCAGGCTGGGCTGCCCTGCTCTGTGGTGTTTTGGTCCATAAGATTGCTGACATGGAGGAGCATGTGACCAGGCCTCGCCCCACTGTGTCCACCACTGAGCCTGTATATGTCTATGGAGGAAACAGGGGACAGGGCATGGTCACATGCTCCTCCATGTCAGCCATTTTATGGACAGAAACAACACAGAGCAGGGCAGCCCAGCCTGGTGAAGGGGAGTCTGATTTTAGCTCTATGAGGTACACAGGGAGCTGCTGTCAGTATATATAGTTAGTACACTTACTAATACTTTGTACTGACATATTTTACTATAAAGTGGCCAACCCCTTTAAAGTATTGTATTGCCCCCCAAAACTTAGATAAATCACCAATATACACTTTTTACGGGAAATGCGTATAAAGTGCTTTTTTCCCTGCACTTACTACTGCATCAAGGCTTCACTTCCTGGATAAAATGGTTATGTCACTTCCTGGATAAAATGGTGATGTCACTTCCTGGATAAAATGGTAATGTCACTTCCTGGATAAAATGGTGATGTCACGACCCGACTCCCAGAGCTGAGCGGGCTGTGGCTGCTGGAGAGGATGATGGCAGAGGGATGCTCAGTGTCCCTCCAGTGCCCTGTGTCCCTCAGTGTCCCCCTGCCATCATCCTCTCCAGCAGCCGCAGCCCGCACAGCTCTGGGAGACGGGGGCGTGACATCACCATGTTATCCAGGAAGTGACATCACCATGTTATCCAGGAAGTGACATCACCATGTTATCCAGGAAGTGACATCACCATGTTATCCAGGAAGTGACATCACTATGTTATCCAGGAAGTGAAATCACTATGTTATCCAGGAAATGACATCACCATGTTATCTAGGAAGTGACATCACCATGTTATCCAGGAAGTGAAGCCTTGATGCAGTAGTAAGTGCAGGGAAAAAAATCACTTTGGGGGAGATTTATTAAACATGGGATAAAGTAAAACTGGCTCAGTTGCCCCTAGCAACCAGATTTCACTTTTCATTCCTCATGACTCTTTGGAAAATGAAAGGTGGAATCTGATTGGTGGAATCAGATTGGTTGCTAGGGGCAACTGAGCCAGTTTCACTTTATACTATGTTTGATCAATCTCCCCCCTTATGTCAAGCTCCCGTAATAAGTGTATATTGGGGATTTGTATAAGTTTTGGGGGAAAATACAATACTTTAATAAAAATTCCGCCAGACTTCTGCTTTAAAGGGGTTGTCCGGCGAAAAAAATTATTCACAGAATAACACACATTAAAAAGTTATACAACTTTGTAATGTATGTTATGTCTGTGAATGGCCCCCTTCCCCGTGTTTCCCCCCACCCACGCTAGACCCGGAAGTGTGGTGCATTATACTCACCGCATGTCGTGTCGTCCACGGTCTCCGATCGTCAGCAGTGACGTCTTCTTCGTAAGTTCGGCGGATCTTCCCGAGTGCCGGCCGCCCTCTGCAGCGTCATCCGAAGCTCAGCCGCGATTGGCTGAGCATAACTGTGCTCAGCCAATCGCGGCTGAGCAGCTGATGACGTGGCCGCGTCATCAGCCGCTCAGCCGCGATTGGCTGAGCACAGTTATGCTCAGCCAATCGCGGCTGAGCGGCTGATGACGCGGCCACGTCATCAGCTGCTCAGCCGCGATTGGCTGAGCACAGTTATGCTCAGCCAATCGCGGCTGAGCTTCGGATGACGCTGCAGAGGGCGGCCAGCACTCGGGAAGATCCGCTGGCCTCCCGAAGAAGACGTCACTGCTGAGGATCGGAGACCGTGGTCGGCACGTGACAGGTAATGTATAGCGCACCACACTTCCGGGTACACGGGTGGGGGTGGTGGGACACGGGGAAGGGGGCCATTCACAGACATAACATACATTACAAAGTTGTATAACTTTGTAATGTGTGTTATTCTGTGAATAATTTTTTTCGCCGGACAACCCCTTTAAGTCTTTCCTGATATGTTTTATGCCTGACACCCCCACCATTTTTGTAGCCCGTCTTTGCACCCGTTCTATTTCATCAGTATCTTTATGTAGGCGAGGTCTCCGGACTTCTCCTTTAAGGATTTAAATCTGTATAGTCTGGATGAAGGAAGAAAGGGGAGGGGTATGATCAAAACCTTTAAATATGTTTAAATATATGTAATATATGACTAAATAAGGCTCAGGCCATGTTCCCACTATAGACCCACTAATATTCGTGATCATTGATGATTCACTAAAGAACGTGGGAATCGCAGGGAGATCTGCAATGCCAGGTAAGGTGCATTCTGGTGGCAGTAAAGCCACTGTCCCTTATGACAGAGTCTACAGACTGGCAGAGGTTTATAGTCACAAGAACTGTATTGTGTTTATTGTGTCTTCATGACTGACACTGTGCAGAGACGGGAGAGCTTTTACTCCATATTATCTGTGTTTCCTCCTATCCAGAACCTTTAGTATCAGTGTGACATCCGCTATAAAGCTCAGTAACAGTAGGGGTGGGAGAGCTGAAAAAGTGACTACGACTCAGAGGAAGAAAAGCTCAGGCGGAGGATTTCATTACCTTCTTCTCCAGTCTGTCAATTAGTTTCTGAAGTCTATTTATCTGGGTCATCCACTGGTTGTCTTCGTCTAGGAGGCCTACGGGAAGAATAAATAAGTAATAAAATGGAAAAGATGCCAGATTTCAGTATGTAGGAATAGCTGCTCTGGTGAGGTGAGATCCTGCATGTACATTACTATACATTATACATTACCCAGTCATAAATAGGTGGGGTGCATAATCCCATAGTACAGAGAAAAGGACTCGCATTGTCTGCTTTACTGTACAGACTGGAACAGAGAACGGATCAAGGTGCACTCTATATACCAATATGTTATGAACTGAATTGAATCAGACATGTTGCTTGAAGATACTGGACCCCACCATCTATTACATGCCATTAATATTACTGTTCCCCTCTTGTATGGTGGACAGCATTTTGATCCTGCAAGGTGCACAGCCTAGGGGGTCTCTGCTATATCTGAACCGCCCATAGTTATATCCCACATACTGGAATCAGAAGTCATCGGTAGCAATTTGGAAAGGAGAAAGGTACAGATAGAAATGGTAACGAGCTGGATTCATTCCCACAACGCCTGATTCTGTATGCAAGCAATATGGCCGACACAGTAATAAAGCCAATGGGGATGTGTTGCACTACCAGTTTTTGTTGTTTCTGACAAAAATGCAGATTACTTTTCTAATTCCTGAACAATACATATAGATAAGGACTGTATATAAGGCTCTTCTTGAGACCTAGGGTATGTGCACACTATGGAATTTCTGCAGAGACTTCAAGCGGATTCTGATGGGCAGCCTCTGCTTAAAGTTCTGCCTGTTTGATAGACTCAGTGATATTTGCCAGTGAATTCTGCCGTCCGCCCAAAGAATTGACAACTCAGTTCTTTGGGTGGACAGCTGAATCCGCCGGCAAATATTGTTGCGTCGAGGGAACCTGCGGAATTTCCATCAGAGGCCGCCCGGCGGAATCCACTTAAAGTCTCTGTGGAAATTCCGTAGTGTACACGTACCCTTATAGTTTGTATGGGACCAAAACCACTGGATATCACAGACTGGGTGAGTAGTAACCTTAGACTAGAAGACTTAACTACTGTTCAGGGCATTACTACAAGATATGGAGACCGTACATCTCATTCAACACACAATTACATTGTGCTGTAAGGTAGACATAACCAACACCTAAGTAAATCTCCATTGTTATGCATTTACTATAAAAGCCGCCATTTCTTGCTGCCACTTTTGTATAAGGGCTCGTTCCCACTGAGCAAAAGCAGCTGAATTTCTGCGCTGAATCAGCGCTGAAATTTCAGCCGTTAAAATAGGTGCAGAGCTAATTTCCATTGTGTTGAATGGAAATTCTGCTCTGCAGTTCACACAGTGGAATTTCCGCACTGAACTAATCCGCTTTCCGCCAGAAGAATGAACATGTTCATTCTTCCGCTAGCGGAAGCCTATACAAATCAATGGGGCTCTGATTTTCTGTTTCAGCGCGGATTCAGCGCGGATTCAGCGCGGAATACAAGCGTAATACAAGCGGAAATTACTCGCTGAATCAGCGCGGAAATGGGGAAAAGGGGGGGGAGGAGGAATCTAGTATATGTTCTGGTATAGTCTAGTTTACTCACCAAATACTCGCTGAATTTCAGCGCTGAATGCATGCGGATTCAGCGCGGATTCCTCGAGTATTCCGCGCTGAATTTGTCAAGAGCTGATTACGAGCTGAACACTTTCCTAGCAGAATACGCAGGGATTCTGCTTGCATTCTGCTTATATTCTGCTCGGAATTCAGCGTCAGTTGATTTCAGGCGGAAATATTTCCTTGCGTAATCCGCTCCTTTTGCTCTGTGTGAACGTAGCCTAATATAGAGGGAAGAAATAGTTTTGAAATATAGAATAGTTTAGGATTTAGACCCCAGCCGGCAGCACAGGCAGAGTGCCATTTTGCAGTATGGGAAAGCTGCAGGCAGGCTGGGCCTTGTGGTGTTACAGTCCTAAAGGGTTCCCATATATTTTCCCTGTTTCTATAGGGCTGCAATGGGTCCACTGAAGATGTACAAAGTGTTGCTGGTGTAAGAGAAGCAAAGTGGCACAGGGTTAATGCAAAAAAATCGTATCCAAGACACTAAAAAAAAAAAATTCAATTCAAAAATATTTAATTCATCTTTCTATGGAGGTCAACAAAATTCCCATCTGATAGAGAAACCAAGAGTAAAGGATATTCCGCTCAAACATAACTTTTGATATGTTGCTGCCCATGATGAGACTAACAATTAATTCCATACTTGTTGTTATCTATTCAGTCTCCTTCCCCCAGTTCTGAGCTGCTGCTTTCTGCTGAAGACATAAAAAAACTGTGTGTGAGCTTTTCTCTCTGCCTCCCCCTCCCTTCCAAGACACCTGATGTAAACAAGTCCCTGTCAGGCTGTATCTGCAACTTTGTAGCTCCTGATTCCCTTATTGATACTTCTCAAAGATTTGAAGAAGGCTGGAGTAATACGAACAGAGAGGAGGAGGAGGAGGAGTAATAGAGGAAATTCATGTAACTGGAAAATGTTATCAAACTTTCCAAGTTATAATTTTATATACAGTACTTTTATGAAAACCTGTAATGTTGAGTTTTTTCTTTTTTTATTATTTCTTTTGGTATTCTATATCCATAATCAATAGCTGTGTCTAACCCTCAGCATCATAAATTCACCACTAAAGCCAAAGCTCAAACTGTAGCCAAAGGTTTATATAATCCATAAAAGTGACTTTATATACAGCAGCAAAACCAATGGAATTAACAGAAGCAAAGAGATAATAAACAATATAAATGTATGAACTTGGCTAGAAAGAAGATGTCACCTACCAAGGCTGAACTGGGGGCTGTTTGGAGAAAAGCTGTTATTCCTCTGAAGTCTTCGATTAGATCGCTTCCCTGACCACGGGATTGAAAGCACCTGAGGCTTTGTAGGTCCTTGTCTGTATAAAAAACAGGGAAAACATGAATATAATTTTGCTTTGAGGCTGCGTTCACACATGTAGAAAGGCAATGAAAATGCAGTGTGAATGCATCCCTAATTTGCAGTTACTGATCATTTCACTGCGTTATTGCATCACTTCATTGTGGTATTTCATCATTTAATTGCCATCCTTCATTGCGTTAATGCAATGAAACTCCAGTGTGTGTGAACAAACCCTTATAGAGGGGTCAGGTTGTGAGTTAATTTAGGGTGTCTTTACACAGACAGATTCATCTGACATATTTTTGAAGCCAAAGCCAGGAACAGACTATAGACAGAGAACAGGTCATAAAGGAAAGACTGAGATTTCTTCTCTTTTCAAATCTATTTCTGGCTTGTGTGGCCGTTAACCATTATCACATGGTCTGTATGTTGTTAGTTGGAGGCACAGTGTCACAGTAACATCCACATGATGATGCCAAGAACCAAGGCTTCCCAGCAGAGCATCGCGCAGAGCATTAAACTTCACTGCACGATGTGTTTGGACATTTATTACAGAAAGAACTAACATTTTGGCAATTTATGCTCCCATAACTCTTTTCTTCCCACAAGCATCAATAAGCCTTGGGTTCCTGTATCCCTGTCACCAATTGACTGGTTGTCCCATCTTTTTTTACTATCTATTGCACAGTGCTGACGTAGGGGCAATATATGAGGGACCCCATTTTTCATGGGAAATTTTGGGGAAGGAGGAAGCCTTAGGGCGCGTTCAGACTATGGAATCTGTGCGGAGAACATCCCGAGGATTCTGCCACTCGCCCCCGAGTGCTCACATCTCCACTCATCTTCATTCTACGGTCCGGCGAATATGCGGATTTGATATGTCAATTCTTTGGGTGGATGGCGGAATTCGCCTGACCATATAAAGGAATCTATGGCACAGGCACAGTTGTAAGCGCTCGGGGGCAAGCGGCGGAATCCGTGGGATGTTCTCCGCACAGATTCCAAAGTCTGAACGCGCCCTTAAGATTGAAGCAGAAGGATAAAGTCTGGTCTCTCCTTGCAGGACTGTGCAGTCTTTTACAGCATGGTTATGGCTAGGTTCACACACTGTCATTTCCTGGCCGTTCGATGGCCGCCTTTTTGGGCGACTGTCATTTTGACTGTCATGGACATAATTTCGAAATAACGGACATCATTTGGCCTCAAAATGACGGTGGTCCAAAAAAACC
This sequence comes from Dendropsophus ebraccatus, assembly GCF_027789765.1. NCBI lineage: Eukaryota > Metazoa > Chordata > Amphibia > Anura > Hylidae > Dendropsophus > Dendropsophus ebraccatus. The sequence goes on along the minus strand of NC_091455.1, from coordinate 37,126,568 downwards.
ATTGAACAGCCAAAAAATTATGGTACATTTATTAGCACCTTACATAAATGGTATATTTCAGTGTGGACAGTAATGAAAACCTTGGAGGGTGCAGTCATGAAAGTTAAAGGGTTATGCCAGCAAAAAAATCTTTCAAATTAACTGATGTCAGAAAGTTATACAGGTTTGTAATTTCTGTAAACTCTAAATTCTTTCAGTACTCATCAGCTGCTGTATGTCCTGCAGAATATTGTGTATTCTTTCCTGTCTGACACAGTGCTTTTTGCTGCCACCTCTGTCCATGTCAGGAACTGTCCAGAGCAGGAGCAAATCCCCATAGAAAACCTCACCTGCTCTAGACAGTTCCTGACATGGACAGAGGTGGCAGCAGAGAGCACTGTGTCAGACTGAAAATAATACACCACTTTATATAGGACATACAGCAGCTGATAAGTATTGGAATATGCACAAGCCAAAAAGACAGAAATGGCTGCACATCGCACCCATGGCTGACACGAAAGCTTATTCAGCTACATTTAAAACCAACATCAGAAGTTAGTATATAATTTGGCCAAACCATATTGCCTCATGTACCACGTGCAGGTCTTCTGATACACATGAGTCCCTAACCAAAAAACATCACTGTGCCGGTCAGCGACCACAATCCCCGTAAAACGTGCGCAAGCAGAGAAGAGGGCCACGGAATGGCCCTGCAACCCCATTGTCACAGGACCAGACCCTAAAGGGCCCCCCCAGACCCCGCAGGCGCCACCGGCGGAAAAAGTGGACACCAAGCAACACAAGTGTGAACAAGCTCTTACCTCTCTCCATTCCTCTGCAGGTAGAATGGGAGAACGCTAGGAGATCCTCCCCTCATGTACACAGGTGCTTCCTGCTAATTTGGTTCACACGGGTCTTACAAAGCACGAGTGCTAGCCACAATGAAAAAAGGGACAGAATACATAAAATATGCACAAGCCAAAAATACAGAAATGGCTGCACATCGCACCCATGGCTGACACGAAAGCTTATTCAGCTACATTTAAAACCAACATCAGAAGTTAGTATATAATTTGGCCAAACCATATTGCCTCATGTACCACGTGCAGGTCTTCTGATACACGAGTCCCTAACCAAAAAACATCACTATGCCGGTCAGCGACCACAATCCCCGTAAAACGTGCGCAAGCAGAGAAGGGGGCCACGGAATGGCCCTGCAACCCCATTGTCACAGGACCAGACCCTAAAGGGCCCCCCCAGACTCCGCAGGCGCCACCGGCGGAAAAAGTGGATGCCAAGCAACACAAGTGTGAACAAGCTCTTACCTCTCTCCATTCCTCTGCAGGTAGAATGCAGGTAAGACCCATGTGATCCAAATTAGCAGGAAGCACCTGTGTACATAAGGGGAGGATCTCCTAATATTCTCCCATTCTACCTGCAGAGGAATGGAGAGAGAGGTAAGAGCTTGTTCACACTTGTGTTGCTTGGCGTCCACTTTTTCCGCCGGTGGCGCCTACGGGGTCCGGGGGGGGCCCTTTAGGGTCTGGTCCTGTGACAATGGGGTTGCAGGGCCATTCCGTGGCCCCCTTCTCTGCTTGCGCACATTTTGCGGGGATTGTGGTCGCTGACCGACATAGTGATGTTTTTTGGTTAGGGACTCATGTGTATCAGAAGACCTGCACGTGGTACATGAGGCAATATGGTTTGGCCAAATTATATACTAACTTCTGATGTTGGTTTTAAATGTAGCTGAATAAGCTTTTATGTCAGCCATGGGTGCGATGTGCAGTCATTTCTGTCTTTTTGGCTTGTGCATATGATAAGTATTGGAATACTTTGAAACAGAAGTATATTACAAACCTGTATAACTTTCTGACGCCAGTTGATTTAAAAGAAAAATGAACCACCAGAGTTCCTGTTTAAACTGGGGTTTAGAAAGCACCATCCACATTAAAAATCCTTGCATGCTGCACATCCTAGAATCCTCCACCTCTATTTTAAATGTGCTTTTTTATGGTTTTCAGACCTTTTTGTAGTAGAATTTTCCACTGTGTGTACTTACATTGTAGTGAGGGAAACAATACTAGGAGATATGTGCTAGCATTGAGGATGATGGCTTTAGACACTTCTGAGATTTGTGCATTAGGCATATTTCTCACTATGTACCTTGTTTTGAGTGTTTGGTGCAAGATATATAATATGACATGACATTAGACTCTGAAAGAAGAAAGGAGTTGTAGAGTGGGGAATACATATGCTTTTTTGTTTATTTTTTACACTACAATCACACATTTAAAGGGGTTATCCACCTAAAAGGGAAAAAAACTTTAATACCACCACAAAGTCCCCCTGAGTATTTTGACCCGTCTCCTGTCTTTCTAGCTGCTGCCATTCCTGAGTTACAAGTTTTTCTAAAAGCCGATCTATAACCAAGATAGGAAACTACATTTCCCATCATGCATCTCCCTGATTGGTCCATTTGTGTACTCGCCCCCTTAGCTTTCTTTTTTTTCACTGATTTTGCATATCACCACCCCAGTATGTATTCCATACTAGCTGATGATGTAGCAAAGCTGACGCACGCATGGTGTAGCCTTGTGCTGCATAACAGGCCTCTGTTTACCGGGGGTGGGGGTGTAGTATACATCTCTGCTTGCTGACTGTGAATAAAAACATTCTAGTTCCATCCAGACTCTAAGATCATCCATAACACTTACAATATACAGAGCTGTGACACAAAGACAGGTAGATATGCCTGCATTCACTGACAGCAAGCAGAGATGGAACTATAACTTTTCATAATACAGAAACCTAGGCTCAGGGACACATGTAAGTATATGGAAGCAGCACAGGAGCATGGAGATGCAGATGATGTCAAAACACAGCTAACCCGGCCCCCAGAGAGGAGATCACATGTCTTGTGACTACAAACGGAGGGGGGAAGAGGGAGCTGAGCGTGGTCAGAGTGGACCTTGAGTAGAGGATTTTAGACATCCAGAGTCAATAAGAATGAGAAAAAAAACAGGTAAAGGGTGCAAGATAGTTTATACATGAATATTAGACATAGAGTGGTATTGGGAAGGCGGATTGTTTAGAATATTGTTTTTGTTACCCAGTTAACCCCTTTAAGAAGCAGTCCAAGTTTTTTTTTAGCCTACATATTCACTATCACTAGTCCAACAGTTCCATCTGTTTCATTCCAACTCTGCAGCATCAATGCATTTCATTACTATAATCGGGTCATGTGATCACCAGCCTGATCCCTTAAAGGAGAAGTCCGGCCAAAATTTATTTTTTATATGTTATTACTTATGGAAAGTTATACAATTTTCTAATGTACATTAATTATGGGAAATGCTCATATACTGCTATTTCCCTTAATTTAGTGTACTAGGAAGTGTTAAAATTCTCTGAAAAGCAGTGACGTCACGACGAATGGTGTAATTCCTATGAAGTGTCCAGCAGGGGGCGCTCTCTATATATAGAAGTCAATGAGTACCATTGACTTCTATATATAATGCGCCCCTGCTGGACACTCCATTGGAATTACAATGGATGTGTGTATGTAATGTAATGTTATGTACTGTACTTTGAGATTGAATACATTTATGGAATACTTTGGGGAGCAAGTGTCCTTGCTCCCCAAAGTATCCCATAAATGTATTCATTAAATAAATTTGCAGGGCACCGAGCAGGGAGGGAGAGAAGTGCCATCTACCTCCCCCTCCCTGCTCGGTGCTGGGCACATATACAAAGTACTACTCCCCCATAATCTGCAGATAATGGGGGAATAGTACCTGTGCTATCTATCGCCGCCCGCGCCGCCGCTCACAGAAGTGCCGCTCTTCATGCCCCCTCCTCCTCCGCTCCCCCTCCTCCTCCCGGCTTCAAACACTATGGCGCCGCTGACTCCCACCCGCCCGTGCTGCTCCTCACACTATGCGGCCGGCCGCTGCTCTCTGCTCCTGCATGCCGGCCGCGTCAGCCCTTACCCACCCCGGCCGGGAGCACGGCGCTCCCGGTGCTTCCTGGTGTCCCTGGCGGCTGGGAGTTAGTGGCACCATAGTGTTTGAAGCCGGGAGGAGGAGGGGGTATGAAGAGCGGCACTTCTGTGAGCGGCGGCGCGGGCGGCGATGGATAGCACAGGTACTACTCCCCCATTATCTGCAGATAATTGAGGAGTAGTACTTTGTATATGTGCCCAGCACCGAGCAGGGAGGGGGGAGGTAGATGGCACTTCTCTCCCTCCCTGCTCGGTGCCCTGCAAATGTATTTATTGAATACATTTATGGGATACTTTGGGGAGCAAGGACACTTGCTCCCCAAAGTATTCCATAAATGTATTAAATCGCAAAGTACAGTACATAACATTACATACACACATCCATTGTAATTCCAATGGAGTGTCCAGCAGGGGCGCACTATATATAGAAGTCAATGGTACTTATTGACTTCTATATATAGAGCGCCCCCTGCTGGACACTCCATAGGAATTACACCATTCGTTGTGACGTCACTGCTTTTGAGAGAATTCTAACACTTCCTGATACACTAAATTAAGGGAAATAGCAGTATATGAGCATTTCCCATAATTAATGTACATTAGAAAATTGTATAACTTTCCATAAGTAATAACATATAAAAAATAAATTTTGGCCAAACTTCTCCTTTAAGAAAACCGTAGTGTTTAATGTGTCAGAGTACATAGTCTGTCCTGTGTCAGCTGACTTTCTGTGAACTACACGATGACATCATCACCTATGAGATCAAAGTAGCAGAACCTTTCATTATTGCATAGTTTAATTTACATAACATGGCAAATAGAGCTTTAACCAAGTAATATCTTATATACAGCCTCATCTAGATCTAGATAGGAGGTCACATCATGTTTTATTGCTTAAAACCATTTGTAATATTTCATTTTCATAGCAGATGTCGCACAAGGCTCTGGAACAGACAACCGCACCTGCTAACACCCCGAAAAGGAAGGTGGAGAGGATGGAGAGGCAGCATTAGCATACATGATTGCTTTTAATCACCGCAGAACATGTTCCTGAGATTTGCCTAATTGCAAACCTCTTAGCTTCTCAGTCAGCTATTATAGAAAAAAATATCTCTGGATGCTGGAGGATGTGTGACAGCGAGCTGGACCCATCACAGAAACAGAGACGACTACAGGAGGTTAAGTAGGGGATTCTATTTAAGACCAAATGAATCAATGCTAGGTAGTGTATATTATATATATCTTTGTAGTGATACCTCGATTTAAGAGTAACTTGGATTGAGAGCGGTTTTGCAAGAAGAGATCACAGTTTTTCAAAATTGTAACTTGGTTAAGAAGCATTGCTTTAGAGCTCCCTGTACTGGGTGGGAGGGGGAGTGGGGGAGGTGCATGGTCTGCACAGCGGGGTCTACAGCACTGTACTATGACCCAGGAAGTCTCCCTCACCTCCCAAATCATAGCAGATCCACTTCAGGCTGGGGCTTACATCAGGGGACAGGACTGTGGAGGTAATCTCTCCATAGCTGTAACCCTTTTCTGCCTGGACAGAGAGTACTGAATTCACAGTCCCACATCTGCCCTGCTCATTCCTTCATACTCCCTGCAGTCTCTGTCAGTCCTTGTATTTCCCATCCTTTCCATTCCTGCTATAATGTGTCTGCACTCACTGAGCGATACACACTGCTTCTATAATGTGCCTGCACTCACACTCAGCCATTCACACTACTGAATAGAGAAGTTTCTGTCACTGTCCTGCTGCACACCTCTGTGATTCTCACTTCCTGATTGGTCCAAGCTGACCACACACCCCTTCCCCATTGCTGTCATGTGACCACACAGACCTCTGACAGTAGCCCTGCTTCTCTATTCTAGCCTCTTGTACTACCCTACAGCATTATGGGGATCTGCAGTTATTTCCTGATATCTACAAACTGCTGCTGTATTTTCAGGTTTATGCACATACTATACATTATACACCACATGCTGATTGCTATACTGTACAGGAACTTATAATATCACATTGAGCTGTTTCTAAATGTTTGTTTCATTTGTTTTACATGTTTTACATTTTTGGGGTGTGGAACCAATTGTCTGCATATCAGTGATTTCTTATGGGAAAATCTGCTTTGGTGTAAGAGTGGATTTGGATTACAAGCACAGTCCCGGAACGAATTATGCTCGTAATCCAAGGCACCACTGTATATATGTGGTGGATAGGCCATTATAATCTTGGGACCTGTCACCTTGACTTTCTAGTAAATATTTGAATTTTACATTAAATAATTCCGGATCTTCTCCTTTTGTGCCGTTCCTCTGTTATTCCTCCTGGAAATGGATGAATTATGTGTTAAAAGAGTGTTACTGTTTCTCATGTCTGTGGGACATGTATCTATACTTTGCACTGACTGGGCAAAGTCAGAGTGTATGTGGACGCACCCTACTGACATGGGGGGTGGCAACGCCCACTTGTCAGTTTAGTCATACATTTCCAAGGAAGAATGACGATGGCATAAACAGAGCTCCAGAATGGTTATTACATTCAGAATACAAATATTTACGATTAGGCAATTCGGATAAACGGTGATAGGTCCTCTAGATCCTGAGAAATATTGCTTATTTTCTAGAGAAGACCATATGTACATGATTCTCTGAGCCAACAGGTTAGCCTTTAATAACCCTCAGCAGCACCTCCTGTCACACATAGAGAAGCCTTATTCTTGTTGACCACCAGGAAGTGAAAAATATTTCAGAACTAGTCCTGCTCTCAGTTTGAGAGGTGGCTACAACTGTATATGGTCTATTTAAGATCTTATACCTAACGGCTCAGATCTCTGGGTGGCAGCCTGCAAATGCATCCTCGTCCTCTAGCCTTTCCTCCCCCTTCCCTGTGCAAGGACCTCGGCACTGGTCACAGAGCATGTCTGGATAATTCTCCCTTAGAAATTTAGAGGGCAACCTCTAAGGTATTGTTTACTAAGTCTATGGGGCTTCCTGTAAAGCATATCTGCTGTGCGAAAACCCCACGCTAGTTGGCTGCACCCAATAAGATGTGATCGGGTGATTCACAATAGGTAATGGTGGCAGTTCCCTTCCTCCTCCTACTCCTCCTCTTCTTCCCTGCCCAATGTCCTTCACATGTCAATGATCCTGCCTAGAAAACTCTCCTACAGAAGTCAATGAACATCTCTAAAGGGTCTATCTCTGAATGCTGTAAAGGACAGCTAAGGCAAGTTGACTGCCACCATGATCATCTACAGGAAATAGAATAAAAAAATTCTGAAGTCAAAAAATTAAAACTGATAAGATGCAGTGGCATACCTTAGCATAGAGGCAGACCACGCACTTTCTATTGGGCCCGACATACAGGGGGGCCTGGTCAGGGAATACATTTATACAAATTTAGCATCTTGTAGATGGAGATAGTCAGGACTGAGGAGAGGGTCCCAAGTCCGAAAATAGAATTTAAAATTTTTTTTTTTTTTTACTATTGGAAAACAACATTTATTAATTATTTTTAATTAGTAAAAATATTGTGCTCACAAGTACAAGTTTTCTAACATGGAGATAAGAAAAGAAGACTATAACCATGTCTGGAATCAACAGTTCCAACAAGGATATTTGCAAACCAGTCAAGGTACGTTCCACATGGTTACCAGAGCGTGCTGAAAATCACGCAGCGAGGCCTGAAAGTGTCTGGTCTGATGTGTCGACAACCTCCGGAAATAGGGACCATAAGGAATTCTCCATTCATATATCATTCTTGAAAAAGCAAAATCCCATAGTAACCTGCCGCCTCTTTACGGAGTCTCTTTTACGCCGCTTCTGATATACGATTATGAAATAGCATTTGATCTGTTTTTGCATCACGACTTGTTAAGCTTCAGAGTAAGGATGACATAGCAGTAAGTTATTGTTAATGAATTAGACAGCAATGTATTATGCAACCTTCATTACAATGCATGAGATTTGCTTCCATTAATTATAAATTGCGGTGCTCAGTTTCCTTTTGTCTGAATTCATTTTATGTGAAAGCTACAAAGTGTAAAAGAGATAGAAAAAGAGTAGTAAGAAGTAAGAAGAGGCAGAATGAATGGTAGTTCAGTCTAGGAATCAATGGACATTCCCATTAGTACAGTCCTTGGAGCTGAAGATTTACTGCGGTAACCTAGGGATGACTCTAGTATGAACTAGTTGACAAAATAAATATCATTTTGAGTGGCATTTATGCTGACTAGTCAAGTCAATGAAATCAATTTCAGTGATTGTTTTGATGACAAAACAATGGGCAACTATCAGGTACATTCGCTTTAACATGACCCACTGATAGATCAGCGCCGACACTGGTTCCCGTGTACGGCACCATTGCATCCACGGGTACCAGGCTGGGGCTGAAGCACTGGAGGCGGGCCGGCCCGCATCCAGTGGGAGTAATCCCCCGCCCCTCTATGATGCGGCTCCATTAGAATGAATGGAGCCATGTGGGTCATGTTAAAGCGAATGTACCTGATGGTACATTCACTTTAGAAGTCAATGGAAACACGTAAACTCTAATGGTTATTGTGTAAATGGGCCTTAAAAGGGGTTATTTAGTTAGGTAAAATGTAAGTTGAATCATCCCCCCTCCTGGAGACTAAGAATTCATTCCAAACTTGTTATTTCTTTTTTTCAGTCTCCTTCCCTCAATTCTGAGCTGCTGCTTTCTGCTAAAGATGCAGAAAACTGTGTGAGCTTTTTGTGTCTTCAGCAGAATGTGTCTTCAGCAGAATGTGTCTTCAGCAGAAAGCAGCAGCTCAGAACTGGGGGAAGGAGACTGAAAAGATAATAACAAGTATGGAACGAATTGTTAGTCTCCAGGAGGGGGGATGATTTAACATATATTTTACCTACCTTTAAAGGTTATCCCCATTTGGACATTTATGGGTCCCACTTCTGAGACCCACATCTATCTTGAGATCAAGCCCGCCAGCCTGGTTGCAGCCATTAGAGGTGGTCAGGAAGCCAACAATATCTGAGCCATCTTGCTGATCGGTGCTCACTTCCAGCAAAGGTTAGGTGTGTCAAACCATCCTAACTCCCATTATCGCTAGTAGGAATTGCATAAATAACATAGCTCATGGTGCTGCATTGTGAACGCAACTTTGAAACCCTTATTGGAGTTACACAATCTGTGCAGAACAGCCTCTTCAGTTGTTTTTAATTTCCTGACTATCTCTGGCACCATAACCAGGCTAGAATGGGTTGAGGAGTTCCCAAAGGTCGGGTCCTAGAGGTGGGACACACATCCTTCAAGCATGTTCTGTAGCTACGCCATAGATTTCCCAAATGGGAACACCCCTTTAAAACTAGGAAAGCAGAGAAAAGAGAAGAGATAGCAAAGTACTGATACAGTGTAGAAAGCAACTTGTTGAGACCACCCTCACATAGACTACATTTTTCTGTGATAGATTTTGAAGTTTCCCATCTACTGTGTATTTTAGTATCTTCTATGAGCGGACCCCCACCTCTGAAGACGATAGTCACTGTAATTGTAGAGGTTTTATTGTAGAATAGAAAAGGACAGATAGTGTATAGCAGAAGTAAAGAACCAAGAGAGGATTGCAGAAGAAAAGTGATACAGGAGTTTACACAGGGTAGTATTAGAAAGTATTCACACCTATAGAAGATAATAAAGGGAGAAGTAATATGGAAGAGAAGGCGGGGGATGGAGAGACGGCGGAAAAAGAAATGGGGGAATGATACAAGCTTTACATGGTAGGCAAAGTGATGGAGATAAGAAACGTTCATAAGACAAGAGATCAGCACAGAAAATATACAACACTCCATCGGAAGAATAGAGCGTGGAGAGAAGCTGGGACACCGAGAAAACATGGCAGAGAGAAGGACAAGTCATATACAGAAGAGAAGAACGAGAACAGCCAGAAGATGAAGGTGTAAAGAAAAGAGAGCAGTACAGAAGGAGACGGCAGTGGAGAGATGTGATACATAGAGAGAAGCTAGACAGTAAGAGGAGTGTAAAGAGAGAGGAAGAGGCAAGTATAGAGAAAGAGGAAGAGGAGTGTGTAGAGAGAAGAAGAGGAATGTATAGAGAGAGAGGAAGAGGAGTGTGTAGAGAGAGGAAGAGGAATGTATAGAGAGAGAGGAAGAGGAGTGTATAGAGAGAGGAAGAGGAGTGTGTAGAGAGAGGAAGAGGAATGTATAGAGAGAGAGGAAGAGGAATGTATAGAGAGAGAGAGAGAGAGAGAGAGAGAGAGAGAGAGAGAGAGAGAAAGGAGTATATAGAAAGAGGAAGGGGAGATTATAGAGAGAGGGAGGAAGAAGTGTGTATAGTGAGAGGAAGAGGAGTGTGTAGAGAGAGGAAGAGGAATGTATAGAGAGAGAGGAAGAGGAATGTATAGAGAGAGGAAGAGGAGTGTATAGAGAGAGGAAGAGGAGTGTATAGAGAGAGAGAAAGGAGTATATAGAAAGAGGAAGGGGAGATTATAGAGAGAGGGAGGAAGAGGTGTGTATAGTGAGAGGAAGAGGAGTGTTTCGAGAGAGGAAGGGGAGAGTGTAGAGAGAGGAAGAGGAGTGTTTAGAGAAGAAGGGGAGAGTATAGAGAGAGGAAGATGTGTGTATAGTGAGAGGAAGAGGAGTGTATAGAAAGGAGAAGTGTATATAGAGAAGCTAGAGAAATCTAATAAGTAGAGAAAAGAAAGAAGAAAAGAACAGAAGAAACAGAATAGGCATCTATAGAGGTATTTGGGAGATTATGCATGAAATATAAACAGCATAAAAACACTACATATTGCTTATTTATTGTGAAATTGGGAAAGAACACTGTATATTGCTCATATAATAGCATAGTGGAGAGAACACAATCTACAGATGTGTTCCTCCTCACATGTCTTTTAGGCTTGACAAAAAAAACTATGATTTTACAGTAATGTCAGGAGATGTTTGTGCTACTTGTGATGTGGTTTGCAGCCTGTTTAGGGGTGGGGGGTTGGCGGCTTCTTAGAATGTCAACCTAATGTATTGACTGGGGTCATTGATGAAACTTACAGAAAGATAAGGGTGGACACATCTGTCTTACTGATGTATTGGGATAGTGCAAGCAACAGTAGTGAGATACTGCTTGTGTGGTGTTCACTCAATCGGTCATTTGCTAGCTGGTAACATGTGACGCCACTTCTATGGTGGCTGGTCGGGGATTAGCTCAGCCAGATGTTAGGTTGGCATGCACCAGTGCCAGTTGGGCATACAGGTATGGTAACACACCTGCTTTTATTTTAGATAGGCTGTCTATACCCTTTTCCCTGTAGTCAGTAACCTTCCGGGCTGTTTGGGGGTCCCTTGAGCACTTATCACGGTGGTCCAGAGTGGAGTTGTGACCCACACCCGGACTTTTGGTACCACCACCCACAGAAAGAGAAATGACCCAAGGAGGATGCAATGGCTGTGTAGGTGCTTAGTGAATAACCACTGAGTCCAATTAGAATAAGTAAACTTTTTCTTTACTGCAGGAAGGCTTAATGCAGTGATATACAGTAGGATCTTGACTTGATTGTATCCTTAAATCTTTACCAACCCTATCTGTGCTGGGAGTTTAGAGAAAGAGGCATAGTCGTGCTGAGAGGTAGAAGAGGTTCAGAGAAGTAGAAAGGAGGATGTCGAGAGAGTCCCAACCCAGGGTAGAAATGTGCTCTGCCGGAACTTTAGAAGGAGAATAGGTAGAATACATGAGAGTAGAGAGAATACTTGTGCCCGTTTTTTGACTCTTTGGTCTTTGCACCACCTATTGCCCACCAGTGTCAGGCAACCCATCCTAAAGGGTGACACAAGCCCCAGACCTCGTTACCTGGGATGAGCAGAGAGGTCAGAGTTCTCTGATGATACCCAAGCTGCGAGATAGAGTACGTAGGCTTCTAGCAACTTTGCTCTATCTGGATCAGTTCTTTACTTCTGTTGGATACTGTCCTGCACTTTTAGACTGGTTCTCGGCATGGGTTGGGGTGATGCCTGACTTGTCCTCTCTAAGTGTGCGTTCAGCACTGCATAGTGTATAGAAGTGCCGCTTTCAAGAAACAAGTGCTAAGGTGTCTCATGTCCGTCCGTTCTCTACAGAGACCAACCAACTACAGTCCACAGGGGACCTGGCAGAAGCCAGGGCCCTCCTTGGCTCCTACAGGGACCTTTCTGGCTTGCGTCCTTCCTCTACAACAGGCAGAGTAAGACTCACTAAGGTGTGGCTACACTTCCTTTCCCCATGTGACCTCCTTCTACAGCATTTGTAAGGTGTGCTGTGAGTGAGTGAGAAGAGAGTGCAAGAGAAAGAGAAGGGTAGAGATAGGTAGAAAAAAGAAAGAACTCCCATTGGTGCAAAGATCCAAAAAAACAATAACCCTTTAGTTACATGTAGCTGCGCAATACTTAGGTACACAATATACATACTAGTGACATCTTGTGGCAAAACTTAGGTACTACTTCATTACCACTTTTACTTTGAAGTACAGACTTTTGCGAGGGTTGCAAAGACTAGAAACACCAGTGGTGAGACACCACACTTGTATACCAGAATAGTGGAAAGACTGCAACACATCATATATTGGCATAATGGAGAAAATACTATACAGTATATGGGTCATGTTTTGGAATACTGCTCTTATATTGGGGTAGTGATGAAAACACTATATACTACTGGTACATTATATATTGCTCACACATGTATAATACTGTAGAGATACTATACTACACAGGTGTACTAGAAAGAATACTAGTGTAGCATGTGCTACATATGGGGTAAGATAGATAGATGATAGACAGATGATAGATAGATAGATAGATAGATAGATAGATAGAATACTTAAGATCACTATATATTATTCATATATTTAAGTGGGTGACAGAACAATCAATCTTGTTAATATTATGTTGGCATAGGCAAAATAACACTATGTCTTACTTATATACTGGAGAACACTATTTCATATATTTGGATATTGAGATATTGCTCATATACTGGGGTAATGGAAGGAGTAATACATTTCATATTTACTGATCATATTTGGGGATAGTGTATACACAATGTTCATCATGTTCATATATTGGACTATTATTTTTAATTTGAAGTAGGGAAGAGAACATTATATATTGTACTATATATGTGAGTTTTGGAGAACACTTTATATTAGGTATATCTTTGTATATTGGTATACTGCTCTTATATCGTGGTAGTGGAGAGAGCGTTTTATGCCGCAGGTTGTGCAGATCCTGTGTGAGGTCTCCCAGTCCACTGCTGCTTAGTTAACATGTTTAGATTTATTCTTGGGCATTGCATTATTTATGGAGAATGGAGGCAGGATCCGGAGGGTATTGTCATTAATCCAAATGCTTCTCCTAGTAAACTGCAAGAAACAAGATGCGTGGTCACATTTCTATTTTCAATTTACAAATAATGCAGAATAGGACCAGGAAAGAACGAACGTGTCTGTAGATGAGTCAGAGGATTTTCCTTAAGGGCAAAGGAGAGAAAATAGAGCAGGGAGCCGAGGGATGTGGATACAGATGTGAATACAGATGTCAGAAAAATCTATAGCTTTTAATACATGCCCTTGTTTTCAGAAGCAGTATGATAATCCTGGTGTGTGAATATCCTTAGTATTCCTGCCATGCTTGAGGAAAGATCTGAAAAAGGCAATGAGCCTCATTCATCAATATTGTCTAATAGAGATGAGTAGTGTTAAGCGAACATTCTCTGACCCAGAATGCTCGGTATTTAACTCCCAGCGTCTGGAGCAGTTGGATGCTGCCCTATGGCTGTATCCATATTTTCCAGGACTCCCTAGGGCGGCATCCAACCTCTCAGGCCGACAAGAGTCAAACGCCGAGTGATCCAGATCAGAGAATGTTGCCCAATCCAAACAGTTCGACAAATTTGCTCAACACTAAAGATGAGCGAAACTTTGCCTATTGGTAATGGTCAATATCACTATTAGGCTATGTTCACACTACATAAGTTTCATAATAATCACGTCCGCTGTTGCCGATTTGCAACAATGGCCATGTTTACTACGAAACGTATGTGGTGCTGCCATCTATGGAATCCTGGCCGCAGTGTATACCCATAGTATACTCTCCGGTTGGGATCCCTAACAGCGCCGCAAAAAAACTGACATGTCCGGTTTCTGCGGTTTCCATTCACTGAATAGCGGCTTCAGAAAACCTGTCAGTACACACAATGGAGCATGCGGCTCCGGCCGCACGCTTTATTGTGTGCAGAAGCATTGGGATGTGGGCGCGCACTTGGCCTTACAGAGCTGAACTGAAAATGAAGGTTGAGGTCTGGATTTATATTTGAACATTTCATACACTGATGTATCTTATGTGGCATACGTGGTGGTGTTATAGGAAACTCCACCACCAATGAGTTTTGCTTTGCCCCATTGTCTAACAGAAAAACTCACCTTGTTGCCCATGGGAAGCTGGGAGCCAGGAGCCCTTGCACATGACCTAGCTGGTATGGCACAGCCAACAAAAAGTCTAGCCCCGAGTTAACACGGGGTAGTATAAAAAAGTTTAAAGATCCACAATTTTTAAACAGCACTGAAATACCTTGGCACTGCCAACATGTGTTACTGTTTTCGTCATATGTAGGGTGAATTATGGCAGACTTCTCAAGCCTTAGGGCCCTATTACACGGAAAGTTTATTGTGCAGAAAATTGTTATATAGTTTGAATTTAAGGAATAATCTTTCTGTGTGTATGCAGGCCACAATTACACAACTAACAAATATTCTCTCGTATGTCATTGATTGGATCTTTTGAGCTGACCATAAAATCATTGTTAATTGTTTGCTAATCGTTCAGTGTATGTAAATATCGTTCATTATTCTTAGAGATGAGCAAATCACTCAATTAAAGGAAGCAGCACTTTGTTTGATCAGCACTCTGCTCATCAACCCGCCAGCCTTTCAGTGCTACTCCTATCCCTGCCGCTCCACCGTGGGTGCCGGGAAAAGCTGGGTCCAATCTAGGGAAACTGGGAGAAGTTAATTGGAGAAAACGAAAAATCATTTTGTCTAATAGGACCCTTAGGTGGTGCTCAACATCAAAGACATAGGCCACTTGTACCAAATCCAAAAAGAACAGACGTGGGACTCACCAATAAGATGCAAATAAAGAGGAAAATGTGTCCCATAGTTCCAAGTGGGTAGTCAACATTCAAGAACCATTTGGAATTATGAAATACATTTTTCTATGTATTTGTATCCTATTAGTGAGTTCTTATCGTCTGTTCTTTTTGGATTTCTTACTCTTATAGAATCTATTCAAGAAAGAAGTCAGACAGAAGAGAAGGATAAAACCTGAAAAACTAGAAAACAATCCGAAAACCACTTGAATTTATGGATATTTGATGACCACACAAACTTTTGTTGCAACTTCTTGAATCTGATGGGTGTAACAATCGCCGATGTAGATCTGATGGACCGCCGCTAGCAATGGTGTAAACCGCACCAGGGAGTGGAGTCTAAGGGGCAGCTGGTCTTTACCAGAGCTTACCATAAGGCAGGATGGGCTTGCTGCGGTAGGCGACCCCCAGGTCACTACCCCTGGCTTGCTGGCAGTGGCGGGACTGAGAGCAAAGTAGACAGATCAGCAGCAGCAGGGAGCTATGCAGACAGAACATGGGCAGGATACATGGGCAGGATATTTTAATAGGTTGGGGGTACAGGCTGGGATCACAATACTTGGGACAAGCAAGAAGCAACGCCAACAAGGGAGCCATGACAGAGCTGGCCTTTTATACATACATACATACAGGTTGGTGATTGTAGCCATCTAGGAGTGCACTGGCCCTTTAAATCTGAGTGAGTCAGTGCTCTAGGAGGCAGGGATCTGCGCACCGGCTAGAACGAGACAGACAGGAAGTGGGAAGAGGTAAGGTACCCCGAGAACAGGCTGAACTGAGAGCGTCTCCAACCCCTGTCATGTGAACTGGGGTGTCCGCTACACAAGAGGCGCTGGAGGAGTGGCCTGGGGCACGGGTCGCCAATGGACAAAAATAATGGTGATAATCGTAGCACATATAATGGCACATATAGTCGTAAACTGCTTGGTAAATTTGGGCCAATGCTTAAAAAGTAGAGCTAAAACTACACACCAAGCACTATAGCACCCTGGGTATCTAAGTCGCCATTGCTCAGCTGGAAAGCTTTTACGCTTCATACAAGGAAAACTTTGTTCCTGTCTTGTGCCTTTGCTTCTGTAGTCTGGGATTTGCAAGGCAGATTATTCTCTGAGGCAAAAGTGATTGGTTCTAGGTGTAAAAAGACATTCCATAGAGTTGTCAAGTGCTCATGGTTATGTTCAGAGACTTCAAAGCCCCGTCTCCTAACACCTACAGTTTATTCGAATATTTAAAGAGTAAGGAAGTAAGGACAGAGCGGCATCCTTATGTGTCACACATGTCACTTTACTGAGATGAATAACACCCCCGGAATAGCTGAAGCGTCTCTAATAAAGGGTATACAGCCTGGAGCCCAATTTGTGTTATCCAAGAGACCAAGATACTTGTCACACAATCAACAAAGGGGTAAGAGAGGAAACGAAGACTAGAAAAGTTTTAAAGCAGAATAGAAAAGAAGTGTTAGCAAGGAGGGAATATATTGTAAGTGAAGCCGTACATGGTTTATAAGAGTCGTCCTTCTTGGCATGGGTCTGTGGTTCCATACATAACTGCTTACAAAGGGATGGTATGAGTACTCGCTAAATATGGGACGACAAAGCCTCCGAAACGTCTATGAAACCCGATCACAAACATTAGTTTTCACTTTTGCATCTTACTGTAGCTTTTTCCCCTTGACTTTTAGAAGCCATAAAAAGTATGGTGTCTTCAATTGTACTTGGCATTTGTTATTTTTTCTCTGTACGCAGTTCACTATGTGGGATAAATAACATTAGATTTTGTTCGTTTGGACAATATCGCATGCAACTATGTCAGGTATTTCTTTAGTATTTTTATTATGGGAATTTTTTTTAATATTTTTTAAAAACATTTTTAAACTTTGTTCTACACTGTCTTTGTCCCCCAAGGCTACTTGTATGAACAATCATTTAATTGCTTATTCAGATGTATGTAATACTATAGTATTAGATTGATCTATTTGGCATTGTGGCAGGCTGTACCGGTGGCTCAGTCATGGCAGTCATGGAGGCCTAGTACAGGTTTGGGCTCCTATGACAATAGAGCAGCTTGTCGTGGTGAGTTGCTTTGACCCCTATACCACCAACACAGTTAGATGGATGGCAAATGAAATCGCTTTGTGCTGGCTATTGTCTGCTGCTGAAAGCAGGGGTTGTCAAAGGAACAAAAGATGGTGATTCCAAGTCTTGGAAGTAAGTAATCCAAGATGTGAAGAGAGCGGTCATCATGTGCGGGTGAAACTGTGCCTGTACATGATGTCCAATAGTTGCACCATGTCCCTAATGTTGCTATGAATGTTACCACTTAAATAGACTCTGTCATTAGATTTATGCTGTCCTATCTGAGGGACCATTCACACTACGGAATTGTCACCGAAATTCAGTGCAGAATCCCCCCCCTGCATGCGGACTCGGTGCCGAATCCTGCCTTCTATCTGTTTGAATGAGAGGGCTCGCTTGCCTCTGCTCAAAGAATTGACATGTCAATTGATGATTCCATAGTGTGAACGGGCCCTAAGGGTAGCATAAACTAGTGACAGAAGCTGAACAGTATGCTGTATCACTTACATTGCTTTGTGCAGCTGATTTGGAGATATACCGCTAAATACCAACCACTCTGAGCATGGCAAACTAGTCCTCTCCATTATGTGTGTGTGCCCTCAGTCCTTGATATTAATGAGCACCAGCACACTCTGCTCACTGGCTGCTGATTGGCAGTTATCTATCTATGTTGTCTATAAGGAAACAGCCGTCATTCCACATCTGGAGGGTGCAGAAAGAGGTGCAGCACAAAGCCTATTCTCCTGAATATAAGGACAGCAAGCAGAGATCTTAAAAATCATGAAGAGCCCATCCCAATTACTGCACAATGTATGGAGCTGTCTGCTTCTGGCTCTGTATTTTGTATATGCGAGTGATGTGACTCTGGCAAACAGGGTGTCAAGTCCTCACTGATCAGATATTGGTAGCCTAT
Source organism: Dendropsophus ebraccatus (assembly GCF_027789765.1). Taxonomy (NCBI): domain Eukaryota; kingdom Metazoa; phylum Chordata; class Amphibia; order Anura; family Hylidae; genus Dendropsophus; species Dendropsophus ebraccatus. Next base: position 37,108,431 of record NC_091455.1, on the reverse strand, counting down.
CTGGAGAATAGGCCATCAATGAAAAAGACCAAGAATACCCCTTTAACTATTAGCTCAGAACACAGTTACAGTACAACCATTTATGATAAAGTAACACTGAGGGTTCTATTAGACTAAGCAATTTTTAACAATAAACTTTAGCAAATGAGAGGTACTTGAAATCGTTCACCATATTACACAGAGCGATAGTCATTATGATCATTACTACAATTGTTTACTCCACGTGATCCTAGCACATGGGACATTACTCCCTGTTACCTCACACACACAGGAGCTTCCTTTTACCTCACACAACCCTTAATGGACTCCCTTCCTGATTCTTCTATGCCCCTCCTCTCCCAGCATGCACAGTACATCTCTTACTGTTAACTCCCTCACTGCTGTACAACTAGCAATGTTGTGTGCTGGCACTACTGTCATTCTCTAACTGCCAGACAGAGGTAACTAGTTAACCCTTGACAGTGACAGTCAAGCTTACCCTGGGTCATATATCCACCGACATAGATAGATTAGAAAAAGAGAGAGATGAAACAAGTGTTTCCTTTACTTTCCCCTATACAGCTCTGGGAGCTGTCACTGTCCTGTTATTTCCCTGCCCCTTGGCCAGGTGCTCACTGATTTGTGTGATGTCAGTGGTGCTAGCAATGCAGCGTGTGGCTGAAGCAGGGTTTTCTTCGGCCGTTATTCAATGAATAGCGGCCGCCGAAAACTGACATGTCATTTTTTTTTTGCGGCGCCGGTAGCAGCACTACGTGAGTTCCATACTAATCACGGCCGTTGTTGCTAATCGGCAACAACGGCCACGATTACTACGGAACTTATGTAGTGTGAACATAGGCTCAGGGTGTAAGTCAGGATGTGCTGCAGACAAATGGTCCATTTCATGTAATAGAAACCTATTACAAACAAGCTTAGATTAAGGGTAGGAATTAGAGTGGTGTACCCCTTTAAACCAAGTTTCCATCCAAATGTTTAGAGAAAAACAGGCCATCTATAAGGTAGAGTAAGATGCTTACATGGCGATGTGTCTGCATAAACCAGTACAGTACCTCTCCTGGCGGGTCTGCTCCTCGGTTGTTTCCATGGCACATTCTAATGAGTTCTGTAGAGACTGCAGCTGGTTCAATGTTTCTTTCAACAAAAAGCGTGTCACAAACTGTTCCAGTTTCGAAGCGTTCTGATATTGCTGAAACGAAGCAGAGACTCGTGTGAGACATGAATGACTTTATATTGTTCCAAAATGCAATTAAATGTGGAGCTCTCCGAGCCGCTCTTCCCTTTGTACTGAGACTTTACAAGACTAATCGGTAGAGCGGAAGGTGGAGAATTCTGCAGATATTAACATGAACAAAAATGTAAGTAATAATTGTCGGAGATGTGCTGTATGCTTCACTGTGATCATTTCAAGGACTCTTTACAGACATCAAAGTCCTATATTTAAAGGGGTTATCCAGACTTAGAAAAACATGGCCGATCGCTTCTAGAAACAGCGCCTCTCCTGTCCTCAGTTTGGATGTGGGTATTGCAGCTCAATTCCATTAAAGTGAATAAGGTTGTAATACCACACACAACCTGAGGACAGGGGTGGTGCTGTTTTTGCAAGTAAATAGCTGTGCTTTTTTTTAGTCCTGGACGACCCCTTTGAGAGCAATGACTGTCGCATCAGATTTGCTTTTTTATATATATTTTGAGAGACCCCATTAACTTTAAGGGGTCCGTTGACATTCTGGTCTATTTCATAGCTAGAATATTGGAATATTAGCTAGAATATTGGCTGTCAAAAAAATGCAACTGCAAATCAGAACGAAGAGTACTGATGAGTTCCCATAGTGCCCAGTCTCCATTGCTCATCACTTACTGATCTGCCCAATTACTGGCCGCAGCATTGAGTAACCCCAGCCTGTGATCATATAGCTGGGTATATATATATGGGCATAGTTTTCATGGTGCCCATTGCTGCTCCTTTGATTCCTTATCAGTATGTCCAGTTGATATACCCAATGGTGATGAGGAGAAGCTTGGATTCTTGGATTCAGCGTCAGAGGGCAAAGGGGAGGAGACTAACACTAAGACTTGGGTCTGAGTCACGTCCTGATGTGACACCCTTTCCACAGGGCCCTAAACCAATTGGTTGAGATTATACTTCTGGTTCACCAAGGCCATGTCATAAAGGAGAGGGGGGGAAACAGCTTTGATTCCGTAACATCGGGGGAATAGTGCAGTCCTAAACACATGGTCACGACCAAGACAAAATCAGAAACAAAGTCAGGAGACAAGGCCAGGTCAGAGCTGGCATGGCAATAGGCTGACCTGCCCCAATGATGCCAGGGCTGGTAATCCCTGCACCCCCTGCTTGATTGATGGCACGATCCAGCACGGACCACTGTACACAAACGGATGAGACATGGCGTCTCTCATGACGTCTCTCTGTCTCTTTAACTGTACAAAAAAAGAGGGGATCTATAGGTTTATAAACAGCCATCACATTAAACAGGCCCACGGGTAGTTTACCTTAGTATGACCTAACTGCTAGGGTCTCCATACCTCACACAGAGCTGACAGAATCCCTTTAATAACTCTACCCCTATAGTTATAAATGCTTGGATTGGTGTGATCGAACAGAGAACTAAGTCCTTATGAGACAGTCCCTTTAAGTGAGGCAGACAGATGTGCACGTAGCTGGTGCTTATTGAAGTGACACAATGGCCCTCGCTGGCTCCTGACCATCTCCGTCCTGTCTTCCACTATATACAGATATTGCGCTCTGGGGGAATTGACTGTGTCACTTGCTATCTCTTAACACTGACGAGTTCTGTATTCGCCGCCTCTTGTACTGTAAAAACAAGTCATTTAACATGTCAGCTCACGTATGAGTCCGATTTAATTGTGCAGAGCAGAAGCAAATAAACCTTTATAGAAATTATCCTGCTGATGAATCCGCTGCGCATTGTGGTGCAACAAACAGATCCGCCGGGATAGAAGGTAAAGTGGAAATCTGCGCTGTATAGCAGGAATCATAGGGGAGAGAGGGAAGAGGAAGAGCTGACTGCATAATAGTACATATATCTATATACTGGCACCTTGCTGCACTCACTGTAAAAGTGTCAGAGCCAATCTGGGCTTTTCTTCTAGCACATTACTCAGAAGTACTCAACGATGTCAGTGCACGTCTGCCATATACCTGTCTGCTCCCATTTTATGTACAGGCCGGCTGATCCTTTGTGGCACATTGGAGCGCTATGCCAGAAGGGTTCAGCGGGGACAAGTGAGGAATATCTGCTGTACATGCAGAAAGTATATATGAACAGGTATGTGCAGCAGAGCCGAGTGTGCCGCTGGTGCAGCAGAGCGGAGTGTGCCGCCGGTGCAGCAGAGCGGAGTGTGCCGCCGGTGCAGCAGAGCGGAGTGTGCCGCCGGTGCAGCAGAGCGGAGTGTGCCGCCGGTGCAGCAGAGCGGAGTGTGCCGCCGGTGCAGCAGAGCGGAGTGTGCCGCCAGTGCAGCAGAGCCGAGTGTGCCGCCGGTACAGCAGAGCTGAATAGTAAATAAAAACAGGCAACATGATGAAAAGATCAGATACATATACACATAAACATAAACTGTATATATGCCCTAATATCAGTTTCCCTCATGCCACCAAACACTTCTGTCCCATTGATGAATAGGTGTTCGGGTACTATTACACAGGCTGACTACGGCCGATCATTTTAGTAAACAAGGGCCAATTTGCTAGATCGTTGCTTGTTTACTGGATCTATTAGACGGCCTGATAATAGGGAAGTAAGGGTTGCATGGATATCATTAGCAATGTCCATGCAGCCCTTGCCCAAACACCTAACGCGTTACCTCCTGGTCTTCTCGTCTGTGCTCCACAGCTTTCCGGGCCTAGCGGCTGCAACAGGGCCAAAGTGTCAGTCGAGCATGCTCGAGTTCAGCATTTGAATACCAGCGGCTGAAGAAGTTGGATGCAGCCCTAGGGAGTCCTATGGCTGTATTCATGTTTTCCACCACAGTAAAATGATCACTGATCTCAGGGAGACCATTGCCCTCTGGGAAATACAAATATGAAAAATATGAGTCTGTGGAGCCTCATTTGCAGCTTTAGGGCTTCTTCAGCCATCGGTAATCAAATGCCAAACAATCAAACTCCAGCATACTCCAGTTGGGCTCATCTCTAATAGGTCTACTTGGTCTGCACCAATATTTAGGTATGTGCTGTATGTAATAAATAATAAAAAATAAAATTGCATATGACATCCATGCTCTGTCAGGCTTCGGGATGTTACAAATGGTGGTGCACTAAACGTTTGGTGGCGGCCGAACATCCTGACGCTGTCCGGCTGCCCCTTTTGCTAGGAAGCAATTGCTATCTATGCTTTATTATTCTCCTATATGATATGTCACAAAAGAGTAAAAATTAATCTGAGCATGAAACAGAATAAATTCATAGATCGCCTAAGGGGTTACTTTATAGATGCTCTGATCTTGGATGTTTGTCAATTAGAGAATCTGTTTCATGTTTTCAGCTGCTGCCAGACTCCTTTTAATTACAAAAAGTTACAGGGAAGGATGTAGAAGCGTGTTCTGTGTACATGTCTATGATACGTGTAACTACAGTGTTTATGTATATAATGGGTGTGTGTGTGTGTGTCAAGTATCACATGATGCAGAATAAAGATGTCAGAAAATATGGTGGACAGTCTGAACCTCATACTACCACCCACATTTTGGATATAGAACAATTTAATGTTTTGGAGTTGCCAAGTCCTGACCTGACCAATAGAGATGTTCTGGAAGGACCTAAAGTGAGCAGTCTATGGATTCCGTCGCTCGTATTCATTCACAGTGGTGCGCATATCCGCTTGTGCCATGTTATGAATTGACATGTCACTTCTTTCTGCGGAATGTGGAAACCGCCCACCATAGACTGGTGGCGGATATGCGCGCCGCCGTAAACGGGTTCGAGCAACGGAATTTATCTGCGCGGATTCTGTAGTGTGAACCTACCCTATGGGAGGAAAGCCACCAATGTAACTGAGCTAAAGCTTTTTTGTATAAAGGAATGGTATAAAATTCTCCCAAGCCAATATAAAGGACGAAACACCTACCAGATATGTTGGATGCAGCTATGGCTGTACAAGGGCGTCAAAGACTGAAAGCAAAGGTTCACATACTGTCACCACCCATAGATAATTAGCAAAAAATTTTTAAAAAAAGATTCTGAATGAGTCTGATATTTTTTATAATGTTTTTTTTTTTATTTATTTTGTTTGAGTTGGTTTTGTTTTAGTAGTTTTTTGTGTGTTTTCAATCCTCCGATCTGGTCATGCTTCCAGTTTCTTAAAGGGATTTTATATTTTTTTAAAAAAATCTTTAGAATAAACCATTGATATCTAGATGAGTTCTGAGAATTGGAAGTTCTGAGTCATGAATGAAGCCTGAAGAAAACCATCATGCTGGATTACTGCAGCTCAGCTCCCATTCACTTCAATAGGCCATTAATAAATAAATAAAAAGTCCTAGAAAGCCCTTTAACAGGGGAATAATATAGTCTAACCTTCTGATGATCCTGAAATCAATGCTAAAAGGTGACTTTTGTAAAGTCGGACGTATCTGCCTATCGTGAGCCTTAGTAGTCAGTGTAAAAAAAAAAAAGAATAATTTAAAATTTTTGTGATTTTTTTTCCCCATATATATGAAAACTTAATTTACACATTACACTTCTCTAATTTCAAATCTAAACATTTCCTTTATATTGGCCAGACATGGTAATGGGCCCCTACAACACTTGATGATTACAGCTCCTAGACCCCCACCGTGATGGAAGCGACCATCAGCACAGCAGGGGTCCGATCCAAAGGCAATCATCTCTTGCTGTATTGATTGCTTGTCATTGCCACAAGTGCTCGAGAGTTGTACCAATTATTAACCTGATCATTTTTATGCATCGTCAATGGCCAGACCAATTCATCTTCCAATCTTTTTTGTGTTTTATGAAGGAAATTTAACAACCTAATCTGCCGGGGGAATTGCCGCCGTTGTGTTTTTTTGTCAGTTTTTAAATTAAAAGGGAACAACAAACGCGACTTTATCTATTTCCGGGGATTTTCTGTTCCATTTTGACAAACTGCGAGGACATATCCCCGGAGTGATCTAATCAGGGGCCGATGGCTGATTATCATAGGAGATGATTTGGTATGCCGCTGATGTATCCCTTATCTTTCCATAGTTGTCATTTTCTACTCCCGCAGGAGAACGCGCGGCTTTCTCACAGATCGGCCTCGTCTACAGGGAGTACAATTATGTCTAGCTAAAACACTATTTTTTTTTGATCAGTCATAGGCAGAATCATTGGTAGGATGAAGGAGCTGCCTGTCTGTTAAACACCCACCACATACTAATCTCCAAAGGCTTGGAAGGTCTTGTTATGTTATAGTTATTAGGTCAATACCCCTGTGATATGGATCTTTATGGTCACATGTTCATAGGATAATGTCAAAAACATCAATAGTAATGCCGAGACTTGGTTGTCATCGTTGCCGTATTGAGTTCCAAAAGATGTGATTTTTTTATGTTTCTATTGATGTAAGGGGTCTTGTTTTACAGGCTTCTATAATGCTGCTTGCAATACTTTGTTCAGTCACCTTTTGCAGCTATTATGTATATTTTAATGTACCTGGACATAATCTGTTTAACTTCTCCTTTCATGTGTCTGATCCAGCCACATTTTCTGTAATGACGGTAATTTTGTAATTTTTTTACTTGTCCGGTCCGCGTGATGGATTCATTTTACTCAGTGGCTAATGGAAATGTTTGTCCATTAGGCTTCATTCAGATAGGCTGTTTTTCCTACATGATTTCATTGCCTTTTTTTTTTTTTAATTATAATAAAATATTTCACCAAAAAATTTTGAAAAATCATGGTAAAAATGGCAGCTATGCATAGAGGGTTGGGGGCCAATTTTTTTTTTCTTTCAAATCAACTGGTGCTAGAAAGTGCCAGAGATTTATAATTTTCACCTATTCAAAAAAATATCAGGTTTTCCAGTACTTATCAGCTGCTGTAAATCCTTCATGAAGTGGTGTATTCTTTCTAGTCTGGAGAGCAGGATAGGTTTTCTATGGAAATTGCTACTGCTCTGGACAGTTCCTGACATGGACAGAGGTGGCAGCAGAGAGCACTGTGTCAGAACGGAGAGAGTACACCACTTCTTGCAGGACATACAGCAGCTTAAAAGTACTTGAAGACTTTTTTTCATTTTTGTGCTATTGTTTCTTCCTCCTCGTGTTTAAAAGACCATTGCACTTGTATTATTTTACCTACAGACTTACATGAGCCCATTTTTTGTCCGCCACTAATTGCACTTTGCAATAGCAGACATAATTTTTGCATAAAATATGCTGTAATACCAGAAAAAATTACATGCGCGGTGAAATTGAAAATAAACACAATTTTGTTTTATTAGGGGGAAGGGGGGTTTGGTTTTTGTCTTTACGCTGTTCTTCCTATGGAAAACCTGACTTGTTATACTTGTTTCTCAAGCCGGTATGATTACAATGATATGTAACTTACATAACTTTATTTTATTTGATGGCTTTAAATTTAAACCTTTAAAAAAAATAAATGTTCCCCAAAATAGCTCTATGACCATGCTTATAATGCTTTTATTTCTTGGTCTATGGGGCCGTGTAAGGGGTCATTTTTTGAGCCATGATCTGTTCTTTCTATAGGTACCTTGATTGCATATATATGACTTTTTGATTGCTTTTTATTGCAATTTTTCTGAATTTGATGTGACCAAAAATGCGCTTTAAACTTTAAACTTGGATTTCGTTCTCAACGTTTGGATCATTGAGTTCCTCTGTGACCGCGTTTATAGAGAACTCTATAGAAGTTAGTTATGTATTATTAAAAACCGGGAAGGAAATGACACGGCTGGAACTTGCTGCTCTGTGGGATTAATGTTCCCTATAAACAAAGACCTGGAGAATCACGCTGCTGAAAACCCTCAGATCATTTGTTCGCTTGCAGAGTCCGTAATCTTCACCGCTTGACATGCCATAAGAAGTCATCTTATGTGTGAGACGCCTGGAATAGAAGCTACTCATACTCTACAGCAAAGCGGTGGTAATATAATAATCGCCTGAGATGAAGGGGAATCAGCAATGTCGCTGACCAGTCAGAAATTAAAGAGAATTCATGCTCTGTTTTTGGCCACGTTTAGTGACAGATTTTAATATACATAGGAAAGGCGTTTTTTGACCCAGGGGAATAGAAGGCCCAAATATATCCCATTAACTAGGATACCATCTGGAGATCAAATCTAATGTGTCATATCTATGTGCACAAATACAGATACCCATCAAATAGTATATAGCACTCTCCTTTATTTATATAGTCATATTGATTATTAAAGGAGAAGTCAAAATTATTTTTTGATATGTTATTACTCATAGAAAGTTAGACAAATGTCTAATGTACATTAATTATGGGAAATGCACATATAGGGCTATTTCCCTAATTTAGTAGATCATGGAGTGTTAGAATTCTCTCAGAAACAGTGACGTCACGACGAACGGTGTCATTCCTATGGAGTGTCCAGCAGGAGGCGCTCTATATGTAGAAGTCTATGGGACTTTATTGTTTCTATGGGTGTCTATGTAAAGTAATGTAATGTAGTGTACAGTGTGCTTTATTGAATGAATACATCTATGGAATACTTTGAAGAGCAAGGGTCCTTGCTCCCCAAAGTATTGCATAAATGTATTCAATCAGTATGGTCGCTTACCACTTACGACCTGTACTTGAGCTTTGGCTTTATGGTCGAGCATGCTTAGTTGTAGTTACAGGAGGATGAGCAGATCATAGGACTTTGGAACTCATTTAGTACTAAAGTAATAGACTCAGCAGTGAGGAGCACATAATAATGTGGAGACTTGTGCTTTGGTAGCCATGGGTATACAGGTGAGGGAAACCAGCTTTACATGACATCAGCAAGGCATTATGGGAATTGTACTCTGCTTAACACATGGCCTGCTGTTGAAACCATGTCTACTCTTACTGCATGGTGACTTGTCAGGGTGAGGGTAAAACAATATTACATTTATTTGCCTTTCTCTAGGTAAACAATGCACCATAAGCCTTGTGATGAATGTTTCTATGTTAAAGGGGTATTCCACTCAAACATAACTTTTAATATTTTGCTGTTCATTCCATAGTCATACTAACAATTCCTTCTATATTTGTTATTATGTATTCAGTCTCCTTCTCCCTAGTTCTGAGCTGCTGCTTTCTGCTGAAAACATAAAAAATCTGTGTGTGAACCTCTCTCTCCATCTCCCCTTCCCCCCTCCCTTCCGAGACAGCTGAGTGAAACAAGTCCCTGGTTGGCTTTATCTGCAACATTGTAGCTTCTTTATAATACTGGGAGGGTTAATCACAGTGAGTGTGAGGCAGAACAGGAGACAAGGACAGGTGAGCCCTGAGCTGGCACCCGCCCCGCTGCCCCTACCTACTTGCCTCAAAGCTCTAACAGCTAGGGACAACTGGACGGCAATCCCTATGCTGTATGCAGTGGTACACAGAACAAAGACAGACGAACACAACACAATAAGGAATGGTCAGGAAGCAGAGTCGGCAACAATCGGTAACAGAGGTACAAAATCAAAATCCAAAAAAGCAAAGTCGAGGTCACAAGATCCAAAAGGTCAGAGTCACTATAACAAATGGTCAGGGGATTGCTAGTTCTAGGCTCAAGGCGCTATCACAGGCATTGGAGTGAGGGAAGGGGCTGGGATTTATAGTGAGCAGGAAGCTAGGTGCTGACATCTAACTGGCTAGGTGTCAGGTGTGGGTCACAACACAGCAGAAACAAAAAGTGAATGAGCCACAGCAAGAAAGTGCAGAGAGAACTGAAAAACATGGAACGGATAACAGAAGACGTAACAAGGAACGTAACAAAACCAGAAACGGACTAAAAGGTTAAAAGCACCGCAGCGCACAAACAGCAGACCGGCCGCTAAGGACGCCGTCGGCGCGCCCTCAGCAACCAGCCCTGCCCGTAACCACGGACGCCATCAGCGTCCCTCCCAGCTGAACCACGAGCCTCGGCAGAGGCAGGGGCCGAGCGCGCGGCTTGATTCCTGACAGTGAGTTCATCAGCAACTTGACCTCAGATTAACCCTTAGGGGACACAGCCAGTTTTCATTTTTGCGTTTTCGTTTTTCCCTCCTCGTGTATATAAGGCCATAGCGCCTGCATTTTTCCACCTAGAGACCCAAATGAGCCCTTATTTTTTGCGCAACTAATTGTACTTTGCTATGGCAGATGTAATTTTTGCCTAAAATGTGCCGGGAAACCAGAAAAAAATCATATGTGTGGTGAAATTGAAAAAAAAAATGTTTTTTTTTTTATTTGGGGGGGGGGGGGGGGGCTTATAGCGCTTTTATCCTTTGGTCTATGGGGCTGTGTGAGGTGTCATTTTTTGCGCCATGATGTGATTTTTCTATCGGTACCTTGATTGCGCATATATGACTTTTTGATCGCTTTTTATTACAATTATTCTGGATTTGATGCGACCAAAAATGCACAATTTTGCACTTTGGGATTTTTTTGTGCTGACGCCGTTTACCATGTGAGATCAGGAATGTGATTAATTAATAGTTCGGGCGATTACGCACGCGGCGATAGCAAACATGTTTGTTTATTTATGTGTTTATTTATTTTTATTTATAAAATGGGGAAAGGGGGGTGATTCAGACTTTTATTAGGGGAGGGGATTTTGTGTTATTAAAAATACATTTTTCTTTTACTTTACACATATACTAGAAGCCCCCCTGCCAGGGACTTGTTTAACTCAGCTGTTTCAGAAGGGAGGAGGGGGAGAGGGGGAGAGGGGGAGACGGAAAGAAAAGCTCACACACAGATTTTTGTGTCTTCAGCAGAAAGCAGTAGCTGAGAACTGGGGGAAAGAGACTGAATAGATAATAACATATATGGAAGGAATTGTTAGTCTCACCATGGGCAGCAACATAGGAAAAGTTATTTTTGAGTGGAATACCCCTTTAGCCCTATACTTATAATGATCCTCTACCATGTTTAACTTTTGGTTATAGATAAAATTATAGACAGGCGAATTCGGAATGTAAATCTGCAGTATTTTTTTCACAACCTCACCCGTTGTCATTATACCGCACTGTACACAATCCACTCTGCAAGAGAACGGCTGTTCTATGCGGAATAGTAATAAAAAAAAGTCTGGTCCCTGACTTCTGCTCGGTGCTGGAGGTGTATGGAGAGACAGATAATCTCACCGAACAACATCTGCAGCTGTTAGATCAAAATAACAGGTTTCATGAATAGTAAGGGGAATGGAGGGATTCCCACTGTGCTCATATTAAAAGCCTGAAAATAGAAGTGAGGGGGAAAGAAGACACAAAGCAAAAAAGGTAGCAAATGATAGAGGGCAAAAAAAGTTGCACGGTAGGAATACAGATCAGTATAAGCTGACAGTGGATATGGGAGAGAGATGGGGGGGTGTGCGAATAAGTGATATAAAAACTGTCAGTAAACATCACCACAACTTCATACCAGGTATATGTGTATATATATATATATATATATATATATATATATATATATATATTGCAATATAAATCTTCACATGAAAAAACCCCAAATAACGTGAAAAATTTTGAAAAAATGCATTTTTCCAACTTTAAAACTTTTCTGCTTATACAGAAAATGGTTAAACCACATAAATTATATATTAAATAGCATTAGCAACATGTCTATTTTATGTTGGCGGCATTTATTAAACTATCTTTAATTGTTTTAGACAATAGAAAGCGTAAAACATTAGCAGCAAATTTCCAAATTTTCAGTAAAACTTCAAAATCGGATATTTTTAGGGACCTGTTCAGGTATAAAGTGTATTTGAGGGGACTGTATGTTAGAAAGCCCCACAAAGCACCCCATTTCAGAAACTGCACCCCCAAAACTCTGCAAAAGCACATCCAGAAAGTTTTTTAACCCTTTAGGGGAGTCACAGAAATAAAAGCTAAGTGTGTAAGAAATTTTAAAATTTTCTGTGCAGAGATTTTATTGTAATCCAATATTTTTCATAATTATAAACCTATTACCAGAGAAATGCACCCCCATATTTATTGCCCGTTTCTGCAGTTTATAGAAATACCCCATATGTGGCCCTAATGCGCTATTTCACGCAACCACAAGCCTCAGATATAAGGGAGCGCCTAGTGAATTTCAATGGCTCCGTTATATTTGGTCATTTTTGACCGTACCACTTCAGGTTGGCAGAGGCTCTGGGGTGCCAAAACCTAAAAAACACCCCTAAAGGGACACCATTTAGAAAACTACACCCCTCAAGGAATGTAACAAGGGGTGCGGTGAGCATCTGGACCCCATAGGTGCTTCACAGATTTTCCTAACAATATGGTGTGAAAAAAGAAAAATTTATTTTTTACACTAAAACGTTGTTCTAGCCTTCAATTTTTCATTTTCACGAAGGGATAAAAGGGAAAAAAAACCACAAAACATGTAGCGCAGTTTCTCCCGAGGAAGGAAATACCCAACATGTGGACATAAAGTGCCAAGCGGGCGCAGGACGAGCCTACAAAGGGAAGGAGCGCCAATTGGCTTTTGGAAGCTGGATTTCACTGGAATTGATTTCAAGGGCTACGTCGCATTTACAGAGCCCTCGTGTTGCCAAAACACTGGAAACCCCCCACAAGTGACCCCATTCTGGAAACTACACCCCTTAAGGAATCTGACAAGGGGTGCAGTGAGCATATGGACCCCACTGGTGACGGGCACAAATGTGGAAAAATGTGACGTGAAAGTGAAAATTTTAATTTTTTCACTTTCACGCCACAAATGTGGCCGTCATCAAGGGGTCCATATCCTCATTGCTCCCCTTGTTAGATTCCTTGAGGGGTGTAGTTTTCAGAATGGGGTCACTTGTGGGGGGTTTCCACTGTTTTGGCAGCACAACGGCTCTGTAAATCCGACATGGCGTTCATCATCATCCATTCTAGCCAAATCTAACCTCCAAAATCCAAATGGCGCTCCTTACCTTCGGAGGCTTGCCCTGTGCCCACATGGCGCTTTATGTCCACATGTGGGGTATTTACGGACTCGGGGGAAATTGCTCTACACATTTTGTTTTGTTTTTTTTCTCTTTTAACCCCTTGTGAAAAAGGAAAAATCAAGACAAGATCAATGATTTAGACTAAAAATTAAAAAAAAAAAATCTTTTAACACAGAGGCCTTTTAAATGCAATATGGCCCCTCGAAATCTATTCCAGCCAAATCTAGCCTCAAAAAACCAAATGGCGCTCCTTCCCTTTGGAGGCTTACCCTGCACCCGCATGGCGCTTTATGTCCACATGTGGGGTATTTACGGACGCAGGGAAAATTGCTCTACACATTTTGTGTTTTTTTTATCTTTTAGCCCCTTGTGAAAATGGAAAAATCAAGACAAGATCAATGATTTAGAGTAAAAAAATTTAAAAAAATTACACTAAATGTTGGTCTAGCCTTGATTTTTTTCCATTTCCACAAGGGGTTAAAAAAGAAAATAAACGCAAAACATGTAGAGTATTTTCCCCTGAGTACGAAAATACCCCACATGTGGACATAATGTGCCATATGGGCACTGGGCAAGCCACCAAAGGGACAGAGCGCCATTTAGAGGCTGGAATGGAGGATGGAGGCCATGTCGCAATTACAAAGCTCCTGTGTTGCCAGGACAGTAAAAAAAAAACACATGTGACCCCATTCTGGAAATTACACCCCATAAGGAATCTAACAAGGGGTGCAGTGAGCGTATGGACCCCACTGGTAACAGGCACATATGTAGAATATGTGGTGTGAAAATAAAAAATACCATTCTTTTCATTTTCACGTCCCAAATGTGGCCGTCACCAGGGGACCATATCCCCACTGCCCCCCTTGTTAGATTCCTTATGGGGTGTAGTTTCCAGAATGGGGTCACTTGTGGGGGGTTTCTACTGTCCTGGCCGCACAGAGGCTTTGTAATTGCATCATGGCATCCTCAAATGGGAATGGCGGCCATACCTATTTAGCTGGGGAAAAGGGACAATTCTAATTTATTTGGGGGTATTAGGCCAATTATTAGTTTATTAGGTTGAAAATGACAGGTGTCCATCAAATTCAACCTGTGTTGATCCAGAGGAAGGCAAAAAAAAACCCTCGTAAGGCAGACGACAGTAGCCTCATCACAGGGGAAAAATTACTTCCTGACTCCATAATGGCGATCAGAATAATCCCTGGATCAGCGTGACCCCTGAAATAGGAATAAGGGACAGAATTTAGATAATGTAGAACCCCAGTGACGTGTGGTGCGCCTTGGAGCGATCCAGTATGCAGAGGCCGGGGGGATCAGGACAGGTGTCACACTGGAAAATGGTGTCCTTCCTGATCCCCCTGTTACCCCACACTCTGCACTTCTTCTGGGGTCTCCTGTTTTCCAGTGTGTGGGGACGTCACCTGGAAAATGTTTTCCTGGTGCGATACGGGGTCCTTCATATCCAGAAGCGCTGGGTCCGCTCCATGGCTGCTAAATATTAGGGCTTTATTACTGCTTCTGATATTTTCGGATCGTGCCGCAAGCTACAGTAGCTCGGGCAGCGAGGGACCAGAAGAGGGGGCGCTGGTATAAAAGTTATCCCCGTACGGGTGGTGACCTTTATCCAGCAGTGGGAAGAACAGTTCCCGAACGATCTTCCCACTAACTCCGAGGATGGGGGGGGGGCATCTGGGGCTGGATTCGGGTGTCCCTTCCTACATACACTTTAAGGGTATGTGCACACTGCGGAATGGCGAAGGATAACCCTTTGTGCATTCCGCAGCTGGCACCCACCGGCAGACTGATGCGGGCGCGCGTCTCCGTCCATGTCATAGACTCCATTCAATGCACAGGCAGATTCCGCTCTCCGTCCAATGTGTTCATTCTTTGGATGGAATCCACCCATGCATAGGATGGAGTCTATGACATGGGTGGAGACGCGCGCCTGCAGCAGTCCGCCGGTGGGTGCCAGCTGCGGAATGCACAAAGGGTTATCCTTCGCCATTCCGCAGTGTGCACGTACCCTAAATCTGTAAGTGTACCCTGAGGTACTCTCACAGAGTGTGTAGAATTCACGCCATACCGTCATCTCTTATTGGGACGGTACTGGCGGAAAAGACGTGTCTGGGGGGCAGCCAGATACATCACTGGATGATGAGGATGAGGATGAATGGAGGAAAAAAGGATCCCCCCATTCATCCTCACTGGCTGTTTCGGTGTCGGAGGCAATAATAGCGTATGTGTCCGACACCGAAAACGCCCTGGGGGCCATTTTTATATAGGGATTGGTATATGGGGTATGTAGTGGTGTAGTGTAAAACTTTATTCAATGTAGTGTAGTGTAATGTAGTGTTTTTTACGTTTTTTTTTTAACATTCAGTATAAAAAAAAAAAAACTACTCCAAAAATGGTGTTGCTGATAAATGCCGCACTTATATCAGCGGACCGTGGCAGTTGCTAATTAGCATTGCACTTACGTGCGATGCAGATCAACACTCGGCAGCTTAAGGGTGCGGAAAATACAAAAATAAAATTAAATAAAAAAAAAAAAACATTTACTACATGCTGAACATCCCTATAGCTGCTGATAAGGGATGAGCCGCTAGAGGGCAGCAGAGCGCCGAAAAAAAGTCGAGGACATCCGAGGGGCCAACGGAAAAGGCCAAAGACCCGAACGGAAGAAGATGACGTCACGAAACCCGGAAGACACCGATCGGGACCCCGGGATCCGGTGAGTGTGGCCAAATACCTGCTTTGGACCCCTCAGCTACCTAGCTGAGGGGTCCAGAGCAGGTATTTATCACTTTTGGGGACTTTGATCGCCGTGATCGGCCGGCCGGTATCGGCTGGCCAATCACGGCGATCAGGACGTGGCACCATGGCCACCATTACTTTTAACAGTAATGGCGGTCGGTGCGGTCTCGAACAGCACCGGCCGGCATTATTTTCCGGGTCACCGATGGCCCAGAAAGGTTCCGAGGTTCTGATCTGAACTGATCAGCCAATAGCAGCGATCGTCGGCATGGGGGGGGGGGGGGGGTTAAAAACCCCCCATGCCGACAGGGAGAGATGGCCTGCAGTGTATTTCAGCAGGCCATCTCTCCCGATTACATACGGCCGGTCCGCGGCGCCCTCTTAAAGGACCCGCATACCGGTACGTCATGGGTCCTTAAGTGACAGTGATCCATGACGTACCGGTACGTCATGGGTCCTTAAGAGGTTAAAGGGGTACTCCGTTGAAAATCTTTTTCTTTCAAATCAACTGGCTTCATAAAGTTATATAGATTTGTAATTTACTTCTATTTAAAAATCTCAAGTCGTCCATACTTATCAGCTGATGTATGCCCTGAAGGAAGTAGTGTATTCTTTCCAAGTAGTCTAAGTAAATTGGACTAGGGAGGGCTCCACCCACACATTCGGGCACGTTATACCACATAATGGGGGCAATTTATCAAATATGGTGTAAAGTGAAACTGGCTCAGTTGCCCCTAGCAACCAATCAGATTCCATTTTTAATTCCTCACAGACTCTTTGGAAAATAAAAAGTAGAATCTGATTGGTTGCTAGGGGCAACTGAGCCAGTCTCACTTTACACCATGTTTGATAAATCTCCCCCAATTTGTATAAAGTAGTGTCTGTGAATGGCCGACCACATAAGCAATAACATTGTAAGATAAAAGTAATAAAACACAGGGGGCAGCGCTGCAACCATACAACCACCAGGTTATTTTCTCTAGCAGGATCTGGACATGGAAACTGCAGGGAAAGATTTTTGAGTTTATTTCAGTTTATCACCTGTCTGCCTCAGTACTTGACTGCCATCATTCATCTTATCATCACTCGCTCTTTGTCATCTATTGATGAGTTTGTCTTTTTTATACCTATTCATTATTAGCATTAATATGTACTTCCATGTGACCATCTGGTTTTAGTACAGTTTAGCTCTACTGTAAGGGTATGTTCACACTACGTAATCGGCACTGCGGATTCTGCTTGAAATTCACCCGCTGATTCTATAGTGTGAAGTCTTAGGGGTATCTGAGTAAGAGGAACTATTGTTAGGACGCAGGAAAGGCAACTCCTAGATGATGTCCAGTTCGGCCATCTTGTGACCAGTCAGGATTCTTACAGCATGTGCCCTACAGTGTTCAATAAGGTACCCTGGAGAAAGAAAATATTTTTAAATCAACAAACTTATACAGATTTGTAACTTACATCTGATTAAAAATCTCCAGTACTTATCAGCTGCTGTATGTCCTGCAGGAAGTGGTGTATTCTTTCTAGTCTGCCACAGTGCTCTCTGCTGCCACCTCTGTCCATGTCAGAAACTGTTCAGAGCAGTAGCAAATCCCCTTAGAAAACCCTCTCCTGCTCTGGAGAGTTCCTGTAACAGACAGAGGTGGAAGCAGAGAGCACTGCGTCAGACTGAAAAAGAATACATCACTTCCTGCAGGACATACAGCAGCTGTTAAATACTGGAAGACCTTAGATTTTCGAATAGAAGTAATGCACAAATCTGTATATCTTTCTGACACCAGTTGACTTGGAAAAAAAAAAAATCAGCCGGAGTACCCTTTTAATGAAATAATCTTTAGGACTTCCCCTTTCTCTCTAACAGGGTTCACATTAAACAGCTCCTCACAATATTTTTTGTAATAGTTAATTCCATTTATCATTTCGCCTCAAAACTATATAAATTAAATTATTTTAAATTATTTAATTAAGAAGAACCTAAAGAGCACAATACCCCTGGTCGATAAAGCTACTTAACTGGCTCTTCTATAATGCATTAACTTAGAATAAATTCTGCAAAACGGCAACATCAGAATTCTGGACTTGCTAAAACTCATGGGGAAATCCAAGATGGATTTGTTGCACAGCAACCGGGACCTGATAAAAGGTAATAAATGCTGCTCAGTATAAACAGAGGTAAAAGCATAGCCGAATGCAGTGTAAAAATGTCAGCGGCTCTCATGCTATACAGACTGGACGTTTTTTTTATCACAGTTTGTTTAGTTTCTTAAAGGAGAAGTATAGCGATTGCTAAAAGACTGCAGCCTGCAGGGGGAGGGGGGTAATTGATGACTAGTAGGCACCTACCTCTCCTCGTGCCCGCAGTGAGCGGCAGCGGGATTCCCGCCAGGATTTCCAGGGTGTCCATGTCACGACTCGGCTGATGGACTGGCTGCTCAGTCAGTCAGTGACTGGATGAGACGCCGCTCCAGTCACTGATTGGCTGAGCGGCCAATTCAGCAGCCGGGACAGGCATTTTCCCATTCATGATGTCATCACAACACGGAGGAAAATGACTTCTGGCGGGGGTCCCAAGGCCGCTCCCACTGCTCACTGTGGGCACGGGGAGAGGTAAGTGCATAAAAACATGCTTATTGTACTGTACAGTGGTCCCTTAACTTACAATGGCCTCAGGTTACAATATTTTCAACATACAATGGTCCTTTCTGGACCATCCTTATTTGAGACCAGACTCAGCATACAATGCTACAGACAGTCAGGATCTGTGGCACATGTGAATAACTAGATGATCGATGAATAAAAGTGGCCATATTACTGGTGAACCCCCAGTATTACTGAAGTGCCTGCAGTCATCGGCTGTCTAGTAGTGCCTCTCTACAGTACAGTAGTTTCCCTGGGCTTCTATGTGTACATGTCCTGTACTGCTGTGTGTGTGTCTGGTATCTCCTCTACAATATAATATGATACTACATGTCCTGCACTGCTGTGTGTCTAGTATCTCCTCTACAGTACAGTGTGATACTACATGTCCTGTACTGCTGTGTGTGTCTACTATCTCCTCTACAGTATAGTGTGATACTACATGTCCTGTACTGCTGTGTCTAGTATCTCCTCTCTACAGTACAGTGTGATACTACATGTCCTGTACTGCTGTGTGTGTCTGGTATCTCCTCTGTAGAGTATAGTGTGATACTACATGTCCTGTACTGCTGTGTGTGTCTAGTATCTACTCTACAGTATAGTCTGATACTACATGTCCTGTACTGCTGTGTCTAGTATCTCCTCTCTACAGTACAGTGTGATACTACATGTCCTGTACTGCTGTGTGTGTCTGGTATCTCCTCTGTACAGTATAGTGTGATACTACATGTCCTGTACTGCTGTGTGTGTCTACAATCTCCTCTCTCCAGTACAGTGTGATACTACATGTTCTGTACTGCTGTGTGTGTCTAGTATCTCCTCTCTATAGTACAGTGTGATACAACATGTCCTGTACTGCTGTGTGTCTGGTATCTCCTCTCTACAGTACAGTGTGATACTACATGTCCTGTACTGCTGTGTGTGTTCAGTATCTCCTCTCTACAGTGCAATGTGAAACTACATGTCCTGTACAGCTGTGTGTGTCTGGTATCTCCTACAGTACAGTACGATACTACATGTCCTGTACTGCTGTGTGTCTGGTATCTCCTCTCTACAGTACAGTGTGATATTACATGTCCTGTACTGCTGTGTGCGTCTAGTATCTCCTCTCTACAGTACAGTGTGATACTACATGTCCTGTACTGCTGTGTGTGTCTGGTATCTCCTCTCTACAGTACAGTACGATACTATATGTCCTGTACTGCTGTGTGTGTCTATAATCTCCTCTCTCCAGTACAGTGTGATACTACATGTTCTGTACTGCTGTGTGTGTCTAGTATCTCCTCTCTATAGTACAGTGTGATACTACATGTCCTGTACTGCTGTGTGTCTGGTATCTCCTCTCTACAGTACAGTGTGATACTACAGTACATGTCTTGTACTGCTGTGTGTGTTCAGTATCTCCTCTCTACAGTGCAATGTGATACTACATGTCCTGTACAGCTGTGTGTGTCTGGTATCTCCTCTCTACAGTACAGTACGATACTACATGTCCTGTACTGCTGTGTGTGTCTAGAATCTCCTTTCTACAGTACAGTGTGATACTACATGTCCTGTACTGCTGTGTGTGTCTGGTATCTCCTCTCTACAGGACAGTGTTATACTACAGGTCTTGTACTACTGTCTGTGTGTGTGTGTGTGTGTGTGTGTCTAGTATCTCCTCTCTACAGTACAGTGTGATACTACATGTCCTGTATTGCTGTGTATGTCCAATATCTCCTCTCTACAGTACAGTGTAATACTACATGTCCTGTACTGTTGAAGCCGGTATACCACAGGTCTGGATCCCCGATCCCAGGAGCTTCTGCCTTTGAGTGGGGACCTGGGACTTTATGTGCCTAACATGTGATGTCCCAGGTCCCCACATAGACCTAGAAGCAGCCAGGACTGGGGGGACCGAAGCTGCGGGACACCGGCACCAGCGCTGGTGGTGGTAAAGTGAGAGCACATTACTTCTTTCATCCTCCCCAGCACTCTGCCAGTTCTCCTTTAAAATGAACCTGCACCACTGTAAACACTCTACATCAAATCAGGAAACCTACACTTCAGGTTATAGAGCTCCAGCGGCTTCTTTCCCTTTCTTCTTTGCACCAGCACGCTGCACCTTTTATTCCTTTATACCCATTGTATAGCTCTCTTTGTAACATTTTTATTCCAGCTTTGAAGGATTGATCCCCCCTCCCTGAGATAAACAGCTTGCCTTGTTATGTTCATTGTCATTATTTAGAACACCTCTTTTATCAGACAGACATCTTAGGGCTGTCATTACCATTGTGCTTTTCTTCCTATAACAAATACTTCAAACTATCGGGTCAAAAATAATTGTTCTGGAACAGAAATTGAAAAGAATCCAGGCATAAAGGGACGGCATGAGCGTTCTGAATGGCTGCTATAGTCAGCTGGTTGGTCAATACATTATTAGCTTCCTCAGCTCAATATTTTCCTTCTTTCAATTGCAGTTGCCAAAATATTTACATGAAGTTATTGTGTCTGCGAGGGTCTCAGAGCCTGGCGTAATAATATCTGTAATATAGACCAGGGCGGTTCTTGTTTTTTTACGGTACCTTGTAGGGCCTCTTAGGAATTCAGCCAATTATACTCTGTGTGAACTGGCCCTTATAGGGTGCTGTCTTATGAATTGATTTCAGGATGTTTTATGGCTATTTTCTCATTTTGTCTTGGACTGTCCACATCCAGCTCAGAGACATTACTATTTTGGATAGTCAAGGCATTGATGAAGAACTTGACTAAAGGCTCTTTTAGGCGTGGCAATGTTCAGGAGCCCTACAGAGAATGAATGGAGTTCTTGCTGCACATATACAGTGCCCTTTATTTATTCTGGGCCACAATTGTCTTGTGTTCTCTGGGTCTGCAGACATCCCATTAGTTAGACCTCCACCAATAGCTACTTATAAATTATTCTGCAGGCAGGTGGCATCTTTGGTGAAATGGGCATACCCCATTAAAGGGGTATTGCACTCAAACATAAGTTTTCATATGTTGATGCCCATGGTGAGACTAACAATTTATTCCAAACATATTATTATCTATTCAGTCTCCTTCCCCAGTTCTGAGCTGCTTCTTTCTGCTGAAGAAACAAAAAATTGTGTGTGAGCTTTTCTCTCCATCTCCCCCTCCCTTCCAAGACAGCTAATGTAAACTAGTCCCTGGCATGCTTTATCTGCAACTTTGTATCTTCTTTGTAATGCTGGGAGGGTTAATCTTAAGTCAAGTTGCTGAGCAACTCACTGTGATTCTCCCTCCCAGAATTACAAAGTTGCAGATAGGGACTTGTTTACATCATCTGTCTCGGAAGGGAGAGGGGAGACAGAGAGAAAAGCTCACACACAGATTTTTGTGTCTTCAGCAGAACGAAGCAGCTCCGAACTGGGGGAAGGAGATTGAATAGAGAATAACAAGTATGGAAGGAATCCTTAGGCCTCATTCACACGTTCAGTAATTTTTCTTGACGGCAAAAACCCCGCTATTTTTACTCCATAAATTGCATCCGTTTCCGTAAAATGTGAATAGTACTAGTTTACATAGATCTGATCGGTGTTCTTTGCGGACGTCACGGCTGTGACATCCGTGATGTCCGTAAAAAATACAGATCCCATAGACTTCTATTGGTAATCCGTACTGCAATTACAATCCGCACCAGGACATGTCCTTGTTTTTACGGAACGGACTATGGATCAAAATTAAAACAGACTGCGTGAATTGCCCAATAGAAATCAATGTGTTCTAAGTTGAACTGTGATTAGGGATCCGCAAATTACGGACAACTTTACTAAACGTGTGAATAAGGCCTTAGTCTCACTATGGGCAGTGGGTGACAGTGTGCGGCAATGGGGGTCTGGGACAGTTCAAAGTTATCCCGATTTCATCTTCCTTACACACTTGCCCAGCAGGGGCTGCTGCAGGGAAACCATATGGCTGGCAGCAGCTTCCCCCAGGTTATTAACCAGCACAACATTCACCTTTGACACCTCTGGGCCTCCACCTTACGTTCTATGGATCTATACTCCTCTTTCTCAGAAAATTAACACAACCCATAATCTGACATGGGGGCGTCCAAACTTTCATATAAAATTGCTTATGTCTATATTTCCGGTCACTGGACCTATGCAAGAAAAATGGAAACCAGAATAGAGAGGAGCCATCACCCAAGGAAAATAAAGATGCAATACGCTCCCGTACCAGCTGGAAGGAGATTATGTAAAACTGCTGGATGGGTCAAATACAAGACGTTTAGTTACTATTTTCTCATTGAGGACAAGCAGTTTTATTAATAAGAAGTCTTATTATCTTACTCCCAGCCAGCAGGATATTTGCTGCATCAGGTTATCAGCTCTGTAGAGACTCCTTCTCTATAATTAACGTCTGAATTACTTTGCAGAACTCTACCCAACTTACTTTATAATTATAAGACTTCTCCAAGCACATGGCAAGTCGGGTTATTTTTAGTTGGAATCTGAATACATTTAAATGAATACTTTGCAATTCTCTCTCTGCACAATAAAGGACGTGAATGGGAGAATAAAAAATGCTACCATGCAAAAGGTACAAACCACTGACTTAACAATTTTTTAAGGAATTTCTTCTTGGGGGATAAAGAGGGAGGTTTAGAGATTACTCAATGCCCTTGAAGAGATCTGGCTGATGTAGGGAGTTTTACAAGTAATGTTCCTTGAAAAAAGAAAATGGCCATTGCTTCCTTGTGCCACCAGATTCTGTGAGTCAATGCCTGATCCAGGGATAAAAAGTGATTTCTGCCCACCTGAAGAGAGATGATCTTGGGTCTATGGCCATCAAATACAAACATACAATATAATGTCATGCAGAACAGGCTGGCTAAGAGTAGAATAAATAAGACGTACATTTTAATACAAGAGTATAAAGTATGATACAGTACAGGCCTACATTATACATAGTAACTAGAGATAAGCGAACCTGGAGCATGCTCGAGTCGATCCAAACCTGAACTTTTGGCATTTGATTAGCGGTGGCTGGTGAACTTGAATAAAGCCCTAAGGCTATGTGGAAATCATGGATATAGTCATTGGCTGTATCCATGTTTTCCAGACAACCTTAGAGCTTTATCCAAGTTCAGCAGCCCCCGCTAATCAAATGCCGAACGTTTGGGTTCGGATCGACTCGAACCCGATTCGCTCATCTCTAATCCTAACAACCCTACATTATACATAATACAATGCACTACATAATAATTCTAGTATACCTACACACCAATCAACAACAAAGTGACAGCGACCAGGGATCGGGTAGAAAAACGGGGATAGGAAGTCACAGGCTGGAAAGTATTAAAGAATAGACGCACCGTGGGGAGAAAGATTTGTCAATCCTCTCATTCTTCATTATAATAATCCAAACTGACCATGAGGGTATAGTCACTGACCAGGCTACAAACCAACCTGTGGCAGTCCAGTTCCAGTTCATAACCAGGGATTTCCAGGTAAACCACAAAGCAATTGTCCAAATAGGAGCCAGAATCTATTCAAGACCATGAAATACCATGTGGCATTGAAGAGGAATTACACAAAGAGCACTGCTAGAAGAGGTGGAAGGTCCAAGATGGTGCCAACTGGTCAACCTGCTAGAAACCACATTCTCCTGAACAGTCTTAGAGTAGGAGGACCTCTTGATGAGCTTATGGATTGAAGTTACCAGGGGTCAGGCTTGAATCCCTACAGCTTTTTTTCTTTTTTATAGTTACATAGTTAATAAGGTTGAAAGAAGACAAGAGTCCATAAGGTTCAACCCAGGAAAACCCTACTGTGCTGATCCAGGGGAATGCGAAAACCCCCATGAGGCAGACGACAATTGGCCCATCACAGGGAGAAAATTCTTTCCCGACTCCAATGGCAATCAGAATAATCCCTGGATCAATTTATCACCAGAAATTTAATGCCCATAACAATATTTTTCAAAAAAGCATCCAGGCCTCCCTTGAACTTATTTAATGAATTGTTCCCTCACAAACACCCTGATTGTACCAAGGGAGGTCCCCACAGTATCAACCCAGCCACCTTAGGAGAAGCATGAGAAAGCAGCAGAATATGGACCAACCTACTTTGCCACATTCTGCTGTTCCCCGTATCCGAGAACACAGTCAAACACCAAAGAGGCCATAGCTGAGAGGAGATGTCAAGGATGACTTTCCTATTTTTGCAGCGCCGCTTGTACAGAACTGTCTATTTTGCTCTGATCAAGGAACACATAAAAACAAAGACAATTCTTTTAATAGCCTGGAGAAAGGTGATAACCGGACTCCCAGAATCTTGATGAAGTCCGGTTGAGTGGAAAACAGTGAAGTGATATTTATGAACAATAATTGAGTCATGTAATCTAGCAGATTGGCGCTCACTTACACTATGGCCCGGGTAACGTAACATGGCCTTAAAGGGATGTCAAAACCTACTTTACAAAGAGCATGGCCTCCAAATACCCACCGTTGACTTTCATTTTTGATGCCCATCTAAATTTCTTGCAGACCAAGATAAGGATCATACCAAATACGGATTTACACAGAGGATAATAGCTGAGCCCTTGGTCTATTGCTTCATCAGTACCAAGCAGAGAGCTGCTTCACTGGGCGAGATACAGCAGCTCAGCAGCTCAATGGTCCCCCTTACGGAGATCCAGATGGTATAGGCCGTCTTACATGCAATCCTACCTAGGAAAAAGTATGCAAACTATATATTCTTTTCTTTTTACTGCTAACTATAAGTGAATGTCTGGTACATTAAAAGAGTCATCAAGCCTTTCTTGAGGATA
Source organism: Dendropsophus ebraccatus (assembly GCF_027789765.1). Lineage (NCBI taxonomy): Eukaryota > Metazoa > Chordata > Amphibia > Anura > Hylidae > Dendropsophus > Dendropsophus ebraccatus. The sequence goes on along the minus strand of NC_091455.1, from coordinate 37,083,136 downwards.
GGTCATCAATATTAGATCAGACTTTCGACACCCTGCCTATTAAATTGTAACTATAATTCCACTCGGACACCAGGATACTCTTTCAAAACTACAGCAGGTCCGTAAGCAAGTGGGTCTACGAAACTGCCCGAAGCCCCATAGACTTGTATTGTAATAGAATGGCAATCTCAAGATGACTTGGGTGAATAATAATATTTATTTGTATAGTGTCAACAGATCCTGCAGCAAATGTTATTGTAACATATAATGCAATAAGATGTCTAGTTAATAAGGTCCAGCACTTATTCTACAGTTTTCTTATATATCGATAGTTATATATAATCTTACTTGCTTGGTTTTGTCCATAGCCTTCAATATAGAGAGATTCAGGTCCTCCAGTGCTGCCAGGACACTTTCATATTCTCCCAAGTGCTGAGAGAAATAATCTGCAAAAGAGAGAAGTCTTTACAACCCATAAACCATATACCTGATATAAAATACAAATAATCATCAGACATGCATCTCTTGCTTGAAAAATCTCAAAACTTCTTAGTTGTTTTTAGGGTCTGTCTCAGAGAACACTTCAGTGGGCCGAGGCTCCACAGTATCACAATAAAGGGGACTCAAAACTTCAGCCGAAGAAATCCACTTGGAGAAAACTTGGAAACCAATCTCTTATTAAGCGGCTGGGAAAAGTCAGCATTTATCGCGCTCTCTCCAGCCTCTGTGTTGCGTGACCAAGATGACCGCATTGTGTATGTCTATGGGGCTCTCTCACTCGCACAGACATATCAAGGAGAGTGACGAGCTCACTCATGTCAGTGTGCCTGCAGAGTAGGACTGGGCGATATAAACGATATGCCAAAATATCGTCATCAATTCGGTTGACGATATAGATTTTTGGCATATCGTCATATCGCGATATACCACGGAGCGGTAGTGAATAAGCTTCTCACTTACCGCTCCGTGGTACCGCGCTGCAGGGCCTTCCGTTTACGCATCGTCAGCGCGCTAGCGCGCTGATGCGTGTGACGTCAGGTCTCCCAGTGCATGCTGGGAAGAAGACGCGGCCCGTCTCGCCTCGCGGACTCCATCAGCCAGCCCTGCAGGAAAGGTAAGTAGCAGAGGGGTCGGGGGCGGCAGATGGCTTGGCATGGGGCTGATGATGGCCCTGGCTGGGGGGACATGATGGCTGGCACATGAAATGGCTGGAAAACTGAGAGGGGAGATGACTGGCACTGGGGGGGGGGGGCTGATGACTGGCAACGGGGGGCTGATGACTGGCAAGGCGGGTGATAACTGGCACAAGGGAGGGCTGATGACTGGCACAGAGTGGGCTGATGGCACAGGGGAAGGCTGATGACTGGCAAGGGGGGCTGATGACTGGCAAGGGGGGCTGATGACTGGCGCAAGGGGGGCTGATGGCACAGGGGAGGGCTGATCACTGGCACAGGGTGGGGCTGATGGCACAGGGGAAGGCTGATGACTGGCAAGGGGGGTGATAACTGGCACAAAGGGGGCTGAAGGCATAGGGGAGGGCTGATCACTGGCAAGGGGGGGGGTGAGTATACACACAAAAAATTTTTTAGATATCGTTATATCGTGCATGCATCAAATTATATCGTGATATAAATTTTAGGCCATATCGCCCAGCCCTACTGCAGAGCCTCACTAGTAATGGTGCATGCACAAGATTTGTTTGGTGAAAGGGGACACAGTCCAGCCCAGGATTGTTCCTGAAATGCAGAGAGAGATAAGGGAAAAACACAGAGAGGCATTGAAAGTCTTTTTTTCTTTGACTAAAATCCCCCTGTGTAGTCCTCCTACATAGTAGATGGTGCCCTCTGTGTATCCCCTATATAGTAGTTTCCCCCCCCCCCACCTCATATGGTCCCCCTAAAGTAGATGGCACCCTAAGTAATCCCTCTATAGTAGAGGGCCCCTGTGTAGGTCCCTCTATAGTAGATGGCCCCCGTGTAGGTCCCCCTATAGTAGATAGCCCCCCGTGTAGGTCCCCCTATAGTAGATAGCACCCTGTGTAGGTCCCCCTATAGTAGATGGCCCCCAGTGTAGGTCCCCTCTATAGTAGATGGCCCCTGTCTAGGACCCCCCTAAAGTAGATGGCCCCCTGTGTAGGTCCCTGTATAGTAGTTGGCACCCTGTGTAGGTCCCCCTACAGTAGATGGCCCTATGTGTAGGTCCTCCTATAGTAGATGGCCCCCTGTGTAGGTCCCCTCTATAGTAAATGGCCCTCTGTGTAGGTCCCCCCTATAGTAGATGGCCCCATGTGTAGGTCCCCCTATAGTAGATGGCCCCCTGTGTAAGTCCCCCTATAGTAGATGGCCCCCTGTGTAGGTCCCCCTATAGTAGATGGCCCCCTGTGTAGGTCCCCCTATAGTAGATGGCCCCCTGTGTAGGTCTCCCTATAGTAGATGGCTTTCTATGTAGGTCCCCCTATAGTAGATGGCCCTCTGTGTAGGTCCCCCTATAGTAGATGGCCCCCTGTGTAGGTCCCCCTATAGTAGATGGCCCCGTTTAGGTCCCCCTATAGTAGATGGCCCCCTGTGTAGGTCCCCCTATAGTAGTTGGCCCCTGATGAAGACCATAAATGATGAAGAAAAAAAAATTGTGAAGCGCTGACAGGTGGGACTTCCGGCACAGGCAGCGCCTCTGACACACAATGTCTGTGCCGGAAGACAGAAGAGGACAAAGCGCAATGGGGTGTGGAGTGTGTGATTTTTATTCCCCCCCATCATTTAACATCATCATGGGGTTCACATCACTTGGGGGCCAATCTTTCAGTGGGCCAGTAAAAAAATTAAACGTGGGTAATTTAGATTTTGGAGCCTCGGCCCTGAACCGCCCACATTATGATCCGCCCCTGGTAGCGTATGTTTTCCTCATTCTACTGATCAGTTTTAACATATCTCTGGGACATGTCAAAAGTTTTTTTGGTGTAAGGTACACTTTAAGAAGCTATCACCTTAGAATAAAAATATGGCACAACTGCTCCTGTGAACTTTCAGCTTAGACCGGCCTAAGAATTGTCAGACTCCCCCTTTAAATCATTGCTTTTGTATTACTTGCATCATTAATAATTGCTACCGTTCAACAAAAGTGGCAAAAATAGCTCTTTAGTACTTGAGGATTAGCTGCTGCCTGCCAAATAGCTTAAGCTGTATATCACATCTGATTTAGGCTGCCAAGTCTGGAAAGCTACTGGAAAACTTTAAAGTACATTGTAAAGTTCTACTTCCTTTCAAATGATCCGAAGAGCAATTAGGCACTTACACAATAGAACTAAGAATAACCATCAACGTTCTGGAGAATTTACTGATCTCATTAACATTCATGTAGTTTACTTGTTTTAGGAATAGCCTGGAATGGTTTCACCCCCTCGGTGTGATTTCTTCATTCATATCCGCATGATGAATGTCATACAGCGAGTTTATCTTCCCCCATGAGATAGGAAGTAATCTATTACATCAGATTTGTGTCTGTGTACTGTGGACCAATCTTGAATTAAGAATAATTAAGGTGTCACTGTCGTTTAATTTTTTTTTTTTTTTTTTTTTTTGCAGAAATCAATAGTACAGGCGATTTTAAGAAACTTTGTAATTAGGTTTATTAGCTGAAAATGCATTTTTTTTTTTTTTATAATGAAAAAGCAGTTTGAAGTGCCCCCCTGTCTTCATGGTTTTCTATGGAGATGGGAGGGGTGGAGGGAGATGAGGCACCAAAACAGGACAACAAAGAGTTAGTTTACAGCTACATCTCCGGGGCTATCTCCTCTGAAGTCAGCACTGACCTCTCTGACCTCTGAATACTGGCTTTCACACAGGTCCTGCTGTGTAATCCTTTGTTCTGTGCTCTCTGCTGGCGACTAATCTCCTTCCTCCCCCCTCCCCTCTCCATAGATTACACAGGGCACGACTGATGTAAACAAATCGAGATTTCCTGATAATGAGCAGTGGATGAGAGAGAGGAGAGGGGAAGGGGGACTTTTTGAATGCAGATAATGGAATATTTGCCTAATAAACCCAATCACAAAGTTTCTTAAAATCGTCTGTACTAATGATTTCTGCAAACAAAAAAACAAAAAACTACAGTGACACTTTAAAGGGAGTTTCCATATGTACATGTGATATATCATAAATGTCCAACATCCCACAGCATGATTACAAGCAGCTTGATTCCATAACTACCAGTGGCTTGTATGTGGAGTGAACCCCTCTGCATTTAGAGTGGATGGAGTTCACAGAGGCCTCCTCATCTGGTATAATGGTGGTGTGGTCTTGAGCAGTGCGGGTGCGAAAAGGTAAGAAAATTCATTTAATCTGGTATCCATAACAAAATAATTTCCTATGCAAAGCCCCATAGAAAACTTCTCCTGCTCTAGACAGTTCCTGTCTCGGACAGAGGTGGCAGCAGAGAGCACTGTGTTAGACTGTAAAGAATACTTAACTTCCTGCAGGGCATATAGCAGCTGATAAGTATGGGAAGGTTTTTAAAATTGCTAATTTATATAACTATCTGAAATTAGTTGATTTAAAAGAAAAAGAATTTAGATGGAGTACCCTTTTAAAATGCAGTAGGCTGATGAGCAGATTGCAGAGATAACAAAGTGGGTCGCTTCATTATTACTTTAAATTCGCCCATCTCTAGTTATAATTAATTTTCCTATTTCAGACACCAAGAACCATTGGATGTGAAATCATATGATCCATAATTGTATTTTTCATTTTATTTTCTGTATTTCTATACATATTGATTGGGGGGCCCCCACATAAATTAGATGGTTGAACATAGCCTAAAGCTGATATCTCGGCACTGGAACAACAGATTGAAATATGAGTTATATCTCCTTATTCAGGGTAAGAACCATATTGTACCCTGCCTTTACTTTATTCTGTAACAAGAGGCTGACAGGCTCACTTTAAAAGGATTATCCAGCATTAGGAAAACATGGCCACTTTCTTCCATAGACAGCACCACTCTTGTCTCCAGTTTGGGTGCAGGTTTCAACTCTTTTGCATTGAAGTGAATGAAGCTTAATTGCAAACACCTGAACTGGAGATAAGAGCGGGGCTATGTACAATCTGCAACAACGGCCGTACTTTGTACACCTGGGTAGGCCACATGCTCTTCTATAGGATCCCGGCTGGAGTGTATACACATATATACGCTCCGGCTGGGATCCCATATGGCGCCACAAACAACTGGCATGTCAGTTTTCTGCGTCCGCAATTCAGTAAATTGCGGCTGCAGAGAGCTCTGTCAGTTCACACAATGAAGTAAGCGGCTCCGGTCGCAAGCTTCATTTTGTGCTGTGAGGAGTTCTGATGCGCCCGCATCAGAACACTGCGGATGGAAAGATCATCAGCAATACGGGCTGGAATGATCTTTTCAGAGACCGGACGCTCCGTGACCCGGCCGGGTCACGGAACGGCCAGTCCTATATGCTATGTGAACATGGCCTGGTGCTGTATCTGGAAGAAAGTGACCATGTTTCTCTAACACTGAATAATGTATTTAAGAACTAGGACACATAAATAAATGCATTTCTTGTTTCTTTGTTTTACGAAGACCTTTAGATACTTTGGGGGAGATTTATCAAACATGGTGTAAAGTGAAACTGGCCCAGTTGCCCCTAGCAACCAATCAGATTCCACCTTTCACTCCTCACAGACTCTTTGGAAAATGAAAGGTGGAATCTGATTGGTTGCTAGGGGCAACTGAGCCAGGTTTACTTTACACCATGTTTGATAAATCTCCCCCTTGGTCCTTATTATGGGTCAAAACAGACAATACGGTGGTATACAACGATTCGTCACCTACTGCCAAATACTACCGACATAGGGACAAATCTTACATGCATGGAGGCAAAGATAGATATTCTCCACAGTGTCCAGTGCCAGAGTCCTACCACAACATAACAGGCCTGCACCTGACATCTGGGACTGTCCCATTGTACCTGTGACACCTACGACCCCCATAAACTGACGTGGCCGAGTGTGATCTTTCTAAGGGCCCTATTCCAACGGACCATTATTGTTCAGATTATCGTTAAATCGTTCGAATCTAAACGATAATCGTTCGGTTGAAATGCAGTTAACGATTTACGACCGAACGAGAAATCGTTGATTGTTTTATAAGACCTGGACTTATTTTTATTGTTGCTCTTTGGCAAATCGTTCGCATTAAATAAGATGTCGTTCGGTCGTTAGCAGTAGATACGAACGCAATAGCGAAGAAATAGCGAAGAAAAAACAATCGCAAATACAATCATAAGTAACGATTATCGTTCCATGGAAACGAGTGAACATTTTCAGGTCTTTCACAATAGCGGTTATTTGAGATTGTTAATCGTTAACCATTATGCGAACGATAATCGTCCGGTGGAATAGGGCCCTAACTTGTGATATTCCCTGTAATCCATAAAGCACAAGCGCTGTCTACACTGTACAATGCCAGCTAGTCTTTCCCAATAAGTTATGATTATAGCAGGCACATATACACCCTGCAGCTAGAAATCCTCCACCACAATGGCTTACAATTACAAGTGCTGCAGGGTACAACAACTCAGGTCTAACATCCTTCCAATAAAACATTAGGGGCTGAATATAAAAGCCAGCAAATATACAAAGCTTCATTACACTGGATGTTTGGAAGCAGAAGGGGGCAGCGGGAGTAAATGGTAAAGCCTGCGTGATGTGAACAGGGCAATGATAAGCACGAGCGGCTCTCAGCAATGCTTCATTACACTCATTTACAGAGAATGGAGCCAGTGCCCAGATACCAAGATATCTCCTCTTCTTTTCCTAATAGAATTTTACTTGTGATAATGAGACAAAATATTACAATGAAGAAGCTGTTAAAGGGAAACTTAAAGGGGTATTGCGCTCAAACATAACTTTTCATATGTTGCTGCCCATGGTGAGACCAACAATTCCTTCCATACTTGTTATTGTCTATTTAGTCTCCTTCCCCCAGTTCTGAGCTGCTGCTTTCTGCTGAAGACACAAAAATCTGTTTGTGAGCTTTTCTTTACATCTCCCCCTCCTTCTCCCTTCTGAGATGGCTGATGTAAACAAGTCCCTATCTGCAACTTTTTAGCAAATATGTAATGCCAAGAAGATTAAAGGGGTTATCCAGCGCTAAAAAAACATGGCCACTTTCCCCCCTTTCTTGTCTCCAGTTCAGGTATGGTTTGCAATTAAGCTCCATTTACTTAATGTAACTGAGTTTGAAACCCAACCCAATCTGTAGACAAGAAAGGGGGAAAAGTGGCCATCTTTTTGTAGCGCTGAATAGCCCCTTTAATCAGAGTAAGTTCATCAGCAACTTGATGATGGACTCAGATTAACCCTCCCAGCATTAAAAAGAAGCTACAAAGTTGCAGAAAAAGCCTGCCAGGGACTTGTTTACATTAGACATCTAGGAAGGGAGGGGGGAGGAGGGGGAGACAGAGAAAAAAGCTCACACAGATTTTTGTGTCTTCAGCAGAAAGCAGAAGCTTAAAACTGATGGAAGGAGACAGAAGATAGATAATAAGTATGAAATTATTTGTTAGTCTCACATAGGCAGCAACATATCAAAAGTTTGAGCAGAATACCCCTTTAAAATAGCATCTAACCTGTTGACATGTTCCTATAGCGCACATAGCGCTGAGGATGAGGGAAGTTTTTGGGAACTTTGCACTTTCTTACATATGTAAATTAGGCAGTTTAGTGCACTGGGGGCGGGACTACCAGCCTCAGCGCATCAATCAGGCCTGTACTGTAATGAATATTGGAGCGCCACTCTGTAGTTATGTCACTCCGGCACTCATCACTGCAGAGCACCAGATTAATATATATTAGAAGGAGAGGATCAGTGCAATGTGGATGTAGTCCTGCCCCCCAAACTGTCCTATTTACATATTTAATAAACCACAAAGTTCCTGAAAATTACAATGAGGATAAAGAGAAGCTCCCTGTGCGCTATAGAGAGCTATCAGCATGTTCGATGCTGGACTGAGCATTCTTGGTAAGGGACAGTATTATATGCAGTATAGTATTATGTGTATATATATATATATATATATATATATATATATATATATATATATATATTATGGTCACATGTACTATAGAGAAGAGAGAAGGCTGGCAGCAATAGCTGGGTAAGCAGCACTGGAATTGTATTACATCAGACTGTGTAATACATACTGTGACACCACAGTCTGACAGTAACAAACTACTGGCCACCAGGGACCTGTACCAATCCCCCGGAGGTCAGAGACTGGTGCACAAGGCAAATCATGCTGCACATGTCCCAGATTTTCATTCCAAAAAAGTCCTTATTTTGCTGTTTTCTTCAGCGTTCTTACCATACATCATGCACTGACAGTAAGGAGCCCGGTAACAGTTCTTAGAGGGTCTGTGCTTTAGGTAGATGTATTGCATTGTTATTATTTGTAATCGGTCATTAAGGCAGTTTGCTGTAGTTGCAATATGTTATTAACCCCTTAAGGACAGAGACAAATTTTATGAATATGACCTGCGTCACTTTATTCATTAATAACTTCGGGATGCTTTTACCTATCCGGCTGATTCTGAGATTGTTTTCTTGTGAAATATTGTACTTTACATTTCTGGTAAAATGGAGTCGATACTCATAACGAATCTTTATGAAAAAAAAACAAAATAACGTGAAAAATTTTGAAAAAATGCATTTTTCCAACTTTGAAACTTTTCTGCTTATACAGAAAATGGTTATGCCACATAAATTATATATTAAATAGCATTAGCAACATGTCTACTTTATGTTGGCGGCATTTATTAAACTATCATTTTTTTTAGACAATGGAAAGCTTAAAACATTAGCAGCAAATTTTCACTAAAATTTCAAAATCAGATATTTTTAGGGACCTGTTCAGGTTTACTGGGTTCACACTACGTATATTTGAGGCTGTATTTTTGAGGCTGTATAGCAACCAAAACCAGGAGTGGATTGAAAACACAGAAAGGCTATGTTCACATAATGTTGTAATTGAGTGGATGGCCGTCATTTAATGGCAAATATTTGCTGTTATTTTAAAACAACGGCTGTTGTATTGAAATAATGGAAGTTATTTACTGTTATATGGCGGCCATCCACTCAATTACAACATTATGTGGACAGAGACTTTCTGTGTTTTCAATCCACTCCTGGTTTTGGTTGCTATGAGGACCTGACATGAGGACCAAATACAGCCTCAAATATACATAGTGTGAACCCAGCATTGAATTTAAGTATATTTGAGGGGACTGTATGTTAGAAAGCCCTACAAAGCACCCCATTTCAGAAACTGCACCCCCAAAACTCTGCAAAAGCACATCCATAAAGTTTATTAACCCTTTAGGAGAGTCACAGAAATAAAAGCTAAGTGTGTAAGAAATTTGAAAATCTTAATTTTCTGTGCAGAGATTTTATTGTAATCCAATATTTTTCATAATTATAAACCTATTACCAGAGAAATGCACCCCAATATTGATTGCCCCGTTTCTGCAGTTTATAGAAATACCCCATATGTGGCCCTATTGCGCTATTTGACGCAACCACAAGCCTCAGATATAAAGGAGCGCCTAATGAATTTCAACGCCTCTGTTATACTTGGTCATTTCTGACTGTACCACTTTAGGTTGGCAGAGGCTCTGGGGTGCCAAAACACTGGAAACTCCCCACAAGTGACCTCATTCTGGAAACTGCACCCCTCAAGGAATGTAACAAGGGGTGCGGTGAGCATTTGGGCCCCACAGGTGCTTCACAGATTTTCAGAACAATGTGGTGTAAAAAAGGAAAAATTAAATTTTTTACACTAAAATGTTGTTCTAGCCTTCAATTTTTCATTTTTACAAGGGGATAAAAGAAAAAAAAAACACCAAACATGTAGCGCAGTTTCTCCCGGGTACAGAAATACCCCACATGTGGACATAAAGTGCCAAGCGGGCGCAGGACGAGCCTCCAAAGGGAAGGAGCGCCAATTGGCTTTTGGAAGCTGGATTTCACTGGAATGGATTTCAAGGGCCATGTCGCATTTACAGAGCCCTCGTGCTGCCAAAACACTGGAAACCCCCCACAAGTGACCCCATTCTGAAAACTAAACCCCTCAAGGAATCTAACAAGGTGTTCAGTGAGCATATGGACCCCACTGGTGATGGGCACAAATGTGGAACAATGTGACGTGAAAGGAAAAATTTTCATTTTTTCACTTTCACGGTACAAATGTGCCCATCATCAAGGGGTCTATATCCTCACTGCATCCCTTGTTAGATTCCTTGAGGGGTGTAGTTTCCATAATGGGGTCACTTGTGGGGGTTTCCAGTGTTTTGGCAGCACGCGGGCTCTGTAAATGCGACATGGCGTTCATTATCCATTCTGGCCAAATCCAGCCTCCAAAATCCAAATGGCGCTCCCCACCTTCGGGGGCTTGCCCTGCACCCACATGGCGCTTTATGTCCACATGTGGGGTATTTACGGACTCGGGGGAAATTGCTCTACACATTTTGTGTGTTTTTTTTTCTCATTTAACCCCTTGTGAAAATGAAAGATTTAAGGCTAAACCAACATTATAATATAAAAAATGTAATATTTCATTCACGCCACATTGTTCCACATTTGTGCCCGTCACCAGTGGGGTCCATATGCTCACTACACCCCTTGTTACATTCCCTGAGGGGTTTATTTTCCATAATGGGGTCACTTGTGGGGGGGGGGGGGTTCAACTGTCTTGGCAACACAGAGGCCTTTTAAACGCAACATGGCCCTCAAAATCCATTCCAGCCAAATTCAGCCTCCAAAAACCAAATGGCGTTCTTTCCCTTTGGAGGCTTAGCCTGCACCCGCATAGCGCTTTATGTCCACATGTGGGGTATTTTCGTACTCTACACATTGTGTTTTTTTTTTTATCTTTTAACCCCTTGTAAAAATGAAAAAATTAAGACAAGATCAATGATTTAGTGTAAAAATTAAACATTTTTTACAATAAATGTTGATTTTTTTCCATTTCCACAAGGGGTTAAAAAAGAAAATGAACACAAAACGTGTAGGGTAATTTCCCCTGAGTACGAAAATACCCCACATGTGGGCATAATGTGCCATATGGGCACAGGGCAAGCCACCAAAGGGACAGAGCGCCATTTAGAGGCTGGAATGGAGGATGGAGGCCATGTCGCAATTACAAAGCTCCTGTGCTGCCAGGACAGTAGAAACCCCCCCACAAGTGACCCCATTATGCAAATTACACCCCATAAGGAATCCAACAAGGGGGTACAGTGAGCATATGGACCCCACTGGTGACGGGCACATATGTAGAACATGTGCCGTGAAAATAAAAAATATATATTTTTTTTCATTTTCATGGCACAAATATGCCCGTCACCAGGGGGCCATATCCCCGCTGCCCCCTTGTTAGATTCCTTATGGGGTGTAGTTTCCAGAATGGGGTCACTTGTGGGGGGTTCCCACTGTCCTGGCCACACAGAGGCTTTGTAATTGCATCATGGCAAGTCTCTAATGGGAATGGCGGCCATACCTACTTAGCTGGGGAAAAGGGACAATTCTAATTTATTTGGGGGTATTAGGGCAATTATTAGTTTATAAGGTTGAAAATGACAGGTGTCTATCAAACTCAATCTGTGTTGATCCAGAGGAAGGCAAAAAAAACCCTCGTGAGGCAGACGACAATAGCCTCATCACAGGGGAAAAATTCCTTCCCGACTCCATATTGGCGATCAGAATAATCCCCGGATCAACGTGACCCCTGAAATAAGAATAAGGGACAGAATTTAGACAATGTAGAACTCCGATGACGTGTGATGCGTCTTGAAGCGATCCTGTATGCAGAGGCCGGGGGGATCAGGACAGGTGTCACACTGGAAAATGGTGTCCTTCCTGATCCCCCTGCTACCCCACACTCTGCACTTCTTCTGGGGTCTCCTGTTTTCCAGTGTGGGGGACGTCACCTGGAAAATGTTGCCCTGGTGCGATCCGGGGTCCTTCATATCCAGAAGCGCTAGGTCCGCTCCATGGCTGCTAAATATTAGGGCTCTATTACTGCTTCTGATATTTTTGGATTGTGCTGCAAGCTACAGTAGCTCGGGCAGGGAGGGACCGGAAGAGGGGGGTGCTGGTATAAAAGTTATCCCCGTACAGGTGGTAACCTTTATCCCACAGTAGGAAGATCAGTTCCCAAATGATCTCCCCACTAACTCCGAGGATAGGGGGGGGGGGGGCATCTGGGGCTGGATTCGGCTGTCCCTTCCTTCATACACTGTAAGGGTACGTGCACACTGCGGAATGGCGAAGAATAACCCTTTGTGCATTCCGCAGCTGGCACCCGCCAGCGGACTGATGCAGGCGCGCGACTCCGTACGTGTCACACTCCATTATATGCACGGGCGCATTCCGCCCTCTGTCCAAAGAATGAACGTGTTCATTCTTTGGACGGACGACGGAATCCGCCCTTGCATTGAATGGAGTCTATGACACAGGTGGAGACACGCGCCCGCATCAGTCCGCCGGCAGGTGCCAGCTGCGGAATGCACAAAGGGTTATCCTTTGCCATTCCGCAGTGTGCACGTACCCTAAATCTGTAAGTGTACCCTGAGGTACTCTCGCAGAGTTTGTAGAATTTCACGCCATACCGTCATCTCTTATTGAGACGGTACTGGCGGAAAAGACGTGCCTGGGGGGCAGCGTACGCTACGCTACCCCCAGACACGTCACTGGATGATGAGGATGAGGATGAATGGAGGAAAGAAGGATCCCCCCATTCATCCTCACTGGCTGTTTCGGTGTCGGAGGCAATAATAGCGTATGCGTCTGCCGCCGAAAACACCCTGGGGGCTAATTTTATATAGGTATAGGTATATGGGGTATGTAAATGTGTAGTGGTGTAGTGTAAAAATTTATTTTGTGTAGTGTAGTGTTTTTTACGTTTTTTTTTTTACAGTAAGAAAAAATATCCCTACTCCAAGAAAGGAGCTGCTGATAAATGCCGCACTTATCACTTATCAGCAGACAGTGGCGGTAGGATATAGGGGGAAAAAACGCCCCTACGCCAAAAAGGAGGAGTTGCTGATCAGCAGCGCACTTACATGCGATGCTGATCAGCACTCAGCGGCGTAAGGGCGCATAAAAAAGAAAAAAAAAAATTGGTAAAGAAAAATATATATATATATTTTTAACCCAAAGCAACTGATCAGTGAATAATATTCACTGATCAGCCGCTAGGGGGCAGTAGAGCGAAGCTGCCGGAGATTGCCGAGGCCAGCCGAACCCGAAGACCCGAGTATTTCCGAAGATTTGATTTCCGACGCTGGACCCGACCGAACCCGGAAGTCGAGAAGAGGACGCGCGGACCGCCGATCGCCACTCCGGACGCCGGGCACAGGTGAGTATGGTGCACCTACACCACACACACCTGTTCTGCACCCCTCAGCTACCTAGCTGAGGGGTGCAGAACCCCGCATCACTGTTTTTTTACAGTATAATCGCCGTGATGGGCCGGCCGGTACTGGCCGGCCTATCACAGCGATCGTGGGGGTGGCACCGGCGCCATCTTCCCGGAGCACACTAATGGCGATTGATGACCGATGATTAGGAAAGCTGTATTCAGCTGCTATCGGCTGATCTGTATTGATCAGCCGATAGCAGCGATCGTCGGCACGGGGGGGGGTTAATCACCCCCCGTGCCGACGAGCAGATACATTATAGCAGGCCATCTTCCCCAATCACTGTGTGTGAACACACAGCGATCGGGGAAACATCGGGAGTAAATTTACGTCCATTTGAGCGAAGTACTAGGGCGCGGGGGCGTAAATTTACGCTCAATGTCGTTAAGGGGTTAAAGATATTATAGATTTCACTCCAGAGCTTATCCTATTATAATCAGTGAGTACTAAAGAGCTGAGTGCCCTAGGAGGCTAAATACTGGGAAGACATAATACGTTACCACGTTTTCTGCTTTAATCATTTGTGGTCCTGTGTATTATTGTCCAGTCCCTGGTGGTCCAGTGTATAATATACTATTCAGTATCTAAGGATTCAGTGTATAATATACTCTCCCGTCCCTTGTGGTCTGGAGTATAATATATTATCCAGTATATAAGGATTCAGTGTATAATATACTCTCTTGTCCCATTGTGGTCTGGTGTATAATATATTATCCAGTATATAAGGATTCAGTGTATAATATACTCTCTTGTCCCATTGTGGTCTGGTGTATAGTATATTGTTCGGTCCCTATTGGCTCAGTGTATAAATATACTCTCCAGTCCCTGTTGGTCTAGTGGATATGTATAGCGATAACAGTGCTGAAAAATAAACGTAAAACACCCATGTTTTACACCTCAGTCGTGCCCACTGCTACAGGAGACAAGCTATTTCATTTGTGACCTAACAGCTGGGTAATGTTTTATAATTTATGTAAATCTGCGCACAGTTAAAGTGTCACTGTCGTGAATTTTTTTTTTGCAGAAATCAATAGTCCAGGCGATTTTAAGAAACTTTGTAATTGGGTTTATTAGCCGAAAAATGAATTTTTATCATTAAAAAGCAGTTTGAAGCTCTCCCCCCTGTCTTCATTGTTCTCCTATGGAGAGAGCTAAAGAAAAGACCAAAACAGGACAACAAAGAGTTAATCTACAAATCCCTCACGGGATATCTCCTGTGACAGTCACCACTGACCTGTCTGAGCTCAGATTACAGCTGTCACCCAGCTCCCTGCCTGTAATCCTCTGTTATCTGCTTTCTGCTGCCGGCTAACTCCCTCCTTCCTCCTCCCCCCTCCCCTCTCCCTAGAGCAGACAGGGTACGTCTCATGCAACAAGTCACAATTTTCAGATTTTTTGGAGTGGATGAAAAAGAGGAAGGAGGGGGGGACCTGGGAAAAGGCTTTTTACATGCAGATAATGGCAGATTTGGCTAATAAACCCAATTACAAAGTTTCTTAAAATCGCCTGGACTATTGATTTCTGCAAAAAAAAAAAAAAAATACGACAGTGACTCTTTAAGCATATTCCTGTAGGAGAGACTATTCTGACCATAGACAAAGAGCAGAACCTTACGGAATAGTGAGGAGGTTATGATGTCAGTGCTGCCACTGGTGTTATTGAGCCCCTTCCATGGTGCACAGTTCACATTTCAGGGGACAGGACCAGAGATGGTCTGTTTGCCAGTAGTACTCACACACCTGGATGTTCTTTTCCTGCTCCTCTGGCTAATCAAAGTACAACACCTACTCCTCTCTGCTATACCGTGATATAATGCTGATGCAAGTGCACACGACTGAATAGAGATGAGCGAACCAGGTTGGGGTTCGAGTCCATCCGAGCCCGAACATTCGGCATTTGATTAGCAGGGGCTGCTGAACTTAAGCTCTAAGGTTGTCTGGAAAACATGGATACAGTCAATGACTATATCCATGTTTTCCACATAGCCTTAGGGCTTTATCCAACTTCAGCAGCCACCGCTAATCAAATGCCAAAAGTTCGGGCTCGGATGGACTCGAACCCCAACCTGGTTCGCTCATCTCTACGACTGAACAATCTTTTTCTTTCAAATCAACTGATATCAGAAAGTTATATAGATTTGTAATTTACTTCTATTAACAAATCTCAAGCCTTCCCATACTTATCAGCTGCTGTTTGTCCTGCAGGAAATGTTTTATTTTCAGTCTGACACGTTGCTCTCTGCTGACATCTCTGGCCGAGACAGGAACTCTGTCTCGGTTTTATATGAATCGCCATAGAAAACCTCTCCTACTCTGGACAGTTCCTGTCTCAGCCAGAGATGTCAGCAGAGAGCAGAGACTGAAAATAAAACATTTCCTGCATGACATATAGGACCTAATAAGTATGGGAAAACTTGAGATTTTTTAATAGAAGTAAATTACAAATCTATATAACTTTCTGATATTAGTTGATTTGAAAGAAAAAGATTTTTGCTGGACAACCCCTTTAACAAAGCAATGTGCTCCGTTAGCTCAGCAGTCGGCGCTTCAGCCAGCTGCCTCTGAACTCTGTGACACTTCTCTCCAGGTGCCTGGAAAAGCTGGATCCAGTTTCCCAGGACTAAATCTAGCTTTTCCAGGCAGCCAGAGTGGAGCTTTACCAGGCAATATTGTCAGTACAACTAAATGGCAATAGGGGGAGAAACGCGTCGGAACCCAAGTGGACGAAGCACTCATATTCACACATCTCTAACACTGAACAGACAGAAGAGAGCACTATGTCACACTGGAAATTATACACCAATATTTACTTTCTGAAACCAGTTGATTTGAAAGAAAGAAAAATTGCTGGAGTACCCCTTTAACTCCTATAAAACATGACGTAATTGTACATTTGTAAAATAATCATAAATGACCTTACCGTACAGCTCTTCTGTGTCCAGGTTACTGAAGGAGAAAATCAGAAGAAAAATTTCAATGAAAGGAAAATTACTTTTACTGTTTTGTAAATAGAACATTGTTGTTTATTCCTATCCTGATTTCCATTGGTGCCGTGTTACTAATTATATATTTACAAACAGCTGTTGCTGATATTTCATGCGTAATGCTGGAACTGTCACTTCTGATCCCATACAGATGCTACCACAGGGGGACAGGCTCCACAACGCTCAGATCATGAATTCTACAGTTAAATGACAGGATCCTATAAGTATAATGGGTTAATTTTTTTTGGTGTTGCATAATTGCATTTGGTTGATATGAATGGCTGGTCTATGGATATAAATATAAGTGTGAATATTTTAAAGTCTCACTGTCGTTTAAATTTTTTTTTTGCATAAATCAATAGTACAGGCGATTTTAAGAAACTTTGTAATTGGGTTTACCTCTGAATACCGGCTTTCACACAGGTCCCGCTGTGTAATCCTTTGTTCTCTGCTCTCTGTTGGCGACTAATCTCCCACCTCCACCCTCCCCTCTCCATTGAACAGACAGGGCTCAACTGATATAAAAGAGTTGAGATTTCCTGATAATGAGCAGTGAATGAGAGGGAGGAGGGGGGGACCTGGGAAAAGGCTTTTTGAATGCAGATAATGGCATATTTGCCTAAAAAAACCAATTACAAAGTTTCTTAAAATCACCTGGACTATTAATTTCTGCAAAATAAATAAATTATAAATAAATAAATGAATGACAGTGACTCTTTAAATTGAACCTCTCCAAAATTGTGTGATAATGAAGGTTCCGGAAACCAGTATTGCCCTACAGCTTTGGATCACACCACATGAAACAAAGATGACATAATCATATAACATATAACCATATACCTATATGTACTTTAATTTAGGATTTCATAAATAATATACAGTGAAATGCAGCGACCATCAAAATTTGGTCTTCCATCTACTATGGATAATATATTATGGAACTGAAAATCCAGCACAGCAGATCTGGCCTGGGTAAGAAGTGGTCTTTTAGAACGGTTTCAATGTATTCTACAGAAAGATAGTTACTAATACTAACAAATTAATTTTGGCCGCACATAGTGATGTAGAAGTTAAAGAGGCGGGGCCTAGGGTGCCCTGGGACCAACACTGATATGCCTTAGGGCCCTATTACATGGAGCGATAATCGGCTGAATCAGCCCTATCCGGCCGATTATCGCTCCGTGTAATAAACACAACGATCAGCCGATGATCGTTGTCATTGGCTGATCGTAGATATAGGTTTGGACCTATAATTGTTGGGCACCGACCGCGCACCGCTACATGTAATAGCGGTGCGCTGCCATCGGCTGACGATATGCAAAGAAGAATACATTACCTGTCCATCCTGCAGGGCTCCCCTTTAGCTCTGCTTCTCCCGAGGTCCCGCTCGCTGCAGCTTCAGAGCGGCCTGTCTGAGCTGACAGGCCGCTCAGCCAAACACAGGCCGGGACCACCGCGGCCGCTCTGAAGCTGGAGCGTGCGGGACCCGGGGAGAGGCAGACCGCAAGGGGAGCCCTGCAGGATGGACAGGTAATGTATTCTTCTTTGCATACAGTTTAAACAAGGGCTGCAAGGACATCGGTAACGATGTCCCTGCAGCCCTTGTTAAACGATTATCGGGCCGTGTAATAGGCCCAGTAAACGAGCGCCGATCTAGAAGATCGGCACTCGTTTACAGTTATTATCGGGCCCCTATCGGCCTGTGTAATAGGACTCTTACTGTGCTGTATGCCAGTATAGCACATTGTGTGTATGGCAAACTAAGCCCCACCTCCTTGACACTATTCATGGCCTGAATAACTGTGTTTAATTATACAGATAAAAACACAAAGGCAACACAGATATCTGCTGCACAACTGCAACTGTCAGTAAACATGCTTGTGCACAAGGAGATATGCTGGGAGTTGTAGTGCACAAGAAGGTATGCTGGGAGTTGCAGTTCTACAACAGTAGCCTCCCAACACAACTCCCTTCATACCTTCTTTTGCACTACAACTCCCAGCATACCTCCTTGTGCACAAGGGGGTATGCTGGGAGTTGTAGTGCACAAGGGGGTATGCTGGGAGTTGTAGTGCACAAAAAGGTATAATGGGAGCTGTAGTGCACAAAAAGGAATATAGCGAGTTGTAATGCACAAGAAGGTATGATGGGAGTTGCAGATGTGCAGCAGCAGCCTTTGGATATAAAAACAACTCCCAGCATACATTCTTGTGCACTACAGCTCCCAGCATACATTCTTGTGCACAAGGAGGTATGCTGGGAGTTGTAGCGAAAAAAAAGGTATGCTGGGAGTTGTAGTTCACAAGGAGGTATGCGGGGAGTTGCAGTTCTGCCACAGTAGCCTCCCAACACAACTCCCAACATACCTTCTTTTGCACTACAACTCCCAACATACCTTCTTTTGCACTACAACTCCTAACATACCTTCTTTTGCACTACAACTCCTAACATACCTTCTTTTGCGCTACAACTCCCAGCATACCTCCTTGTGCAGGAAGTTGTAGTGCACAAGGAGGTATGCTGGGAGTTGTAGTGCACAGGAGAAGGTATGATGGGAGTTGTAGTGCACATAAAAAGCTGGTATTGGTATTGAACTCAAAATTCTGGTATCGTGACATCACTAAATCCCGCCAGTCTTCGTGTCATACTGGCAGTCTGTGGGAGGGCTGGCGCCTCCTCTCTTCATGCGGAAGAATTGGCATGTCAATTCTTCCAAGCAGAGAGGTGTGGAGAGAAGAGGCGCGCAAGTCCTCCAATAGACTGCCAGTATGACATGCAGACTGGCGGGATTCCATGGCGGTGAGTTCCAGTACTTATCAGCTACTGTATGCCCTACAGGAAGTGGTGTATTCTTTCCAGTCTGACACAGTGCTCTCTGCTGCCCCCTCTGTCCATGACAGGAACTGTCCAGAGCTGAAGAGGTTTACTATGGGGATTTGCTACTGCTCTGGACAGTTCCTGACACAGACAGAGGTGGCAGCAGAGAGCACTGTGTCAGACTGGAGAGAATACACCACTTCCTGCAGGCCATACAGCAGCTAATAAGTAACAGAAGTTTTTTGTTTTTTTTAAACAGAAGTAATTTACAAATCCATATATCTTCCTGAAACTATTTTTTTTCCTCTGGAATCCCCCTTTAAAAAAAGGTTGCAATATATTTTATAAAGGAACCATTCATCAAACTTTTTTTCCTCTTTCCCCTTATACTTACTCTGAATTTAATAATAAAACCTGTACACTGTAATGTGAACACTTATAGATCAGATTACTTTTGATGCATAAAAAAAAGGAGGGAAGGAAGGTCATACAGCTATAGAATACTAGAATGTATGTGCTCCCAGGATATCTGGCGTCAGGTGAGTTATCTAACCTAACAGTTACCATGTTGCACAAAAGATACCCCCTTACAAATTCAGCTCTGCTACATCTGCCCCCATTAATATCTATATCTTTACAATTATGTGTTTATTTTCGATATAATTTTCCATCACTGGGTAATGGTTACATTCAGGATCCTTATTTATGCATACATCTGAATGCTGCAGTGGAGAAAATCTGTAAATCTGAGTTCTTGAGAATAAGTATTTGACTGACACATGGTTGTGTTCGGTGAATGTATTCCCTCTCCATGGGGAATGAAGCCTGTGTGCACGTTCTAGTGCTTCCTTTGCTGTTCTCCCCTGTGCTGCATGGATGACCCCATTCGAAGCGCTGGAAGTCAGCCTAGCTACTACTAAATTGGTCTTACTACATCTCCGGAAATAAAAAAAACGAAATGCGAACAAAATCCTGATGAATTTGTAAGATTCTAGAAAACTGCCTTCACATAAGGGTCTGGTCATGTACAGTCTACCTGAATGAACCAGCTTCCATTCATGAATATTTGAATAGGCGTTGATCCGTCACATTAAGAAGAGCTGATATATCGGCCAGCCCTAAAATCTTTTTATCACATCCAGCTTTGATTTTTCTGGAATAAATGTCTGCCTAATCGTTGTTATATAAATGGAGTTTTATTCTAAATCTCCCTTTAAATTCTTCATGATCAATGTATTCAGAAGCAAAGGTGTCATCTACCAAATCCCATATCATTCATTATTGATTGCCGCTCTGACACCTCGAAATAGAGCGATCTGAAAATGACAGCGTGAAAACCTTATAACAATCTGGCCTGAAAACCATGAGGAGACTTTAAATAGTTACCCTTTGTGTCAGACTAAAAATATTCTAGTAGCTCCTGTAGACCGAGGTGTTTGCTTAGGGAGAGAGGCTTCAGCTGTATATGGCCGAAGGTATGTACACGCTAGAGATGAGCGAACCTTGAGCGAGCGGAATTTGATAACTACTGTCTGCAGAAGTTGGATGCAGCCCTAGGAAGTCCTGGAAAACATGGATACAGCCTATGGCCATGTTCACACAACGTAAGTTGTTTATTAATCATGGCTGTTGTTGCCGATGTGCAACAACTGCCGTGATTAATACACAACTTACATGCACTGCATTCACAGGGAATCCCGGCCGGAGTGTATACACATAGGGGAAATTTATCAAACATGGTTTAGAGTGAAACTGGCTCAGTTGCCCCTAGCAACCAATCAGATTCCACCTTTCATTTTCCAAAGAGTCTGTGAGGTATGAAAAGTGGAATCTGATTGGTTGCTAGGGGCAACTGAGCCAGTCTCACTTTACACCATGTTTGATAAATCTCCCCTATAGTATACACTCCGTCCAGGATTGCTAGGGGTCGTACAAAAAACTGACATGTCAGTTTTGTGCGGCTGCTATTCATTGAATGACATGTGCCTGACAGGTCACACAATGGAGAGTGCGGCTCGGGCTCCTCATCAGGAGCTCATACAGTTAAGGTCCTATTCCACAGGCCGATGGGGGGCCCGATCAACAATGTAAACGAGGCCTATTCCACGGCCCGATAATCGTTTAGCGAGGGCTGCAGGAACATCATTACCGATGTCCTTGCAGCCCTTGTTTAAACATCATACATTACCTATACAGACTACAGGTCTTCTCCTGCGCTCCCGTGCGCAGCTTCAGAGCGCCCTGTCTGAGCTGACAGACTGCTCAGCTAATCACTGGCCGCGGCAGTCCTGGCCAGTGATTGGCTGAGCGGTCTGTCAGGTTGCACTGAAGCTGCTGCTGTGCGCGGGAGAAGAAGGAGCACAGGAGAAGGCCTGCATATGTTTTTAAATCATCGGTCACCCGCCGCGCACCGCCATTCCACGTAGTGATGCGCGGTCGGTACTGATCGTTGTCTCTATGGCCAGGAACCACTGATGGTTTCCTGAACCTAAAGGTTTCCTTGCTGTAAAAACATCCATTTTTGTGTGAAAGGGCCTCAAGTTTTTTTTTTTTTTTTTTAAATTCTGATGTCTCGTATATCATTTATCTGTTTGCTATAGATTTCGAATTAAAAGAGGTTGACCAGGATTAGAAAAACATGGCTACTTTATTCCAGATTCAGCGCCATTGTCCTCAGTTTTGGGGTGGGCTTTGCAGCTCAGCTCTATTGAAGTTAATGGAGCTGAATTGTAATACCGCACACAACCTGAGGACAGGGGTGGTGCTGTTTTGACAAAATGTCAGCTGTGTTTTTTTCTAATCCTGGATAACCCCTTTAAGCCTTTGGCTTTGTGTGGATAGTGAGGAATACATCCTTTACTACTGTAGGGATTCATTTTAAAAGCAGATATAATGAGGAGCATGATGAGTCACTGTTTACTGAAGTTTTTGTTCCCAGCCCAATTATTACTGATTGATGCCGCCTCTATATTTCTGGGGTGTATTGTCTCGCGTATCACACTGTTTATTACCCTTCATTGTTTAATAGAAAGCAGTGTGTAAAAACCATGCAGCACATCGGCGATGTCTAAGAGGTGAGGAGCATTGTTAATACTTTCTAAGAAAACAATTTACAGCAGTTATTGTAATGAAAGCAGGAAAGGACACAGCAGCATCTACATGATATACCATCCGGGTTTATCAGAGGAAACAATCAAAGCTCAAATTTAATTTTAACCAGAGTTTAAGGAAATCACTGAGTCAATATAATTTATATAACACTCCATTAAAAATACACAATATACTGGGAGGAGATATATCTAAATCTTAAAGGGAAACAAACTAATTTTCTTTATCTTCAGCACCGTTTTCAGTAAATCTTCACTTTTTCGATATACAAATGAGGCAGCCTGGTGCACTGGGGTCCTGTTTAAAGGGAACCTGTCATCACTTTCATGCTGCCTATACCAAATGTCATTGGGTCGTTCCCTGGTGGCTTTGGACTGCCCCACCAGCATTCATTGATAGATCTTTTCCAGATCTTTTCCAGTTTAGGTGTAGGGAGAGGTCTATTAGTAAAAGCTGGTGGACTGGTAAAGGCGCATAAGGCTAGGTTCACACTATGTTTTTGCAACCCGTTTTTTTTTTTTTTTTTTAAACGGATGTATGTGTGTGCATCCATTTTGATAATTTTTTCCCATTGAATCCCATTATAAAAAAAACGGATCAAAACAGATCCGTTTTTTTAACATACAAAAAAAGTAACCAACCTTACTTTAGTGTCCGTTAAAAAAAAGGATCTGTTTTGATCCATTTTTTTTTTATAATGGAATTCAAAGGAAAAACGAACCAAATCAGATGCACACACATGAATCCGTTTTCTCCATCGTTTTTTTGCAAAAATGGATTGTAAAAATGTAGTGTGAACCCAGCCTTAGACACATTTCTGGCGCAAAGATTTTTGGTGATGTTCATATTTGCAAACTTCTGCTTGTGAGCCAGGCAACACATGTGTTTTCATATGTGGAAACGATCAGCCAGTTCCCATGGGGTGGAGCTGACCGCCTCAAGTGCTCACGGGGTGGAGCGACTACATCAAATGCCCATGGGGTGCGGACGACTGCATCAAGTGCCCATGGGGTGGGACTGACTGCCTCAAGTGACCACAGGATAAGGCCATCGCCTCAAGTGCCATGTAGCTCTATGGAATCAGACCAAAGAAGCTAGTGTTTAGTCCCCACATGCATCAATGAGCTTTGGGTGCCCTATCACCAGTGATTGTGCTTCCTTGAACATTTTTATTCACCACTGTATACCAGGAACACCCCAAAACACCTGCCGTTTTATAAATGTTCTAACTCAGTCCTCCAGCCATGACAACGGAGCCCTTGTCAGATCCTTATGTTTGCCCATTTTTCCTGCTCCCAACACACCGACTGACCACTTGCTGCTTAATATATTCCATCCCCTGACTGGTGCTATCTTCACTTGATAATGTTATCCACATAATATGGATCGTAACCTACTATCTACCTTCAAGCACTCAAGCTAAGCGTTCTATACCGTGCATCAAGAGAAAGAACATTGTATTTTTGTGATTATTTTTGGCGCATTTTTTAACTTTCAAAAGTTGCACTGAAAATTCTAAGTAAAAGTTATATTCTGGTTAAGTGCTGGACTCATTATTGTCTGCCACACCTGTACCCACACATTGTGCTACCTTTACAAAGCCCAGCGCCAGTGTGTCCGGGCGTGGGTATCACCACTCCTGGCCACTGTGACAAGTACTTAGGTAAAACACCAACAAGCCCACTACTCAGGGCCGGATTGAGGTTAGTGGAGGCCCCGGGCGACACCCCTCCCCCCAAAATAAATAAACTATGCCACGATCTATACAGATGGCAGCTTACTGTATGCGACTTAGCACAGGCCCCTCCTCGCTCCTGGCTGTATTGCTTAGGATCCTCCTCTGTTGCGCATGTGATGGTCACTAGAGACTGCAGTGCAGAGGAAGATGCCAGACCCTAGAGACAGGAGCCTATTACATGGCCTGATATCCTGGGTAAGCAGCACTGTTCTACTAGGGTTCCAGCTGGTGGGGGCGCCTAAGTGGTGGAGGCCATGGGGCACGTGTCCCGGGTGCCCTCCCTTTAATCTGGCCCTGCCACCTAGCAATCCCAGGCCACGGCTCAGTGAACATTTTCTCTGGTGGGCCCCCAGGATCATTTCCTCTGATGGGCCCCTGGTATGCCAGTCCGACACTACTCATATATCTCATCACAGAAAAACAACTTAGCATCCCTTAAGATCAACCTACTATCCTATTTCCAAATGCCAAGGCCCTTCAGAATTCTTAGTGTAAGTATAAAATGAGCATCTATAAAAGCAACCATTTAACATGATAGTGTAGTTCTTAACACTATGACCCCAACTCCCATGTGGACCATGTACTATAGTCAACATTTCAATCTTTGTTCTTCTCATTAGCAGTATAAGACAAAGAAAGAAGAAAACTATCCTTCGCCTGCCCTATGACTATTACATTGTAATGTGCACATATACTTTTATTTGTCTGGCTGTTTCTGTGAATAATTCCCTGGTGAATCCAAGACTCTTGCCATTTTGATGGTTGTCAAAAGTAAATTTAGCCAAGGGCGGCAGGAGATGATGTTGTTTCTTATCATGTTTCCCCCGAAAATAAGCCCATGTCTTCTATTAATTTTTGCTCCCAAAGATGCGTTAGGTCTTATTTTCAGGGGATGTCTTATTTTTCCATGAAGAAGAATTCACCTGTCCCATGCACAGCAAAGATAGAGCGTATGGCATGGCGGCTTCCGGCCACCAAAGGGAGCTCACCACACCACACTCGCACAGCAAGACAGTGTACAGTAAGGCAGCTTCCAGACACAAGGGGAAGCTCACCACCGCACATTCGTACAGCACAGCAGGGACAATGTACAGTATGGCAGCCTCCAGCCACCAGGGGGAGCTCACCACAGCACACTCGTACAGCACACAGGGACAGTGTATAGTATGGCAGAAGGTGACGGGATAACGGCAGACTGTGTGCAGCTCTACATCTGGAGGTAGGGGACAATGGAGATGGTGATGGCCAATCATTGTGATCCCATAAGCTGAAGTCCTAAAAATCATCTGGGCATTGATGCATCAATGACCCGTGGTCGTGAAAGCGTTAAACAAGTCCCTATCTGCAGCTTTGTAACTTTTTTGTAATGCCAGGAAGGATAATCTCAGTGAGTTCATCTTGACCTCAGATTAACCTCAACTTGACCTCAGATTAACCCTTCCAGCATTACAAAGAAGCTACGAAGTTACAGATAGAGCCTGCCAGGGACTTGTTTACATCAGTTGTCTAGGAAAGGAGGGGGGGAGGAGGAGGGAGCAGAGTGAACAGCTAACACACAGTTTTTTGTGTCTTCAGCAGAAAACAGCAGCTCAGAACTGGGGGAAGGAGACTGAATAGATAATAAAAAGTAGGGAAGGAATTGTTAGCCTTACTATGGGCAACAACATATCAAAAGTGCTGTTTGAATGAAGTACCCCTTTAACACACTATACAATTGCTGTAATACACTCTTATTCTTGAGCCCTAAGACTGGGGATCTAAGTAGTCCTATTTTTGCATTTTTTTTTCTTATTTCTACAGTCATTACAATTCATTATGTAGATGTACTGAAACTAAACAATGAATTCTTATCCAAGTGAGTGAATGTGTTTGCCAGACACCGCCGCTGTTGTGGAAAGATGTGTTAAATGCATGTCAGATCTCCTGATTCCTTTTAATATCATGCATTTAAAAGAGGTTATAAAATAAAGCCTAGGGGAGGCTGTGATATTTCAGAAGGCAGGGCATCGGTGGCTGGTGGAGCTGGGGGCTCATAAATAAATGTAATGTGGAAAAGGAAAGGAATAAAGGGATGAAATAAGCTTTTGTTATAAGCAGCGGGATATTTTACTGAGATTTTGGTCCATCAACAAAGGCTTAAGGGCTTCACCTAAAACTGGATGCTGTTTTCATCTTTCACAAAAAAGACTTTAACAAGAACTCATACAGCTCTAACATTAAGATTAACATTAACAATAAGAGACGTATCTTATGTAATGAAATTAGTTATACAGATTTCTATACCATAATATGCTTTTATTAAAGGGGAACTCTACTTTAGAAAGATTTAACCCTGTGCAACCCCCACCCATAATCTAAGCTTGTTTGTAATAGGTTTCTATTACATGAATTGGTTCGTTTGTCTGCAGCACATTCTGACTTACACCCTGAGGCTGGGTTCACACTACGTATATTTCAGTCAGTATTGTGATCCTCATATTGCAACCAAAACCAGGAGTGGATTAAAAACACAGAAAGGATCTGTTCACACAATGTTGAAATTGAGTGGATGGCAGCCATGTAACAGTAAATAACTGCCATTATTTTAATATAACAGCCGTTGTTCTAAAATACCAGCAAATATTTGCCATTAAATGACGGCCATCCACTCAATTTCAACATTGTGTGAACAGAGCCTTTCTGTGTTTTCAATCCACTCCTGGTTTTGGTTGCAATATGAGGACCACAATACTGACTGAAATATATGTAGTGTGAACCCAGCCTGAAGCTGCAGAAAATCCTCACTTCCTGGTCCACTTTGTCTTCACTCCTTTGTCCTTCCCCTCCTGTCTGAGACCAAAATCACATAATCTCTGTCTGCTGCCAGGCAAAATGTAACACCTCATCTGTAACCCTGTCCACAGCTGACATCACTCCAATCAGTGAACACCTGGCCAAGGGGCAGGGAAACAACAGAACAGTGACAGCCTCCTGAGCAGTATAGGGGAAAGGAGACAGTTGTTTCATCTTTTTCTTTTTTTTACAATCTATGTAGATAGATAGATAGATAGATCTATTTAATCACACAGTAAACTAGTAGCCTTACTTAGTTCTCTTGCAGTATTGGTATAGTGAAAACCACCATGAGTTATAAGCCATGGAAAAGATTCCTTGGAAAAAAAAATCCTTCTTGACTTTCAGTCTTTCAACAATCAGAATACATCTCTAGTAAATGTCCTAAGTATCGTTCTATTAACCTGAACTAGTGTTATTATACTCAAGAAAGTCATCCAGACCCCTTCTGAACTTTTTTCAAGGAATTCATAAAAACAACTGGCAGAGAGTTTCATAGTATCACTGCTCTTACTGTAAAGAATCCTTTTTGTTCAGGCTTATGGGTTTATGACCTGTTTTACTGTATAGGGAGTGCTGTTTAGTGCAGTATAGGGAGTGCTGTTTAGGGCAGTATAGCGAGTGCTGTTTCTGCAAATAAGTAGCACCTTTGTCCATTATTTCCTCTGTAATACTAGTACTGTACTCCTCCCTATAGACGGCTGGGGGAATCATATAACTTCTCTTCCCTTGCTGTACTCTTACAGTTTCTGGGCTTGCAGGAGGCATTGCCAATTCTTACTGGAGGCTCCGGCACACTGTAATATGTAATCAGTGCTGATGGTGTCAGACCATGTACAGTAGGTACACACCTTAATGAAAACTATTTCATTCCTATATTTCCAGGAAGGACAACACAGCAGCAGCACAGTACAAAGATGAAAAAAAAAGATTCTACAGAACTGTTGTTTCTTTTGAATGTATATATTTTTTAAAATACGCTTTTACAATGAGTAGCAGCTGTAAGGGTTGAAACGGCCTCTGTGCTGCCACCAATGGCTGTGTAGGAAACTGCAGGGAAAGTAGTGAGTAACAGTTATCCTTACTGGCTCTGCTACACTGGGGCACGGCAGCAACACAGTTGACACAGACAGATTCCCCAAGTATAATGTCTATTCTGATGCTAAAATGCATATATAGGAATCAGGGGAGACTCAGTATCGCTAACACTGCATGCAGCAGTACTAGTTATATAAATCTGTGCTGGGGCCAAGCTTTGAGCAGACCTGCAGTTCCCAATACAGCAAAGGGGCAGAGGTGGCCTCTTACAGCTGACCTCAAAAATTATATATATATATATATATATATATATATATATATATATATATATATATATATGTACACACACATATATACATACACATATACATAGTGGTCCCTTAATATACGACATTAATTGGTTACAGGATGACCATTGTATGTTGATACCAAAATTCTATGGAAAACTAGTAACTGGTTCTAAATCCCCCAAAATGCCCTCCCAACATGATAAAAAAAATTTAAAGAAAAATAAGCAGCTAACTAAAATGGCTAAAGCAAGTCCTTACATAAAACAGTCAGAGAGAGCGACTAGAGACCGTAAATTTCTTTCTATGTAGAGGATGGGAGCGTTTTCAGGGTCCTGTACAGATCACATAAAATGAAGCTGCCCTCACCTGGTGCCCAAAGGTGCAACTGATCTGGCCCAGGTAAAGAGCAACAGAGGACATGTAGTATCACACTATATTGTAGAACAGTCATGTCAAACTCTGGCCCACGGGTCAAATCTGACCTGCTGTGCCATTATTTTTGGCCAGCGGGCAATTAAGAGTTTGAATTATATCTGGCCCGCCATGGCTACTATATAAAAGACTATGGGGGAGGGCTGGCTACTATAAACGAGACTATAGGGGAGGGCTGGCTACTATATGAGACTATGGGAGGGCTGGCTACTATTTGAGACTACTGGGGAGGGCTGGCTACTATATGAGATTACTGGGGAGGGCTGGCTACTATATGAGACTATTAGGGAGGGCTGGCTACTGTAGGAGACTATTAGGGAGGGCTGGCTACTATATGAGACTATTAGGGAGGGCTGGCTACTGTAGGAGATTATTGGGGAGGGCTGGCTACTATAGGAGGCTATTGGGGAGGGCTGGCTACTATAGGGGACTATTTTGGAGGGCTGGCTACTATAGAAGACTATTTTGGAGGGCTGGCTACTATAGGAGACTATTTTGGAGGGCTGGCTACTATAGGAGACTATTTTGGAGGGCTGGCTACTATAGGAGACTATTTTGGAAGGCTGCCTGCTATATAGGCTGGCTCCTATTTGGGCACTACTGGGAGGGCTGGCTACTATGTCGGGCAATTTTGGTTGGCTACTACATGGGGTAATATTGGGGGGGGGGGGCTATTACATGTGATAAGGTTTAATCATATCATAGCAATTTATCATGTCGTATGTCATAGTGCACAGTGCTGGGAGACGCACACTACAAACAGTGCCAGGACCGCCGCATTCGCGCTTCAATAATTATTAAGGTTGTCCCGCAACTTTGTCTAATTTTCTAATTTTGGCCCACTGTGTATTTGAGTTTGACACCCCTGTTGTAGAGAATTACTACTAGACAGCAAACCAGTGCATGCACTTCACTAATACTGTGGGTTTACCAGTAAAATGGCCACTTTCATTGGTTGATCATCTAGTTATTTACATGTTCCGCAGACCTGGACTGTCTGTAGCATTGTATGTTGTGTCTGGTCTCAAGTTACGATGGTTCAGAAAGGACCATTGTATGGTGAAAATATTGTATCTTGAGGCCATTGTAAGTTGGGTGATCACTGTATATATATATATATATATATATATATATATATATATATATATATAATTTTTATTTTTTTTTAAGTATGTTATCTAACTCCTTGTAATAAATGTCTATATAGTGATACTAAAGTATATTATCTAACTCCTTGTAATAAATGTTTATATAGTGATAGTAAAGTATATTATCTAACTCCTTGTAATAAATGTTTATATAGTGATAGTAAAGTATGTTATCTAGCTCCTAGTCGCAAATGTCTCTTCTTCCTCCTCGCTCTGATCTGTCTGATTCTGCCAGTCGTTTCTTTTAGCATTAAATATTAATATTCAGATGAGTCATATTTATGTACAGGCTCTTACCCCGCATTTCAATGTCATGTGTATCTGTCATTTAATAAGCTTGAAAAAAAAAGATGGCGAGAGGTCATCGAAACGTCGCGTCTGCACATACCGCATTACTTTAACACGTTTGGATTGTTTTTCCTGATGGAATAAACCACAGTTTTTACACAAGCTTTCTGGAGTGCTGCGGACTATTTGGCACAGATTAATCTGCCCATGGTCAGGGCAATCTGCTGGCACCAATCTACTACAATTTTGTGTAGTGCTGCTCTATTATTTATATGATAGATAGATAGATAGATAGATAGATAGATAGATAGATAGATAGATGATAGATAGATAGATAGGAGATAGATAGATAGATAGATAGATAGATAGATAGATAGATAGATAGATAGAGCCAGCGTGCGCCTCCTTCACAGGCCACATAGCCGCCACAGGAGTTTAGGCACAATAAAGTCAAAGTATTTGATATCAGTAAGAAAAGAGTCTCTATTATACAATACTGAAGACTATGAAGAGACACCTGAATAAAGTGTTTTGTTCTTTCCCCTTTTCTTACATCCTGCTCAAACTTTTCACAAAAAGACAGCACCATTGTGTTTCTTGGCTCTTGCTCTATATAGTCTTCCATCTTTCTTGGCATTAAAGCAGCATGTGCCCATCTCTAGTGTTCTTACGCTTTCAGAGAACTATAACAGTCTCCTCCAGTCGGGCCGGACTCTGCTGCTCCATTCAGCATCACACTATGCAGAGTGCAGACATCAGGGACTACAGAGACAATCACCTGTGCTCCAAGATACAAAGCCGCCTGGTATCTGCTCTCATGTATTAAAGACTCATTTTATATTATTTTCTGTTATAATGAAATTAGATGCCTGCATGTGTTTATACATTATGTCGACAACCTGAGAGGACCTGGAATATATAGATATACATTGCTGCATAGAATCCAGTTCAACAAAACAATAACGGAGACCCTATTGTATATTCCTCACACTGAATAGACTACAAACTAAGAACAAAGTATTACACCTAAAGTGCCTGTCCATCCATCTGTGAATGTAATTCTATAGTAGATAGATATGAGATAGATAGATCGATAGACGATAAATAGATATATGATATATATGAGAAAGAAAGAAAGATCAATATATATCAGATAGATAGATAGATCCTATCTACCCATCCATCTACCCATCCATCTACCCATCCATCTACCCATCTACCCATCTACCCATCCACCCATCCATCCATGAGATGGATGGATAGATAGACAGAACATAAACCATTGAGGCCATTTATAAATACACTATATTATTTATGCTGGCCTGCTCCTAAATCTAGATTATACCTCAGAGCTGTTTTCATAGTTCTGTCTTATAGTATGGGATATTTCCCACAGCTTGTTGACATAAACCCTCAGAACATCTTTGCCGCCTTCTTATAATGTAATTAGACAGTCGCATCTTCCTTAATTCCATTACCGACTCTTTCTAGAATGCAAATCAAACAGAACAAGCTTAAAATAGTCACTGTACCAACAAAGGACATTGGGAAATTTTAAAGGGGCTATTTCAAGATCAAATGTTACCCCACATCCACTGGAAAGGCCATAATCAACTGATCGGCGGGGTCCAACTATGGGGAGCTCCCACTGATCCCCACTAAGTAGGGCAATGGTCACCCCAATGAATGGAGGGTAGTGTGAACAGCGCTCAATTCATTCTCTGGGGGCTTCATTTTCTATAGGGCTTTGGCAATGGTCAGAAGCCCCCCAGAGAATGAATGAATCACTGGGCACACTTGCTGCTGCTCCATTTATTTGGAGGACATTTAATCTCTAATCTCAGGATCGATAGGGGTCCCACTGGTGACCCACTTATCAACCATCCTGCAAACAGGGAGAACTTTTGATTTCGGGATAACCCTTTAAGCTTTGAAGCCAACAGATCTGAGACTGCAACTTTGAAGCATTATACATGATCAGCTGATCTGTAAACATACAAGATATCATAGGGAAATGACTGTTACATTTTATAAGCATTTTCTGAAGTGATCATGGAAACCAAGGTCCTCATTGTTGTCTCCCTCCTTAATTTGGTGTAACTTTTATCTTAAAGTGTCACTGTCATTTAATTTTTTTTTTTTTTTTCAGAAATCAATAGTACAGGTGATTTTAAGAAATTTTGTCATTGGGTTTATTAACCCAAAAATGCATTTTTTATCATGAAAAAGCAGTTTGAAGCTCCCCCCTGCCTTCATGGTTCTCTTATAAAGAGGGGAGGGGTGGAGGGAGATGAGACACCAAAACAGGACAACAAAGAGTTAATTTACAGCTACATCACCAAGCTATCTCCTCTGATGTCAGCACTGATCTCTCTGACCTCTGAATACCAGCTTTCATACAGCTCCCACTGTGTAATCCTTTGTCCTTTGCTCTCTGCTGCCGACTAATCTCCCTCCTCCCCCCTCCCCTCTCCCTAGAACAGACAGGGTCCGACTGATGTAAAAGAGTCAAGATTTCCTGATAATGAGCAGTGAATGAGAGAGAGGAGGGAGGGGGGGGGGACCTGAGGAAAGTCTTTTTGAATGCAGATAATGGCATAAGTCACAGTAAGCCCTATAATCGGCTGAATAAGGCCAATATAGCTTAATGTAATAAAGACAACGATCAGCCGAAAAGCCAATCAAAATCATTGGCCGCCGTCCGCACATCACTACATGTAATAGGTAGCGTGGCCGTCTTGGTCTCCATGGCTGCAGCTCTCACTTCTGGTCCCGTCTCTGCCAGTCAGTGGATCGGTGCTCACTTATTGTTAATATCGGACGTGTAATATGACCCTAAGAGTGGTGTGGCTACAATTAACCCCCCCCCACACACATACACACACTCCACATAGAGAACACATGAATGCTCGGTCATGCTGAACTCTGAACAGCAGGAGGCCCCTTTATGTGAGTGTTACTGTGCATTCAATCAGTATTACACTATATTGCACAAGCCTGATCTTCTGGAGCCTATGTTACCGTGCTGATCTCGCTGGCTTATTTCCCTATAATAGTACAGATGTGCTGACATCAATTATAAGAGGAGAGGTGGATTTCATGTAATGTCTGGTAGAACAGGTGTCCACATCCAGCTCCAGCTGCAGCGTGACATGAATAATACATGACCAGTGACCCACAAACCTGAAAAATGAAAGGAGTCAGATTTGTGAAGCAAGATATATCATGTACTAATCTGCTGAGGGGAATCAGGAGCGCCACCGGCCTGGAACTAAGCTGAGCCGGGAATTGTAAGTGACATATTACAGACCAGTCTATCTATCTATCTATCTATCTATCTATCTATCTATCTATCTATCTATCTATCTATCAGAGTGTGATCATTATTACTATTATTAATATTATATACATTGTAAACTATACATATTATACATTGTTATATTGAGAACCAAATTTATTATTATTATTATTATTATTATTATTATTGCAGATCTGCGTTGGCAAAGACTTCAGAAGAGAAGGATTTAAGGGTAGTGATTTCTGGTTTAAAATGAGTCACTCGTGCAACCAGGCGATAGGGAAAGCTAATGGTATGCTGGGCTGTATATATATAATGGTATGCTGGGCTGTATATATATAATGGTATGCTGGGCTGTATATATATGTGTGTGTGTATATATATATATATATATATATATATATATATATATATATATATATATTTAATGGTATGCTGGGCTGTGAGAAAATATTACCTTACTGAAAAAGTAGTAGATACTTGGAACAAATGTCCAGCAGATGTGGTAGGTAAATATACAATAACAGAATGTAAACCTGCCTGGTATATACATATACATATATCTATCCTAAGATAATAAGAAGGGAAATACTAAAAGGGCAGATTAGATGGACCAAGTGGTCTTTTTCTGCCGACAATATTCTATGTTTGTACTGAAATAGCGCCATTTGCACAGATATCTTTTGCTAAAGGTTCTATTACACAGAGAAATTATCATGCAAAAACCTGCTAGTGATAACTGGGGATATAGTAGCGAACAATTCTGGCATTATTACATTTGACGCTATGAACGATCATTTTTGCAGTCGTTATATGGTCGCTAATCATTTGCAGTAAGAGAAAATGGTTGTTTGTTCCCCAGCGACTGAAAGATTTTTTTATTACACTAACGTATTGGCCAATTATCAGCAAAAGACCAATGATGATTTTTCGACATGCTGAAAGATCCCGATATTTGTGTTCGCTGTGTGCTTCGGGGGACATGATTCTATTTTATATGTTTCTTTGATTGAAACCTTTATATATGTTAAAGTACACCTGTCACAATTTATTTTTTTTAAAGAAATCAACAGGGGTTGTGAAGCAAGCAGTTTTGCAATATACTCTCTGTGGCTGTATCTCTGTTTTCCGGGACTCCATAGGGCTGCATCCAACTTCTTAAGCTATGGGTATTCAAATGCCGAACAATTGAACTCATGTTGGAGTTGCGCTCATCTCTAGTGATTAATATTGCCCTGCATGGCTCAGAATGTGCACCGTATCACACAGTGATCACCATGCTGACATATATGGTACATGCTGCATAGAAAATAAATACAGTCCACCTGTCCATGCTCCCACCACTGCTCTGCTCTACAGTCCACCAGTACATGCTCCCACCACTGCCCTGCTCTACAGTCCACCTGTCCATGCTCCAACCACTGCTCTGCTCTACAGTCCACCAGTACACGCTCCAACCACTGCTCTGCTCTACAGTCCACCAGTACACGCTCCCACCACTGCTCTGCTCTACAGTCCACCAGTACACGCTCCCACCACTGCCCTGCTCTACAGTCCAGCTGTCCATGCTTCCATCACTGCTCTGCTCTACAGTCCACCAGTACACGCCCCCACCACTGCTCTGCTCTACAGTCCACCTGTCCATGCTCCAACCACTGCTCTG
The DNA here is from genome assembly GCF_027789765.1 of Dendropsophus ebraccatus. Lineage (NCBI taxonomy): Eukaryota > Metazoa > Chordata > Amphibia > Anura > Hylidae > Dendropsophus > Dendropsophus ebraccatus. The sequence continues at coordinate 37,048,044 of NC_091455.1, read as the reverse complement.
CTCTACAGTCCACCAGTACACGCTCCAACCACTGCTCTGCTCTACAGTTCACCAGTACATGCTCCCACCACTGCCCTGCTCTACAGTCCACCTGTCCATGCTCCAACCACTGCTCTGCTCTACAGTCCACCAGTACATGCTCCCACCACTGCTCTGCTCTACAGTCCACCAGTACACGCCCCCACCACTGCTCTGCTCTACAGTCCACCAGTACATGCTCCCACCACTGCTCTGCTCTACAGTCCACCAGTACACGCCCTCACCACTGCTCTGCTCTACAGTCCACCAGTACATGCTCCCACCACTGCTCTGCTCTACAGTCCACCAGTACACGCTTCCACCACTGCTCTGCTCCACAGTCCACGCTCCAACCACTGCTCTGCTCTACAGTCCACCTGTCCATGCTCCAACCACTGCTCTGCTCTACAGTCCACCAGTACACGCTCCCACCACTGCCCTGCTCTACAGTCCACCTGTCCATGCTCCCACCACTACTCTGCTCTACAGTCCACCAGTACACGCCCCCACCACTGCTCTGCTCTACAGTCCACCAGTACATGCTCCCACCACTGCTCTGCTCTACAGTCCACCAGTACATGCTCCCACCACTGCTCTGCTCTACAGTCCACCAGTACACGCTCCCACCACTGCTTTGCTCTACAGTCCACCAGTACATGCTCCCACCACTGCTCTGCTCTACAGTCCACCAGTACATGCTCCCACCACTGCTCTGCTCTACAGTCCACCAGTACATGCTCCCACCACTGCTCTGCTCTACAGTCCACCAGTACACGCTCCCACCACTGCTCTGCTCTACAGTCCACCAGTACATGCTCCCACCACTGCTCTGCTCTACAGTCCACCAGTACATGCTCCAACCACTGCTCTGCTCTACAGTCAACCAGTACATGCTCCAACCACTGCTCTGCTCTACAGTCCACCAGTACATGCTCCCACCACTGCTCTGCTCTACAGTCCACCAGTACATGCTCCAACCACTGCTCTGCTCTACAGTCAACCAGTACATGCTCCAACCACTGCTCTGCTCTACAGTCCACCAGTACATGCTCCCTCCACTGCTCTGCTCTACAATCTACCAGTGCATGCTCCCAATGCAAGTTAATGGTAAGTTTCAGACACTAGAAATAAATTGCATTGATGTGACTTCAATGTAGCAGTAAAAGTTTTCCGTGTATTACAGTAGGTATCGCTTACTACAATATGAAGGAAAAAAATAACAATATACCTGGTAAATACTACATTTGCATTGGACACAAATCCCAGGGGACTGTACTTACACCCCAGCCATTGACTGTATAAAGACACATCCTGGACTTCTTTGTGCATTATGCCATTTAATAGAAGCAGGAATTTTAATCTAATGTAAATTACCACAATAACATCTGATTATTCCTGTGCATTTCTTCTAACAGGAAAGTACCCAGCATGCATCAGGACTGGCACATTATACATAGTACAAGGATTTCATCCACCAGCAAACACAGCGGCCAAAACGCAGCCGGCCTGCAGGCTTATTATTCATGTTGTCTATGAAGTCCTACATGACCTGTATTTCCACTTCAATGTACAGCACTACCATAACTGCTAGGTAACATGTCTGCCGTCATGGGGTCATGTCAGGCTCTTCCATCCCCTGTGCCAATCACATTGCTGGTTGCCCATTCACTATAGAAACAATTTAAAGGGGGAGTCTGCTCAAATATAACCTCTTATGTTGCTGCCCATGGTGAGACCAACAATTCATTCCATACCTGTTATTATCTATTCAGTTTCCTTCACCTGCTGCTTTCTGCCAAAGACACAAAAACTGTGTGTCAGATTTTCTCTCCCCCTTCTTTCCAAGATGGCTGATGTAAACAAGTCCCTGGCAAGCTTTATCTGCAACTTTTTACATTCTTTGTAATGCTGGGAGGGTTAATGTGAGGTCAAGTTGCTGATGAATTCACTGTGATTATCCCTCCTGGCATTACAAAGTTGTTACAGAGTTGCAGATAGCGACTTGCTTATGTCAGCCGTCTCAGAAGGGAGGGGGAGACGGAGAGAAAGGCTCACACACAGATTTATTGTGTCTTCAGGAAGAAGCAGCAGCTCAGAACTGGGGGAAGGAGACTAAATAAATAATAACAAGTATGGAAGGAATTGTTAGTCTCAATATAGACAGTAACATAACTAAAGTTATGTTTCAGAGCAATACCCCCCCTTTATCTTTTCTGACTCACACGAAGCTCTCCCCAGTGCTGCACCTCCTTCATCTCTGTCTACCACTAATAACTTATTCTATTTTTACAATGAACAGAACCTATGTTGGGCAGCTGATTCATTTATCATTTGCCTACTATCATAGAGAAACAACCAGATAACATGTTCTCGGTTGTTTTAGTAATATATTATAGAAAATAAAGTTTCTTACTCTGTTTTGTGGGTGTCAATCTTATGAAAAAGTTCACTCAGTTCCTCCGCACTTAGGATTCCATCAGCAAAATAGGCTTTGAACTCTTCAAAAGAAAGTTTCCCATCATCTGCAAGAGAAGAAAATGATATAACGTTAGCAAAATGGAGCAAAATCGTACAACACTCAGATGCAGCAGTATGGAGGACATTATAGAGCAGTACTGAGCAGAGTGATCAAATGTGGGGTGAGAGCTAACACTTATAGGATCAGTTTACACTGAGGAATCGGTGCCAAAATTCAGAGCAGAATCCCCCTTGTGGATTCTGCTCAGAATTGCACCTGCCTCAGCGCCTCAATGTAAGGTATAGGGTGCCTCTGCTCTCCACGGCTCTTGGCTCAAAAAAATAACACGTCAATTCTTTGAGCAGAGAGGTGTGGGAAGCTACGGAGGTGCCCTATACCTAAAATTAAGCCGCTGAGGCAGGTGGAATTCTGAGCGGAGTGCACAATGGGGATTCTGCTTCGAGTTTTGGCACTGATTCCTCAGTGTAAACTGATCCTATAAGTGTGAGATCTCATCCCATATTTAATCACTCTGCTCAGTACTGCTCTATAATGTCCTCCATACTACTGCACCCGAGTGTGTGCCACAGAGAAACAGGGGGCTGGATTCCCTTTCTCATGTACAATGTGTGCAGTGAATGGGAGACATCATAGAGACTAGTCTGCGCCCACTAGTTCAGGGAGAACTGAAAACTAGAGAACTCAAGAATTCATATATATATATATATATATATATATATATATATATATATATATATATATATATATATATATTGCTCCTTATGTATACACATGACAACAACTTCAAGAGATAGATATACTTTAAAAACTTTTTTTTTTTACAAAGCCATAGATGGAAGCATGAGACATTATGAGGACATCCAAGGCTGTAAGGAGGTTGTGGGAGACTTAGGGTACTATTACACGCAACGATAATTGGCTGAATTGGCCCTATCCGGGCGATTATCGTTCCGTGTAATAAACACAATGATCAGCCGATGACATTGATCACTGGCTGATCGTTGATATAGGTTTGGACACCAACCGCGCACTGCTACGTGTAATAGCGCTGCGAGGCTGGCGATTTGAAAAGAGCATACATTACCTATCCATGGTTCAGGGCTTCTCCTGCGCTCTGCTTCTCCCCGGGTTTTAGCTGACAGGCTGCTCAGCCAATCACTGTCCGGAACCGCCGCGGCCAGTGATTGGCTGAGCGGCCTGTCAGCTAAGACAGGCCGCTCTGAAACTGCAGCGCGTGGGACCCGGGGAGAAGCAGAGTGCAAGAGGAGCCCTGGACCATGTATAGGTAATGTATGCAGTTTAAAGCAAGGGCAGCAAGAACATCGGTGATGATGTCCATGCAGCCCTTGTTAAACGATTATCGGGCCGTGTAATGGTGCGTTTACACAGAGAGATTTATCTGTCAGATTTTGGAAGCCAAAGCCAGCACTGGATTAAAAAAAGAGGAGAAATCTCAATCTTTCCTCTATGACCTGCTCCCTGTTTATAGTCTGTTCCTGGCTTTGGCTTCCAAAATCTGTCAGATAAATCTCTCTGTGTAAACGCACTATAATAGGCCCAGTAAACGAGTGCCGATCTAGCAGATCAGCGCTCATTTACAGTTATTATCGGGCCATGTAATAGTACCCCTTATATGTATTTTCCATTATTTTGAAGGGTTATGCAAAATAATATTTCCTTTCTATATTATTTTCTTTACTGCATATACAGTCCAGAACCAGTCCCTGAGGTTGATCTTTATTAGAGATGAGCGAACCTGGAGCATGCCCAAGTCGATCCGAACCCGAACTTTCAGCATTTGATTAGCAGTGGCTGCTGAACTTGGATAAAGCCCTAAGGCTATGTGGAAATCATGGATATAGTCATTGGCTGTATCCATGTTTTCCAGACAACCTTAGAGCTTTATCCAAGTTCAGCAGCCCCAGCTAATCAAATACCGAACATTCGGGTTCGGATCGACTCGAACCCGAACCCGGTCATCTCTAACTTCTCATCTCATAACTTCTCATGTAATCGCAGCCAATTATATTTATATTTTAATTAACTTCTTTATATGGAGATCATAAAGTAAGATTCAGTGCAGCAGAGTTATATACAACTTATCATTTTGATGCCGTTTTTGGAGCCAATATCAGGAGTGGATTGCAAAATAGAGGGAATTATAGGAAAATTGGAATCCTTCTTTTGGCTTCTAAAAGCGCAGAAGAATGGCAGATGTAACCTCATGCTGAAGAGCCGATTTTGTCATTTGGCATTACACATTGTGAAATATTAGTTTATTATCAGTAATTTGCACAGAAGAAAATGATAAATGATGATCTGTGCTGAGCTATTTCTGTACTTGTGCTTGGTATACAGTCATTCTGTGTTTGCTGTTGTACTAATATGCAACTCAGCTACATCAAAGGTATCTAAAACATTGAAGGACTGTAAGGGCAGATTTGGCATAAGCTATAAGCCAGTTCCTATATCTTCATGATTATATTGTACAGTGTGTATACAGCGATCTGTTATGAAGTGACAGGATGCTAAAACCATCAGTAATAATTTCCAATCTGAGACACACAAAATAAAACAAGTGCAGTACAAAAAAAAATAAAATAAATAATAATAATAATAATAAAAAATTATATATATATATTCCTCTTTATACTAACGGGTCATCCTCTGTCTGCACCAGCACCTGTACACACACAGCCGCACACATTGGGTTATTTTTCCCCCTTCTGTGGATGGCGGTACAGACAGTCCAAGTGGGTCAGTTGCCACTCAGGACTGCCGTGACAAAAGCCTCAGGGACCCACAACAACCTGGCAGGTTACCATTTGAGGAACACAGCTAGCCATACAAAAAGCAGGGACCAACATCACACCTGTGTCCTGTATTACTGGATATGTCACTCAGTGCCCTCAACCAGCAACAGATGGATCTTCATAGTTGTGAATACAGCTTGTTCTTCAGAATTTATGCCAGCCCCTCCAGATGAGCATAATACTGGGACCCCCACTCACGGTAGCCTCCCTAGTCTCCTAACTGTAAACTCAATTAAGTCACCTCCTATAGAGACTTTGCCGAAACACTAAAATTCTATTTCCAGTATATCTGCTATCAACATGGAGCCCTGAGTTTATAGGGATCCCGTCAAGCCAACTCTCAAGCTACTATTTTAGCACTTTGTGCACAAGGACTTTGTATTTTGTGTACTGCACCCAGGGCCGGATTAAGGGTGGTGGAGGCCCTGGGCCCCCCCATTTTCTTAGCACCTACCCCTCCTCGCTCCTGGCTGTATGGCTCAGCATCCTCCTCTGTTCTGCAGATGATGGTCCCTAGAGGCTGCAGTCAAGAGGAAGATGCCAAGCCCAAGAGACAGGATGGGGGAGGGGTGAGCATCGCGGTGTGTTCCCACTTAATTCAATGCAAGAACACAGCACTTTCTGTGCTCTCTTGCCCACTGTGTTAGCCCCCACAGCTAGCATATGCAGTTGTGAATCGCAGGCAGAACCTGGACTTGCAAGTCTAAGTCCCATCTTCAGTTCCCAACCATATAAACTACCTGAAGCAGTAAAGAGCAGAAAGTACTTAAAGGCTGTGTACAATCTATAGCGGATATGGTACATGTGAACGTACCCTAAGGATCATGGCATATATAGCTGCACACGGGCTATATATATACACAATATGCTGCACACAGGCTATATATACACCATATGCTGCACACAGGCTATATATCATACACTGCACACAGGCTATATACCATACACTGCACACAGGCTATATACCATACGCTGCACACAGGCTATATATCATATGCTGCACACAGGCTATATACCATACACTGCACACAGGCTATATACCATACACTGCACACAGGCTATATACCATATGCTGCACACAGGCTATATGTCATATGCTGCACACAGGCTATATATCAAACACTGCACACAGGCTATATATTATAGGCTGCACACAGGCAATATATCATAGGCTGCACACAGGCTACGTATCATACACTGCACACAGACTATATACCATACACTGCACACAGGCAATATATCATAGGCTGCACACAGGCTATGTATCATAAACTGCACACAGACTATATACCATACACTGCACACAGGCTACATATATATAATATATATATATATATATATATATATATATATACCCCTGCTCTGATATATGCCCCCATAGTTTATGCCCTCGGCTCTGATATATGCCCCCTGCTCTGATATATGCCCCTATAGTATATACCCCTGCTCTGATATATGCCCCTATAGTATATATCCCTGCTCTGATATGTTCGTCTATAGTATATACCCCTGCTCTGATGTACCAATACAAAACAAAACCTCATACTCACCTGATCTGGGCAGATGACAGGTCTTCTCTCTTCTGGCTCTTCTCTGTTCCTTCAGCCTGTCAGCCACTGTGACAGATCCTTCAGCATGCTCCATGATGTCACATCCCTGCTGGAGAGATCAGGTTTCCTTGCTGAGGTCCCAGCAGCCCTCTCCTCAGTGAGGGGGAGGGGCAAGGGGGAGTGGGGACCTCAGTAGGAGACAGGCACCCGGAAGCTTGACAGGAAGAATCCATTCAAAGACCCACCAGCGGGGAGTCTGAGCCAGCCAGTAGGGAGATGCTTACACAGGATTAACCCTACACCTCCCTCCCTCCCTGGACAGCATGCAGTGTGGCCAGTGCTGTGTCCAGGTAGGGTTTCCACATGCTTTTTGCGCAAGGGACTGGCTCCCAGAGACCACTTCTGGGTTTGGGCTGGTGGAGGCCCCCTAGTGGTGGAGGCCTCTGGGCATGTGCCTCTTGTGCCCTCCCTTTAATCCGGCCCTGACAGCACCTTTAAGAGAACTACAAGTAAAGTGCTATCTGGACTCTGTGGCTTCCTTGCCTTGCACCATCACACCACAAGGACTATACCTTTAATGGGCGTGTGTTATGACCCAGGGAGGGCACCCCAGGGTTACCACATTTATGTTGGCAGAACATGCCATAACCAGATGTCTGCTATAGGTCGGTAGGAAGTTGTGAAATGCTCTACAAAGGTAGGGTGGGGTCTGCTGTGTTGTTTTCAAACCTCAGCATGTTCTAGGAATTATGATTTTTCAGGTTTCTCTATAGAAAAAAAAACACCTGAAAAAATGCATGACTGATTAAAAACAATTAGGAAATTCTTGCATTTTTCACAGTGCAAGGTACTGCAGCATTGTTCCATTGAAGTGAATGGACTGAGGGATTACTGCGCACAGCTGTGTCAAACCTTATAGCGATTACAGGGGTCAATGTAAAGATTGAAGTGGCTTCGTTGATTACATAAGTGCCGCAGGCCGTTCAGACAGCTGATCAGCTGGGGAGCCAGGGGTTAGATCCCCACTGATCTAATATTAATGTACAGTGTTCAATGGACTATTCTAAGGACATGCCATCAATTTTTAAAGTTTGTATAGCCACTTTAACCTTGGAAAAAAATAGTACCTTGCATTAGGATGCAAAAATGTCATGAAAACAGAGTCCAACATATCTTAGGCCCGGCTCACACTACATTTTTCCAATCCTTGTTTTTCTCTTTACAAAAACGGATGGAAAAAATGGATGTATTTTTAAAGCATCTGTTTTTCCATTGACTTCCATTATTAAAAAAAAAAATGGATCAAAACGCATCCGTTTTTTTAACAATAGAGTTTCTATAACAATCACAATTCAAAAGTTATAAAATAAAAAAAATCATCGCTATAATGAGCAGATTACTCCAACCTGCACAACAGTGAGAGGATTACCATTCCATTTCCACAGACAGTGGTAAAACTGAACATTTTTGGATTAAAGCAGCGGAGTGACACCGGACGGCCTTATCATTAATCTGCAGGAATGATGCTTAAAGCCAATTTATTCTGCAAACAAAACAAATCATGTCTATGTACAATATATATGGTTTATTTAACAATCAGAGCTCTATTAAGTTCTTTTCTCATATTAACGCCCACTTTCTAGGATAAACCGTGTGTGAGGAGCATTAGTTCTGGCCATTATAAAACTTGTATATTGCATTTTCCACCAGCTTTCCCTTCTGCAGGCGCTCTCTCTCTCTCTCTCTCTCTCTCTCTCTCTCTCTCTCTATATATATATATATATATATATATATATATATATATATATATATATTTAAGTTATCCCTCTGTTAGAGGGTGGAGACTTCTTGCCATGATATCTCCCATACACTGCTAATTAAATTGTTATGATACATAGTCTTGGGTCCTCAAAGAAGGGATGGGCCCTACCAACTAATGTGAGCGTCGGATGTATTTTAGAGAGTAGAAGGTCTTAATTTACTTATCAAAAAAGCAAAAATCCTTGTAAATAGGAGTAACCCCAGGAGCGGGCTGCCACTGTGTAGGCCATTGTGTGCTGCCTTTGTTGTATTACATTTATAGCCTGGACTGCAAAGCCTGTGGACTCATTGATCAGTGCTGGAGATATAGTGTAAAAGGTCAAGTCAGATGGTGTGTAACAACATTGAGGATTTATAATTGACGGTTTGCCTTTATGATGGACCGTCAATGTATGATCTGAGGGGCCTGACTGCTGAGACCCCCAGGATGAATGTGCGTAGCTCCTTGGCCTTTTCATTGCATGTACATACAATATGGCTGCGACACATACTGCAGCCTCGCATACTGAAGTGAATGGGCAGAACCAAAGTTACTGTAGCCGGTGCAGGCACACACATGTACATTACTGTAGTACACTAGTTAGCCCCGATGCTCCTCCGCTCTGCTGATCCTTGAAGGTCCCAGTGGACTCCAACAATCATACATTAGTTTTTTTCCCAATACAAAAAAAGAACCACTGAATTTGAGCAACAAAATCCCTAAATAAAAAATGTAAATATTCACCCCCACCACCAGGAGCACCAACTATCAGGTATCAGGATAGAAATAGGAGGCCTTGTAAATCTGCAGTTACAGCATAAATTACATAGGCATCATAAATGGTATTAATTAAACATTAATTTCAATATCAGTTGCTCTTTAAAAGGGAAATCTGGTCTCAGTTGTTATAAAATGGCAGGGGCACGGGGGGGGGGGGGGGGATATATAACTGTACATTAATAATGGCTAGGCCACTCTTTGACCCCTAAACTGACAGTTGATTATGTGATATTATACTGCTGAGACATGTCTGAACAGAAAGGGAAGCAAGGAATGTCTCCCAAATCTAGATGGTCTTACCAAGTCCCCCTGAGTATTATGAGCTGTCTCTCGTCTTTCTAGCTGCTGCTGTTCCTCAGTTAAAAGTTTTTCTAAAAGCCAATCTATATCCAAGATGGCACCGAACGCAAAACTACATTTCCCTTCATGCACTGCATTGCAGAACCAACTGGCAAGTGTCTGCCTCATCTTGTAGTATCTGCTTCTGATTTACACTGTAAACAAAATGTCTATCTATCCAGTTTAGAAAGAGAGAGAGGGGTGAAAGAACTGTGTTTCGTTTCCCTTATACTGCTCAGCAGTGGCGGATTTAAAGTACGCTGGGCCCCGGGCTGTCCACCCAACCTGGCCCCCCCCCAGTCAATTCGCTCACATTATAATCCACTACTGCCCCCCCCCCCCCAATGCTGTCCCCAATAAACACTGCCTGCCTCCCCTCCCTGCTGGCCCAATAAACATAATGTTCGGTCCCTTGCTGCTACCCCCAGTAAGCATTGCCCACCCCACCTCCACTGCCCCCAATAAACATATTGCCTCTTGTTCCCCTGCTGTTGCCCCCAATAAACATATTGCCACCTTACCTGGTCCCCTGATGTTGCCCCCCCCGAAGGTCACAGCAGCACAGAGGATGTCAGGAGAGGAGGGTGCTGATCTTATAGGAGAGGTCACAGCAGCACAGAGGATGTCAGAAGAGGAGGGTGCTGGTCTATAGGGGAGGTCACAGCAGCACAGAGGATGTCAGGAGAGGAGGGGGCTGATCTATAGGGGAGGTCCAAGCAGCACAGAGGATGTCAGGAGAAGAGGGTGCTGATCTATAGGAGAGGTCAGAGCAGCACAGAGGATGTCAGGAGAGGAGGGTGCTGCTTATAGGTGGTCCCCCCTCTGCCCCCCCTTATAGATGGTCCCCCTCTTTCCCCCTCTATAGATGGTCCCCCTCTTTCCCCCCTTATAGGTGATCCCCCTCTGGACCCCCTTATAGATGGTCCTCCTCTTTCCCCCCTTATAGATGGTCCCCCTCTTTTCCCCCTTATAGGTGGTCCCCCTCTTTCCCCCATTATAGGTGATCCCCCTCTGGCCCCCCTTATAGATGGTCCCCCTCTTTCCCCCCTTATAGATGGTCCCCCTCTTTCCCCCCTTATAGGTGGTCCCCCTCTTTCCCCCCTTATTGGTGGTCCCCCTCTTTCCCCCCTTATAGGTGGTCCCCCTCTTCCCCCCCCCCTTATAGATGGTCCCCCTCTTTCCCCCCCCTTATAGATGGTCCCCCTCTTTCCCCCCCTTATAGATGGTCCCCCTCTTTCCCCCCCCTTATAGATGGTCCCCCTCTTCCCCCCCCCCTTATAGATGGTCCCCCCCCCCCCCCTATAGATGGTCCCCCCTCTTCCCTCCTTATAGATGGTCCCCCTCTTTCCCCCTCTATAGATGGTCCCCCTCTTCCCCCCCCCTTATAGATGGTCCCCCTCTTTCCCCCCCCCTTATAGATGGTCCCCCTCTTTCCCCCCCTTATAGACGGTCCCCCTCTTCCCCCCCCTTATAGATGGTCTCCCTCTTTCCCCCCCTTATAGATGGTCCCTCTTTCCCCCTCTATAGATGGTCCCCCTCTTCTCCCCTTTATAGATGGTCCCCCTCTTTCTCTCCTTTATAGATGCCCCCCCCTCAGTCAGTAAATAACACAAAAATAACAAAATACAACTCACCTACCCTGCGTTCCCCAGTCGATCCTCTCTCCTTCTGCAGTCTTCGGCTGATGCGCGGCTGCCGGGGGTATCCCGTCCTCTCCCCGGCAGCGAGTGCATCACACAGCTCCTAGTGCACTAGGCGTACAGGGAGCTGTGTGATGCGCGCTGCCGGGGAGAGGACGGGACACCCCCGGCAGCCGCGCATCAGCCGGAGACTCTTGTGACCGCAAGCGAAACAATGCTTGCGGTCACAAGAGTGCAGCGGCGAGGGGGCCTCCCAGGCGGAATTATAATGTGGGCGGCGTGGCATGGGCCCTCCCGGAGCCTCGGGTCCCGGGCGGCTGCCCAAACCGCCCACATTATAATCCGCCACTGCTGCTCAGGAGGCTGTCACTGTACTCTTGTTTCCCCACCCCTTGGTCAGGTGCTTACTGATTGATGTGATGTCAGTGGTGGGCGGGGTTACAGAAGAGGTGTTACAGGTGTTAGCCTGGCAACAGAAGAGATAGAGATCATGTGACTTTGGTCTCAGAGGGGAGGGGAGGGGAGGACAGAGGAGTGGAGACAAAGTGGACCAGGAAGTGAGGATTTTCTGCAGCTTCAGGCTTCAGGGTGTGAATCAGGATGTGCTGTAGACAAATGGCCCAAATCATGCAAAAGAAATCTACTACAAACAAGCTTAGATTATGGGTGGGAACTGAACAGGGTTAAATCTTTATTTAACTCTATGGCACACTGGGACCCGGGAACTCTGTTTTGGAACTGCTACAAAATTCAGAATTTTTGCGCTGAATGTAAATTAAACAATTAAAAAAAAATTGCCAGCATTTTGCAACAGCTTCAGAGCCACAGGCTAGGGACCATGCTCTAGTGGATAGATGAGATACATACATTTAGCCAAAGACCCCTCAGATTGTGCCATGTGTTGTATATTCCTCCTGATTATCATAGGTATATAGCATAGGTATATAGCATGACTCCAGATGGATTGTAGACGCATAAATAATCTTCACTCTGTACAGATAAATAATGATATATTCAATGCTGTCATGTTCTTACCATTTTTGTCTGCTCTCCTCAATATCTGAAAGAAAGAAGGAAAAGAAATGACTACCTCTGTACAAGTGACAGGCACATTCATGCCAATTAAATCTGACATCTTTTTAATATGTCTTGTAGAACCTCACATAATACAGCAGCTTCTAAATTACCTGATGTGTTATATGACTCACAGACAGAAGAATAGCGCACGGATATATGGTTATGTAGGTAAAACAGTATCTATCTATCTATCTATCTAAAATATTGAACCTCTTAAAAAGTCAACAGTTCAAGATTACAAAAGAAAACTAAGGCTATGTTCACATTACTGCAGACATTTCTAGGGCTGTCTTATTTCTCTTGCTGGGCTTGTATAAATCCAAGCTACAGAAACAACCTCTCTCAGATGAAATGGATCTATCTGCATCCCACCTGCCATGTGTGGACATAGTCAGACATTGATCACTTTAGACAGTGTGTTTATTGCAAATCGTTCTGCTCCCACAGGGGATCAGGGCTCCTGACATATCTGCTTTGGTCAATCTAGTGTTTAACATTAACTATTCTAGAGCATCGTCTCTAAATACTCTGCCCACATAGTGCCCTGTACAGGGTGACGTCCCCATCATAGACATGGAGCTGTGAGCGTGATCTGAAATCAGCACCCCATTTACATGATTTGTGATGTCCCGCACCAAAAATTCATTGCTATTTTAACATGTAACCACGGCCTAAGGTACCTATTCCCTCTATCTTCCCCCAGCTGCCAATGGAATTCTCTACAGTAAACCAGTCTCTTAATAAAGTATAGCATAGCTTCATGCCTGTAGGTCATGTATAGCATGGCTTCCTGTCTCTAGGTGATGTATAGCATGGCTTCCTGCCTCTAGGTGATGTATAGCATGGCTTCCTGCCTCTCAGTGATGTATAGCATGGCTTCCTGCCTCTCAGTGATGTATAGCATGGCTTCCTGCCTCTCAGTGATGTATAGCATGGCTTCCTGCCTCTATGTGATGTATAGCATGGCTTCCTGCCTCTATGTGATGTATAGCATGGCTTTCTGCCTCTCGGTGATGTATAGCATGGCTTCCTGCCTCTCGGTGATGTATGGCACGGCTTCCTGCCTCTATGTGATGTATAGCATGGCTTCCTGCCTGTAGGTGATGTATAGCATGGCTTCCTGCCTCTCGGTGATGTATAGCATGGCTTCCTGCCTCTCAGTGATGTATAGCATGGCTTCCTGCCTGTAGGTGATGTATAGCATGGCTTCCTGCCTGTAGGTAATGTATAGCATGGCTTCCTGCCTGTAGGTAATGTATAGCATGGCTTCCTGCCTGTAGGTAATGTATAGCATAGCTTCCTGCCTCTCAGTGATGTATAGCATGGCTTCCTGCCTGTAGGTGATGTATAGCATGGCTTCCTGCCTGTAGGTAATGTATAGCATGGCTTCCTGCCTGTAGGTAATGTATAGCATGGCTTCCTGCCTGTAGGTAATGTATAGCATGGCTTCCTGCCGCGATGTAATGTACAGCATGGCTCCCTGTCTATAGTTGATGTACATCATGGCTTCCTGCCTGTAGGTCATGTATAGCATGGCTTCCTGCCTCTCAGTGATGTATAGCATGGCTTCCTGCCTCTCAGTGATGTATAGCATGGCTTCCTGCCTCTAGGTGATGTATAGCATGGCTTCCTGCCTGTAGGTCATGTACATCATAGCTTCCTGCCTGTAGGTCATGTATAGCATGGCTTCCTGCCTCTCGGTGATGTATAGCATGGCTTCCTGCCTCTCGGTGATGTATACAGTGGTGGTCTTTGGCACCAAGCACCCCAAGCGATCGCTTGGGGCCCCCAACATCCAGGGGGCCCCCACGCCCGGCTCTTGTGCTCAAGACCGCTGGACAGGGCCGTTGCCCCGCTTGCTGCTGCCATCTGAACTGTAACTATGAGCACTCGTAATGAGCTCTCATAGTTACATGCAGCAGCAATGACAGGGCGGGAGACATTGGCTCCCTTCCTGTCAGTCACTCTTGTGGCCGCAGGAAGGGTTTTCCTTGCGGTCACAAGTGGCAGCTTTGTCCTTGTGGTGCCTGCGCTCCAGTGACATCACTGGAGCATCGGCGCCAGAACAAGGGGAGTGAGGCCTCTTGTGATCGCAGGGAAAACCCTTCCTGCGGCCACAAGAGTGAAGAGAAGAGGAGACGCCCGGACCCAGGTGAGTATAAGTGTTTGTTTGATTGTGTTAGGGAGCGCACATCGGGGGTCTATATAAATGGGGGAAGCACACAGGGGGGCTATATAACAGGGGGAACACACAGGGGGGCTATAGACTACTGGGGCTTCACAGAGGGGTCTATATACTACTGGGGGCAGCACACAGGGGGCCTATATACTACTTGGGGCAGCAGAATGGGGTCTATATACAACTTGGAGAACACACAGAAGGTCTATATCCAAGTGGGGGAGCACACAGGGGGGCTATATACTACTGGGGGAGCACACAGGGGTCTATATACTACTGGTGGGGCACACGGGGGGGTCTATATACTACTGGGGGAACCACATAGGGGGTTTATATACTACTGGAGGAGCACACAGGGGGTATATACAACTGGGGGCAGCACACAGGGGGTCTATATACAATTGGGGCAGCACACAGGAGGTCTATATACTTCTGGGGGAGCACACGGGGGGCTATATATAACTGGGGGAACACACAGGGGTCTAAATACTACTGGGGGAAGCAAACAAGGGGTATATACTACTGGGGGCAGGACACAAGGGGTATATACTATTGGGGCAGCACACAAGGAGTATATATTACTGGCGGTAGCGCACAAGGGGTATATACTACTGGGGGCAATACACAGTGGTCTATTGTTTTGGAACGCGTGTCGAGGGGGGGGGGCCCAGACATAACTTCGCTTGGGGCCCCAGAAAAGCCAAGACCGCCCCTGGATGTATAGCATGGCTTCCTGCCTCTTGGTGATGTATAGCATGGCTTCCTGCCTCTCAGTGATGTATAGCATGGCTTCCTGCCTCTATGTGATGTATAGCATGGCTTCCTGCCTCTATGTGATGTATAGCATGGCTTTCTGCCTCTCGGTGATGTATAGCATGGCTTCCTGCCTCTCGGTGATGTATAGCATGGCTTCCTGCCTCTCAGTGATGTATAGCATGGCTTCCTGCCTGTAGGTGATGTATAGCATGGCTTCCTGCCTGTAGGTAATGTATAGCATGGCTTCCTGCCGCGATGTAATGTACAGCATGGCTCCCTGTCTATAGTTGATGTACATCATGGCTTCCTGCCTGTAGGTCATGTATAGCATGGCTTCCTGCCTCTCAGTGATGTATAGCATGGCTTCCTGCCTCTCATTGATGTATAGCATGGCTTCCTGCCTCTAGGTGATGTATAGCATGGCTTCCTGCCTGTAGGTCATGTACATCATAGCTTCCTGCCTGTAGGTCATGTATAGCATGGCTTCCTGCCTCTCGGTGATGTACAGCATGGCTTCCTGCCTCTCGGTGATGTACAGCATGGCTTCCTGCCTCTCGGTGATGTATAGCATGGCTTCCTGCCTCTCAGTGATGTATAGCATGGCTTCCTGCCCTTAGGTGATGTATAGCATGGCTTCCTGCCTCTCGGTGATGTATGGCATGGCTTCCTGCCTCTCGGTGATGTATGGCATGGCTTCCTGCCTCTATGTGATGTATAGCATGGCTTCCTGCCTGTAGGTGATGTATAGCATGGCTTCCTGCCTGTAGGTAATGTATAGCATGGCTTCCTGCCTGTAGGTAATGTATAGCATGGCTTCCTGCCTGTAGGTAATGTATAGCATGGCTTCCTGCCGCGATGTAATGTACAGCATGGCTCCCTGTCTATAGTTGATGTACATCATGGCTTCCTGCCTGTAGGTCATGTATAGCATGGCTTCCTGCCTCTCAGTGATGTATAGCATGGCTTCCTGCCTCTCAGTGATGTATAGCATGGCTTCCTGCCTCTCAGTGATGTATAGCATGGCTTCCTGCCTCTCAGTGATGTATAGCATGGCTTCCTGCCTCTCAGTGATGTATAGCATGGCTTCCTGCCTCTCAGTGATGTATAGCATGGCTTCCTGCCTCTAGGTGATGTATAGCATGGCTTCCTGCCTGTAGGTCATGTACATCATAGCTTCCTGCCTGTAGGTCATGTATAGCATGGCTTCCTGCCTCTCGGTGATGTATAGCATGGCTTCCTGCCTCTCGGTGATGTATAGCATGGCTTCCTGCCTCTCGGTGATGTATAGCATGGCTTCCTGCCTCTCGGTGATGTATAGCATGACTTCCTGCCCTTAGGTGATGTATAGCATGGCTTCCTGCCCTTAGGTGATGTATAGCATGGCTTTCTGCCATTAGGTGATGTATAGGATGGCTTTCTGCCCTTAGGTGATATATAGCATGGCTTTCTACCCTTAGGTGATATATAGCATGGCTTTCCACCCTTAGGTGATATATATTACAGATCCTTGCCTTAAAGGGTTTATCCGATTCGGTAAAATACATTTTAAATCATCCCCCTCCTGGAGACCAACAATTCATGTAGGGGTGGAGAGCAGAGACGGAGATAATAGCTCACACACAATTTTCTGTGTCTTAAGCAGAAAGCAGCTGCTCAAAACTGATGGAAGGAGACAGAAAAGGTAAAGACATGCATGGAATGAATTGTTAGTCTCCAGAAAGGTGTGTGTGTGTGGGGGGGGGGGGGGGGGGGGGGGGGGGCAGATTCAACATACAATTTACCTACCCGGATAACCCCTTTAAGTAATATATAGACATGGCTACCTTCCTTTAGTTAATGTTTAGGACCTACATTTACATAATGTTCAACATGGCTGCATACATGTAAGTGATGTGTTACATGACTGCCTATAACACGGCTGCCTGTCTCTAGGTAATATATAACATAGCTGCCCACATATACAGTAGGTGATGTATAACATAAGTGCCCATCTTTAGGTGATGTATAATATTTCTTCCCGCCTATAGGTGATGTATCTTATGGCTGCCTTCAGATGATTGACATGCTGGTAGTGAAGATAGAGAAGAACTCTGACAAACAAGGTGCAGAAAAATGACTGGTGGCAAACATACTTTACACCATGGATGTCAAACCTGCTGCCTTCCACCTCCCAGCTGTTGAAAACTACAATTCCCATCATGCCTGGACTTCCCATGTCAAAACATGATAGGTATTGAAGTTAAAAACAGCTGTAGATTGCAGCAGATCGCAGGGCCTTGTGTGCAGCCCCCTACATAGAAGTATTTGGGAGCTACTAAAAGCCAAACTAGTAGCAATAGTAATTTGCCATATCTGCATAGGATTATATAGGATCACAAGATATTCTCATTGTAGCCCCAATACTAAAGCTTGGTTCACACACTAACATAATATAGATGCATATTTGCCTCTGCAGGTGCCGGACTGACTGCGAGTCTGATAACCTGAACAAACAGCTGTCATTTTGGGTCATCAGACTTGCGGATGAAATAGGGACTTGTGGCCGTAATACAAATACGTAAATGCTCCTGTATTATGGCAGACTTGCCCAGTAATTTTTGCGGGTCCTGTTCAAATAAATCCCATCTGCAGAAATCCATTCACATTTATTTACAGTATATTGTGCAACAAGTCCCCCTAAGTATTGGCACCCTAATATTCTCCATGTCTCTCCTGACTGCTGCCCTGTTATTGCTTTTTCTGGGTTATTTGTCAAAGACATTGCACAATATCTGCTCCTTTAATCGTTCATTTAACAATTATCCATTTTCATTAGTTCCATAGCAATAGGCCTGAAATATTCCTCGCTGGGATACTTTATATATAGCAGGAAATATTACGTAACAGTTGTAAAACAGAATGTCATGGCCAGAGAACTGGCAGATAGGGCTGAGCAAACAAATATGTGATTTCACTGCTGTTATTCAGCAACTGAGAGTCCCTACATGATACACAGGAATCTCTCATTTTCTCTGTTTTAGGGGGTGGGCTCACAGATTGCAGGTTCAGAGCCAGGGCTCCCTCTCTCTCCTCCACATAGCAGTAGCTAAACCCACTTTCTGTATTCGGTCTTGATTTGTCTGTTACTTGAGACAGACTGAGCCTAACAACAGGTATTGGACAGCCAATAGCTGATGTCTTGGGGTAAAGGTCCGTTTACACAGAAAGATTATCTGACAGTTTATCTGCCAAAGATTTGAAGGCAAAGCCAGGAATGGATTTAAAAAGAAGAAAAATCTCAGGCTTTCCTTTATGACCTAATCTGTTTATAGCCCATTCCTGGCTTTGGCTTTGAATTTTTGGCAGATAAGCTGTCAGATAATCTTTCTGTGTAAATGGACTCTAAGAAGTAAGTTTTAGTAAATGAAGCGATTTACAATATTGCAATATTGGTGATTTTAAAAAGATTTTTTTTTTAACAAGTCGCATGCATTTTTTTCTGTATAATGCTGTGTTAACAAGCCATACCATACTTTTCAGTAGACTTGAGATACATAGTATAGCTATTAATGTCTGGGTATGTCAGGACACTGTCCTAGTATATACGCCAGCTATGTAAATTTTCATGGGACAAAACTTATCTAATTTTTTTTATACGAGTTCAAGTGCTGTGAAAATAAAAAATAAACCATACTCACCTGCCCTGATTCCCTGCTGCTGACATTCTGCTGGTGCCCTCTACTCTCTATGACCCATTTGTGCAGAAAGTCTCCGCTTGGCCAGTCACTGGCCACACTGGCGACCTGCCTCAACAATGATTCAGAAACTAGCAGAAAACGCTGGCCGTTACAGTGGTGGGGGATCAGGGCGGGTGAGTAGTTTTTTTTTTTTTTTTTTTGGACTTTATTATTGTGTTAATAATATAACCATGTGTGATCCTACCACCATTATTTGCATGTGTGTATTTAGGATCTACTTACCTACCTGGAGTATCTGTTATCTATTTCTCTCTCTCTGTATAATTTATAAATATATATATATATATATATATATATATATATATATATATACACACACACACACTGAAACCTTTGATAACCACCCCAAATTTCATTGAAAAAAGGGTCTACAGGGGTGGTCCTTTCAGACAATACTTTGCACTAAACATGTAGGCATAGCATACGTATACACATTTTTATTTGTTCAGTATTCCTCACCTCCAGCATCTTCAATTATTTTCAGTAGCTAAAAACTGCACCTGCCACAAAGGAGGAGGAAACCGTACCTATATTTAACCCTGTATTTATTGTGTTCTTAATTTAGAAGGCATCAATATAGAAGCTGAATGTTGGGATTTCAGAGACCGAGTGCTGGTAATATTAAAAAAAAACACAGGACAAAGAAAAAAAATGTAATTATATATATATATATATATATATATATATATGTTATTCTAATCAGTCATATTGTGATCTTATGTGACATTTTATAATATCTCTCTCTCTCTCTCATATATATAAACTAATATATTTCATGTTAGCTTATTGGCATCTGCATTTTTCCAATAAATAGCATAGTACATATCCATAGGGTGAGATCGATATCCCATAGATCTGATCATTAAGATGTCAGTCCTATGTAAATGTAGATGACATTAGGGACTACTTGTATTAGAGATGACCATCTAATATGATCAGCAAGCGCTTCCCATCAGTGAGACTATTACAGTATAACACTCTGGAATGACAGATCGCTGTAACTCCTGTAAATAAAAGTTTTGTCATTAAGAAGAATTAGACAATTCCTTGCATCCCGATACATTCATACTTACATCCAGGAAGATGGACATGGCTTTAGTCATGTGCAGGGATGAGCTGATCTCTTCGGAAGAGTCAGTCCTGGAAGGAGAAGACATCTCCTGACTATCCATTCTGTAATCAATGCAGTGATTCAGACTGGTCAGGTGCCTGGATACCAGGTGAACTCCTCGGCTATGAAGCTTGGCTTTGTGAGTCAGAGATGCTCCCAGCTAATAACAATCTGCTGTGTGCTGATCCTCCTTCAGTTTCCTACAATCCCTCCCAAGTATGCTCATCCTCCTGATCAGCCCCCTACTCTACTCTTCCTACTGTTACTTCTGATGGCTTATTACATTATACGCTATATCAGACTCCTTGTATTATTACTAGATATATTAATCATGCATGAGGCAGTGGATCAATGATGAAGGATTCCAGTAAAATTATTGCAATTGTTCCAATTATTTTAAAAAACTAAGACGCTAAAAGATCACAGATGTTAAAGGTTATTGGGTATAGAGCGTGTGCGCCATCTAGTGCTCAGAAAGCGGTAATACTAAAGAGTGTTTTCTCATGTTGCTTTAGATTATGTCCCCTTTTTTCTTGTGTTCAGTTTCTTATTAATAACTCTTCCCTTTTTAACTTTATCTTTTCAATAGATGTTAAGAGTTGCAATTACCTCAGCCCTTTTCCATCTTATGCTATTCAGATTTAGGCCACATCCACACACTGTATTATTGCAATAAACAAAGGCCGTTATTGCAGGTTGTAGCCGCTGTTTATTAACAGTGTGAAATTACCTTACACTGTATGGTCGGTGTTCTCTGTGGCCACACAAAATAATTGACAGGTCTCATTTGTGCAGCCGCTATTCAGTGAACAGCGGTTGTACAAGATAGCCTTTGCACACAATGTAAAGTACGTCTCCTGGCCGTACTTTACATTGTGCTCTATGGCTAATTGGAGCGTGAGCACACCCGAATGTATGCCCGAATGTGCCAGCATTCCAATTCAAATAAAGTGATGTTCATCCAGCTGATACTACAGTATCGGCCCGGTGAACATGAGACAGCGGCCGTTGTTTGACACTGCAAACAATGGCCGATGTTCTCACAGCTTGTGAAAATGGCCTTAGGAGTAACTTAAAAGGAACAAAACATAAAAGTTGTGGTTGTCTCCCTGCTCTGGCAGTGTGAGTGAGACCGCTCCATAGAATTGCATTATGCGGCCATCTGGTCACGTGACGGAAGAGAGCACGCTGAGCTCAGACTTCTCCTGACTCGTTCTCCCAATGGGTTGTTGTCTGAACTGGGTGATCCTGATCAATGAAAACACAGCGGTCTAAAGTTTTTTTTTTTTATCATGACAGTGCCAGGTTTTGGGAACATTAGTCTCTGGGCCCTATTACACAGAGAGATTTATTTGACAGATTCAAGAATGAATGCATCTCCACCCTGTTCACACAGTGCAGTAGGTTTACCTAGAACAATGATTTATTCCTATGCAAATAGTAAAAAAATAAGAATTCCATATGAATCTGATAAAAAGTAACATTTAATCCAGTCATTAATTCCTATGTGCAGATGAGAGGTCACATACAATGTGCTAGAAGCATTGCGGCGCTATACATTAGGAATGTCTGAACCATTGTAGAAATTGTGTTTCTTTGAAATACTAGAAAGGCAGCCGTGTGTGATTGATCCTTATAGGGAACTGGAAACCTCAGTGATTGGTCCCAGGACAGCGACGGCTTCAATCTCTACTCTTCCTCCCTGGAAAAAGGAACAATAATAAAGATGTTACAGTAAAGCCATTATACGTATGGATATAATTTTTAGTGCTCCCATTGACTTTACTGAATGTACTGGATAACTATGTGTGTTAGGAACGGACTTCAAAGACAAGTCAAAATTTTTAATCAGGGCGTGGGAGTCTGAACCCCCACTGATTGGCAGATAAGAGTCAGGAGAAGCGCTCTGATCAGTGCTTCAATCGCTGTCTTGCTGCTCTTCATTATTTGTTGCAGGAATTTATATGTATAGTAAGTCTATGGAGCCAGTTTCCTGCAACAAGATGGGTAGTGAGCTGTGTGCTTCTCCTAGCTAGGTGTCACTACAAAGTAAATTTATTTTGGCAAACAAATAGGCCCTCATTTAGAATGCAAAGATCGAAAAACAAAAATGAAAACTCTGTGTGTAACACACACAAGACCTAAGGTCCTATTAGGCTAGGTTAAAGGGGTAGTGCGGCGCTAAGAAATTATTCACAGAATAACACACATTACAGAGTTATACAACTTTGTAATGTATGTTATGTCTGTGAATCGCCCCCTTCCCCGTGTCCCACCACCCCCGCACGTGTACCCGGAAGGGTGGTGCATTATATATACCTGATCCGTGTTGCGCATGTCCGCCAACTTGTGCCAAGACGTCATCTTCGGACAGCCGGCCGAACCGCTCCGACCATCCCTAGTGCTGGCCGCCTTCTGCAGCATCATCAGCTGCTCAGCCGCGATAACTGTGCTCAGCCAATCGCGGCTGAGCACAGTTATGACGCGGCAGAGGGGGGGGGGTTGGCATCAGGGACGGCGGCAGCGATTCGGCCATCCGTCCGAAGATGACGTCTTGGTACAAGATGGCGGACGGGCGCGACACGGATCAGGTATGAATAATGCACCACACTTCCGGGTACACGGGTGGGGGTGGTGGGACACGGGAAGGGGGTGATTCACAGACATAACATACATTACAAAGTTGTATAACTTTGTAATGTGTGTTATTCTGTGAATAATTTCTTAGCGCCGCATCACGATTTTGCTATCCCTTTAATGTATCTGTTTTAAGAGAAATAACGGATAACGGAGCCATTCACTTATATACAAGTTTGCTAAAAAGATCCCGAATCGGAGCCGTACTCTCCACGGCATCCATTCCAAACAACAGTTTGAAGGAGCGCACGCTCACTGACAAGCGGACGCCGCGACGGCTCAGAAAATACTCCACACAAGACAGCACATCGCGCTAACTCAGAGCACGTAAACATAGACCCCAGGGAGACCGAATCCATCTATGGTCGGGTCACCACGACAGCACCGCATCGGTCCGTGAGAGCCGTCTTCAGAAGGGTGAGGGGTGGATTACTCCACCGCCACTGTCTCAATTTATCGTATATGTTTACAAATACAGTTATATCTAAAGACATTTTTCGATTGTAAGGATCACGGCCCGTATCACAGCTATCTATCATTACGAAGCCTTTGAGACACTTGTATTGCAACAGCCTATAAAATACATAGGATTTGCAAGATACGATATATCTATCATTCCACAGCGGAGATTACGATAACTACATACTGCCGACATGAACTAGTATTCGGCACAGTGATTCGGGATCACTTGTTTATACATTTATGTGGATTGACTGCGCTGGGCCCGGCGCAGTCAAACACCACTGGGCTCATATTTTTTACTTTTTAATCATCTTTTAGTTTTTATTTTTTCATCTACATTAAATCTTTTCCATTTATATTTAACATTTTTTATATTTTTCATCATATGTCGTTAGATTTCTAATATATTAAGTACATTTTTAGCTGCATTTGGTCATTGTGGTATTGATTTATTTCGATTTGATTTTTATAAATCCATGTCTCTTATGGAAATATATCCATGGATACTGACTAATCATTTCATGTATTCTCAAGTGTTATATTAAATGTTTAATTATTACCTAGATCCATTTTTATATATACATGGTCTATATCATCACAATTTAGATCCATTCAAGTATACATTCTACATCATTTTTCATATATCATTTCACCCTCTTCTAGAGAGCCTACTACTTCTTCCTATTCATTATTACTCTCCCAGCGCTGAGACAGTAGCGCACTCGAAGTAGGTGATTTTCCATATACATCAGTAAGGTGCAGCGAATCCTTATCACCATATCTCTATAATGCTATATTGTTTAAATTTAAGGGATAATCTTTCTGTGTGTATGCAGGCAACGATTAAACCACTAATGAAAATTTGATCACTTTGTCAATTGCATCTTTGTTAATCGTTCGCAAATCTTTCGGTGTATGTACAAATCGCTTGTTCTTAATTACAATAATTCGTATAATTGAGTACACAAACAATCGTATTTACGATCATAACTAACAACCAGGGCTGTGGAGTCGGGAGTCGGAAAAAATTTACAGACTCCAACTCCAGCTTTAAAAAAATCCTAGAACAATTAAGAATTGAGTTTTGATATGAATTTTATAAGTTTTGCTCATCAATATAAATTATGAGCAACATTCTAATAAGACACTGGCCCTATTACATAAGGGTGGTCAGAGAAAAGTTATCAGTCACTATTTGGCAGCTTGTTTCTGAACTGAAAGAGTCCATTGTGTGGGGGGGGAGATCTGTGCTGTTCTCTTCCTGGATGCTGGATGACTGTATATGAGAAGCAGTGTAATATGAAGATATCCTGTGTAATATAGAGGAGGAGGGGAAGACATAAGTAGTGTAGCTGTAAACTCTGTCCTCAATGTGGTGTTTTTCTTCAGTGTTCTATGGCTGCAGCTGTGTGTGTATGCTATGGCTGCAGTAGGCTGTGTATGTGTGTGTATGTACTATGGCTGCAGCAGGCTGTGTGTGTATGCTATGGCTGCAGCTGTGTGTGCGCTATGGCTGTAGCAGGCTGTGTGTGTAAGTGTGCACGCTATGGCTGCAGCAGGCTGTGTGTGTGCGCGCGTGTGTGTGTGTGTGCTGTGGCTGCAGCAGGCTGTGTGTGTGCGCGCGTGTGTGTGTGTGTGTGCTATGGCTGCAGCAGGCTGTGTGTGTGCGCGCGCGCTATGGCTGCAGCAGGGTGTGTGTGTGTGTGTGCACGCTATGGCTGCAGCAGGCTGTGTGTGTGCTATGGCTTGCCCCCCCACCCACATTGACCCCTCTATATCACTGTGTGTTACCCCCTCTATATCACAGGGAACTGGCATTGTTAGCAGTGTTTCTGTGTGTGTGGTGAATATTTAGTTAGAAACATAGAAGATTGTCAGCAGAAAATGACCACCTGCTCCTTCTAGTCTAGTTGTGAGTAGTTCAGGATATGGAGGCTGGAGACGGGAGGCTGAAGTTGCTTTATATCTTTCCTCATTCACTCAGAAGTTGTCCCAGGATCATGTAGGACATTAGGGAGAAGCTACTGAGCCAGTGTGATAAATAACTCCCCTGGTATCTGACTGGCCATTTATGAAGGAGCAGGAGTCGGTCCTGATAAAATTCAGGAGTCGGAGTCAAAGCTGCGGCTTACTGACTCCACAGCCCTGCTAAAAACTATCGTTTTGTATATTATAGTGAACGATATAAGGTAATTCCCAAAAGCGCTAGTTTGCAATGGTTTGTTGTTAATTGGAGAAAACTAAAAATCACTTTGTCTTATAGGACCCTAACACACTGGTATTCGGGATCCATACTCTGGGGTAGATATATCAAACACACTTACTCGTGGCAAAGCAGCAACCTGGTAGGCGGCTCTTGCTGGGAAATTGTTCTTAAAAACTGTGAAATAAAACACATAAATACATATAAGGAATGAGCAACCTGAAGAGGCCTGTATTTTATATACTGTATGTGCCGGGACTAGAGATGAGCGAACTGGGTTCGCGTTTGAGTCAATCCGAACGTTCGGTATTTGATTAGCTGGGGCTGCTGAACTTGGATAAAGCTCTAAGGTTGTCTGGAAAACATGGAAACAGCCAATGACTATATCCATGTTTTCCACATAGCCTTAGGACTTTATCCAACTTCAGCAGCCGCCGCTAATCAAATGCCGAAAGTTCGGGTTCGGATCGACTCTGTGGCCATATATACTAAGGACACGTTATATGAGTAATATGTATTGACTTCTTATGTGATCTATGCACTTTTTTCCACTGTGAGTCTATTACATTTCTTACAAGCCCAGTATACATGCATGTAAATTTATTGATTTATTGACTTATTAATTCTCTGTTTTACTATGTAACATAATTTACTCTTATCCACCCTTTGTTGGGGATTTGTATAGGCTCCAGCTCCCATTATATGTATTTTAGTATTGTTATTATTATTATAGGGAATAACTTTGTTATTTGAGACATATTTAATACAAGATAACCATTTTTTACAATTGGTCTTGCATTTGTTTTTTTTTTGTTTTTTTTTCTTTCTCCCCCCATATTCTTTTGGTCTCCTATAAGGAATGAGCAAGCTGAAGAGGCCTGTATTATATATATGTACCGGGCCAGCTAAGCACAAAGCCAGGAGAACCCCCTGATGAAGCGGTAGAGGTGAAACCTACATTGAGGTCTTAGATGGAGGCCATAATCCCTCTGGAACAGTACTTTACTTATCGCAATTCCTTTTTTCTGCGTTACATAACCCTTTGGTATGGTATCATTACTTACTCTTTGGGTATAGTGCAATACATTATTGCCAGGATTAATTGCAAGACTTATAATAGCTTTTTGAATTTTTACTGCATAAGCAACTATTGTATTTATATATCAAAGCTCTGTATATACTACAATGTGTATACCTTAGGGTGTGATTAATAAAGTGCTGTAGTATTAGTTATTGTGCACGTTACATATATATCACATTGTTGCTCTTTCCCTATGGTATAATGTAATGGATGTAGTAAAACCAGGGAATTCAGCCTGTGATATGTAAAAAAATTCTGTGTCATCGTGGCTCTGGAAAAAAAAAAATCTAGATAGATACAGTCCAGACTGATGTTATATCCAACTGTGTCTGGATACTGGTCCGCTTTAATAACTCTACTTGTATTGTTATGTACTACAACACTTACATTGCTTATATATCTCATTGACGTCATTAAAATCGTTGATATCGGCCAATAACACTGTAGTCTTCACCACTAGAATAAAAGCACAGAACAGATATATATATATATATATATATATATATATATATTGATTACAAGGTGTAGGGGAAGGTATAGGAGGATACATATAAAGAAAGGTTAAAAGGTACAACATTTTATTTGTGTTAATACATTGCTTTAATAAAGTTATATTACCTTTTAATGTAATTTTATTAAAATAAAATTACGTTGTTTTTTTTTTATATTTACTAATTTTGTTTAGTTTTTTTGTTTTTTTTATTTACATAGCCACTTCCATTGACATGGTGCAGTAAGGGGAGACAAACAATGTTTGTGTAGGGAACTGCAGAGCTACAGCATCTAAGCTCTGCAGTCCCCGAACCCCTTCTCTGCTTAAGCGTTGCTGAACAGTTATATACAGAGCAGGGTCTTGTTCTCCCATGCATTGTATATTCCTATTTACAGTACCCTGGGAAAGGCTGCCCAACATGATCGCTGCGTCCGGCATCTTCTCTATAGTCTTCTGGTACTTAGCTGCTGTATGTCCTTCAGGAAGTGGTGTATTCTTTCGAGTCTGGAGAGCAGAAGAGATGGGGGAATATGCTACTGCTCAAGACAGTTTCTGTCACGGACAGAGGTGGCAGCAGAGAGCACTGTATCAGACTGAAAAGAATACACCACTTCCCGCAGGACATACAGCAGCTGATAAGTACTCCAAGACTTGACATTTTTAAAAATAGAAGGGAATTACAAAACACTGAAAGATAAGAGATCATCTAAAGAGAAAAAAAAACATATCTATAACCTACATACCATTAGTGTAATCACATCCTGCTGCTTTAAGAATTTCACCCATATTCACCAATGCCTGGAAACAATGGAAAATTCTACATAATTATTTGGCCCTTTACTTTGCAAAGAAGTTTTACAATATATCTCCAAAAGATGGCAGGCATGGCCTAGATGGCGGCCTGATCAGATGTGTGTGTAGTGATGCAATGTAAAATAATATTACACGCCTGCACATATATTTTAGTGGCTTTAGGATTACCGCTGCATCTTAAGGTTACTTATGTACATGTCGGCAATGAAAAATACATTGAGAATGAGTTTATTCTTACTACTCCACCATTTAGGACATGCTGCCCCCTCCACATCTCAGATCCTTCTTCTGTATTAGTTATCCAGACTAAATTCAATCTAGCAGCATAAAGCTCTTAGTATATGGGCTACAGAGATACTGTTGTCTCAGCGGATGATAGGGAGGAGCTGGCCGTCTCTTACTATCAATTTAACAGGCTGTCCCACCATTATATATCATATTGGGTGTATACATCATGAACAATTATAAAGGCTTGCTGTAAAAAAAAAATACAACATAGAAAACAACAATCCTGGCATGAAATTTAGGAAATGCAGCCAAATGCTGTAACTTAGGACTGTGACCTGGTATCTGGCAGGTCTACTGATATAATATAAAGAGATTATTATTGTTCTGATGAAGAAGTGAACTGAATATTTTACCTGCTTGGCTTCATTCTTAACCCCCCCAGGTACAAGCTGTCCATTCGCAGGATCCATGCCGAGCTGTCCAGATACATACATGGTCTTATCCACCACCACTGCTTGACTGCAAAACAGAACACAGGCTGCCCATTACCCGACACATATACTGCACTAAACAAGCTGAACATAGTCTATAGAAGTAATAACCCTGGTCAGGGCTATACAGCAGATAAAAGTCTTTGTGCACAGGGTCATATACATGATCATGTATGCGGACATACAGTAGAACATATAAAAGTCTATGGGTCTATACTACACTACTAGGTTTGGAGAAGGTTTGGTAGGTAAGGATAGTGACATAGAAGAAGGTTTGGTAGGTAAGTATAGTGACATAGGAGAAGATTTGGTAGGTAAGGATAGTGACATAGAAGGCTTGGTAGGTAAGGATAGTGACATAGGAGAAGCAGGGCCGGTTTTAGACTAGATGTGGCCCTGGGCAAAGTTAAAGGTGGGGCCCCAAATGCTGAAATATTTTAGCAACAATTTAAGGTCCCCATACATGTTACTCTTTTGTTGGTGGTACCTGTTGCTCCTGATGGGTTCGGCCATCAGCGTAAGGTGTATGGGGCTCTCTGGACAGTCCTCTGACAGATGATATCAGTGGACATAGGGGGTCGAGCTTGATGGAAAATCAACGCCCAGCCTCTTTGTTCTCAGAGAGATAAGCCTCCATCAGATCTGTATGGCTATGGCTTTCCCCTCTCATAGAGAACACAGGAACACTCAGATGTGCCAAATTTCTGTGTATGGGGAGGACGGGACCAGATGGGAGAGATAATTGTCAGCTGAAGGATTGTTCAGCCAGCAGTTATTGGAAGTGTACGGCCACTTTTAAGGCCGTATTACACGGCCTGATATTCCGCAGAAGCGAGCGCCAATCTGGTAGAATGGAGCTCGCTTAGAGAGCCTACTACAGCAAAAGCTATGGAGGAGATTTATCAAACTGGTGTAAAGAAGAATTGGCTCAGTTGCCCCTAGCAACCAATCAGATTCCACCTACTTAGAATGTGAGTAATGAAAGGTGGAATCTGATTGGTTGCTAGGGGCAACTGAGCCAGTTTCATTTTACACCATGTTTGATAAATTTCCCCCCCTATGTGTATATATACAGTATATCATTAGTGATGTGTGTGCAATCCTTGCTGTATATAGTAAACAATAAAGATATATACTACCTGATTAAGGTCCCCCGGTGTCCTCAGGCCTTGTCTGTGATATATACTACCTGATCATGTTCCCCAGTGTCCTCTCAGAGCGATAGCGTCCTGATTCGGACAATTTTCGCTCCATGTATTAGGGCCCTTACTCAGTTCAGAAGGTTACATGCCGGGACTGCCGCTATATGCCAGGACTGCCGCTACATGTCAGGACTGCAGCTACATTATGGGTCTGCCGCTACATGTCGGGACTGCCGCTACATGTCGGGACTGCCGCTACATGTCGGGACTGCCGCTACATGCCGGGACTGCCCCTACATGCCGGGACTGCCCCTACATGCCGGGACTGCCGCTACATTATGGGACTGCCCCTACATTCTGGGACTGCCCCTACATTATGGGACTGCCCCTACATGGCAGGACTGCCGCTACATTCTGGGACTGCCGCTACATTATGGGACTGCCACTACATGCCAGGACTGCCGCTAGTGGTGTAAACACAAGAACTATTTATATGAATTGCATTAAAAAATAAAATAAAAAAATCACTATAATCAGGACCAAATATTACCTCCATACCGTTATTGAAGAAAACACACTATATAT
Source organism: Dendropsophus ebraccatus (assembly GCF_027789765.1). NCBI lineage: Eukaryota > Metazoa > Chordata > Amphibia > Anura > Hylidae > Dendropsophus > Dendropsophus ebraccatus. The sequence continues at coordinate 37,017,629 of NC_091455.1, read as the reverse complement.
AGGCCAATATTACCACCATAAAGTGACCGCCCCATAATGACTTTATATACACTATATACAGACCAATATTACCGCCATAGAGTGACCACCGCATGACTCTTTATATACACTATATACAGACCAATATTACCGCTATAGACTGACCACTGTATAATGAATGACTCTATATACACTGTATACAGACCAATATTATGTGTCTGTAACTCTATGGCTGTACTTTTGGTCTGTATATAGTTTATATATAGAGTCATTATGTGGTGGTCACTGTATGGCGGCAATTTGGCAATATCATTATGTGGTGGTCAATCTATGGCAGTAATGACTATATATACACTATATACCGACCAATATTAATGCCAAAGAGTGACCACCGCATAATGACACTTTATACAGACCAATATTATTGCCAAAGAGTGACCACCGCATAATGGCTCTATATACAGACCAATATTACCGCCATAGACTGACCACCACATAATAACTCTATATACAGACCAATATTACTGCCATACAGTGACCACCACATAACTCTATATACACACTATATACAGACCAATATTACCGCCATAGAGTGACCGCCACATAACTCTATATACACACTATATACAGACCAATATTACCGCCATAGAGTGACCGCCACATAACTCTATATACACACTATATACAGACCAATATTACCGCCATAGAGTGACCGCCACATAACTCTATATACACACTACATACAGACCAATATTACCGCCATAGATTGACCACTGCATAATGACTCTGTATCCAGACCAATATTATGTGGCGATCACTCTATGGCTGTACTATTGGTCTGTATATAGTGTATATAGTCATTATGTGGTGGTCACTGTATGGCGGTAATATTGGTCTGTATATAGTGTCATTATGTGGTAGTCAATCTATGGCAGTAATGACTATATATACACTATATACAGAGCAATATTAATGCCAAAGAGTGACCGCCACATAATGACTCTATATACAGACCAATATTACCGCCATACAGTGACCACCACCTAAGGACTGAATACCACCTTATTTTTTTTTCTCACCGTATTGCCTTATATACATAGGAGCTGCAGCCAATCAGCGGCCTCAGTGGTCACCTGCAGCAATTACATAGGACTGATGAGGCCAGAGAATGGCTGCAGCTCCTATATACAGTCTATTCACCTCAACACTTGGAGTCAGCAGTGCTAATACACACACACCATTATATATATATAGGGCTGGGCGATTAATCGAATTAATTCGATTAATTCGCCCAGAAGGTTAGAATCGATTTGATTTTTTGTGAAAATCGTAAATTCGATTTTCACAAAAAATCATTGCGGGCAGAGAAGGGCAGAGAAGCGCGGAGAGTCAGTCGGGCGGGCGGACGGGAGGTGCAGGTGCCGGGCGGGAGATGGAGGGCGGGCAGCACTGCGTGGAGGTGCCGGCCGGGCATGAGGTGCAGGTTACAGCCGGCGGGAAGTGAGGGGGCGGCGCTGCGTGGAGGTGCCGGGCGGGCGGGCGGGAAGTGCGGCGAGGTGCAGGTCGGTCGGCAGTCCCCCAGAGCCGCGACCGACCTTCCCCAGCTGTACACATAGCGTTCCGTTCCCCTACCGGCCACACATGCAGGTCCCGGTCTCTGCAGGAGGCTGCAGGGACTGTAGTGGTGATAGCGTCGCTGCCATTACTGGAGCTGTACAGCAGGATCTTCACCCCTGATCCCGCTGTACAGCTCCAGTAATGGCAGCGACGCTATCACCACTACAGTCCCTGCAGCCTCCTGCAGAGACCGGGACCTGCATGTGTGGCCGGGGTGAGGGGAGGAGGGCTATGTGTACTCCTTTCCCAATCATTCCCAGCTGCCCCAGTCGCCCTCCATCTCCCCCAGTCGCCCTCCATCTCCCCCAGTCACCCCCAGTCGCCCTCCATCTCCCCCAGTCGCCCTCCATCTCCCCCAGTCACCCCCAGTCGCCCTCCATCTCCCCCAGTCCCCCTCCGTCACCCCCAGTCGCCCTCCATCACCCCCACTCCTCCTTCAGTCACCCCCAGTCGCCCTCCATCACCCCCACTCCTCCTTCAGTCACCCCCAGTCGCCCTCCATCTCCCCCAGTCGCCCTCCATCTCCCCCAGTCGCCCTCCATCACCCCCAGTCCCCCTCCGTCACCCCCAGTCGCCCTCCATCACCCCCACTCCTCCTTCAGTCACCCCCAGTCGCCCTCCATCACCCCCACTCCTCCTTCAGTCACCCCCAGTCGCCCTCCATCACCCCCACTCCTCCTTCAGTAACCCCCAGTCCCCCTCCATCACCCCCAGTCGCCCTCCGTCACCCCCAGTCGCCCTCCGTCACCCCCAGTCCCCCTCCATCCCCCCCTAGCTGCCCATCTATACCTGTACTACTACACCCCTCATCTATACCTGTACTACTACTACACCCCTCATCTATACCTGTACTACTACTACACCCCTCATCTATACCTGTACTACCACACCCCTCATCTATACCTGTACTACTACCACACCCCTCATCTATACCTGTACTACTACTACACCCCTCATCTATACCTGTACTACTACTACACCCCTCATGTGTACCTGTACTACTACACCCCTCATCTATACCTGTACTACTACCACACCCCTCATCTATACCTGTACTACCACACCCCTCATCTATACCTGTACTACTACACCCATCATCTTTACCTGTACTACTACTACTACTACACCCCTCATCTATACCTGTACTACTACAGCCCTCATCTGTACCTGTACTACTACACCCCTCATCTTTACCTGTACTACTACTACACCCCTCATCTATACCTGTACTACTACTACACCCCTCATCTGTACCTGTACTACTACTACTACACTCCTCATCTATACCTGTACTACTACTACTACACCCCTCATCTTTACCTGTACTACTACTACTACTACACCCCTTATCCACTATACCTCCACTACTAAACACACAAAGAAGATCTCCTATACTATATGGGGGCCCAGAATGGCACACAGGGAGCTTGTCTACTACAGGGGAGCACTGTTACAGTGAGAAGCAATACAGTTGTCTCAAATGTCATTAAAATAGTATCTGATGCTGCAAGGACAAAACTATTCTGTTTATTTAGCAAAAAGGAAAAAAAAAATCGAGATTTAAATCGAGAATCGTCCAAAATTTTTAAAAAAATCGAGATTTTATTTTTTGGCCATATCGCCCAGCTCTATATATATATATATATATATATATATATATATATATATATATATATATATATATATATATATATATATATATATATATATATATATATATATATATATATATACACACACACCATTATATATATATATATATATATATATATATATATACACACCATTATATATATATATATATATATATACACACACACACCATTTTATATATATATATATAATATATATATATATATATATATACACACACACCATTATATATATATATATATATATATATAAAAAAAAATTGAACACGAGGACGGCACTCCAGTAGTGTATAGTGAGGATTTATTCACCCAATCACAAAACAGCTATATATATATATATATATATATATATATATATATATATATATATATATATATATACACACACACAGCTATATATATATATATATACACACACACACACACCATTATATATATATATATATATATATATATATATATATATATATATACACACACACACACACACCGTTATATATATATATACACACACACACACACACACACACCCATGAAAACACATTATACAGATACAAACCATCCAGCCCACACACTATACACAGGACATGTAACACACACTGCATTCATGCATTATACACCTACATTCATACACATTACACACTACATGTACAGTATACTTACCCCCTCTAGCATGCTGGGTGTAGTGGTACATCCCCCTCATGTACCTTGCAGCAGCAGCAGCAGGCTGTCATCCTCACCCGGCAGCCCTCTCCTCCATCGTCCCGACAGCTCCACACCAGAGCAGGAAGTCACGTGCAGAGAGGAGCTGGAGGGAGGGGGAGGGGGAGCTACACACACGGAGCAGACACCAAGCAGCGTCCTGCAGCCTCTGCGTGACCCCTGATAGCAGCAGCCGGGGATCACTGCCAGACGCTGCAGGACGCTGCCTGTGCTCTCCTCTCCTACTGGAACTGCGTTAGGGGGCCCCTGGGGGATGGGGGCCCTGGGCATTTGCCCTGCTTGCCCCCCCCTAACGCCGGCCATGAGGAGAAGGTTTGGTAGGTAAGGATAGTGATATAGGAGAAGGTTCGGTAGGTAAGGATAGTGACATAGGAGAAGGTTTGGTAGATAAGGTTGGTGACATAGGAGAAGGCTTGGTAGGTAAGGATAGTGATATAGTAGAAGGTTTGGTAGGTAAGGATAGTGACATAGGAGAAGGTTTGGTAGGTAAGGATAGTGACATAGGAGAAGGTTTGGTAGGTAAGGACAGTGACATAGGAGAAGGTTTGGTAGATAAGGTTGGTGACATAGGAGAAGGTTTGGTACGTAAGGTTAGTGACAAGGGAGAAGGTTTGGTAGGTATTGTTTGTATGTTTGCTGATGACACAAAAGTGTGCAATAGAGTTGATATTCCGGGAGGGATCAGTAATATGGAAAATAATTTAGCTTTACTAGATAAGTGGTCCAAACAATGGAAACTGCAGTTAAAGGTTTCCAAATGTAAAATTATTTACTTGGGGAGGTTGAATCCTCTATCAGAGTATCAGCAGTTCTGTGTTGGAAAAGACTTCAGAGGAGAAGGATTTAGGGGTAGTGATTTCTGACAGCCTTAAAATGAGTCACCAGTGCAACAAGCCGGCAGGGAAAGCAAATTGTATGCTGGGCTGTATATATAATGGTATGCTGGGCTGTATAGCTAGAGGTATAACCAGTAGGAAGAAGGAGACTGTGATCCCGCTGTATAGAGCTCTAGTGACATCACATCTGGAATACTGTGTCCAGTTCTGGAGACCTCGCCTACAAAAAGGCTACTGATAAAATAGAACGGGTCCAAAGACGGGCTACAAAAATGGTGGAGGGTGTGAGGCATAAAACATATCAGGAAAGACTTAAAGGAGAAGTCCCATTAATGAAAGAAAAAGTGAGGCAGGTAGGGGAGTGCGGGAACATAATAAGATAATAAAGTATATATATTTTTCATCCATCCCAGTGCCCCCGCAGCACTGCTTACCGATCTTTGACAGCTGCTGGCCTCAAGTAGCTTCTGCAACGTCACATACCCGGTTGATGGATTGCCCACTCAGCCAATCAGTGACTCGGGCAGGAAAACGCTGATGGGCCACAAAGTTTCAGCAGCAGGAGCTGGGTACGTAAAATACGCAGATGCCTGCCAAAAACTAGATCTGGCAGCTGTCGGAGAGACTGGACAGCGGCACAGGAATGGGTAAGTATACATTCTTTCTAATGTTCTCGTACCTCCCTATCTTCCAGTGATTTTTTTTATTTCATGGGATTTCCTCTTTAAAGAAGTCCAGTGAAAATTTTTATTAAAGTATTATTTTAAATATTATTTTGCCCCCCCCCCCCCCCAAAAGTTATACAAATCCCCAATATACACTTATTACAGGAAATGTACATAAAGTTTCTGCTGGATGATGGCAGGGGGACACTGAGGGACACAGGGCACTGGAGGGACACTGAGCATCCCTCTGCCATCATCCTCTCCAACAGCCACAGCCCGCTCAGCTCTGGGAGTCGGGGCGTGACATCACCATGTTATCCAGGAAGTGACATCACCATGTTATCCAGGAAGTGAAGCCTTGATGCGGTAGTAAGTGCAGGGAAAAAAGGACTTTAAAAGCATTTCCTGTAATAGGTGTATATTGGCGATTTGTATAACTTTTGGGGGGGGGGGGGGGGTAATACAATATTTAAATATTTTTTTTTACTGGACTTCTCCTTTAAGTGTCTAAATCTGTATAGTTTAAAAGTACAAAGGGAAAGGGGGGACTTGATCAAAACCTTTAAATATGTTATATGCCTAAATAAGGTTTTTGAGGGAAATGTTTTTACTAAAAACTAAACACAACAAGGGGCCAAGATGTCGACAATATTCTATGTGTGATCTGACCAGTGATTTGTGACAAAGCAAGATTGCTCAACTCTATCTGATCCTAAGCCTGGGATACCAGAGCGGTACTGAAGCAGTTAAACAGTCCGTGATATGTACACAGTTGTGGTCAGCACATGTCATTATAGGAGCTCTGCCAACTATCCTATACAATGACACAAAAGAAGAGCCACAGGCAACATAGGGCAATAGTAACTAGATTCACTCCTATCAGGGTGTAGCATGTAAAATGACATTATCTGGAAGTCTGAGCAGTGACGGCCCCCCAGGGCTCATGTATCACCTGTTGTCTGTGTTATAAGTGGGGGGAGTGGCTGCTCCCATTCGGCTTGTACACGCCACCCATCTCACCCTAGGGGTGATTTATGCAGAGGTTAGCTGGATCCTGCATGCCCAGTTGTAGGTTTAACAGAGTACTCTGGCTAAATTGTATAGTTCACTTCTGTTTAAAAACCTCCAGTCTTCCAGTACTTATTAGCTGCTGTATGTGCTACAGGAAATGGAAATTTTCTTCTAGGCTGACATAGAGCCCTCTGCTGCCACCTCTGTCCAGGGCAGTCGCAAATACTAGCAAAAAAATAGAAAACCCCTCCTGCTCTGGACAAGTCCTATCACGGACAGAGGGGGCAGCAGAGAGCACTTTGTCAGACTGGAAAGAATACACCACTTCCTGCAGGACATACAGCAGCTGATAAGTACTGGAAGACTTAATATTTTTAAACAGAACTAAATTACAAATCTGTATAACTTTCTGACATCAGTTGATCTGAAAGAATTCTTTTCCTCCGATGGAGTACCCCTTTAACATTACCCTAGGAGAGGCCATGGCACAGTGAAGGTCTATCCTGAATCTGGGGTCACCTTAACGTAGTGGGATGGTACACACTATTTGATCAAATGATATGCCAAGAGCCTTATCTTTTTCTACAGCAGTTTTGCACTTCTAAATCTCCATATTACCCATATGTCTTCTGTTTTATAACCTGTATACTGTATATGTCCTCAGTCACCGGGGTCAAATGATCTAAAACGTAAGTAATTGGTCACATTGGATTAATAATTACCCTGCTATCTAACTGATGGGGAAGGGTTATTGCATTAACCCTTATTTTTCTTAAGAGAAGTAGTAATAGTAGTGCGGCAGAGAGTGTCAGTGCAGCACTATGGCTGAGGGAGTATGGGGGGGGGGGGGGGGGGGGACTTCAGTCTGACTGGACGGGACAAGAAAACTCCCCATAGACACTGCTTTACTTATTTACAGACAGTACAAAGGTCGTCATGCCCCTGGCTGGATGTAAAGATATACAGCATGGACTCAAATACTGGTCACACAGTGCTCAGCTCCTCTGAATGCAAGTCTGTACTGACTAAACTAAAGTTGTAGCAGAGATGAATTTGTGATTTTATCTTGGGGGTCAAATAGTACAGTTGTACCGTGTGTGTGTGTGTTTGGGGGTGGTAGGGTGTGTGTTGAGGATTAATAAACCCCTAATAAGCCAAGGGCACAGCTGTACCCTCCATGAGACCAGATGTAAATTTGACCTCAGGTTTACTTTTATTTCTATAAACATGTAAAAGATCAGTCAAGGTTTCTGTGGGATCTTCTTTAAAACATTACTTCTAGCCGAGCGAAGCACGTGGCTGTGCCCTTCACTCCGCAGTCTGCCACAGGATCCGATTCCAAGAGATGGGCTCCATTATAAAAGTCTATGGATCCACCTCCTGCAAGTTTATTTAAGCGTCAGTAACACTGAATGTTTTATTACAGGGATAGAAACGTATTAACGTATCGTCTACTACTTTCCATCCCTCAGATAAAACATATACCTGCCTAATCCAAGCAAATGTAATGACAAGTAGATGACTATAACTATGTTGCGGACGTGCCCTTGAATACATCTGAACACCTTTTTCATTGTATTCTAACATAAACTAATGACCGATGTGAAAACCTGATGTGAATAGAGCCTTACAGATGGGAGAAGCCATCCTGGAGGCACAGCCTAGTATCTAGTATATATTATATACATACTATACATATATCAACCTGTGGTGCTTGTTCTTCCCATTAGGCTCAATGGTGACAACTCTTTCCCATGGAAAACTAAACCTTTCTATAAATCTCTGAACAGACACCTATAGATTTGCTAGCAGAGGGATCACTGGGACAATGTTATACAGCATATTAACCAGAACATGAGTATTACTATACATTTCTGACTGCTATATTACTACAATGAAATAAAGCAGAATGCATATAGTATGACCTGCGTGTTTGTACCTGTAGACATCCCTGCGGACAGGTGCAGTCGGTGTATAGATAATGCGTCTCAGCGTAGCGGACATGTTCAGCTATGGTGTCTGTCTGGGCTTTGAGGGAAAGTTGTAACCTTTGATTTCTATTGACTCGGAGCGTCAGCCAGAGAGGGATCATTGATCCTGCCCTGTTACTGCGGTATAGGGAACCCCTGACCCACGCACGTGTCATCCTGTACAATCACTGTATACAGATGACATTATCTTTTCCTATCTGTCCTGTAAGGAGCCATGCTAAATGATAGACATGATATGCAGTTGTAGTTATATGCATCACTTCTCATCTGTATAACAGCACTGCACCTTATGATTGGAGATGAGCGATCTTGCAGAAAGTTTGGGTTTGCACGGACCTGAACAATCAGCATTTAAATCCCACTGCCTGAAGAAGGGGGATGCATCCTGAGGACTGAAAATATGGATTAACTTACTAAGGCCCCATTTACACTCCACTCTCCGCGCCTCTGACATGTCAATTCTTTAAGTGGACAGGCGCAGAGAGCGGAGGCACGCAAGCCCTCCCATTCAAAGACATTGAAGGCAGGATTCAGCACTGCGGCAACTCTGTAGTGTGAATGGGGCCTAACTGTCACAATTGGACAAATGAGATTATGCACAGCAAAAAGTACAAAATCTGGGGGCTCAACCTCTACATAACCTATACACCAGAAGAGCAACAAGATATATAGAGAAAAATGGTGAGCACACCAAAACAATATCCTTTAGTTCAAACTTTATTGGAAGTCACAAATATAACAATACAGCAAAACAGATCCCAGCATACATGATTACGTCCCCTAAAAACTATTAAAAAATGCCAAAAACAAGAGTTGAGAAAGTATAGTATCAACTCACTCCCTGACCTGCCACATATGAAAGACACCTCTGGTTGCCGAAATGTTCCCCAAAAAATTCATGGCATTGTGTGCAAAATAACCCCTGCCAAGAAAATGCGTCTATAAAACAAAAAAATATAAATATGTGCAAAACCAAACAATCCAAGTGCAGCAAAGTGCTGAAACAAGGTGCTAAGCACTATGTGAAATGCTGAACTGGCAAAATAGAAGGCACAATACATCACCAAAACTGGGTAAGCCAGAGGGTCTCAGGGCAGGGTGTCAGAACCGGGACCTGAGCTTCCCATCGGAAAGACAGTAGTCTCTTCATTGCCTTCATTGTCTATAAAAATTGCCCATACACCTAGTGCTGTCCTCTATCACCAGACTGTAGGCCATGGGTCTCCAAACTGCGGCCTTCCAGCTGTTGCATTACTAGATTTCCCATCATGCCTGGACAGGCAATTCCAAAGCTTTATAGCTATCCAGGCATGATGGGAGTTGTGGTTTCGCAACAGCTGGAGGGCCGCAGTTTGGAGACCCATGCTATAGGCAATGAATGGACTAGTGGTACCTGATCCGTTACAATGAAAGACTCGGGTTTCAGTTCTCAAGATCACAGTGGGTCGGTCCCAGCAGTCTGACTTACCACAATCATACCTTTATCCTATAAAAAGGGTAAGTCTAAAATGAAGGACAACCCCTTTAAAAGGAGAATTCCGGCCAGACCCTTTTTTTAGCAAATGCTGGAGAGGGGGAAAGATAAAAAAATAACATGCTCTTACCTCCCCCATTCCAGCACTCATGGTCGCATACCACCGCTCTGATCCCTGGCCGCTTCCTGGCTGGGGGCACGGGTCGTGACGTGAGAGGTCTGCTCAGCCTGTCAGCAGCCGTAGTTTGATCCCGCCTGAGCGGACCTCATACGTCATGACCTGAGTCACCATTCAGACCAAGAAGAGGCCGGAGCGGCGCTGGAACGGGGGAAGTAAGAGCATACTATTTCTTTTATCCTCTTCCTGAACAGCACTTGCTAAAAAAATGGATCTGGACGGACTTCCCCTTTAATAAATATATCACCTCTGTGCCACAAACGGAGATTGTTACCAGCTGATGGCCACCGTACAGTTCAGCTGCCGTAGCAAAAAACTGTATTGCATGAAAGCCTCAAGTTATCCCATGACTATTCCTCAGTCCTATAACATTACATTGGGGGATTGCTACTTATGGGATTCCCTCATACAATCATGGAGGTGTCCAGGAAAGTGGAGCGTCACTAAAATATTCTTTAAGGGTAGCTTCACACGTACCGGATTCGCAGCATTCACACCCATTCACTTCACGCTACAGGATCCGCAGCAGATTTAGCTGCAAACTCACAGCGTGACATCCGCTGCGGATCCGGAATGTGTGAAGCTACCCTTAAAGATTAAAAACCATTAAGAAAGACAAATTGTAATGATGATATCTGACGAACAATACAGGCTTATCGCTGCAAACATCCCAGTAGTTGTTTGATATGACAACAATGTACTAACCACAGGCAGCACATAAGTACAATGCAGACAATGGGGCACAGTGTAGGAGACACACCTGACATTTATATACCTGTAGATGCTTATACACCTGTATACGTTCATACCTGTAGATGCTTATACACCTGTATACTTTCATACCTGTAGATGCTTATACACCTGTATACGTTCATACCTGTAGATGCTTATACACCTGTATACGTTCATACCTGTAGATGCTTATACACCTGTATACGTTAATACCTGTAGATGCTTATACACCTGTATACTTTCATACCTGTAGATGCTTATACACCTGTATACGTTCATACCTGTAGATGCTTATACACCTGTATACGTTCATACCTGTAGATGCTTATACACCTGTATACGTTCATACCTGTAGATGCTTATACACCTGTATACTTTCATACCTGTAGATGCTTATACACCTGTATACTTTCATACCTGTAGATGCTTATACACCTGTATACGTTCATACCTGTAAACCCCCTTCAGAGCAGGCGCTCTTGGCGTATAAATGACGCGTCTTAGCGTGACTGACATGATGCTCTCCAGAGTCTCTCCCTGTGAGTTCACAATCCGTGATTCCAGAGACAGATATAACCTTTGATTCCTATTGACTCAGGGTGTCACCCGAGTTATGACCGGGAACGTTACTGGCTCAGCCTGACCAATAGACATAACATTGCTAGGAGAAGTGTTTATTACAAACACGTGCAGCCGCCTAACAGCGCCACTGTAATAACAAGAGGATTAACCCTTTGCATCCTCAATATTAGCAGTGGAAATCTATGGGACATAATGTCATGCTGCCATCAGCAATGGAAAGTGTTGAGCAGCTGAATTTTTTATTTTTTATTTAAAGGGAACCTGTCACCCTGGCACCTGGGGTAGAACCCAACTCGCCCCTGATACTTACCCCATCCTGTTGGTCATGTTCCTGATGCCGGTAATGGGAGCGGGACCAGCAGGAGGGGATACATTTTGGGGGATCGGTGGGTTCTGTCCCGGGTGCCAGGTTCCCTTTAAATGAATTTTTAAATTTAAATTTTTATTCCTGTTATTTCAAGTGCACCTGTCCTTTCAAAATAATTTTTTTAAAAAACTTATAGTTTTGTTAGACTATCCCCTCAAATCGTAAGAAGATTATCTCAGTATTCTCCTTGATGTTATTGAGTCCCTAACAGTCCCTGGCACACAGTTATTTCTCAATTGGGCAATTCCAGGGTGGCGGGGACAGAGCTGGACTGTTTGCCAGTAGTGCACACATTGTGATTCCACCTTCACCTCTCTGGCCAATCACAGTACAGTATTTATTGCTCTCTGCTTTGCCATGACCTGAAAGAGAACTGGACAAAACAGCCTGGTACTATCCAGGGGGATGATTTACAGTACTGTACTATAGATGGCATGTGGAGGGAGAAGGGGCTACTGATGCACTGGCTTTGCAAGATGCTATTAAAAGTGTACCTGTAATAATGGCGACTGCCGGATAAGCAGTGATTTCCTTTCTATATCTGGAATTTCGGATCTCCATGAACACAAACATGAAATGAGAAGATAATGTGCGCAACCCCCATTCTGATCCTATGGTGGCTGTGCGCATTATAGTCTCATTGTGTGTTCTAATCCATGGAGACCAGATTAAAGGTGCGTTTACACGTAAAGGATCTGTAGAAGATTTGACGCTGCAGATATGCTTTGCATCTGCAACTTCAAATGTGCTGCAGATCCTGTACGTGTGAACGCACCCTAAGAGAGAAACTAAGTGCTAATCCGGCAGTGGGCAGTCATTACATTTACACTTTAAATAGCATCTTGCAAAGCCAGTGCATCAGTAGCCCCTTCTCCACATGCCATCTATAGTAGAGTACTGTAGGGCAGTGAGGGATTAATGTCAGATACCAAAAAACATTAATAGGTAATTACAGGCAAACGTTGTAAACAATAATAAGCAGAAAAGGAAAGAAAGGACACACTTTTTTATTTTTAAATAGTGGATGGTAACAGTCTTTGGCTCAGACTTCTTTTGGGAAAAGACCTTGGTGGTGAAGATGAGCTGTGTCTCTTCTGGTGTTGTGTACCACCTCCTTTCTTTATAGATGGTATTGTATTCCCACTTTGTGATGGTGATGCTTCCTCTGTCATCCTGCTTGGTTTTGATACAGTGGGTAGGTGATGTATTAGGCCTCTCTCTGACCTGCGGCATGAATACTGTCCTGCTGTGTGATGTTCCTTCTTTTCTCTCCCAGCTTCTATGGTGTATAAGAGGCTTCTCGCTTATCTTACTGCAATCTCCTACCAGGCTGCAGCCGCTTATCTTTGGCAGTACTGCAGCTGTCCTGGAGGGGCTACGTCTGCTTCTCTTCAGTGGCACCAAAGGTAGGCTCCTTGTTCCTTCCCCTATCCTAGAGCTTTGGATAGGCTTCCCGGGGGTGCCTTGTACAGGCATGGCACCTTCCGATTGACCCCCCCCCCCCCCCCCCCCCCCCCCCACACACACACACACATACGGCCCAATAATCAAAAACAAAAACAGTAAAACAAAAACAGAGACAAAAATCTGCGATGCTGTATATAGCGGTTCCCCTTACAGAAACTAAACAGTTTCTGCCCAAGTGCAGGCTGAAGATTCTAAGGGCGACATACAGATGCTGAGGTCACTGATGATGTCATCATGTAATAGCGCCAGCAACAATCCTGTATTTGCATATGTATCATGTATATGCAGGATCCCGTGAATATCAGTGGTCTTCTTTATTTTCTGCATTATCACTATTAAATTATCACATTCCTGATCTCACATGGTAAACGGCGCCAGTGCAAAAAAATTTCAAAGTACAAAAAATGTTTAAAAAAAAAAAAAAAAAAAAAAAAACGGGTAGAAAAAAAGATGCATTTGTGTGCAGAAGCTGACATTATTTTTGTGTACATTAAAAAAAACAAAAAAAAAACTGATGCGTTTTGGCCCTTTTTTATATTATGGAAGTCAATGGAAGAACGGATCAAAACGGATGCACACAAATGCATCAGTTTTTTGGAAAAACGGATGAAAAAATGGATTGCAAAAACGTAGTGTGAACCCAGCCTAATGGTGGACGCATTTCACAGACTGAACACATCCTTGTGAATAGGACAAATCATAAAACAACAATAATAATAATAATAATAATAATAATAATAATAATAATAATAATAATAATATGATGCAGTGAGCAACCAGGCGCCAGTTGAATACCCGAACAAACCGACAAAGCTGTGTCAGTTCGGTAAGGTATCGCTGTATATATAATGACACATTGTATAATGAACTGATGGAAATGTTACAGTATACAAGCCCTCCTGTGTACTGTATGTATCTCACTGCTGGCATAAACCTCCATATGGGAATGAATAACCAATGCTGAAAATAAAGAAGACCACTGATATTCACTGGATGCTGCATATACATGATACATATGCAAATACAACTACACAGGATTGGTGCTGGCGCTATTACATGATGACATCATCAGTGACCTCAGCATCTGTATGTCACCTTAGAATCAGCCAGCACTTGGGCAGATACTATTTAGTTTCTGAAGAGGAAACAGCTATATATACACAGCATTGCAGATTTTTGTCTTTTTGTTTGTTCAGTTTTTCTTTTATTGTTTTGTTTTTGTTCATTGGGCCCTTCCGTATGTAGAGGGGGTAATCGGAAGGCCCCATGCCTGTACGAGGCACCCCCAAAAAGCCTATCCAAAGCTCCAGGATAGGGGAAGGAACAAGGAGCCTACCTTTACTGCCACCGAAGAGAACTCGGCCATTGACCACAGCAGGCAGGAGCCCATACAGGACAACAGCTACACCACTGCCAAAGATCAACGGCCGCAGCTTGGTGAGTGAGAAGTCCTGTATAGGAGCCCATAGCAGCTGGGAGAAAACAGGAGGAACATCCAACAGCCGGACACTATTCATGGGGCAGGTGAGAGAGAGGCCCGACATGTCGTCTAGCAACCCCAGAGCACCAGCTGCACTTCCCGCCCTACGTGAGAGGCCAAGTCTCTGGGAACCAAAACAACATGTGCCAAGGGCCGGGAACATCACCTTTGTGGCGGCCTCCAAGATTCCCAGGAAGAAGTCCCAGCCAATACGCAGGGTACTGATGTGGCAACAGCTAGCCACAAGAGACACGTGCGGTTCAGCACCCATCTCCACATCAAATATATAGAGAAAAGAGGCCCAAAGTGAGAAGACCCGGTCAGAGAGACCCAGAACACCAGAAGAGACACCGCGGATCTCCACCACTAAGGTCTTTTCCTGGAAGAAGCCGGATTCTCAGACCGTTACTCCCCTACCCTTACTTCCCGCTATTCAAAATAAAATGTTTGCCCTTTCTTTCCTGTTCTGCTTATTATTATTAATTTTTTTTTACAAAATTTGCCTGTATTTCCTACTAAATATTTTTTTATATCTGACATTAACTCCCTCACTGCCCTAGACCAGGGTTTTTCAAGCTGCGGTAAACGGCGAAGGCTGAGGGGGTACCTGGGAGGTGTGTAAAAAACAAACAAACCTCTGGGCCACAGTGGGAGCATTCGACAACTGTATGGGGCACAAATGGGTCTAGGAAAACTAATTGGGGCGCAGAGGGGGACATATAGAAACAATATGGGGCACATAGGGGCATATAAACACCATATGGGGGCACAGAGGGGGTATATGTACACTATATAGGTCCACAGATTGGGGTTTATATATACTAGATCCCTGGATGTAACTACAGTGTAAGCACTTATTAGGGGAAACAATAAGGTTATGGGGGGCCAGGTACATTCTTTGCACATTTATTTGGGGTCTGGGTTATGAATTTTTTCGGGGTCCGTAGATTCCATGTAATCCGGGGTCAGGGAAATGAATGTATTTAGGGGTCTGCAGAATTGTTCGTGCAGCCGTTGCAGTGATCAGTCGTGATCAGTAGCTGATGATTTGTAAACTTGTTTAAAGACACCGATCAGCTGATGAGCCTCTCCTCCTCCTTTGAGCAATATCTGGGGCAATATCTGCCTGATTTGGCCGATAATCTCGCTCTACAATAAGGCCGTAACACCCAGTGACCAATGTATTCCTAGATTTCCAGGAGGGATAACAGGGGAACAGCACAATGACAGGAGAACAGACAGATCCTCTATAATTGTTCTGTAGTCTACCTGTAACTGTGTCTGATCACTGCTGTATACTCTTCTATAGTCTACAGGGTGTAATACTCTGCAGCATCTTTGTACTCCTGGTATCTGATATCACTGCTAAATACTCTTCTATAGTCTGCGTGGTGTAATTTTCTGCAGCATCTGTGTACACCTGGTATTTGATGGCTATATGGTCAGTGTATGGCAGTATTATTGATTGTATTTGTAGTATACACTTATTTTTCTTCTGTGACAATTCTGGGCTTTACATAGTATGTGAGAGAACAGTGTGACAAATTAGAGCTAAATTCTTCTGCTCGACAAGTTAATGCAATAGGCGGGGGCAGGGCCGGACTGGCCATAGGGCACTTCTGGCCGTTTGTGTGCTCCTCCTGTTCCAGAAAATGAGTCACTGGGCCAGGAGGAAGACGGTCCAGAGAGCGCACATTAGAGACACTCTCTGTGCCGGAAGTCCCAGCCCTAGCGCACAGAGAGCTCTATGATGCGTGCACTGCCGGGGATAGAACCGGACACCCCCCACAGCCGCGCATCAGACGGAGGCTGGAGGAGAAGAAGAGAGGATTGGCGGGGGAGCGGGTTGTTAGGTGAGTTTTTTTTATCTGCTTTGCACGGGGTGGGAAGAAGAGAGAGGGGACCATCTATAAGGGGGGGGGGGGGGGGAGAAAAGAGAGGGGGGGAGAAGAGAGAGGTGGCCATCTATAAGGGAGGAGGGATAGAGAGGGGGCCATCTATAAAGGGAGGAGAAAAAGAGAGAGGGGGCCATCTATAAAGGGAGGGGGGAGAGAGAGGGGGCCATCTATAAAGGAGGTGGGAGAGAGAGGGGGCCATCTATAAAGGAGGTGGGAGAGAGAGGGGGCCATCTATAAGGGAGGGGGTAGAGAAGGGGCCATCTATCAGTTAGTATAGAGATGAGGATGGCGCCAGTGTGAGGAGCCTAATATGTTTCTCTGGAAGATTCTGTGGATTCGTGGCTCAGAGAAGTTCTAATGGCCCAGGACAGATGAAGAAGATGAAAAGGAAACAACTCTGATCAGAGAAGACGTCCCCTGTGAGTCACCTGATGTAACTGCAGTGTAATGTATATGGTGTACAGAACCTGTGTGAAGCTGCGTCCACCTCTATATGACTGCATGAGGTGATCGTAATCTTTGTACAGTGGATGTTATTTAGTAGCAGCGGTGGTGTTAGTCAGTATGCGGTGGTATTAGTTAGTATGTGGTGACATTAGTCAGTATGTGGTGGTATTAGTCATTATGCGGGGGTATTCGTCATTATATGGTGACATTAGTATGCAGTGGTATTAGTCAGTATTAGGGATGCACGATGCACCGAAAAAAAAAAAAAAAAAAAAAAAAAAAAAAAAACGATTCTACTATCGATTTTCAGGGCATATTTTCGGTTCGATACTAGGATTTCCTGGTATTCGATACTTCATGATAAGCCGTGCAGCAGCATGGCTTATCAAAGAGTATACAGCAGAAGACATAGGAGGAGAATGCTGGAGGCGGGGGAGGCAGGAGGAGATGCGGCCACTACATCTGGCTGCACAGCACCATGAGGAGAAAAGGCAGGCCGGGGCCAGCAGGACTTCAGCAATGTGAGGGGGGTGAAGAGGGGATCGGCCTGGCTCTCACTGTGAAGGGGGGGGGGGAGGGGGGCTGAAGATTACCCTGCCGCTTAAATCCATTTCACCCTGCCCTGACAGCAGGAATAGTGCAACTGCAGCCCCCATCATCCCCCTAATAGCTGGTGTGTGTTACATGACTGCAGCCCCCATCATCCCCCTAATAGCTAGTGTGTGTGTTACATGCCTACAGCCCCCATCATCCCCCTAATAGCTGGTGTGTGTGTGTTACATGACTACAGCCCCCATCACCCCCCTAGTAGCTGGTGTGTGTGTGTGTGTGTTACATGACTACAGCCCCCTTCATCCCCCTAATAGCTGGTGTGTGTATGTTACGTGACTACAACCCCCATCATCCCGACAGCTTTTGTGTGTAACATGACTACACCCCCATCATCCTCCTGACAGCTAAAGTGTTACTGTCCATACCTTCCAGATCATGCACGGTAAACAGAGAAAGCGCAGAAACCACCAAATTCAGTACCACACAAAATCATGGTACTAAATAAAACTACAGATCACGGAGCAAAAAAAAAAAAAAAAAAAAAAAAAGCCCCCTTACCCCCCAGCCAGACAAGCTAAAAGATAAAAAAATGTTAAGAATCAGAAAAGGGCAATTTTTTTAGGCCTATTTATTTCAAATAATGTAAACTTTATTTTTAGAGTAATAAAATTAAAGGAACATAAATTGGTTCGTACAGACCTGATAGTCGGGTTGGGGGGCATTTCTATTTTTGTGTTTTTTTTTTTTTTTAATATAATTTAATAAAGGGGTTATCCAGCGCTACAAAAACAAACATGGTCACTTTTCCCCCTCTAGTCTCCAGATTGGGTGGGGTTTCAAACTCAGTTCCATTGAAGTAAATAGCTAAATTGCTTAATTGCAAACCGCACCTGACCTGGAGACAAGAGAGGTGGGAAAATGGCCATGTTTTTGTAGAGCTGGATAACCCCTTTAAGTATCGAATTGGTATCGAGCATTGAAGGAAAAAAAAGGTAGTATTGGTATCAAACTCAAAATTTTGGTATCGTGACATCACTAGTCACTATGCGGTGGTATTAGTCAGTATGCGGTGGTGGTGGTGGTGTTAAACTCAGCACGGTGACCGGGGCCGGAAGCAGTCTGTCTCTGTACACTGTGTAGTGGTGACGACCTGTAACTACAGCACCGCTACACAGTACAGAGACAGAAGCTTCTGACCCCATTTACTGTGTTATCATCTGTAAATCCAGTCATGGCCGTGATGATTCATGTAGCCATGCTGCACTCACAACATCCTCTCATAACTTCTCACCGCACGGCGAGTGGGCCTGTGTGCTTTGAAATAACAGGACTGATTTTCAGTCCCAGTCCGGCCCTGGGTGGGGGGAGATATACACTCACCGGCCACTTTATTAGGTACACCATGCTAGTAACAGGTTGGACCCCCTTTTGCCTTCAGAACTGCCTCAATTCTTCGTGGCATAGATACAACAAGGTGCTGGAAGCTTCCTCAGAGATTTTGGTCCATATTGACATGATGGCATCACACAGTTGCCGCAGATTTGTCGGCTGCACATCCATGATGCGAATCTCCCGTTCCACCACATCCCAAAGATGCTCTATTGGATTGAGATCTGGTGACTGTGGAGGCCATTTGAGTACAGTGAACTCATTGTCATGTTCAAGAAACCAGTCTGAGATGATTCTAGCTTTATGACATGGCGCATTATCCTGCTGAAAGTAGCCATCAGATGTTGGGTACATTGTGGTCATAAAGGGATGGACATGGTCAGCAACAATACTCAGGTAGGCTGTGGCGTTGCAACGATGCTCAATTGGTACCAAGGGGCCCAAAGAGTGCCAAGAAAATATTCCCCACACCATGACACCACCACCACCAGCCTGAACCGTTGATACAAGGCAGGATGGATCCATGCTTTCATGTTGTTGATGCCAAATTCTGACCCTACCATCCGAATGTCGCAGCAGAAATCGAGACTCATCAGACCAGGCAACGTTTTTCCAATCTTCTACTGTCCAATTTCGATGAGCTTGTGCAAATTGTAGCCTCAGTTTCCTGTTCTTAGCTGAAAAGAGTGGCACCCGGTGTGGTCTTCTGCTGCTGTAGCCCATCTGCCTCAAAGTTCGATGTACTGTGCGTTCAGAGATGCTCTTCTGCCTACCTTGGTTGTAACGGTTGGCTATTTGAGTCACTGTTGCCTTTCTATCAGCTCGAACCAGTCTGCCCATTCTCCTCTGACCTCTGGCATCAACAAGGCATTTCCGCCCTCAGAACTGCCGCTCACTGGATGTTTTTCCTTTTTCGGACCATTCTCTGTAAACCCTAGAGATGGTTGTGCGTGAAAATCCCAGTAGATCATCAGTTTCTGAAATACTCAGACCAGCCCTTCTGGCACCAACAACCATGCCACGTTCAAAGGCACTCAAATCACCTTTCTTCCCCATACTGATGCTCGGTTTGAACTGCAGGAGATTGTCTTGACCATGTCTACATGCCTAAATGCCGCCATGTGATTGGCTGATTAGAAATTAAGTGGTAACGTGCAGTTGGACAGGTGTACCTAATAAAGTGGCCAGTGAGTGTATATATGTGGGCTGGTGGGATTTGTGTGCCAGGGCTGCTATTCAGCCCCAGTCTGGCCCGGCCTGCCTGCAAGTGGAAATGTATATATCTACAAGGGGACATGTATCTGGCTAAAAGGGAGAGCGATATACCTCCAGGGTGACTTGTGTCTGCCTACAAGGGGGGAGGTATCTGTCTGCAGGGGGCATGCCTAGCATGAATAGACATATTAAACTGCAGGTGCTATACCTAGCAAAACGGGGCATATCCAGCTACAGGCGGCATATCTGGCTGCAAGAGGCATATGTGACTGCAGGGGCATACCTTGCTGAAAGGGGCATATCTGGCAGCAGGGGGCATACCTGGTTGTATGTGTCATATCTGGATAAAGGGGGCATATCTGGCTACAGAAAGCATTGCATCTAGCTACAGGGTGGGCATTATTACTGGTCACAGGGGTTGTTATTATTGGGAAGGGGGCATTAATAATGGCTAGAGGGGGCATTATTACTAGGGAAGGAGGATTTATTATTGCCAAAGGAGGCATTGTTGTTAGTAGCCGTTACTACTGGCATTATTACTGGATCCTACAGATCAGTCACATTGTTATGAGGGGGGGGGGGGAGGGTCTGATCTGGGAATCAATTGCTGACAAAGACTTTGCAGAGCGCCCATGGCGGCAGTGTGATCACGGCCTTATTAAGGCAATGTCTTCAATCGATTGCATCCTTGGGGGTACTCGGCTGGAGCATCTCATCACATGGGGGTATTTTACTTGAAAAGGTTGAGAAACACTGCCCTATATCAGCAGCGGAAATCTATGGGACATAATGTGATGTTGCCAACAGCAATGGAAAGATAGGAGAAGCTGAATTTTTTATTTTTTATTTAAAGGGAACCTGTCACTCTGGCACCTGGGGCAGAACCTGTGAGAGAGTCCCTGATACTTATCACCTTCTGCTGGTCCCGCTCTCTATGGGACAGTCATCGGGGGTGTGACCAGCCGGAGGGGGTATCTATTGGGGGCTTGGTGGGTTTCCGTGTCCGGGGTGCCAGGTTCATTTAAATGAATTTAAATTTTTATTCCTGTTATTTCAAGTGCACCTGTCCTTTCAAAAGAATTTTTTTTAAAACTTGTATAGTTTTGTTAGATTATTCCCTCAAATGGTGAGATGATCTCAGTGTTCTCCTTGACGTTATTGAGCCCCTGACAGTCCCTGCATGGCACACAGCCCTTCCGGCGTACTCTGCTCTTTCTGACACTCCATAGGAATAAATAGACCCGCAGGTCACATACCTACCCGGGGCTCTATTCATAACAGAGCCAGCGGGGTCTGATACAGAGATCAGGAGTCGGACCCCTCGTGATCTCCTACTTTTCCTCTATCCTGTGAATAGGGGAAGAGTTAATTTTTCCCAGAATAACCCTTTAATTCCAGGGTGGCGGGGACAGAGCTGGACTGTTTGCCAGTAGTGCACGCATTGTGATTCCACCTTCACCTCTCTGGCCAATGACAGTACAGTATTTATTGCTCTCTGCTTTGCCATGACCTGAAAAAGAACTGGACTAAACAGGCTGGCACTGTGCAGGGGGATGATTTACAGTACTGTACTATAGATGACATGTGGAGGGAGAAGGGGCTACTGATGCACTGGCTTTGCAAGATGCTAATTATAGTGTACCTGTAATAATGGCCAAAGCCAGATAAGCAGTGATTTGCTTTCTATATCTGGAATTTCGGATCTCCATGAACACAAACATGAAATGAGAAGATAATGTGCGCAACCCCCATTCTGATCCTATGGGGACTGCGCACATTATAGTCTCATTGTGTGTTCTAATCCATGGAGACCAGAACTTCCAGGATAAAGGTGCGTTCACACGTAAAGGATCTGCAGCAGATTTGACACTGTAGATTTGCTTTGCATCTGCAACTTCAAATCTGCTGCAGATCCTGTACGTGTGAACAAACCCTAAGGCCATGTGCAAGCTACGTCAGAGACCGGCCTTTCTGTGACCCGGCCAGTCTCTCAAAGGATCATCCCGGCTGGTACTGCAGTACCGGCCAGATGATCTTTGCAGCCGCAGAATTCTGATGCGGGCGCATCTGTGCGCGCCCGCATTAGAACTCCCCACTGCACACTCCCCACCGCTTGCTCCATAATGTGCACTGACAGGGTTTTCTGCGGCCGCTATTGAAAGAATAGCGGCCGCAGAAAAGTGACATGTCAGTCGTTTGCGATGCCGCTAGGGATCCCAGCCGGAGAGTATACTATGTGTATATGCTCCAGCCGGGATCCCATAGATGGCAAGGTAACATATATTTTCGAAATAATCACAGCAATTGTACAACGGCCATGGTTTTACGAAAATATACGTTGTATGTACATAGCCTAAGAGAGAAAATAAGTGCTGATCCAGCAGTGGGCTGTCATTACATTTACACTTTAAATAGCATCTTGCAAAGCCAGTGCATCAGTAGCCCCTTCTCCATATGCCATCTATAGTAAAGTACTGTAGGGCAGTTAGGGGGTTAATGTCAGATACAAAAAACGTTAATAGGGAATTACAGGCAAACGTTGTAAACAATAATAAGCAGAAAAGGAAAGAAAGGACAAACTTTTATTTTTTAATAATGGATGGTAACAGTCCTCAGCTCTGACTTCTTTTGGGAAAAGACCTTGGTGGTAAAGATGAGCTGTGTCTCTTCTGGTGTTGTGTACCACCTCCTTTCTCACCTGGTCTTCTCCTCATTCTCCACATTTATTTAATGTAAGATGTGTGCTGAACCGCACGTGTCTCTTGTGGCTAGGTTTTGCCACTTCAGTCTTTTGTTCTAGAATGCCACGTATTGGCTGATCCTTCTTCCTGGGACTCTTGGAGGCCACCACTAAGTTGATGTTACCGGCCCAGGGCACATAGTATTTTGCCTTTCACGTAGGGTGGGAAATCTCTTTATAGATGAAATTATAGTCCCACTTGGTGATGCTTCCTTGTCGTCCTTCTGGGTTTGATACAGTTGGTACTCTGGGGTTGGTAGGTGATTTATTAGGCCTCTCTCTGACCTGCCCCATGAATACTGTCCAGCTGTGTGATGTTCCTTCTTTTCTCTCCCAGCTCCTATGGTGTATAAGAGGCTTCTCGCTCACCTTCTGTAATCTCCTACCAGGCTGCAGCCGCTTATCTTTGGCAGTGGTGTAGGTGTTGTCCTGGAGGGGCTCCTTTCTGGCACGGTCAATGGCACCAAAGGTAGGCTCCTTGTTCCCTCCCCTATCCTGGAGCTTTGGATAGACTTTTTGGGGGTGCCTTGTACAGGCACCCCCAAAAGTGCCTTTTATTTACCCCCTCTACATACAAAAGGGCCCAATAAACAAAACAAAAACAGAGACAAAAATCTGCAATGCTGTATAAAGCGATTGCCCTTACAGAAACTAAACAGTATCTGCCCAAGTGCTGGCTGAAGATTCTAAGGCCAAAATACAGATGCTGAGGTCACTGATGATGTCATAATGTAATAACGCCAGCACCAATCCTGTGTAGTTGTATTCGCATATGTATCATGTATATGCAGGATCCCGTGAATATCAGTGGTCTTTTTTATTTTCAGCATTATCACTATTAAATTATCATATTCCTGATCTCACACGGTAAACAGTGCCAGTGCAAAAAAAACAAGTGAAAAAGTATAAAAAACGGATGGAAAAACAGATGCATTTGTGTGCATCAGTTTTGGTCCATTTTGCCTTTTACTTTCATTATAAAAAAAAAACAAAAAAAAACACAACGGATAAAAACGCAACCCTTTTTTTTTTTTACATAGCCAAAAACATAACTGACCGTACATTAAAAAAACTGATGCGTTTTGACCCTTTTTTTTTTATTATGAAAGTCAATGGAAGAACGGATCATAACGGATGCACACAAATGCATCCATTTTTTGGAAAAATGGATGAAAAAACAGATTGCAAAAACGTAGAATGAACCCAGCCTAATGGTGGCCACATTTCACTGACTGAACACATCCTTGTGAATAGGATGAATAATAATAATAATAATAATAATAATAATAATAATAATAATAATAATAATAAGACACACTGAGCTCCCAGGCGCCAGTTTAATACTTGATCAAACCGAGAAAGCTGTGTCAGTTCGGTAAGGTATCTCTGGATGCTGCATATACATGATACATATGCAAATACAACTACACAGGATTGGTGCTGGCGCTATTACATGATGACATCATCAGTGACCTCAGCATCTGTATGTCGCCTTAGAATCTTCAGCCAGGACTTGGGCAGATACTGTTTAGTTTCTGAAGAGGAAGCAGCTATATACAGCATCGCAGATTTTTGTGTTTTTGTTTGTTCGTTTTTTCTTTTATTCTTTTGTTTTTGTTTATTGGGCCCTTCTGTATGTAGAGGGGGTAATCTGAAGGCGCCATGCCTGTACAAGGCACCACCAAAAAGCCTATCCACAGCTCCAGGATAGGGGAAGGAGCAAGGAGCCTACCCTTATTGCCACCAAAAGGAACTCGGCCATTGACCACAGCAGGCAGGAGCCCATCCAGGACAACAGCTATAGCACTGCCCAAGATCAACGGCCGCAGCTTGGTGAGCGAGAAGCCCTGTATAGGAGCCCATAGCAGCTGGGAGAAAAATGGAGGATCACCACACAGCCGGACAGCAATCATGGGGCAGGTGAGAGAGAGGCCCAACATGAAGTCTAGCAACCCCAGAGCACCAACTGTACTTCCCGCCCTACGTGAGAGGCCAAGTCTCTGGGAACCAAAACACCATGTGCCAAGGGCCGGGAACATCACCTTTGTGGCGGCCTCCAAGATTCCCAGGAAGAAGTCCCAGCCAATACGCAGGATACTAAAGCAGCCGACTGATGTGGCAACAGCTAGCCACAAGAGACACGTGCGGTTCAGCACCCATCTCAATATAAAATATATTGAAAAAATAGGCCGGAAGTGAGAAGACCAAGTGAGAGAGGAGGTGGTACAGAACACTAGAGGAGACACCGCTTATCTCCACCACTAAGGTCTTTTCCTGGAAGAAGCCAGAGCCTCGGACTGTTACTTCCCTACCCTTACTTCCCGCTATTAAAAATAAAATGTTTGCCCTTTCTTTCCTGTTCTGCTTATCATTTATTTTTACAAAATTTTCCTGTAATTATAGTGCTTGAAAAGCACTATATTGTAATCCGTATTCTTCTTCTTCTTCTTCTTCCGTTTCTTCTTCCAGCCATTTTTCTGCGCGTAATACAGCCCGAACCGCTTTGCGCACAGACTCCGTTCAAACTGCGTTTCGAAGCCCTCGGCGGTGTGTGGTGTGCTATTTTTCGTTTCGATCGGATTTGTCGTTTAAGAAATTTACGTTTAAAGACCCCTAATTTCCCATAGAAAATAATGGCCCATTGCAAATAATGGCCACACTCTAACCGCTGACAGCCAATCACAGCACATATGCAAATAGCTGAAATATAGCAGCCAATAGGAACTCTAAGGTCTCGTCATGCATTGTATCACACCATCCACAGTCACATGTCCACTATTAGCCAATAGAAGATGTAATATATGGAAGGTCCTTAACCATTTTGTCTCCCTGACATAAATAAGATTGTCATGGTAACTGAGCAATGGTCTTTACCATTATAAGTAGCAGAGGTCAGTCAGTAAAATAGCAGAGCTGAGGCAGCCATGTAGAAGGGACGGTACCCAAGCCGCTCTTAAAGGAACGGTACCCAAGTCGTTCTAAATGGGTCCCTTTGAAAGCGACCTGGGTCCCTTTGAGAGCGACCTGGGTCCCTTTGAGAGCGACCTGGGTCCCTTTGAGAGCGACCTGGGTCCCTTTGAGAGCGACCTGGGTCCCTTTGAGAGCGACCTGGGTCCCTTTGAGAGCGACCTGGGTCCCTTTGAGAGCGACCTGGGTCCCTTTGAGAGCGACCTGGGTCCCTTTGAGAGCGACCTGGGCAGCAAAAAGGCAGCAGGTGGTTGGGCTCAGCGGGCAGACGACTTGGAGAACAGACTGCGGCGCAATATTCTCTGCATCCTGGGATTACCAGAATGCGCTGAGGGCAATGATCCATGTGCCTTTATGGAAAGGTGGCTCAGATCAACTTCCAAATGCCAACTTGTCGGCTGCATATGCTATTAAACGGGCTCACCGTGTACCAGCCAAGCCACCAGCACCAGGCACTCCACCTCGCCCATTCTTGGCCAGATTACTGAGTAGCAGGGATCAAGACGCCATTTTGCGCGCTGCGCGGGAAAATCGGATTCCAGAACTCTACAGTATTGCTATAGGACCAGCTATAAGGACCACAATACTGACTGAAATATACGTAGTGTGAACGCAGCCTCACTGAGGCTGGGTTCACACTACGTATATTTCAGTCAGTATTGTGGTCCTCATATTGCAACCAAAACCAGGAGTGGATTGAATACACAGAAAGGCTCTGTTCACACAATGTTGAAATTGAGTGGATGGCCGCCATATAATGGCAAATATTTGCTGGTATTTTAAAACAACGGCTGTTGTATTGAAATAATGGCCGTTATTTACTGTTATATGGCGGCCATCCACTCAATTTTAACATTGTATGAACAGATCCTTTCTGTGTTTTTAATCCACTCCTGGTTTTGGTTGCAATATGAGGACCACATTACTGACTGAAATATACATAGTGTGAACCCAGCCTTAGGCTGCAACATGTCATTAAAAATACACTTTCTTGACTCTCATCTGGATTTCTTCCCGGACAATTGTGGTGCAGTAAGCGATGAGCATCGTGAGCGATTCCACCAAGATATTTTAAATATCAGGGCAAGTCGAATGCTTCCATGCTTGCAGACTACTGTTGGACATTAATCAGAGATGTACCAGAAGTACACTTCAATAAACAAGCAAAAAGAAAGCGTTCTCCTGAATAGGTCTTGTCTGAACTGTTGCTTTCAATTAATGTATTGTGTTCTTGCTATTTTGTGCTATTTTAAACATTCTCCGTGAAATATTTCAAGTTTGAACATGACATTTGTGTGCAATTTATACTCTTGTAATGAATGCTTCTCGCTACCTACAGCACACACTTCCATGGCGTGTATCTAAAAAAAGAGATAATTAAACAATTCTGTGGGTATATTTGAGTTTCTCAACCCAAAATTAGTAATATTTGCATATTTTCATCAAAGAAACATAAAAAAAGTTTTTTTTTTGTTGGCCTGTGTAATCGGTTAGAGCAAAACCACTCGGCCTATTGGGACTCCCTTAAGGCCTATCTTCGGGGCTGTGTGCAGTCATCTATATCATATATAAAACGAGAAACCAATAGGAGGGAGGAGGATCTGGTGTCCTTGTGTAAACAGACAGAGTTAGAATTTATTGCGAATCCTTCTAATGAGAATAGAGAGACTTGGCTGCAAGCAGGTAGAGAATATTTAGCACATCTACACAAGAAAACTAAACAGACTATTCTTCGTCTCACAAAAATACTTTGAATTAGGGAATCAGTCGAGTAGTCTTTTGGCTCAATTAATACATCAGAATAATGCTTCCCTGGCGATTCTTAAAATCCTATCTCCACAGGGAGATGCCCTAACTTCCAGTCCTGATATCATAGATAGATTTGCTTCCTTTTACACTGATTTATACTCTTCCCATCTTATTCCCTCCACAGAGGAAACAGTATCCTTCCTAGCACAAATCTCTTTGCCAGAACTTACTGAGGAGACCAGGGAGAAAAATGGAGGATCACCACACAGCCGGACAATATTCGTGGGGCAGGTGAGAGAGAGGCCCAACATGTCGTCTAGCAACCCCAGAGCATCAGCTGCACTTCCCGCCCTACGTGAGAGGCCAAGTCTCTGGGAACCAAAACAACATGTGCCAAGGGCTGGGAACATCACCTTTGTGGCGGCCTCCAAGATTCCCAGGAAAAAGTCCCAGCCAATACGTGGGATACTAAAAGAGACGACTGATGTGGCAACAACTAGCCACAAGAGACACGTGCGGTTCAGCACCCATCTCCACATCAAATATAAAGAGAAAAGAGGCCCAAAGTGAGAAGACCCGGTGAGAGAGACCCAGAACACCAGAAGAAACACTGCGTATCTCCACCACAAAGGTCTTTTCCCAGAAGAAGCTGAAGCCTCGGACTATTACTTCCCTACCCTTACTTCCCACTATTCAAAATAAAATGTTTGCCCTTTCTTTCCTGTTCTGCTTATAATTTTTTTTTACAAAATTTGCCTGTAATTTCTTGTATCTGGCATTAACCCCCTCACTGCCCTAGACCAGCGTTTCTCAACCTGCGATGTGCGTACTACAATGAGCTTTTAGACGGAACGATACATCGTACGGAATAATCGTTTTGCGATCGCTTAAGCCTATCTCACACATAGGGGAAATCGTTGAAAGACTGCTTACACTGAACGATCTGCGAATTTTTTGCGAACGATCAACGATGATTTAAGAACATGTTGAAAGATCAAAATGAACGATTTCTCGCTCGTCGCTTGATCGTTCGCAGCGTTTACAAGGAACGATTATCGCTCAAATGCGATCGTTATCGTGCAAAAACGAACGATAATCGTTCCGTGTAAAAGGACCATTAGTTGGCCGATAATCTTCCCTTGTAATAAGGCTGTAACACCCAGTGACCAATGTATTCCTAGATTTCCAGGAGGGAAAACAGGGGAGCAGCACAATGACAGGAGACCGGACAGATGGTTCTGTAGTCTACCTGTGACTGCGTCTAACCCCTACTTTATACTCTATAGTCTGCTATAGTCTGCAGGGTGTAATACTCTGCAGACTCTGTGTACACCTGCTATCTGATATCACTGCTGTATACTCTTCTAAAGGCTGCAGGGGGCATACCTAGCATCAAGAGACATATCAGACTGCAGGTGCTATACCTAGCAAAAAGAGGCATATCCAGCTACAGGCAGCATATCTGGCTGCAAGGAGACCTGGTTCTGGCATATCCGTGTCAGGGGGCATACCTATCAGAAAGGGGCATGTGGCTGTAGGGGGCGTACCTGGCTGGGGACATATCTGGCTGCAAGAGACGTATGTGACTGTGGGGGCATACCTAGCTGAAAGGGACTTATCTGGTTGCAGTGGGAATACCTGGTTGTATGTGTCCTACCTGGCTAAATGGGGCATACCTGACTACAGACTACATCTAGCTACAGGGTGGGCATTATTACTGGTCATAGGGGCTGTTATTATTGGAAAGGGGCATTAATAATGGCTACAGGGGGGATTATTACTAGGGAAGGAGGATTTATTATTGGGGAAGGGGGCATTGTTATTAGAGGTTACTACCGGCATTATTACTGGACCCTACAGATCAGTCACATTGTTATGGTGGAATCTGATCTGATAATCAACTGCTGACAGAGACTTTATACAGATCCTATGGCGGCAGTGTGATCTTGGCCTTATTAAGGCATTGTTTTTATTCGATCTCATCTTTGGGGGTACTCGGCTGGAGCATCTTATCACATGGGGTACTTGGCTTGAAAGAGTTGAGAAACACTGGTGTAAATCATCCACCTGCACAGTGCCAGCCTGTTTAGTCCATTTCTCTTTCAGGTCATGGCATAGCAGAAAGCAATAAATACTGTACTGTGATTGGCCAGAGAGGTGAAGGTGGAACCACAATGTGTGCACTACTGGCAAACAGTCCAGCTCTGTCCCTGCCACCCCGAAACTGAGAGGATGAGAAATAGCTGTGTGCCATGCAGGGGAGCCTTGTTCTACCTTTCATGGACACTGCAGATGCTCTGGAGCATGGAGTAACATCCTCAGCTTGTATACACACAGCCCAGGGTCACTCTCTTTCTCCATCTCCTGCACACAGCACTAGCTGAGCTCTATCCCAACTTTTCTCTGTTATCTGTTGCTCTCCCTGATACTAGTTCCGCAACATTATCCGATCCCTCTGCGTTTGATTCCCCACAGCTGCAAAAGCTGGATGCAGCCATAGGGCTAATAGGGAAACATGGATACAGTCAATGGCTATATCCATGTTTTCCAGGACTCCCTTGGGTGGCATCCAACTTCTCTAGCCATGGGGAATTAAACTTGAGAGGGATCGGATACTGTTGTGGAACCCAAACATTTTGACAGATCCCATCAACACTACTAAAGACAGATTCCCCCTAACAACCAGTGGGCAGCAGACTGCAGGGAAGTGAGACACCTAGTGGCCAAGAGTTTAGAGCTGTTGTCTGGGGAGAGGAGTCATAGTTGGTGAATCTAGGCTTTTACCTGCACATATACATATAAAACCATATTAAAAACAAAATACAGTGGTGCCTTGGATTACGAGCATAATTTGTTCTGGGGCCGCGCTTGTAATCCAAATCAGTCTTAAACCAAAGCAAATTTTCCCATAAGAAATCACTGAAATGCAGACAATTGGTTCCACACCCCAAAAATAATGATTTATTATTCTGAATAACATGTAAAACAGATGAAAAAAACATTCAGAAACAGCATAATATGTGATATTATGTTACTGTACAGTAATGGAGAGGATGGGAAACACAAGGGCTGACAGATTGCAGGGGGCATGAAGGAATGAGCAGGGCAGATGTGGGCACAGTATAGCTGCGCTCTCTGTCCGGGGAGAGAGGGGTTCCAGCTATGGAGAGATTACCTCCACAGTCCTGTTCCCTGATGTAAGCCCCAGCCTGAAGTGGATCTGCTATGATTTGTAAGGTGAGGGAGACTTCCTGGGTCAGAGTACAGCGCTGTAGACCCCGCTATGTAGACCATGCCCCTCCTCTACTCCCCCTCCCACCCAGTACAGGGAGCTCTTAAACCACAACGCTCTTAAACCAAGTTACTCTTAAACCAAGGTACCAGTGTAATATCATATTCCAATGGGTACTAAAATCTATGCACAAGAATAGATTTTCTGGCATGAAAATGAAACTACTGGCATGAAAATAACATTAGAACTCTTAGACTAAACCACATGAAAATACTGTATATTAGTTCTCAAAGCTCATACATAGATGGGGAACCTACAACGATCATGAGAACGCTGTGCCCACTTATCAGATAATTATCACCCATCCTGTATTTAGGTGGATAATTAAGACAGTAAAAATTAAGGAAAGCAAGAAATGTCATCAAATTTTAAAAATACAAGCTTAAAGGGGGTTATCTAGTGAAAATCTTTTTCTTTCAAATCAACTGGTGTCAGAAAGTTATTTGTAGATTTGTAATTGACTTCTATTTAAAAATCTCAAGTCCTCCAGTACTTATCAGCTGCTGTATGTCCTGCAGGAAGTGATGTATTCTTTCCAGTCTGACACAGTGCTCTCTGCTGCCACCTCTGTCCATGTCAGGAACTGTCCAGAGCAGAAGAGGTTTTCTATGGGGATTTGCTATTGCTCTGGGCAGAGGTGGCACCAGAGAGCACTGTAACAGACTAGAAAGAAAACACTGCTTCCTGCAGGACATACAGCAGATGATAAGTATGAGATTTTAACTCATCTGAAGTCAGATGATTTTGGGGGGGGTGGGGGGAGGGGACGCTGGATAACCCCTTTAAAATGGGGTGCCAATGCCAATGGCTGTATCCCAGTTTTCCAGGCGGTCCTCCAGCTGTATCCGCCCGCTGCATGGAGCAGGCAGACAGCGGGAGTCAGATGCCGAGAATTTTGGTGCATACGAACCAGAAATCCGGAAAGTTCGCTCATCTCTAATTATAATGGCCATTTTTATAAAAATATATATTATATATATAATTATGTCCGTTTTACACTTTTTTTTACAGCCGTATTTTGTTATTACTTTGCTGTGTGAACACAGCCTTAGCTTCTAACTTCCTAACAATCCTTATAGATATTCTTCCTCTTTGTATATAGCCAACACCCCCCTAGGAGAGGTCTGGACACATGCATACAGGAGGAGGCTGTCACTGACAGCAGCAGCAGGTGCACAGTGACAGCCCTCCCCTTATATAGAAGCATTACCTGTATGGGCCGATGGCAGCCGGGGCCTTAGCGCTGCAGATGATCCTTCTGACCACGGACGCCATAGCTGACACTTGTTTGTCTTCTCTCTGACGCTTCCAGCACTTTAGACTTTCTACAGTCCAGAGACTAACTTTCACATGGGCACGGCGCATGCGCATTGACTTACTGCTCAGATTTCCCAGGGCAACTTTCTAATGACGTAATTACGCCGCCTCCAAACCCTCCAATCAAAGTCTCCGCTGGAGTTCTAGAACGAGGCTTGGAACGCAGAGCGCCTCCTCCACGTGTGAGTGAAGTGCAGCCACTGAACCTGGAAGTTCGGGTGCTCGGTGCTGGTTACCCGGCTGCTGTGGTGAGTTCCGTTCCATTCACTGGGTCTCTTGCAGCATATAGTAGGAGCCCAGATATTGCGTTACACCTCTATAGCAGTGTAGCAATATATCTCGCGTTGTCATGGAGTCTGTTGTTCCCTGTTATCAGTCATTTAAAGGGTTTATCTAAGATGAGACAGAACATGGCTGCTTTCTTGTTGCATGAACAGCGCCACCCTTGAGCACAGTCTGTGTGTAATACTGCAGCACACTGTAATTGGAGGTGAGTTGTCATACTCCACACAACCTGAAGACAGATGTGGCACTGTTTCTTCTTAATGGGGTTATTCAGCGAAATTCTTTTTCTTTCAGATCATCCAGTTTCAAAAAGTTAATTAGATTTGTAATTTACTTCTATTTAGGAATCTCAAGACTCCCCATACTTATCAGCTGCTGCATGTCCTGCAGGAAATATTGTTTTCTTTCCAGTCTGACACAGTGCTCTCTGCTGCCACCTCTGTCCAAGACAGGAGCTGTCCAGAGCAGCAGCAGCAGCAGATTCCCATTTGAAACCTTTCCTGCTCTGGAGACAACTATTTCTTCTTCGTCTTCTTTTATTGGTTCCAAAACACTGTATCAAAACTGCATATATGAATGCAGCCCTTGTAGTGTTCCTTAGTCCTTGCTTCTGCCATTTACATGATTCTGTTCAGTAATCTGCGTGATTGTTTTGTTTGCAGTGTGTCACCCACCGAATGAAGTCATGTCTACGGCAAAAGAAAGGAAATATTCAAAACGGATGCGAAATCAGCCCTCCAATGTGACCCTGGATGAGAGTGATGGACGTCCTCATCATGGCGGACGGGGTTCCTTTCAACCACATCGAGGTGAAAACCACTTGTGATGCAGATGGTCCTTAACAGTCAAAGGGTAGAGATGAGCGAACCTGGAGCATGCTGGAGTCCATCCGAACCCGAACATTCGGCATGTGATTAGCGGTGGCTGCTGAAGTTGGATAAAGCCCTAAGGCTATGTGGAAATCAGGGATATAGTCATTGGCTGTATCCATGTTTTCCACACAACCTTAGAGCTTTATCCAAGTTCAGCAGCCCCAGCTAATCAAATACCGAACGTTCGGGATCGGATGGACTCGAACCCAAACCCGGTTCGCTCATCTCTATTAAAGGGGCTTTTCTGCCAGTATGTCTAAAGGGAATTTGCCAGCTCTATACGTATATTGTTTAGAGGCGTAGATATGGGCAGATGGCTGACAGGGAGATAAAGCAAACGATACTTATGTGTTAGCCGGTGGCTGTTTGCAGAGTTGTACAATGATAACTTTCTTATAATTTTTGTAGAGTATAGATAGAGCTGAGCTGCAGCATGCATGCCTCCGTCATCCCCCATTCTTCTCTGCCATGATTGATCGACAGTTCTTCCAATATAGCAAAAATGGAGGTCTCATGTCTCCCACTTTAATGGATCAGCATCGCATGCTACTTGACTCCATTCTCATTTGGGAGACCTGAAACTCCTTGTCTGTGGTTACCCATTCATCATCTATTTACTTGACCTTGATCTTGTCATTGGTGGGGTCCTTAAGGCTACGTTCACACAGAGCAAAAGGAGCGGATTACGCAAGGAAATATTTCCGCCTGAAATCAACTGACGCTGAATTCCGAGCAGAATGTAAGCAGAATCCCTGCGTATTCTGCTAGGAAAGTGTTCAGCTCGTAATCAGCTCTTGACAAATTCAGCGCGGAATACTCGAGGAATCCGCGCTGAATCCGCATGCATTCAGCGCTGAAATTCAGCGAGTATTTGGTGAGTAAACTAGACTATACCAGAACATATACTAGAATCCTCCTCCCCCCCCCCCCTTTTCCCCATTTCCGCGCTGATTCAGCGAGTAATTTCCGCTTGTATTCCGCGCTGAATACGCGCGTATTCCGCGCTAAAACAGAAAATCAGAGCCCCATTGATTTGTATAGGCTTCCGCTAGCGGAAGAATGAACATGTTCATTCTTCTGGCGGAAAGCGGATTAGTTCAGTGCGGAAATTCCACTGTGTGAACTGCAGAGCAGAATTTCCATTCAACACAATGGAAATTAGCTCTGCACCTATTTTAACGACTGAAATTTCAGCGCTGATTCAGCGCTGAAATTCAGCTGCTTTTGCTCAGTGGGAACGAGCCCTTATAATCAGATACATAAAAGTGTATAAATATTTATGTTGGGAGAATGTGACATTACCTGACTGCTGTTGGCCGCCATGTAGCATTGGTGTGGGCAGAATATCACTGGAGTGTGGAGATTGGACAAAATGGTCACTCTGTATTGTATTTTTTTTTTTTTGCCACAATCTTTTGAAACAGAAGAAACTGTAAGGGAGGAGTAACAATAGCATGCAAAAGAATTGGTACTTTACTTTTTACTTTACAGCGTTTATGACCTGGTTCTTGATTATTTTAGGCGGTGGCCCTGGCTCCTCTGGGCAGCAGCAAAGGGGCGGCCACCAGTCTCATTTCCACTCCAGGGGCGGTAGAGGATGGGGAGGACCAAGTGAACCACAGCCAATTCCTAAATATGTGACAGGTAAGTCTTTGTATACATGCCTGTCTTCTTACATGTTGTTGTTTGTTGTTGCTTCCCTATAACCTGCAGTAACTAAGCTGCATTATCATAAAGCGTATTGCAGAGACACATTGACATACTGTGCGAGCTGAGGTTTGTCACAGCATTGTATCATATATAGCTCTCTAGAACACATCATGTATAAATGCTCACACTTGGTGACTTTTGGGGGTCCCATAAAAGTAATGAGCATTGCATAACAGCTCGTCTGTCTTCTTCTCTCCGTAACATTTGGTGCTTATTCCCCAGCTGCAATGTTTGCTCAGGCCCGAGCTGCGGAAATCAGTGCCATGATGAGGGCCGTCTCCCAGAAATCTTCCAATTCCCTGGTGTTTCAGTCTTTACCCAGACACATGCGCAGGAGAGCCATGGGGCACAACATTAAACGCCTGCCCAGAAGACTACGCGAGATTGCAAAAAAAGAGGTGCGTGTCAATTTCTTGTGTTTTTGTTTTTTCTCCCCTCCTATCTTAGATTTAGTAGTATTAGGCCATGTTCCATCCAACAGCAAGGAATCTGAGAGTGAGCCTTGTGTTTCCGCCATGGTTGTACTGTGGATTTGCAGGGTCAGATTCATAACATATTTCCACCTGGTGCTTGCAAAGTCCACCATTAAAATCTTTCCATCATGTGAATAGGCTATAAATTATTTTTTCTCCTACTAATACTATAAGTTGTAAAAAGTAGTTTTCAAGATGCCCTATAGGGTACAAACACACAGGGTGGATCCACAGCAGATTTCTCGCTGTGAATTCAAAATCTGCTGTGGATCCATTGCCTGTAGTTTCTATGAAAAGACATACTTGCAGTGGGATTGACATCCCGCTGCGAGTATGTAAGGAGACCGCCCCATTAACCCCCCCCCCCCGCCGGCCAGAGCATACTGTACCTGCTCCGGCTTGCCTTGGGCGTTCCCGGCGTCTCGACATCCCGCTAAGCCAATCAGTGCGCTGCGACAGGGCGGAGGGTTGATGGGGCAGTCTCCTTACACACCCGCAGCAGGATGTCAATCTCACTGTCTTCTCATAGAAACTACAGGCAAGAGTTAAAGCATCATCAGGGCCAGGGAACCTGCTGATATGCGCCAGCCGCTATTTACCATAGGAACTCAGTGTCGGTCTTCATAATCCTGTGGGGTCCGGTACTGGGCAGATTTCCAATATGCTAATTAGAGTGTTCCGAGCATTTGGGGCGTTCCCCATCTACCCAGAGCGCCCGCTTAGCCTGCCCCTCCCGGCCCGCCTACTATGCATATTCATATATGCACAGTTAGGCCGCTTGTTACGAGCTGCTCCCTGCACATGCGCAGTAACAAGCGGCTTAACTATGCATATATGAATATGCATAGTAGGCAGGCTAGACGGGCCGAGCGGGTGCATCCAGGCAGACGGGGAACGCCCCAAATGCTGAGAAACCGTTAATTAGCATATTGGAAATGATAAAATCGGCCCAGTACCGGACCCCACAGGATTATGAAGACTGACACTGAGGTCCTATGGTAAATAGCGGCTGGCGCATGTCAGCAGGTTCACTGGCCCGAACCTGCTGATAGTGCCGCTTTAACTCTTGGACACCCCCAAACCTCCAGCTTTTTAAAGGTTTTCTTTCTGTCACTTCCAAATCTTAGACATTTTACCATGTGTGTGTTTTTAGATGGAGAAGACTGTACACCAAAAGAAAGAACAGTCAAAAAGCAAATGCCGTAAAGCAAGGAGACGCCATGGGAATCTTCTTTTGGAGTTTAATAGAAGGCAGAGGAAGAACATCTGGCTGGAGACGCACATATGGTACACCAAGCGCTTCCACATGCTAAAGAAGTGGGGGTACTGCTTGGCAGACCGGCCTACAATGAAGAGTTATAGAGTGTGTTACCGAGCCATGTCTAATCACTGTCTACTACAGGTAAGTATTGTATAGGTGAGCAAAGCGTCCTCTTTCTCTTCAGCAGTGTTGGTTACAGTGAACTGATGGCTCTATTACAATGTCACCTCTGTTAAAACTCCTATTATATACCTATCACCATTACTCTAAAAAGGAATGGCATACAAAGGGTGCAGTGGCTTTCAATAAATACATGTTCATTTCTACCAGCGCTATTACAGTTATTTTAATGCAGTTTAAATTAGTTTAAAGGGGTAGTTCACCAACAAAATAACTTTTCTTTCAAATCAACTGGTGCCAAAGATTTGTAATTTATTTCTCTTAAAAAATCTCAAGTCTTCCAGTACTTATCAGCCGCAGTATGTCCTGCTGCAAGTTTTATTCTTTCCAGTCTGAAGAGCAGGAGAGGTTTTCTATGGGGATTTTCTACTGCTCTGGACAGTTCCTGACATGGACAGGGGTGGCAGCAGAGAGCATTGTTTCAGACTGGAGAGAATACACCACTTCCTGTAGGACATACAGCAGCTAAGTACTGGAAGACTGGAGATTTTTTTAATAGAGGTAAATTGCAAATCTCTGGCACCAGAAAAAATGTTTTTTGAACAACCGCTTTAAAACAAGCAAGTAACAACATTACCAACATTACCAAAAGAAGTCACCAAGTCTGTTTCCTTGTTTACACTTTGGTGACCCATGTTTCTTGCTTTGTCTAGGATCTGTCTTACTACTGTTGTGTGGAGTTAATGGGTAAGGAGGAAGATCTCTTGGTGGCGCTGTCAAGACTCTGCAGTATAGATACAGGTATTGATTGATGTGTTCTGAATAGATGTTTCTAGTATATTGTTATAGCACCAACATATTCCACAGCCCTTTATAGAGTTTGTCTTTATGCACATTGGTTCCTGTCCCGTGTGGAGCTCAGTCGAAAGTGGGGCAGAAACCATATAAGTGTGACCTCAGCCTTTGTAATGTCTCTTGGGAGTTTCATATTTTAAATGATTGTAATTTTTTTGCACATGTGTCTATTTGTGTTGCTCTCAGGTCCAACATTTATGGCTGCTCCGTGTATATCTGGGAAACGTCAGGGCTCCCTGGTCCTCTACAAAGCTGATAAATACCCAAAGGAGGCGCTGGGCCATGTCACCTTTATCTGGAAGCCCAGAAGCACTTCAGAAACTGCATGTGATAAGAGGCAGCTTTGGATATGGATGCATCCCACCCTTAAAGCGGTAATAAGATGCAAGCTCGGTCATGTGTATTCCAAGCCGCTTCTTTACTATAGTAATATGTATTATTTATAAGCGGGTCGTATATATGTCGGCTGAACTTGCCGAAAGTTGCCGAAAGAGGGCCGAAAGTTTGACACCTGTGCTCTAAGGTGTATGAGGCCTTCCAACTTTAATAAGTGATTTTGGGGCAGAGAACGATCAGGCAGATTTTATTTTCAGCTGTCTGTTCCTTTTGTTCTCAGGGAGATAAGCAGCTGTAAGAAGAGTATGGCAGTGGCCTATACCCTTATGTACTGTTCATGGATACCAAGCTGCCTCAGATGCTGTTCAGATTATTGTTGATAAAGTACTGTGCTAACTGCAGGAGAGAGTCTACTTGGCAGCATTAATCCATGTCATTTTTCACCTCTGCCTGTGGTATTATGTAATTAACAAAGAAAAAAATCCCAACGCACAATATCTACAAACAAAAGGGAAGCGTTTATAGGGAAAATATGAATATTTATTTGTTTTAAAAGATATAAAAAAACACCCAGGCAACAACACTTGGGTCTGTGTGATGTCACATGAAAAGAATTTGTTACAAGAAGGACACTTATGACCACACAAATGCGAACAATGGGATCCCAGGACACCCCCAAATGAATATATCTAGTATAGTGATGTTGCCATCATACAATGTTCCCCCCTACACATAGAATAAAAATCAATAAGTATATATACAGTTAAAGTGCAAGTGCTCAAA
Organism: Dendropsophus ebraccatus; assembly: GCF_027789765.1. NCBI lineage: Eukaryota > Metazoa > Chordata > Amphibia > Anura > Hylidae > Dendropsophus > Dendropsophus ebraccatus. Next base: position 36,978,614 of record NC_091455.1, on the reverse strand, counting down.
CCATGTAACAGGTAACATGTAAATGGTTAATACAACCAATCGGCAGTAACATGAGGGGGGAAAAATATACATAGAGTATGCAGCATCACAAGGACATGGGGGGGGGGAGGTTGGCAGTAAGGCACCAGTACGCCTATCACACATCCCTGCCACAAACCTGTGTATCAGCAATGGAGGGTGTTGTGGATCCAAGACCTAGTAGTGGCTAAAGTTATATGCTGCCTGTAAAACATTGATACAGCCATAGGCTGTATCCATGTTTTCCAGGACTTCCTAGGGCTGCATTCATCTTCTGCAGCCACTGGTAATAAAATATTGCGCGCTCTTGTTTGGACGAACCTGGACATGCTCAAGATTCGTTCATCTCTAATTGTGAGCAAATTTTATTCATTAGGTTGCACAGAGAATAACAAGCAAAGCCTAGTATGGATAAAAGTATCTATGCATATACTACATGAATGCAGCTTAATAGTCCACGAGGTTCAAATATTACACACGACTCAACCGTGCTCTGATTATAACCATTCCCCTCAACGTTGCCTCCGTGGGGATTGCAATTTTCCTGTTAGGCCCCTTTACCTTAATTGTAAAGTCCCAGCTAATGTACACTGATCAGAGTTTGGCGCTCGCATGCTGTGGCAATTGGCCTATGTAAGAGGGCCAGTACAGACCTACTAGTTTGTTTTTGAGTGAGAGGAAACAGGAGTTCTTGGTATGATGCTGCTGCTTTGTGCTGTTATTTATCACTAGATTTATTTTCATCATGTGACGATTTCTTTTTGTCAGGATGTCTTAAAGGAGCTCCGGCTTGTATGTGCGTGTGAAGACAAACCTGACAATTTTGTGTGTATCCCGGAGCCAGCACCGCCTCCACCTCCTCCGAAGCAAGAGCCAGTGGCAAGTGTAACTGGTGCAGGGAGGAAGAGGAAATTGCAGAATAAAGATGGAGAGACAGCTGTTCCTGTCAAAAAGATCATTGGTGATGGAACAAGGGCTTCCCCTGACCCTTATTATTGGACCTCAACACAACCCAGCATTACCATCCGGTATGTACAAGAAGTGATCCATGTTCTGTCACTTAACCTATTCCTGACATCCAAGTACCCTGACTGCTCAATGTGCACATTTATTCTTATTGGCCATAAACAACAACATATAACTTTGCACTTTGATATCTTGGTAATGGTACAGACTTTTTTTTTATTTTTTATTTTTTTATTTTTTTATTGTGGATGTAGCTAAAGCCATAGAAGCAGATACTGGGGAAAGCTCAGTAAGTCCTCTGTGACATGTATGGTCTGTGAATGATAGCTGTACGATACAGTCCTTACTGCCTGATGCCTAGCGGTATAATAGGCTTGGTGGATGAGCTCTGATGTAAAGGATTGGGGCAGGAGTCAAGCTGTGTAATACAAGCCTAAGGGAAAGATGTATAACCACAACTACTAGACTACTAGTTACCTAAGCAGCTAGAGGTTGGCTATGAGAGTATGGGAAGCATGAGGTTGTGGCTAGTGGGCTATGTCCTGAGTTGTTAGAGCTAATATAGAAACTAGATTTGTCACTAATGTTGAGTAGAGTTGCAAAACTGTTCAGGTTCGGCAAAGTTTTCTGAAACTGAACCTTCGGCATTTGACTCCCGGCATCTGAAAAAGTTCCATCCCGGGGATAGCGCATAACTTGTTGACTGGTATTGTGGTGGGATTTACTATCTAATGTGACATCATTCTACTTGCTTAGGATTTATTGAGTTTGACGAACATTGTGCAGCTTAGCTGCAATCAATGGCAATTGACTCCTGTTTTTCCTTTCAGGGATCTGACAATGGAGATTGTACGATATAGACTTGTTGGCCCAATGTCTAACTGTGTGCTAGGTGACGCTCTGCATGCTGCCCCGCTTCATAAGGTAAGAGGATGGGGGTTATTGACTCTATTAGTGTTTCTACCTGACATAGGTGATAGCATTGCAGTGCAGTAGCATGTTCCCAACTTTTGGTTCTCCAAGCACAAGTTTGGGGGACACCAGAGTAAACATTTCTAATAGATTTTTGCTTTTTCTGCTCCATCCAGTTTTCATTACCTGTACTTTTGTATTCTGTACAATCCTAACAATATCAGACTATTGGTTTCTCTAATACCATTTATATGACTTCCATCACAGGACACTGAAGATTCAGGCCCGCACGGCTGGTGGGCAGCTTATTGTAGAAGTCCAGATAACGTTCTCCGTCATAACAATCAGGAATCCCTGTTTAAGTTACTAAAAGGTAATATTTTTATGTTTTATATTTTATGTATATGCTTGTTTGTATGATAATTATTATAAAAATAATTAATACAAATTGTATAGTTTTTCCATTCAACTTTTTGCTTCTAGCATTGTCAGACAGACACGTCAGGAGAAAAGGTTTCCATAACTTAGACTGATCTATATATACAAATATGTACACATCATTGCTGACTGTCCTCTACCAAGCATCTCTCCTGTTGACATCTATTGACATGTCAGGACTTCATTTAATTATAATACCCCCTTTAAATATAACCTATACTGTCTCAGATTTGTATGTGTCCAGAAGTATTGGGTCACCTGCAATATTTAGACAGCCCACTCCATGTACACAAGACTGCTATTAGGTGACTGCATTTAATACAGAACTTCCTCCATCTAGTTTCCTTCTTACAAGTAATTCCCAGGTAGTCCTATTCTGACACCTAGGGGTGGTGGCTGCATTATCTGCAGTGCTAAGGGGCAATCTTGGGCACTTATGTTTTTTGCACATTGGCTGTGTTCTGTGATTATCAGATGTGCTATCGAATGGGCCGCTCATCCCATTTCTGTTGTCGCTGACTATTCCATTCACCTGTCAGAAGCAGTGCCTTTTGGGTGTTCCAGCATGCGTGTCACTGATGTCACATACATAGAGGTCCAGAAAGGCTCTGTGTAGCTTGGAGCATGTGCAGGCAGCATGCATGCATGCTCATTGGCCTGGGTTCTATGGTGAGTTTGAGTAGGAGGCGATAGAGTCCCCATCAGTGTACTATGCAGTGCTTATGGAGCTGTGAATGAGTGAGAGGGAAGATGATGAACAGGAAGTTGGGCAGGTTAAAAAAAAATAAAATAAAGAGCCTGGCAGAGGATCCATCTCTCTGTTCTTGCTGAAATTTTGAGAGAAAAAAAAAATTAAATTTTAATACACTGCATCAAAATGGTGTAAGGTGAAGTGCACATTAGTATTAGAAAAAACATTTAATAGTAGAATTTTTTTCCCATGGACCTGGTGTAAGTCTCTTTTATGGCTGCTTCCTTCTAAAAAAAACAGTGCCATCCATGTCCCCAGGCTGAATCTGGTATTGCAGTTCAGCTCTGTGAGATGCAGCGGGAGACAAAACCTGTGGACATGTAGTAGTGTTTCTGAAGGAAAGCAGCTATATAATAGTTAAAAATCCCCAGTTATATATTGCAACTTCTTTAGAGACGTCCCAATATGCATCATAACGTACTCTTTTTATTTATGTTCTTAATAAAATTTCCTATATATGTTTGGACATCTGCAATCCTATATAAACCTGTTGTTGTGTCTCTTTCCAGGCATAGAGTCTCCAGCACAGGTGCCGCCTGGGACTATTTTGGCCCTTACTGTTGGGGATCCAAGACTGAACCTGCCCAATAAGAGGACAAAATCTTTTCTAAATCTAGAAAACTATGCAGGTGAACCCCCTAACACTCTACCATACTATGAGAATCCTGTTCCTTTGCCTTTTTGTTTCTCTACTGGCCTTGTGCTCGGCGGGAGCCTCTGTCTTTCCATACAGATGACCCAGGTTCAAATCCTGGCAAGGCCTACAACAATGTGTTATTTCAGACATTACTATGTTGTTGCTTATGTGTGTGTTACATGTGCTTTATTCCTGGTCGTCACATTTGTGTGCAGGTAAAATATAATATACACCGTATGGGCAAAAGTATTGGGCACAGTTCTTATACAATTCTGGTGTTTCAGTTATGGTGCGTTTACACAGAGATTTATCTGACAGATTTTAGAAGCCAAAGCCAGGAATGGATTTGAAAAGAGGAGAAATCTCAGTCTTTCATTTATGACCTGTTCTCTGTTTATAGTCCATTCCTTGCTTTGGCTTTAGAAATCTGTCAGATAAATCTGTCTGTGTGAACTCACCCTTTAGTCCCATTGTTACAGGTTAGGGATGAGCGAACTTTTGAAAAGTTCGGTCCGGTTTGATCCCCCGAACTTCCCTGAAGTTCGGATTCTTACGAACGGAACCGAAAATGAACCTTGCAAGAACGGCTGAATAATTGCAGCTACAATAGTGGGAGTGTGATATGGTATAGTTTTGTGTAGTTGCAGTTGCTATTACAATGAAAAAAGTGGAAAAAATCAAAGTGCAAAAATAGTGAAAAAAAAGTCGGCAAACCGGCAATAATGTAGATTCCTCTAATGGTTATTATATTTATAATTAATAAAACACATTTTCGTTGTAATAAAGTCACTTGTTGTTCAATAATTTAATTAAAACAAACCCATCATTGTGCAATTAAATATACTGTTAAAATAAATATATATATATGTGTGTGTGTGTGTATATGTATATAATTTTTTTTTTTTACAGTATATTTAATTGCACAAGTATGGATTTGTTTAAATTAAATTATTGAACAACAAAACTAATTTTATTACAACGAAAATGTGTTTTATTAATTATTACAGGATGCTCTATTAAGCCGTTAATTCATATTGCTGGTAAAATAGCTTTCTGTAATAATCAATACTTTACTTTAATTAAAACATCAAATGTTTCTTCTAATGATGCTATTACAATAACATTATTAGAAGAAACATTTTTATAATCCTGAGTAAATTAAAACCCAAAAGTCTGTCCTCTAGGTCACAGATAATGATAAATAAATACAAATTAATAATCGGTTATTTACTGAATCAATAAGACCGTATCATAAAACAAAATTGATGAGCAATGGAAAAAATACTTATGGAAAAATATACAATAATAAGATAATGGTTAACATAAATGAATTACCAGAGGAGCGATAAAATACATATAAAAATGAGTTGGCATAGATTACTTATATCATTGTACTAATATATTAATAAAAGTTAATGAGCAAAAGATGCATTCACAAGAGCAGAGATCACCCTTAATAACAGTAGTGGAATACAACTCCCATCATGGATAGTGAAGCCGGCAAATGATGGGGACAGTAGTTTGGTAGCACTTAGTTCAGGATGGACAGCGCAGGGCACTAGAAGCGCACGGGGATTGTTATCCCATATGTTGTATCAACTTTTGGAGGGTTCAGCAGTTAAGTGTATATTGAAAGAAAGTTACAGTTGTAAAACTTTGATTACAGCCTGTTTGTGTGGGCTGACTTGTGAACTCTTGAACTTACCTGGTGCACGGCCGTACTGCAGTATTTGCTCTGTTGTAAGAGCTTCGTTTGTAATGACTGCTTAGTTGCGGCACATTCAAAAGGGATAAATCATGTATCCAAATGTCTTAAAAGCAGTTAGCAAGATGAATTTTGGTGCACAAGCAGCGCTCACCACTCCAGGAGGCCGAATCTCTAGCGTCCCTGGTAAGCGCGCGCTTGTCTGTTCAAAAGTCTCTGACGTCAGCAGCCTCAGTATCGGTGAGTGACAGCGGGGCCCCGCTGTCTTGCAGTGATTAATGCTGAATGTTGGGGTGTCTTTGCTCAAGTTTATGGGGTGCCAAACGCGTTTCAGAGTACTTCTCTACTCTGTCAGTGGCTAAGAGTTTTGCCACTGACGGAGTAGAGAAGTACTCTGAAACGCGTTTGGCACCCCATAAACTTGAGCAAAGACACCCCAACATTCAGCATTAATCACTGCAAGACAGCGGGGCCCCGCTGTCACTCACCGATACTGAGGCTGCTGACGAATATGGTTAAAATAACAATAACAAATAAAATCAAAGACATCTTTAGAAAGTGATGCAAACACCTCTGGAATGCATCTGGGAAAGCAGGGAAACAGCATTACAGGAATCTGCATTACGGGGTTAGCGATCCTCTGCAATACTGCCGATGCCTCTAATGGTTAATATATTTAATTAATAAAACACATTTTCGTTGTAAATAAAGTCACTTTCGTTGTTCAATAATTTAATTAAAACAAATCCATCATTGTGCAATTAAATATACTGTTATATATATATATATATATATATATATATATATATATATATATATATATATATATATATATATTATTTTTTTACAGTATATTTAATTGCACAAGTATGGATTCGTTAAAATTAGTTTTGTTGTTCAATAATTTAATTTAATTACAATGAAAATGTGTTTTATTAATTAAAAATTATTACAGGAAGCTCTATTAAGCCATTAATTCATATTGCCGGTAAAAGAGCTTTCTGTAATAATCAATACTTTAATTAAAACATCAAATGTTTCTTCTAATGATGCTATCACAATAGCATTATTAGAAGAAACATTTTTATAATCATGAGTAAATAAAAACCCAAAAGTCTGTCCTCTAGGTCACAGATAATGATAAATAAATACAAATTAATAATAATAAATCTGTTTACTGAATCAATAAGACCGTCTCATAAAACAAAATTAATGAGCAATGGAAAAAATACATATGGAAAAATATACAATAAGTGACAAACCAAACTTTTTGCAAAGTTCGTAAGGAATCTAGTTTGTTACGGTTCGGTTCGCTCATCCCTATTACAGGTTTATAAAATACAGCCGCTACCCATGCAGTCAAACGCTTTACAAACTTTGTTATAAAGAGCTCACAGATACCAGCGGGGCTGCAACAAGTGAGTTCCTGAAATGTATTTCTTCTAAATATTCCACAATCATCTGTCCGTGATATTACTGAAAAGTGGAAGCGTTCAGGATCGACAGCAACTCACACAGGGGAGACCATGTAAAGTTACAGAGCCTAATCACCGTCTGGCAATATAATCACAAAAACTGTGCCCAGTGAGGGAGCTACATTGCATAGGTTTCCTTGGCCAAGCGGCAGCATGCAAGCCTTACATCACCAGACCACAGATGGGAGTGCTGTAAAGCATACTATCGCTAGATTTGGAGAATAACATGAGAATGTTACCTGTCTGACTGCATTGTGCCAGCTGTAAAGTTTGGTGGAGAATCCCTATGGGTTTACTCAAATGTTGGCTTAAGCCTCTTAGTTCCAGTTAAGGGAAACCTTAAAGGGGTTATCCAGCATTAGAAAAACATGGCCACTTTCTCTCAGCACCACTCTTGTCTTCAGTTTTGGTGTGATTTGCAATTAAAGCGGCACTATTAGCAGGTTCTGCTGATATGCCACAGAAGCCCATTACCTTAGGAGTTGATTGATGTTGGAACCGCTCCTCTGCGCCTCCGCATTCTTTTTAAATTCGCTAATTGCCCCTATGCAAATTTGGGGCTTAAGAGCATTTGGGGCATCGCCTGGGTCCGGGAGCACCACTCCGTCCTGCCCAGTCTGCCCACTTCGCCCACTATGCATATTCATTTATGCATAGTAGTGGTTCTTGTAAAAGCGCATGTGGATCGGGTATCCCTATAAGCATTCTGTCCCCAGCCCAGCGTGCCTGTCATCTGCCACCTCACCTCCAGGGATCTGTGCTGCCGCAGAGGGGTCTGATGAGGCCTATAATCCCAACCGAACACTGAAGCGCCTCTGGTTGCCATGATGATCGCAGGAGGCGTGTGGGGATGCTTCTGTGTTCGGTCAGGATTACAGGCCTCATCAGACCCCTCTGCAGCAGCACAGATCCCGGGAGGTGAGGTGGCAGATGACAGCACGCTGGGCTGGGGATAGAATGCTTGTAAGGACACCCGATCCACACGCGCCGTTACAAGACCCACTATGCATATATGAATATGCATAGTGGGCGGAGAGGGCTAGCTGGCCGAGCTGGAGGGGAGTGGGCGGACTGAGCGGGACGGAGTGGTGCTCCCGGAACCACGTGACGCCCCCAAATGCTCTTAAACCCCAAATTTGCATAGGGGCAATTAGCGAATTAAGAAGAATGCAGAGGCTCAGAGGAGCGGTTCTAACATCAATCAACTCCTGTCACTTTAAGCTCCATTCACTTCAATTGAACGGAGTTGCAAAACCTGCACCCAAACTGGAGACCAGAGTGATGCTGTTTTGGAAGAGAGTGGCCATGTTTTTCCAATGTTTTTCTAACCCCTTTAAAGGGGTTATCCAGCGCTACAAAAACATGGCCACTTTTCCCCCTCTCTTGTCTCCAGATTGGGTGGGGTTTCATTGAAGTAAATGGAACTTAATTGCAAACCGCACCTGAACTGGGGACAAGAGAGGGGGGAAAAGTGGCCTTGTTTTTGTAGTGCTGGATAATCCCTTTAATGCTTCAGCATAGCATTGCACAAAGATATTGTGGACAGTACTAGACAGATCTATACAGAGCCCTGGCCTGAGCCCCTTTAGGATTAACTAGAATCGATACTGTAGGTCAGACCCTCCCATTCAACATCAGTGTCTTATATTACAAATGTCCTTCTGGATGAATGGGCAGAAATCTCCACAGACACCTCTAACTTCTTATAGAAAGCCTTCCTATTACTTCCTCCATTGTAATGCCTTTAGATTAAAATGGGATGTCTTGAACACACCTGTAGGTATAAGGTGCCCCAGTATCTTTGTCCATATAGTATCTATCTATCTCCTGGTGATGGTTTGATTCCCTGTAGGTGACTGAGCGGTTTGATGCCTACCACTTCTCTCTATAGAGACACATAACTTGGCAGAGTTTGCTTGTTGATGGATGGAGTTTTCCCTCTCTGTTTTCTGATTCTCCAGACAGAGATAAAGTGAGGTCCCTGACGCAGAGCGGTGTTCCTGTGGAGTGCACGGAGAGTCTCATCTGGTCTCCTGATATTCGATCTCATGTACTTGATAATAAAATATCAGAGCAGGTAAATGCAGGGTAATATGTTTAGGGGCGTGCTTTACAATGCACTTTGGGGGAGATTTATCAAACATGATGTAAAGTAGAACTAGCCCAGTTGCCCCTAGCACCCCTAGAACTTATCACCCCTTCCCTGTATCCATCCCCTCCTTGGTTGAACTTGATGGACATGTGTCATTTTTCAACCGTATTAACTATGTAACCAATCAGATTCCACCTTTCATTTTTCGAAGAGTCTGTGAGGAATAAAAAGTAAAATCTGATTGGTTGCTAGGGGCAACTGAGCCAGTTTCACTTTATACCATGTTTGATAAATCTCCCCCAATGTTTAACCCCTTCACGTCAGTAACATGTGTATATATACGTTCCTGGTGTTTCCCTATTTATGTTCCAATACTCACAACCGAGTGGGACTTAAGGGGCTATTTATCAGGGTGGTGTGGTGCTCTCCCCATCATGGAGGCACCCCGTGGCAACAGGCTAGTGATATCTGGCTATCCCGTGTTTTGAGACTCGCAACCGAGGCTCCACGGACTCCTGTTTTGCATATTTAAATTTTTGGGGGCATCAGTGGAGACTCTTGATTGAGTACTTCATTGGAATTTTTTTCACTGTTCTCCTTGAGTTCAGTGATAACTGTTTTGTTGGTATATATACGTTCCTATTGCACATACCCCGTGCAGTAGGAATATATATATACGTTCCTGTTACTTAGTTACTGAGATAGCGATCCCGCTCTCATCTGAGTACAGCATCGGAGATAATGAGAATCAGCTGCGATCCCGCAGCTGACACCCATTAACCCCTTAGTGACCGCCGATACGGGCCGGTGCCGCCGCTGCATTTCATCTCCCCCCACCGTGAATCCATGGTGGGGGGAGATGAAATAAGTAAAATCAGACCCCAGATCAGCCCCCCTACTGCCCCGATCACTAATCCGCTCCCTCCCCCAGTGGCCATCAGATCCAAGATGGCCGCCGCCATCGCTGTGAACAGAGTATATCTGTTCACAGCGATGGTAATGTAAAAATGAATCAAAGCCCCACGCTCTCCGCCACCGGAGGTAGCGGAGAGCATGGGGCAGTGATCGGGGACACCCCTGTGGGGTCCTGGTACAAGCGATCAGCGGTATATACTATATACCGCTGATCGCTTGTGCCATGTGCTCCCCAGCACTTTTTGTCCCCTGTCCCCATGAATGATTGGTGAGAGGGGGTAAAAAGTGATGTGTCCGTTGCCCCCCCCCCCCCCCTTCACCATACACTCCCCTGATCCTGGGAGGTCCTTCCTCTTCGGCATCCTGGCTGGTTCTGATGTGCGCATGCGCGTCAGAACCAGCTATCTCTGAAAATTTAAGGTGACAGAGACCAATTTGGTCTCTGTCATTGAACTATGATTACTGTCATTGAACTATGATTACTGTCATTGAACTATGATTACTGTGATAGAAAATATCACAGTAATCATAGTAATATAGTGAAAATAAATGTGTAAAAGTGCAAAAAGTGAAAAACATACAAAAAAATAAAACACACACTTTTTATTATAGAAATAATTGCAGTTTACTCCCAAATTACCCCTAACCACCCCAGATTGCCTGTAACCACCGCACGTTGCCAGTGACCCCCTCCAGATTGTCCGTAATCACCCCAAATTACATGTACCCACCCCAGATTACCTATAAGCACTTCAGTCTATCCGTAACAATTCTAGATTGTCTGTAACCCCTCCAGGTTGCCCCTAACCACCGCAGGTTGCGCATAACCACCCCAGGTTGCCCGTAATCATGCCAGATTACATGTAACCCCCCCAGATTGCACGCAACCACTGCACGTCGCCAATGACCACCCCCAGATTGTCTGTAACCACCCCAGGTTGCCTCTTAACCACCCCATGTTGACCGTAACCACCCCACATTACCTGTAATCTAATTTTTTTAATTTTATGTTAGTAACTGCGCTATTCTAATAACTATTACTAGCTGCGCTTTTGCTCCAGCAAATTGGCGCTCCTTCCCTTCTGAGCCCTGCTGTGTGCCCATACAGTGGTTTATGCCCACATATGGGGGTACCGTTGTACTCACGAGAACCTGCGTTACAGATTTTGGGGAACATTTTTTCTCCTGTTCCTTGTGAAATTTAGAAATTTCAAACTAAACCAACATATTATTGGAAAAATTCAAGTTTTTCATTTTTACTGGCCAATTTTGAATACTTTCCTCTAATACCTGTGGGGCCAAAATGCTCATCCTACCGCAAGATGAATTCTTTGAGGGGTGTACTTTCCAAAATGGGGTGACTTTTGGGGGGGGTCTATTCTGTAGACATTACAGGGGCACTGCAAACGCACCTGGTGCTCAGAAACTTCTTCAGCAAAATCTGCAGGGAAAATGCTAATTGGCGCTCCTTCCCTTCTGAGCCCAGCTGTGTGCCCATACAGGGGTTTATGCCCACATATGGGGTACCGTTCTACTCAGGAGAACCTGTGTTAGAGATTTTGGGGTGAATTTTCTCCCCTGTTCCTCGTGAAATTGAGAAATTTCAAACTAAAGGAACATATTATTGGAAAAATTCGAGTTTTTCATTTTTACTGTCTACTTTTGAATACTTTCCTCTAATACCTGTGGGGTCAAAATGCTCACCACACACCAAGATGAATTCTTTGAGGGGTGCACTTTCCAAAATGGGGTGACTTATGGCGAGATTTTACTCCGCTGGCACTACAGGGGCACTGCAAACGCACCTGGCGCTAAGAAACTTCTTCAGCAAAATCTGCATTGAAAAAGCTAATTGGCGCTCCTTTCCTTCTGAGCCCGGCTGTGTGCCCATACAGTGGTTTATGCCCACATATGAGGTACCGTTGTACTCAGGAGAACCTGCGTTACAAATTTTGGGGTACTTTTTTTTTTTTTTTTCTATTGTTCCTCGTGAAATTGAGAAATTTCAAACTAAACGAACATATTATTGGAAAAATTCAAGTTTTTCATTTTTACTGTCTAATTTTGAATACTTTCCTTCAACACCTGTGGGGTCAAAATGCTCATCCTACCCCAAGATGAATTCTTTGAGGGGTGTACTTTCCAAAATGGGGTGACTTATGGGGTTTTTTTCTCTCTGCTGACACTACAGGGGCTCTGCAAATGCACCTGGCGCTCAGAAACTTCTTCAGCAAAATCTGTAATGGAAAAGCTAATTGGCGCTCCCTTCCTTCTGAGCCCTCCTAGGTGCCCATACAGTGGTTTATGCCCACATATGGGGTACTGTAGTACTCAAGAGAGCCTGCGTTACAAATTTTGGGGTGCTTTTTCTCTCATGTTTCTTTTGAAAATGAGAAACTTTAATCTAAACGTTTATATTATTTGGAAAATTTTAATTTTTCATTTTTTTACGGCCTAATGGTGAATACTTTCCTCCAGCCCCTGTAGGGTTAAAATGCTCATTATACCCCTAGATTAATTCTTTAAGGTGTGTAGTTTCCAAAATGGGGTCACTTATGGGGGTTTTCAGGATACAAGCCTCCTAAATCAACTTAAAAAAAGAACTGGTGCCTAAAAAAATCAGTTTTGGAAACTTTCACGAAAATGTGGTAATTTGCTGATAAATTTCTAAGCCCCGTAACACCCTAAAAAAGTAAAATATGTTTATGAAATGAAGCCAGAATAAAGAGGACATATTCATAATGTGACTTAGTAACTAATTTATGTGATACGACTTTCTTTTTTTAGAAGCAGAGAATTTCATAGTTCATAAAATGCTAATTTTTTTTCATTTTTCATGATATTTTGATGTTTTTCACGAAAAACACACAAAGTAGTGACCAAATTTTGCCACTAATATAAAGTGCCATATGTGACGAAAAAACAATCTCAGAATCGCTAGCATACGTTAAAGCATCACTGAGCTATGAAAGTGAGACAGGTCAGATTTTGAAAAATGAGCCTGGTCTTTTAGGTGCAAATAGGCTTGGTCTTGAAGGGGTTAATAAATCTCCCCCATAGGCTGTATCCATGTTTTCCATGACTCCCTAGGGCTGCGTCCAACTTTAGCTGCCGGTAATCAAATGCAGAGTGTTATGGTTCAGATGGTTGAGTTTTTTTTTGCTCTAGTTCTCATAGTGATCATAAATCCTATGGATATAACTCATGAAATCTGTTCTGTTGCAGGAAATTAACCGACTGAGAAGTGAGCTGCTTGTGCCGGGTTCCAGGCTGGATCTTGGTAATAGTGAAGCCAAGATCCCCATCCTGTTAATCCAGCAGCCTGGGAAGGTGACGGGTAAAGATTGCCCAGGGTGGGGCAGCGGATGGGACATTTGTCTTCCAAAAGGATGGGGAATGGCTTTCTGGATTCCTCTTGTGAGTTTTATGCCATCTTCATCTATCTTTTATAGTCAATAAAATATGTATAAATCTATAATATTTACTCTTATGCAATATAATGTGTGATTCTCAGATTTACAGAGGTGTGCGGGTTGGGGGTCTCCAGCAAGGACTGCAGCATTACCAGTATATGGGGTCTCTGAATGTACCCGGTGACTTTCCTGACACCCCAGCTGGTGCCCAGTCTGCACAGGAGGCAGAGGGGCAGCTACTGGAAAAATACAACAGGTAAGACCTGATGCTGGAAGGTCACTGACTGGGGGGTCCATGTATTCTTTAGCTATTAAGACTTTGTTACAAGTAGACTGTTAGAGAATCTTTAGTCATGATGAACAAATATAACACTGTGTTGTCTACACCAGCCGTCCCCCTGCAAAGAGAACAAACTTCATCAAACATGGAGTTCTGGCCCCTTTTCGTTGCCCCTGGGGGCAGCTGATCAGAGAATGGGAGACGCAGCCTGTGACAGCTGATCCTAAAACTAAAGGCAAGAAAACCGTGCTAGCGGAAGCTACGGAGGATAGAAATGATTTCTCAGTGCTAAGGTTAGTGGAATTTTTAAATCCTTAAAGGGATTGTTCACTAATTTTTTTTTTACATTTCAAAACTGGTGCCAGAAATCTGTAATTTACTTCTATTAGAAAAAAAATCTTAAGTCTTCCAGTACTTATCAGCATCTGTATGTCCTGCAGGAAGTGGTATTTTTCCAGTCTGGAGAGGTTTTCTATGGGCATTTGCTACTGCTCTGGATAGTTCCTGACACGGACAGAGGTGGCAGCAGAGAGCACTGTGTCAGACTGGAGAGAATGCACCACTTCCTGCAGGACATACAGCAGCTGATAAGTACTGGAAGACTCAAGATTTTTTTTAATAAATGTAAATTACAAATCTCTTATTTAATATTTTCTACTAGGAGTAAAAAGACCCTGAAGACTCTTTCTGCCTGCCTGGCTCCAGTCAGTCCTGGAGGTAAAAGAGCCGGCGATCATCAATCTCCAGACCCCTCTCATCTGCTCGGCTCTATCCCCACAGACTTCCCAAGGGCATTAGTGTGGGTCAGGCTATCAATGCTGACAAAGGGCAGCCCTGAGCTCCACTCCCTGATCTGCATACCCTCCGAACAGGACTTACTTCACCTACAACAAGACAAGTCATTCCAGGGTCCTCTGGAGCCCAAACATGCCGATCTTTTCAAGAAGAAAGTATTGCAGCTTAAGAAGGACAAAAAGAAAAAGAAAGTCGAGACAGAACAGGAGAAAACCGATCCGGCAGAAAAGACCTCATGTAGTGACGATCTGACGCTGGGGCTCTGGCCTAGTCCTCTACCTAACCTCACCCGTCACTGCGCTAGATTACTTCTAGGTTATGTGACCCAAGGAGATTTCTCCATGGCTCTGGGCTGCGGGGAGGCTCTGGGCTTTGTTAGTTTAACAGGACTTGTGCGCATGTTATCTGGTCAACCTCAAGGCCAGACTGGACTGGTGCTGATCAGGAACCTAACCTCCTTCCAGTACAGATTTGCCAGATTGACCATTGAGGTGTAAATTTCAGCACTCCCTCTTTGTATTGTATCTGCTGCATTATGTAAGGAATGGAACAGCCAATATGGCTACTAGGTGAAGGAACTTGTAGCTGTAATATGCTGCACTTACAGAGGCCAACACATACAGCTGACAGATCCACTTTTACTATTTTCCTCACTCTGATGTGTACTGTAAGGTGATATGTGTGCACAGTGGGTTTTTTTTTTTTGTCTCAAAGGCTTAAAGCAGCTTTCACACCCCAAAATTGGCATTTTTATACCATTAAAGGGATTATCCAGCACTACAAAAACATGGCCACTTTGTACCACACCTGTCTCCAGATTGGGTGGGGTTTGAAACTCTGTTCCACTGACGTAAATGGAGCTTAAAGGGGTACTCCGGCGGGGGGGCTTTTTTCCGATCTGACCGGGAAGGAGCTGGCTGAGGGCAACGACGTCCACTCACCTCCCCGGTTCCAGCAGCGGGCCGTGTATCGCGGCGCTCCGGTCCCCGCTGCCCGGCCGCTTCCTGGTCTCTGACACGGGCTCGAGATGTGACGTTTCAAGTCTGCTCAGCCTGTCAGTAACATAGGTGGGATCCCGCCTCTGTCACTTACTGGCTGAGCGGACTTGAAACGTCACGTCTCGAGCCCGTGTCAGAGACCAGGAAGCGGCCGGGCAGCGGGGACTGCAGCGCCGCGCTACGGGACCCACCGCTGGAACCGAGGAGGTGAGTGGACGTTGTCGCCCTCGGCCACCTCCTCCCCACCGGAGTACCCCTTTAATTGCAAACCGCACCTGAACTGGATACAATAGTGGGGCGAAAGTGGCCATATTTTTGTAGTGCTGGATAACCCCTTTAATATCTCATTGACATTCACCTGCACACAACTGTGAGATATATATATATATATATATATATATATATATATATATATATATATATATATATATATATAAATAATAGTCTGTATGTCACTGACTGAACTCTTGACATTTTGTGGAACTATCAATCATAATTTATTATGATGCCGGGAGCTCCTAAACAAGAGGTCAAGAGTTCAGTCTGTGACATAGTCAGCTTGCGGTCTGTATAACAGACTTTTGTGCTGTAATTTTTTGTGACACATTTGGGATGAAACATTCTAAAAATAATTCTGCTTTAAAAATGGCCTCATCGGTTTTGTTGTATTAAAAAAAGGGGGGGGGGGAGGGATTTTTTTTTAAAGAGGCTGAAAAAAAAGTTCCACGTAGCAAAAGTGTCTGAAAGTTGAAGACCTTCTTTGCTTGTAAAATTAATATAAATAATTTTTTTTAAGGGGGAAAAAACTGTGTACACATAGCCTAAATGTCATAAGACCAACAGGCTAAGGATTCTTTGAAGGGTATTTATCACTGGCATTCCTGGCATTTCCATAGTCTGCCACTAAATCCAGCATTATATGGAATAGCTGGGAGTCCCACAGACTTGCCATACTGTATACCGCTCACTTTAGTGGCAGACTATGACGTTGCTGGGAGTTTGAGGCTGCTGTACTGAGGCGATAAGCACCTAAAGGATTTCCCATACTGATCCAGCATGTGTCACTCTATCACTCTGATATGGATGATGAATTTATACATTATGATCTCTATAAGGCCTTATGCACTGAACTTAGACGTCTGTTATTGCTAATGCTTGAGCAGATCACACTAGAGCTGGCATTGCGGCATTTAGGAGATACGTGACCCAGTGGACTGCTATAGATTTCTGTTAATAGCTGCCAATCTATTAGTAATGAAATGGCTCTTCATATATGAATGCAGCATGTCTGTTATGATTTATTTGCCTGTATAAACCTGCATATGTATACATTGATTTTGCCTGGTTCACGTTTACTTGGGTCGTGTATGTACTGGTGGACGTCATCACTGTTTACCCATATAGGAAATTCTTTGTATCACAGGAAGGGAAAGTTATTATAGTTTATATATATATATATATATTAGTTAATATAGGGCAAAAAGCTTTCCTGTACTTATCTGCTTCTGTATGTCCTGCAGGAAGTTGTGTATTCTTTCCAGTCTGACACAGTGCTCTCTGCTGCCACCACGTCTGTCTGTGTCAGGAACTGTCCAGAGCAGTAGCAAAACCCAATAGAAAACCTCTACTGCTCTGGACAGTTCCTGACACGGACAGAGGTGGCAGCAGAGACCACACCACTTCCTGGAGGACATACAGCAGCTGATAAGTATTGGAAGACTTGAGATTTTTAAATAAGAACAATCTGTATAACTTTCTGACTCTAGATGAATTGAAAATGTTTAGATTTTTTTTTCCCCTCTGGAGTACTCCTCAGTAGGTAGACATGTACATTGTTAGACACATTGAATTCTGGGGGAACCATACTATGCAAGTAAAGAGATATGATTTCTTACCATTACTTACTACCCTTTATTTATTTATTTTTAAAGCACCCTTAATTCCAAAGCATTATACAAGCAATAGGAAAGTGACAAACAAAACATTACAAAATGAAAAGACGGTACATGAATAAGGTAGGTGGCAGACTGGTACATAGGGAGTGAGGACCAAGAGGGCTTATAGTCTACTTGGTTATTTTTTTATGATTTACAGTATAGGATATATAGACAACATATGTAAAGCGAATGTTATAATGTGACATTGCTTTCACTGTAGTACCATACTTTAACCACTAGATGGCAGTATTAGAACATATTTCTTTTTTTTAAAAAAAGCTATAATTTTGGATTATCTGGAAAGGATCAGTCCTTCAAATACAGCGATTCCTGTTCTGTTTGTGTTACCTGTATTGCCTGAATACTCTCCTAATCTATAAGAATCAGAATGCTGCCCTCTCTATAGACTCCTAATACCTCTTTCTCTAACCATCCATTCAGGCACACAGGTTTTTTTTTTTTTTACTCTATTTTTCCTTTATAACCTTAATTCCTTAGAATTGCTTCTCTTTAACTTTTATTGGAGAGGAAAAAAGCCAGGGGAACAATAGGTCAGGGCTAAAAATGACTCTGTGTTATGCTTGCACTGGAGCATGGCAGTTGTTAGTATTCGAGTAAATTAACTGGTACATACATCAAGGGGAGGGGGATTATTCCATAGATTATAATTGAATTACTGGCAAAGTGGAGCATGGTCTTTCCCTGTGGAAAATAC
Organism: Dendropsophus ebraccatus; assembly: GCF_027789765.1. Taxonomy (NCBI): domain Eukaryota; kingdom Metazoa; phylum Chordata; class Amphibia; order Anura; family Hylidae; genus Dendropsophus; species Dendropsophus ebraccatus. Next base: position 36,960,567 of record NC_091455.1, on the reverse strand, counting down.
CTTGTTTTCAGAATCCAACCATTCAATCCCTAGCTTCCTGTATTGTTTGATTAGTCACTAGTAACCCCCTCGGGCTAGCGCAGTGAAGCTCTATGGCTCCATGTGAGCGGGGGTGCATCCAGCTGGATAGAGAACACACTTTGTTACCTCGGAGTCTGTGTATAATATAGGCCTTATTGATCTGCTGTGCATCGATCTGTTACTTTGAACCAGGTCAACAGGATAAATGCTGCAGAACATCCACAGTCATGTCGGCTCAGCAGATGTAATAGAATCAGAGCTTGGCACTAAAGTCCTGTTTATTGTATATTAAATGGGTCACATCCAGCATTGATTCTCCTGCATAGATCGCTGGAGCTGCTATAATGGATGGTAATTTCAACAGCTTGTACCATTTGCATTATGGGAAAGAATTTCTGAAATTGGAACATCCCTTTTAAGTGAAGCCAATTTCACCCAGCTGGAGGACCTAAACCTTAGCACAGTTCTGACCTGGAGTTCATGCACCATGAATCCTGCAGGGGTTGAGGTTAGGATAACAGGATAGATTGAGGCCGGGTTCACACACAGTATGACACCGGCCGTTCTGTGATTTCTTCAGAATTGGTATGTGGGTGCATTCCGATTACCCATAGCTGACAATGTAAAATTAGTCCGGAGTCGCACTTTACATTGTCTACTCTGACATGTTAGTTTTCTGTGCAGCCACAAGGAATCCTGACCAGAGTGTATACACTCCAGCCAGGATTCCATTGAGATCAATGCAATGTATATTTTCATTTAATAACGGCCGTTGCAACAATGGGCATTATTAAATGAAAAAATACATTGTGTGAACTTAGTTTAAAGGGATATTCACTCAAACATAATTTTTGATATGTCGCTGATCATGGTGAGACTGACTATTCATTCCATACTTGTTATTATGTATTCAGTCTCCTTTCCCAAATTCTGAGCTACTACTTTCTGCTGAAGACACAATTAACTGTGTGAGCTGCTTTCTGCATCTCCCCCTCCCTATTTGCAACTTTGTAATGCTGAGAGAGAAGATCACAGTGAGTTTATCAGAAACTTGATCTCAGATGAATCCTCCTAGCATTACAAAGAAGCTACAAAGTTGCAGATACAGCCTGCCAGGGACTTTTTACATCAGTTGTCTCAGAATGAAGGGGAGAGGTAAGGAAGGCGAAGAGAAAAAGCTCATACGCAGTTTTTTTGTGTCTTCAGCAGAATGCAGCAGCTCAGAACTGGGGGAAGGAGACTAAAAAGATAATAAGTATGGGGGAAAAAAATTGTCTAACCTGCTGAAAGTCCAATTTGCAGCGCCTCTACAGGGGAAAAGATGTATTACACAGAGTGCACTGAAATCATAAGACTATGTAATGCATCATTGTGTCTGCTGCTTTATAGTTGGTCTGTCCTCTGGATAATAGATGGGGCTCCTACCAATCATAATTCCCTAAACATTAGACCATACATCTAAGCACAGTGAAAGGGTGCATTGTCAGCTGACACACGTTAGTTGAGGTAGAAAATTCTGATAAACAAGTTAGACATCTAATCTCAACCTTATGGAAGGGGGCAAGATAGGTGGTGAGGGGTAAAATGTCCATGCAATGCTGAATGTTTCTATACTGGACTCTTATATTACTCCAGGGATTTCAAACTCAGGCCCTCCAGCTGTTGCTTTAGCTTTGGCTGTCCAGACATGTGAAGACAGGAATATGAGATACAACATATTAACTCATGGAGTTCTGGTCTGATCACATGCCCATTTATTAAGGTCTGTCTTAACGTCCATCAAAAAAAAATAATAATAATTTTTTACTTTTACATGGATCTAAGCCCAAAAGTTATCCACATGTAAATCTACTATGTCTTTACACTTTACATACAAAAGTTAGATATAAATTTAGCATATAAAGAGAAGGCTATGACTAGAGCTGGTGAAGCTGTAATGACCCCCCATGGGAGCTCCGCAGAGGACGGGCCTCCAGCCTTAGGACATATATACTCAGTAATAAGAAGTAAACGCTGTGCTCTTGTGCTCTGTTGTACTGCATGCTATGTGCTAGCAGCAAGAACTTCTTATATTAAACTCCCTGAATCCCAGATTAAAATTGTTATGGTTGCTGTAAATAAAACCTTATTACATACAGAAGCTTCTGGCATTGTCATGATGGAGTGCGTGTCTGCCGATATGTGCTCATAGAATACTAGAGGGAATCCTCTGCCAGCTAAACCTTCCATGTAAACCTTCCAATAAAAACACGTCAGTACCTGAAACCCTGCCTCCATTGACTTCAATGGGAGGCAGGGAACTGTACAGAAAAGAAGTGCTATGCAACTTTTCTGCATAGTTCACTATTGAAGCTCTCATTGCTGCTTAAAGGGGTTATCCAGCGTCAAAAGATTTTTAATATATTGCTGCCCTGTTAGTAAACATTGTAAACGTTATAAAATGTTATGCTTACCTCTCCGCGCTCCCCGGTGTCCTGATGCGGTGTCTTTGATGTCCCCCACTGGCTGTAGCTCCGCTACTTCCAAGTGAGCTCATCTTGGGAGTGACAACCCGCTCAGCCAATCAGTGGCTGGGAAGCGACAGCGCCGTCGCCGATGATTGGCTGAGCAGGCTGTTACTCCTGAGACAAGTTAGTCTTGAAAGTAGCGGAGCTGCAGTCAGCGAGGGAAACTAGAGAAGCCGCATCAGGACACCGGGGGAGTGCAAAGAGGTAAGCATAACATTTTATAATTTTTACTAACAGGGCAGCAATATATAAAAAAAAAATAAAAAAAAATGAAATGCTGGATAACCTCACTACTACGTGCCCGACATGAAGTCGAATCCGAACCAGTCATTGAATTAGAATTGTGAGAGTGCCTGGGATGTGACCAACTCAAAGTCTGGCAGTCGGTTGATTCCTGAGTGTTATGCTAAGTTTACACGGAGCGATAATTGGCCCGAGTGCACGATTAACGATTTCGAAGTAACAATTTTTTTTTTAATAACTATCAGCGTTTAGACGGTACGATATATCGTATGGAAAAATCGTTTTACGATCGTGCGCCCGCAGCCCCCTGCGCTGCCCCGATCGCCACCCCTGCCGCTACTATCGCCGCCGCCGCTTTGATCGCCGCTCCGATCGCCACCCCGCCGCTGCTCCGATCGCCCCCCCGCTCTGATCGCCGCCGCCTCCCCGGCCACGAGCATACGTTACCTGCTCCGCGTAGCAGGTCTTCAAAATCCCCGACTCCCCTCTTCAGCGCATTGATTGGCTGAAGACATGAGCTGGGAATTTCAAACGGCTCCTCTTCAGCACTGATTGGCTGAAGAGGGGCCGTTTGAATTTCCCGGCTCCCCTCTTCAGCCAATCAGTGCTGCCATGCATTGATTGGCTGAAGAGGGGAGCCGGGAATTTCAAACGGCTCCCCTTCAGCCAATCAGTGCTGAAGAGGAGCCGTTTGAAATTCCCGGCTCATGTCTTCAGCCAATCAATGCGCTGAAGAGGGGAGCCGGGGATTTTGAAGACCTGCGACGCGGAGCAGGTAACGTATGTTCTTGGCCGCGGGGGGCCATCGGAGCGGCGGCGGGGGTGGCGATCGAGCCGGCGCAGGGGGCTGCGGATGAGGGGGGGCCAGACTTTGGGTGGCGGGACTTTCGCGCGACGACTGTTTACACTGAACGATCGGTGATTTTCTTGCGAACGACGATTTAAGAACAAGTTAAAAGATCAAAATGAACGATTTCTCGCTCGCCGTGCGATCGTTCACTGCGTTTACACGTACGATTATCGTTCGAATTCGATCGTTATCGTGCAAATTCGCACGATAATCGTTCCGTGTAAACCCAGCATTAGGGTCCATTTACACAGAAAGATTATCTGACAGATTATCTGCCAAAGATTTGAAGCCAAAGCCAGGAACAGACTATAAACAGAGAACAGGTCATAAAGGAAAGCCTGAGATTTCTCTCCTTTTTCAAATCCAGTCCTGGCTTTGACTTAAAATCTTTGGCAGATAATCTTTCTGTGTAAATGGACCTTAACGTGCATGGAGACCTCTGGGCACAGCTGCTATGAATAGTGTGGATCAAACTGTATTGTGCTCTGCAAAGAACCCTGTTTCCCCAAAAATGAGACCTCCCCTGAAAATAAGACCTAGTAGAGGTTTTGCTGAATTGATAAATATAAGGCCTCCCCTGAAGAACTAGCAAAGTTTTTGTTTAGAAGCATGCTCACCGAACAGAACACCAGAGCATGTGATTCTTTTTAGCACATCACCGTTGTCCCCTACCTTCACTGTCCATTGCAGAGCAGCTACAGTGTTCCTTTCCATGGCTGTCATTTGTAAATGTGCAGGCAAGGCATTGAGGTCCGTCACCTGCCGCCATCTCTGTTGTCCCCTACCTCCAGATGTAGAGCTGCACACAGTCAGCTGCTATCCCATAGCCTGCCGCCATACTATACGCTGTCCCTGCTGTGCTGTAGGAGTGTGCTGTGGTGAGCTCCCCCTAGTGGCCGGATAGCATATGCTCTATCCCTGCAGTGCATGTGACATGTGAATAATTCTTCATATCAAAATAAGACATCCCCTGAAAATAAGACCTAACACATCTTTGGGAGTAAAAATTTATATATAGTGGGGGGGGAAACATGATAAGAACCAAACTGTCCTGGATACAGATAATATTCTGGGGCGGGAAACAAAGAGAAATAACATAGAACACATATGTGCATCTCTACTATTGGACGAGAGATAACCTCCATGCATATGTGCCTGTCTATAAGATATGAAATAATACACTATGATTTAGATGGAGGTATACTGTAGATACAGGATGAGCATTACGTTGTGCAGTTTGAACGGCTGTGTCTTCCAGTCTATTTTGATATCTGTGACTAAATATTGAACTGTCCCCGAGGTGTTAATGGGAACGTCTCAGGCTGAAGTTCTGCGCTCATTGCTTTGCAGGTGAACTGTACCGCTGGCTGTTGCTAGGCAACCATCAGCATCATCACATCTCTCCGTACTCCATAAGTATGGCAGGACTGTACAGTCTGCGCCATGTAATGAGGGTAATAATGTTGCATCTTATGGGGAGGTTCTGTCCATGAAGCAATGTGATATAGGAGGGCGGCATCTCTGCAACGTGGTTATTATATCCTCATATACTGTACAGCAGAAACTAAGCAATAATAGCGGTAACCATCATACCATGCCTACAATCAGTGGCGGTCTTTGGCACCAAGCACCCCAAGCGATCGCTTGGGGCCCCCAACATCCAGGGGGGCCCCCACGCCCCGCTCTTGTGCTCAAGACCGCTGGACAGGGCTGCTGCCCCACTCGCTGCTGCCATCTGAACTGTAACTATGAGCACTCGTAATGAGCGCTCATAGTTACATGCAGCAGCACTGACAGGGCGGGAGACATTGGCCCCCTTCCTGTCAGTCACTCTTGTGGCAGCAGGAAGGGTTTGCCCTGCGGTCACAAGTGGCAGCTTTGTCCTTGTGGTGACATCACTGGAGCATCGGCGCCAGGACAAGGGGAGTGCGGCCTCTTGTGATCGCAGGGAAAACCCTTCCTGCGGCCACAAGAGTGAAGAGAAGAGGAGACGCCCGGACCCAGGTGAGTATAAGTGTTTGTTTTATTGTGTTATATACTATATGGGAGGGGGAGCACATAGGGGGCTATATAACAGGGGGAGCACACAGGGGGGGTTATAGACTACTGGGGCTTCACAGAGGGGTCTATATACTACTGGGGGCAGCACACAGGGGGTCTATATACTACTTGGGGCAGCAGAATGGGGTCTATATACAACTTGGAGAGCACACAGGAGGTCTATATCCAAGTGGGGGAGCACACAGGGGGGCTAAATACCCCTGAGGGAGCACACAGGGGGCCTATATACTAGTGGGGAAGCACACAGGGGGTATATACAACTGGGGGCAGCACACAGGGGGTCTATATACAACTGGGGCAGCACACAGGAGGTCTACATACTTCTGGGGGAGCACACAAGGGGGCTATATAAAACTGGGGGAACACACAGGGGTCTACATACTACTGGGGGAAGCAAACAAGGGGTATATACTACTGGGGGCAGGACACAAGGGGTATATATTACTGGCGGTAGTGCACAAGAGGTATATACTACTGGGGGAAACACACAGCGGTCTATTGTTTTGGAACGCGTGTCGAGGGGGGGGGGGGGGCCCAGACATAACTTCGCTTGGGGCCCCAGAAATGCCAAGACCGTCCCTGCCTACAATGGCAGCAGAACTGTGTTCATTGGCTTTACATAGGACTGCATGCAGCACATCCAGATGTAGCAGAGCTGTATGTGCCATCTATATTATTAGTTCTTTCTATCTTATAAATAAGAAGGGTATACTAATATATCTAAAAGCCAATTTATTGAGCCTACTATGATCACATAAAGTATTATTAGTCATTGATCTTTATTGATCTTGGCAAGGCTGTTTTTACTTAACTAGAACAACTCAGAGTAATATCTATTGACCCAAATGACTCTAAAAGGGTACTCCAGCGATTCATTTTTATCTTTTAGATCAATGGGTGTCAGAAAGTTATATAGATTTGTAATTTGCTTCTATTTAAAAATCTCAACCCTTCCAGTACTTATCAGCTGCTGTATGTCCTGCAGGAAGTGGTGGCTTCTTTCCAGTCTGACACAGTGCTCTCGGCTGCCACCACTGTCTGTTTTAAGCGCAGGAGCAAATCCCCATAGAAAACCTCTCTTGCTCTGGACAGAGATGGCAGCAGAGAGCACTGTGTTATACTGGAAACAATCCACCACTTCCTGACCTGTCAAAAATGTTCATTCTTCAGAGTTTCAGGGCTTTAGACTTGATGAGGACAGCCTGAAGCAATCGTTGATTTAGGGACCACACGGGGACTCAAAAGAGGCCTTGGCCAGTAAGTATAATGGATCGGCTAACCGCAATGCGATCCCTCCGTGCCGGCTACGAGCGGCAGCCCCCGGCTACTGATAGCAGCCAGGAGCCGTCCAGTGAAGAGAGGGCTCACCTCGTGACCCCCTCCATACCCCTTTACTGTCATGGTGCTGAAAATGGATTAAATGACATATATTTTAGGTAAAATGTGTCTTGATATATTAAAGAGACTCTGCACCCTTAATCTGACCCCCCAAACCACTTGTACCTTCAGATAGCTGCTTTTAATCCAAGATCTCTCCTGGGGTCCGTTCGGCAGGTGATGCAGTTATTGTTATAAAAATAACTTTTAATCCGGCAGCGCTGTGTCTAACGGCCGGGGCTTACATTTGCATATGCATTAGGCTGGCACACCCTCTCTGTCCTTCCTCCCCACCCTCCTCATCATTAGGAATGCTCCAGGCAGATTGCTTCCTATTCCCCACCTGTGTGTATAATGAACATGGGCTGGATCGTTAATACACCTGTGCAAAGCGCAAACAGCAGTAAATTTTCCTGCAGCATTCCTAATAATGAGGAGGGTGGGGAGGAAGGATGGAAAGGTGGTGCCAGCCTAATGCATATACAAATGTAAGCCCCGGCCGTTAGACACAGCGCTGCCGTAGTAATAGTTGTTTTTATGACAATAACTGCATCCCCTGCCAAATGGACCCCAGGACAGATCTTCGCTTTAAGGTTTTGGGATACACAATTTTCCTGCTCTTACATTCACCTCATAATTTTGACTTTTTTTTTTATCGCAATGATAAAAATGTTGAAATCCCTCGCCTTACTGCACAAAACCCAGAAATGTCAATAAACATGTGTCAAAGCTTAAGACGTAGATATATAAAACAGGACGATGTAATTCACAGCTGCTCCACATTCTACTTATCTCACCAATAAAACTCAAAACATCCCCAATCAGCTGCGATACGTGATCCGTATGAAGTAGGACTGGCCGTATGAAATAAGTAGACACGTCCAGGACAGAGTTATCTAAGGAAAGACACCTGGCCTTTACAAGTGATAGGATCGGCTGAGGAAACCAGAAAGGAATCCAAGTTCTGCCCTTGTGGCATGGAGCCCTTTGTATGATGGCCAAAATTCCTCTACACCCTTCATTGGAAATACCCAATATACATCACATCTGTGACTTATCGCATACTAAAGCTTACTACAACTTATGGAATATGTAACCTACATTGATATGAATAAAAACCATAAGCATTTCCAATAATCCTACTTCATTGTACCTGGTAAACCCTGAAGACATTGGATTGTCAATATCGGAGGAGCATAGACAAGAACATCCAACATGGCTGACAATGGTTTGAGAGGGTTACAATAGGACAATAGGAGTCCCTCTAAAAAAAAAAAATCGCTTTATCGTGAATAAGAGGCATCTCTGTTATGTTTTTATAATGATATGTACAATTAATTAAAGGTTTCAAAAAGATCATTGTGCCTCCTGTTCTTATATATTACCCCTACAGATGATCCATTGTTCACTGATGATAACTTCATGTTTTATTCAAAAAATAGATTTTAAACATTTTTTTTTTTTTACAATTTTTTTTCTATGTAAAGAATTTCATAAATTAATTAATTTTTATTTTTTTTATTTTTTTGGGGGGGGGGGTTCCAAATACATTTGCATAAGGCTGGGTTAGCACTATGTTTTTTCAATCCTCTTTTTTCATAAGTTTTTTTTTTTTTGCAAAAAACGGATGCATGAGGGTGCATCCATTTTGATCCGTTTTTCCATCGAATTCCATTATATTAAAAAAACGGATCCGTTCTTTTTAATGAACACAAAAATGAGGTTGACTCCATTTTTTTTATAATGGAATTCAAGGGAAAAACGGACCAAAACAGATGCACACACATGCATCCGTTTTTTCCAAAAAAAACTATGAAATAAAATGGATTGCAAAAACATAGGGCCACATTTATCATCCGGCGGACGGATGATTTTTGGCGGAAAGTGCCGATTTGCCTATTATTTTATACGCAAATGGCCGATTTGCGAATAAAATAATCGCAAATCGGCACTTTCCGCCGAGTACGCCAGGGGGCGGAAAGTAGGCGGGAAGTGGGCGGAACGGAGGGCGCGGACTCAGAGTGCGCGCGATTTATCATCCGTTCCGCCCAAATGTACGCCGAAAACCTACTCCAGTCCTCAGCTGGCGTAGGTTTTCGGCGGTGCGCACCGGCGCGCACAGGATTTATGTACAGGCAGTCCGCCTCTACATAAATCCCCGTACCGCCGGAGCTGCGGGGGCATTTTTAAGTCCGGCGTAAAAAACGCCGGACTTAATAAATGCCTCCCATAGTGTGGACCCAGCCGGGGGCTGGGTTCACACTACGTATATTTCAGTCAGTATTGTGGTCCTCATATTGCAACCAAAACCAGGAGTGGATTAAAAACACAGAAAGGATCTGTTCACACAATGGTGAAATTGAGTGGATGGCCGCCATATAACAGTAAATAACGGCCATTATTTCAATATAACAGCCGTTGTTCTAAAATAACAGCAAATATTTGCCATTAAATGGCGGCCATCCACTCAATTTCAACATTGTGTGAACAGATCCTTTCTGTGTTTTTAATCCACTCCTGGTTTTGGTTGCAATACTGACTGAAATATACTGACTGAAATATACGTAGTGTGAACCCAGCCTAAGCCTGTCTGTGTATTCACCTTTCCTTGCTCCCCCACCGCTTACACTGTCAAATATTGCAGTCCCCACTGCTGTCCTGTTCCTTCTTGCTCTTTCTTCTTTATAACAGTTCATTTATCGTTCAACCAGTGAGAGAGCTAAGTGAGCAGTGTGTGGAGGGTTAGATCTGAGTAAGGGCCCTATTCCACTGGACGATTATCGTTCAGATTATTGTTAAATCTTTTGAATCTAAACGATAATCATTGATCGCTATATAAGACCTGGACCTATTTTTATTGTTGCTCGTTCGAAAAACGTTCGCAAATCGTTCGCATTGAATAAGACATTGTTCGGTCGTTCGCAATAGATACGAACGCAATAGCGAAGAAAAACGATCGCAATTACAATCGTAAGTAACGATTATCATTCCATGGAAATGAGTGAACGTTTTCAGGTCTTTCGCAATAGTGGTCGTTTGAGAATAGGGCCCTAAGAGTGGGGGAGCAGGGGAGGTAAGTATGCTGTCTTTTACCTTCCTGGGATAAACATATATCTATCCTAAGGTAATAATAAAGGAAATAATATAAGGGCAGAAATAATATAAGGCTTTTTCTGCCGACAATCTTCTATGTTTTATATGTTTAGTATACAGGATTCTATTTACCTGGTAAACCCCTCTAAATCACCCATATTACATAGTAAGTCTCCATTCAATGTTATAAAGGAAGCAAGTGGCAAAATATATGAAATATGAAGCGAGTTTGCATTCTCCAATGATGATTGGTAATAAGCACCTGATGAAATGGCCAGTACGGCCTTGAAACACGTAGTGATTTTAGTAAAGAATGATGAAGTAGATGTTTCACGTTCATTTCTTCTGAAATAACGGTCACTTTCATTGAAATAACTAAATCAAAAGGACTTTAGATGTCGCCCGTGCGTGACTTTTTTGTCATCTTTCTATTGATGAATATCACTATGTATGTTCCATACTTTAAAAATTCCACTTCCATTTTTGAAAAGGAACATTTTTTTTCCCTGCACCAGCGCAGAGTGGCAAAATAATGCAAAATCTTATGCTTAGGCTGGGTTCACACTGCGTTTTTGCAATCCGTTTAATGTATTTAATTTGTAACTTTTAACGGACAGAAAAACGTAGTCAACACTGCTTTTCTGTACGTTAAAAAAACTCATCCGTTTCGATCTGTATTTTTTTTTTTTATAATGGAAGTAAATGGAAAACGATCTAAACGGATGACACACAATTGCATCCATTTTTGCATCTGTTTTTTTCCACAAAATGTATGCGTTAAATGGATTGCAAAAATGCAGTATGAACCCAGCCTTAAAGTGTGACTTGGCACACCATTTTTTTGTGCACAAAATATATGCAATTTGCCAACTCTGCATTGGTGCAGGGAATGATAAACTCCATCCTTTGCACCTTAGATTGAAGGGTGAACTTAAATGTGTATTTCAGACTTTAAAAAAAAGTGCTGCAGAAAGGGGTGTATTCTTTCCAGTCTGACACAGTGCTCTCTGCTGCCACCTCTGTCCATGTCAGGAACTAACTGTCCAGAGTAGTATCAATTACCTAGAGAAAACCTCTCCTTCTTTGGACAATTCCTGACATGGACAGAGGTGGCAGCAGAGAGCACTGTGTCAGACTTGAAAGAATACACCACTTCCTGCAGGTCATGCAGCAGCTGATAAGTACTGGAAGACTTGAGATTTTTAAATAGAAGTAATTTACAAAAAAGTATAACTTTCTGACCCTGGTTGATGAAAAGAAATTCCAGAGGTATCCCTTTATGGGGCCAGATAACTGACAGGGCTCATGGACACTTTCCTGATTTCTCCCGTCACTAAGAAAATGCTCATAAAGTTGAATGCTTCACAAGGAGTCACTGTATTGGGTTGGTGACATCTTTAGTCCCAGTGCTGGGATCCTAAACTCTCAGTCTTCCCCTGTCCCATCCTTACATTTCTTCATGTATTCACATATGACATATACAGGGTTTAGTAAAGAAAATTGTAACCTTTATTAATTTTTTATATTATTGAATTTTTCTATTTCGTCCCCCAAGGAGTAGTTGTTTTGCAGGACTGACTTCTCTCATGACGCAGTGGAGCGCTCTCACCTCTCAGCGCTGATCTGCATTCTTCTAGGATAAGGCACCGCACGCATCTGGTTAGCTAATTCCCATCCAGGCAGTGTATCTGGAAAGAACGGAGAAGTTTGTTTTTCCCTGTTAGCGGTTTGGAAGGTTTTCTGCTCTGAATAAAAATATTTTTGGGCTGAATTCTGTATAGGAAACAGGAGGTTTACTTGAATAAGTACTGTGTGTAATGTCATGTGACATGATGTTCTGAGCGGAGAAGAGCAGATCTGTGGCGGTGTCCCTTACATGGCTATGTGGGTATGATCATTTGGCATGCACCTATAGTTTTGGATCTAAAGCTATAATCACCCAAAAAGGAAGATCGCATTAAAGGGAAACTATCAGCAGGTTAGAAGAATCTCACCTGCAGATATCTCCCTATCTGAGTAGGGAGGCAAGTTTCTTACCGTCATCCTCTTTGCCATTTCCAGGCTATTAGGAGTATAAACCCTATTTAGGCTAATTAGACGTTTTGGTGCACTGGGGGCGGGACTACCACCCTAGTGCACCAATCTCTCTGCTGATATTCATATAAATGGGCGGGCTGGCAGGAGCACCAAATAGCATACAGATTAAAGGGGTACTCCGGGCTGGGGTCATTTTTATTGTACGGGCGCACGGGAGAACAGGGCGGCACGATCCGGGACCCGGCGCTGGAACCGGGGAGGTAAGTGACCGGCGCCTTCTATATCCACTCCCTCCCCGGCCGTACAATAAAAATGACCCCAGCCCGGAGTTCCTCTTTAAACTCTTAATAGCACAGAAATGGAGCAGAAGATGAAGGTACCCACTGCAGCCCTTCTAGTTGCTATTTAGAAACAACTTGTACGCTCCATTCTACAGGTCAAAAGTTTCAGGACCTTTTATTGCACAAAAGAAAGGTAAAATGACATATCTGAATACCCCAGCAAGAAATGTCTAAGGTAGTCTATCTTTTAGAGTATATCCACAGAATGGCCACCATCTTGAAAGCCGCCATATTGGATCAAGGACAAGTTTTTCCAATGGGAAGGTGGTCATGTAGCATATCAAAGAAGACCAGAATTGTCTCAGAAATTGATTGCCAAAGCTATTTGATGTGCTCTCTATGATGGACTGAGAGCTGCTGGATCCAATGTCAACTTTCTGTGTTAATAACTTTTGAACCGCAAGAGATATTGCAAATCTGACTGCAACAAACTAATTCTGGTCTTCTTTCATAATCTACATGACCACCTTCCCATTGGAAAAAACTTGACCTTGATCCAGTATAGCAGCTTTCAAAATGACGGTCATGTTCTGGACATAGCCTAAAAGATAGATCCCCTCACCCATTTCTTGCTGGGAATTCAAATATGTTATTTTTCTTTCATTTCTGAAAAAAAAGTGTCCTGGGACTTTTGATTCTGTATTATTATATGTATATGTCAAATTCTTCTTATATAGTATAAGAAAAACAGTTTTAGGCTAGGTTCACACAACAAGTTTTTTTTGGCCGCTCGACAGCCGTCTTTGTGGACTCCCGTCATTTTGATGTCAAAAAGTCCATTATTTTCGAATTTCAGATGTTATTTCAAAATAATGGACATTATTTAACCTTAAAATGTCAGGCGTCCACAAAAACAGCCGACAAACGGCCAAAAAAAGAACGATGTGTGAACCTAGCCATCATATCACCTAGCACAATAAGCTGTATATATATTGGTATAGTATATTTCTGAATCATGATTTTTTTTTATTTTATGCATCCCTATACTTTCTCTTACAGTTGTCTGTTGTCTATTGTCATTGAGGATGACTGCTGCTCAGTGCTCCACAGTGGTGTATGCTACTCCTCGTCTGTTTTCCCCATCTGAATTCTAATTATTCTTACTATTATGTTTATTATTCCAATTGACATTCACTTATTCATGTCGCCAACTTCTTCAAGTATTTTATTTTAAATGTCACGATTCAAAAATTCTAAACAAAACCCTGCTGTATATTTGCCCTTGGGCTCATTTAGTATTGATGCTGAAATTGAAGCTGAAATGAAAAAGACACATTTTTTTAAATCTGAAATGAATATTTTAAAAGTGGCAAAAACGAAATCAACACCATAAATTTAAAGGCATTGAAATAACTTATAACAGATAAGTGTTATATCTCATTAATGATGTCCATGCAGCCCATACTTATTTAGAAAGTTATAAGGACTATACTTACCTCTCCAGGCTCCTGCAGGCTTTCCCTGATTGAGACCAGACAGCACCGTGGTCAGTGACTGGCTGAGTGGCCTGTCACTTCAGAGACTGCTTCAGTGGTAGCTGCGGTAAGCGGGGAAAAGACAGCAGGACACTAGGGAGCATGGAGAGGTAAGTATAATGTTTATTATTTTCTCTACACTGTCTAAAGATGAGAAGATAGTTTTTATCATCTGTAATTTTGATACCACTGTTCTGTGGATGCTGCATTGGGTTATATTGAATAATAAATCCTGTACTTTAATATTTTTTTTCTCTCTGGAACCAATTAAACTTTTCATTTAATTTGAAGTTACTAAATTATTAAGAAACAATCCTGGTATCACTGTGTTAGCTTATTGTCGCTGCAGCCAGAGCAAGAAAAGAGATTTTTAATCATCCACAATTAAAGGGCCCCGCAGAGATCCAGCAGGGTACATGGCATTTGTACTCTGAGTTATCCTTTAATTTCAGTGTTATTTTTACCAGAACTTGAGTTATTCACAAGTGTTTTGAAAGGACAATAAAATGTTCAGAATAATAGGTGACAGCATCCATAGACGTTGATCAGTAATCAACTCTGTCAGCAGGTTCAGGCTGTCCTATCTCATGGTAGCCTAACATAGTGACAGAGAAGCTGAACAGAATGATGAAGCCTCCCAAATAACATGGACAATAAGTAGTCCTCTCCATTATGTGTGTGAGCCCAGTTGTCTTGGATATTCATGAGAAGCAGAAAACTCCACCTACCAGCTGCTGATTAGCTGTTATCCATCCATGCTGTGTATAGGCATTCATCTGTCAATCAGCAGCTGGAGGGCAGGGGGAGGGGTGTGGCAAGAATCCTATTCTCCTACATATTAGGAGAACGGCTGAACAGAATGATGTAAGTAATATACAGATCCGTTTAGCATTTCTGTCACTAGTTTATGCTGCATTTATTTAAGGCAGCATAAACCTAGTGACAGATTCCCTTTAACCAAACTTGTATGTCAAGAGTCGTTCATTTAAAGATATTGTTATGCAAGTGGCTAGTCCGTCCTCCTGGCAGATACAGTCTACAGCTTACCTGCAATTCCTGCCGCCTGGTCCAAATTCCATTTTCCCATGCATTTACTGTTTTTTCCAACCAAGGCTGTATCTGCTCTGGTCCACAGGGTGTGCATGTGCACTCTCTTCCAGCTATAGCGGCTGTGTCCACATCCAAAACATGTCCTCCATCGGTCCTGGCTCAACATTCCCTATTAAAAGGGGTAGTCCCATCTCAACTATAGGTATACTTGTAGGGTTCTTTGAATCACATATTTTAGCAAACAAATTAATTTAGCAAACTTGCCTTCTCCAATATGCCCACTTTCCCCCCTTTGATTGTTTACCGCTTGTTGCCTAGGCTACAGACCACCACTCTGTTGTAAATGCAATGGTCTGTCTAATGCCGTGATAAATACAAACAGACAGCGCTCATCCAGTATGTATGATCAATATGTGCAGACTCTCCCGGTGTATGTGGGTGTGGGAAAACCCCCCTACCCACTCCACCTAGATCCACGTTAATATTAATTAAACTGGTATAGGTTTCCAAACCAGAAGAACATCCATAAACGGAGCGCACTTAGCCAATTGGGGTCATGGATATAGAGGATATTGTGTGGTGATACACAGACCTAATATTCTCTATATGCATGTACCTATTGGCTTAGGTTTCTCAGCGCTACTGTTCTTTCTGTTTTATTCCATAGTGCTGTGATGGTGAACCTATGACATGCGTATCCGCAATGACACGTGCAGCCATATTCACTGACATGCGGCCGCATACAGAGGAGAATGCAGCCGCATGCCGAGAAGGACTCTGGCACTACCCCAGCGGCGCTGCAATGACAGCAGCTGCAGCCTCTGGCAGTGCTCCCTGGCCTGGCCAGATTAACCCCCGTCCAGATTATACCCGGGTATAGTTTAGCCTAGGCCATATATTTTCGTACCCAGGGGTGTAAAGTAGCCTAGGCCAGACTATAAGCCTGGGTGTAGTCTAGCCCAGACCACAGTATACCCCGGGGGATAAACTCTATATTTGGGGGCGTAAAACAGTCTAGGCTAGGCTATATCCCTCCAAGTTATCATGTAACTGGTTTTCTCACTTCTAGCCCAGGCCACAGTATACCACAGGGGATATATTCTATACCAGGGGGTGTAAAAGAGCCTAGGCCAGATTATATCCCTCCAGGTCATAATATCACTTCATTGGTTTTTTCACTTCATCTCTAATTTGTTGAAAAGTGCGCAGATCTTTTTTTTTTTAATTATTATTATTAATTTATCATAGACAGATACACAGCTGCTTCCTCTTGTTGGGAAATACAGTACAGTGCTTACATTGAACTGACAGTAGATGGCGCTGTCCCATCACTGCATCATCTGCAAACAATTTTTGAGCAGGAGGAGCTTTGTATGGGCTGCGCAAAATTTTACGTTTGTGGTGGAAAAATCATCATTAGACGCAAGTGCCTTAATACATCCTGCATAATTTACTGCACAATTTATGCCTAAGCCCACTTACATACTTGCAGCGGGATGACAATCCTGCTGCAAGTATGGAATCACATTGACATTGACAGGAGAGGTACCCGCAGCGGATTTTGCTGTGAACTCGCTGCCTGAAATCCGCTGTAAATGGATGAAAAATGAATAAAAAAACAACAGATGAATTTGTGTGCCTTCGTTTTGATTCATTTTTCCATTGACTTCCATAATAAAAAATGTAAAAAACGATTAAAAAGAATTCACACTGCGTTTTTTCCAGTCTGTTTTTTTTCTCCTTTTTGCAAACAAAAAAAATGTATTAAAAAAACTGATTAAAAAGCATCTTTTTTTTAGCGTACACAAAAAACGCAACAACAAAACAAAACGGACCGCAAAAACGCAGTGTGAACCTAGCCTTAAACAGCTGGGCTAAAAAGCTACGCTAGGGTAGGATTTTGCGCAAAAACTGAAAATTTGCACATGATGAATCCCCCCAGTGCAAAGATTAAAAAAAGGCGCAGGCAGTGGAAACTGATGGAAAATAGCGCAAAACCCTTAATAAATCCTGCACAGATTTTTATGAAGTTCACAAAATCTCCTTATTAACACTAAAAGAAAAAAAGAAATAGTGCAAACACAGTGATAAATCTCCTTCTATGTGTTTAGACTTTTAAGATTTACATCAGTAGTTTCTCACTTAACTCAGCAGACAAAGCCGAATCCCCAATAACATGGGCATCACTCAATGCTACTGATATCCAGGGGGTGTAAAATGGCCTGAGGGAGTATGAATTGGCCTAGGCCAAAATATACCCCGGGGTATAATCTAGCCTAGGCCATTTTAACCCCAGGTATAGTCTGGGCTGGGGGTATACTCTGGCCTGTTACACCTGGACCAGGGTAATGGGAGCTGTGATGGTAATTCCTCTTTCTTGTTAAGCGATTATAACAGAAGCCAGTGATAGTGACTCATTATAATCAGGGGCGTAACTAGAAATGGCTGGGCCCCTTAGCAAACTTTTGATTGCCCCCCCCCCTTACTTGTATGTAAGGAGCAAAAATTATTACCAAAATTATCATACATTATTACCATATATATCACCCTCACACAAATCAAATCCTGAATACCGAGACCAATATAACTAATAATACCAGTATAAAAGGAGCAACTATTACCACCACACCATGACCACTAATATTACCATACTGTTACTGACCAAATCCAGTATAGTAAGATGAATAGTACAAACAGTACCAGCTTACAAAGGACAAATATTACCACCATATACTGACTGATACCACCAATCTACTACTGAATAAGATCCATTGTACAAAGACCAATATTACCTTATACAGTGACCATATAGCAGGACATAGCAGCTCTACCCAGGCTCTGCCCACCACAGTGCAGTAAGAGCCAATGACTCACAGGAGACGTCTTCTTTGAGTGAATCACAGGGGGCTTCTACTCCGATCGGCAATGCCCACTTTTCCTCTTCTTCTCCATCCGGCCCGGGCCATCATGAGGACTTCTCTCAATCACGAGTCCTCCATGTAGGATCTGCCAGACAAACATTTTAGGCTCCTCACTCTTGCACCATCATCATCCTCCATATCTATAATGCCTTGACTGTGCCCTCATATAGTGGTTAGTCCCCTCTATATCCACAGAGTAGTTAGACCCCTCTATGCCCCCAATATACCCCTCTATGCCCCTATATAGTGGTCAGGCCCCTCTCTGTGCATCTGTATAGTAGTTAGGCCCCTCTATGCCCCCAATATACCCCTCTATGCCCCTATATAGTGGTCAGGCCCCTCTCTGTGCATCTGTATAGTAGTTAGGCATCCCTGTGCAGGTAACCCTCCTAGTATAAAAATCTCTGCTGGGTGTAACACTCTCGGCTACAGCTACTCGCAGGCCACAGGCCTAATGCAGCTATAAGGGAGAGTGACAGTGGCTGGCTATTCTATGGGTGCTTTCACACACACAGTATCGCAGGGGATTTCATGCTGCGAGTTCAGCAGTGAAATCCGCAGCGATACTCTGTAGTGTCATTCGTTATGGCTGTACAGTCTCGCAGCAGATTTTCATTCTGCTGCAGAATCTGGCCCCTTCCCACCTAACCCACCACTGTCCGGCTAATACATTACCTGTCCCTGTCCATGCTCCTACCTGCTTATCTGGCTCCCTGGCGTCCTGCTCAGCCAATTCATGGCTGCGACAGAACAGCGCACTAACTGGCTGAGCAGGACGCCAGGGAGCCAGAGAAGCGAAATCCACCATGATGCATGTGAAGGCAGCTACCACTGCAAAACAGCGACTGTCTGGGAATCGGGATTGTACACACACCCATACTGTACACACAGGCAGATATACACAAGTATGCACACACATCACACACACACAGATACAAACACACACACACACAGATACAAACACAGGCAGATTACACATAAATCCACAATACATGTATACACAAGCACACACAGATACAAACACATGTAGATTACATACACTCACCGGCCACTTTATTAGGTACACCTGTCCAACTGCACGTTACCACTTAATTTCTAATCAGCCAATCACATGGCGGCAACTCAGTGCATTTAGGCATGTAGACATGGTCAAGACAATCTCCTGCAGTTCAAACCGAGCATCAGTATGGGGAAGAAAGGTGATTTGAGTGCCTTTGAACGTGGCATGGTTGTTGGTGCCAGAAGGGCTGGTCTGAGTATTTCAGAAACTGCTGATCTACTGGGATTTTCACGCACAACCATCTCTAGGGTTTACAGAGAATGGTTCGAAAAAGAAAAAACATCCAGTGAGCGGCAGTTCTGTGGGCGGAAATATGCTGGTGCTGTATGCTGGTGAAGGGATTAGGACTGGGGGTGTATGCTGGTGAAGGGATGGGGGGCAGAGGGACTGGGGGTGTATGCTGGTGAAGGGATTGGGACTGGAGTGTATGGTGGTGAAGGGATGGGGGGGCAGGGGGACTGGGGGTGTATGCTGGTGAAGGGATTGGGACTGGGGGTGTATGCTGGTGAAGGGATTGGGACTGGGGGTGTATGCTGGTGAAAGGAAGGGGGGCAGGGGGACTGGGGGTGTATGCTGGTGAAGGTATTGGGACTGGGGGTGTATGCTGGTGAAGGGATAGGGACTGGGGGTGTATGCTGGTGAAGGGATAGGGGGACTGGGGGTGTATGCTGGTGAAGGTATTGGGACTGGGGGTGTATGCTGGTGAAGGGATGGGGGGGCAGGGGGAATGGGGGTGTATGCTGCCACTTTATTAGGTACACCATGCTAGTAACGGGTTGGACCCCCTTTTGCCTTCAGAACTGCCTCAATTCTTCGTGGCATAGATACAACAAGGTGCTGGAAGCATTCCTCAGAGATTTTGGTCCATATTGACATGATGGCATCACACAGTTGCCGCAGATTTGTCGGCTGCACATCCATGATGCCAATCTCCCGTTCCACCACATCCCAAAGATGCTCTATTGGATTGAGATCTGGTGACTGTGGAGGCCATTGGAGTACAGTGACCTCATTGTCATGTTCAAGCAGAAATCGAGACTCATCAGACCAGGCAACGTTTTTCCAATCTTCTACTGTCCAATTTCGATGAGCTTGTGCAAATTGTAGCCTCAGTTTCCTGTTCTTAGCTGAAAGGAGTGGCACCCGGTTTGGTCTTCTGTTGCTGTAGCCCATCTGCCTCAAAGTTCGACGTACTGTGCGTTCAGAGATGCTCTTCTGCCTACCTTGGTTGTAACGGTTGGCTATTTGAGTCACTGTTGCCTTTCTATCAGCTCGAACCAGTCTGCCCATTCTCCTCTGACCTCTGGCATCAACAAGGCATTTCCGCCCACAGAACTGCCGCTCACTGGATGTTTTTTCTTTTTCGGACCATTCTCTGTAAACCCTAGAGATGGTTGTGCGTGAAAATCCCAGTAGATCAGCAGTTTCTGAAATACTCAGACCAGCCCTTCTGGCACCAACAACCATGCCACGTTCAAAGGCACTCAAATCACCTTTCTTCCCCATACTGATGCTCGGTTGTAACTGCAGGAGATTGTCTTGACCATGTCTACATACCTAAATGCACTGAGTTGCCGCCATGTGATTGGCTGATTAGAAATTAAGTGGTAACGTGCAGTTGGACAGGTGTACCTAATAAAGTGGCCGGTGAGTGTATGTTTGTTATTTAAACGATAAAAATCGCAAAATTATGTTGTTGGTTTTTGTCGAAGTGACACACCATCCAAGTTATGCTTGTATTTTTGCCGAATTTTGACACACTAAGATGAAAAGATTGGCCATCACTGGTCTAAGGTATATAAAGCTATAGTATACATATTCATCACATATACACACACACCAGTCAGACTACTGCTTTTAGAGCAGAGTGGTGGTCCTACACAATGAGCTGTCAGCAATGGGAGAGAAAGAGCAGCATATCAGCAGAAAGAGACGAGTTTGCTAAATTTATGTATTTGCTAAATTATTTAACCTGAAGAACCCTACAAGTATAACTACTGTATATTAGTTCTCCAGACTTTGTCTATACCTAATTGCTGGGGTAGAGTGGACAGGTAAGCAACGTGTTTATTATTTCCTATTCCTAGCCCTTGTCCCACGATTATTAAACCATGTAATAGGCTCATTGTACAAGCACAGACCTAGTTGATGAGCGCTCACTTACACCACACATCATCTTATACGGCCCTTAGATTCGGCCCCTGAGCATGGCCTGAAGCCAAACTAGTCGATAGCACAGTCATTCGTCACCCTTCCTCTGTCACAGATATTAATGCAAATGCAACTAAGTGTCAGATTTTTCTCTTCCCAAAGAGGGAATTGTCCTGACGTAAATATCAGAAGTCATAAGAAGCAGTAAAGTTGATTCTCTGCTTCCTTGTCAGACACAAAGTTTTCCTGATATTTATTATTTTATTAGATTTTGTCTAGAATATACAGAAGAAGGAAATATCTAAGGCATTTATGATAATAAGTAGTACGTAATAATTATGTCCGAAACCGTTCCCTGGGGGGCAATGTGTCTGGAGAAAGTCCTAATCTAATTAGACCTCTGGCTTGTAATATTTAATTTTCCAGGAGCTTAAGGATCTGTCTGGAATGAATAATAATGAACCTGTCAGTCAGCAGACAGCTCGGGAAGGGTGATGGACGTGAGAAATTTACTACATTCACTTCGAGTTCATGTAACATAACTTCTCTATGATACAAATGCCCTAGACTAAAACCTGTCATACAGCATTGAACATTCACATTGATTTCCATCACTGACTTCAACAGAAATGAAGGTCAGATAGAAACTGGTGCTTCCGCTCCATTATATATCAGTCTATGTAGATGAAGACAAAACTTTACTAACATGCTTAACCCGTTCACGTCAGCCATATGGCTATATACATGTAGATATTGGCAATGTAAAGCAGGGTTCAGGTTAAAGGTGGGAGTTGACTGCAACTTGTTGCTGGGCTCCGGCCGCATAGGTTAGAAGCAGATCCTGAGATACTGCGGTCAGTGCAACCATAGCATCTAGAACAGGGATGGGGAACCTTTGGCCCTCCATCTGATGCAAAAGTTCAATATCCATCATGCCTGGACAGCCAAAGCTATGATGGAAATTGTAGTTTGACAACAGCTGGAGGACCACAGGTTACCTCTCTGATCTAGAAGGTTAACAGAGGAAAGGGCTCCCTCTGTTCCCTACCTTGTAGTGTCTAAAAGGGGCAGGTGGTATGTTCATGAAAATTTTGGGCTATCTGGAATATTTAACTTTTTGTGCAGGAAAAATGAGAGAGAATTTTTTGGCAAACCTTAGATGGGTTGGTCCCATCCCAAATCCTTACTTGCAGTTTGAACCTATACAGGGACTCTCTTCTTCACTAGCTCTACAAAAAGAGAAGGCCAAAAAAAGAGTCAAATTCTTTAAAAAGTGGAAAAGGTTTATTTTCACTTTTCTCTTACCTCCAGAAATTCATGAGATTGTCCGACCGTTCAAAGACACGACATGGTACATGAGGAAAGATGTGGCTGATATCTTGGGGGGGTTGCGCATTCCCGACACCCGGGTAGGCAGATAATACCTTAAAGGATAGACTCCTGCCAGTCCTCTGTATCCGCGAGTCTGGGTGGGGGGGGAGTTATGTAAGGGGGGGGGGGGGGGGGGAGTTGGGTGTGGGGCGGGGAAGGGGGGTGTTACTTTTGTTTTTATACAATGTGTTCATCGACACTGCTTATTCACTGCAAGGTGACTTGTTAGAATTTTCTCTTATGTATGGCTGTCTGCGTACAGCCCCTGTATTGCGGTTGTTCACCTGTGATATTATTTCAAAAACAATAAAATTAAGTTTGAAAAAAAAAAAAAGAGAAGACCAGGTCAAAATCAGAGATATGGTCCATCATTGGGCTGAGAAGTCCTATTTACATTTTTTACATTGGGCACCCTGTGCAATATATTTCTGAGAGTTAAAGGACCTTTTACAGAGCTTGATTAATCAGCCAGGAGCATTGCAAGAAACGCTCCTGTGGCTGATAATCGGCCCGTGTAAAAGTGACAGCTAAAAGCTAAAGACCGGGCAAATGCTCGATCCTCGGCTGATCATCTGTTTGGAGCAGGCTTTAAAATTTATCGTCATCAGCCACACATTTCCCTATGTAAACAGGGAATGTGCCTGATAACTATAAGGGCAGATTGACAGCACAAATATGTGTATATCTGTGCTGTCAAGTTCACACAGCAGAGCATACTGTTATCCGGCATTCTTTTCTCCGGCTTTAGTCACTGCATCTTCAGGCCACTGTCTCCTCCAGAATGATTGACGGTCAGAGGAGGTGGGGCCTGAAGATACAGCTCCTGGATGTAAGAGGTGGAGGAACAGGATGCCGAATCACTGCAGCAGCACGGTAGGTAAGTATGCACTGTGATTTGCAAACTGACAGCACGGATATATGTATATCTGTGCAGTCAGTTTCCATGGCTGCAAGAACTTTACATGGACTGGTGCAGCCCATCCAATCAATTTCTCCAGCTGTGTAAAGGCACTGCAAATGAACACCAATCTCACTGATCGGCACTCATTTGTGGCGGCCTGTGGCTGAGAAATCGGCTAATGTAAAAGGGCCTTCCTTAGGCTTAATGTTGGCTACAACTGTGTGAGGGAGTGTCAGTTCCCCTATCTAATAGGTATCCGCCATTGCGAATGAATCAGATAAACGATAAGGATCTGTTATCCCAGTAAACCTTCCTGTATATAACTGTTAAGCATTTTGAGTTCCAAAAAATTAAATCCCTAGACTTTATTATTCTGGCTGAGCTGTGCTACAAAATATCACTTATGCAAACAACATCCATCTCAATAAAGTTTTTTTAATTTGTGCCCTTTTCAGATTGTTAACTGCAGCTGAGCGCTCGGCATTCCCATTAGTATGTGCATATTTACACTAAAGTCTCCAAGCAAAAGTTATCATTAGAAAAGTCTCGAACATCTGATCTATCATCCAGTGAGCATAACAAATCATCCTCCGTCTTTATTCCAAATAAAACTAAACTTTTCCCAAGTTTCCCCTGCAGTTGAGGATGAGACTAGAATTTATATCTAGCTGTCAGAAATAAGCAATGTGGGGATTAATGGGGCCTCAAGTAAATATCTTTTTTCAAATAGCATCTGTATTTTTCCAAGATGCTCCATAAGAGAATTGAGGTAGAGGACTGTAGCTTAAAGTAAATGTACCATCAGGTATATTGCTGTTTTTATTTTTACCCTAATAAATTGGCACTGGCGCAGGGATACCGAAGGCATGGTCCTTTTTTTGAATTGCTTCTCGGTTCCCGCACTTTGCCCCAGTCATTTTGGAAGCACCACCATTTTGGCCACCAGTCAGAAGAAACCCCCTCCCCACTGTGACGTGGCTCCATTAGAATCAATAGAGCTGCGTCACAGAGGGGAGGCGGTTTCTTCTCTTTGGG
Organism: Dendropsophus ebraccatus; assembly: GCF_027789765.1. Taxonomy (NCBI): domain Eukaryota; kingdom Metazoa; phylum Chordata; class Amphibia; order Anura; family Hylidae; genus Dendropsophus; species Dendropsophus ebraccatus. The sequence goes on along the minus strand of NC_091455.1, from coordinate 36,936,073 downwards.
GCCAGTGAACCTGCCCCCAGTGCTCCAGGATGGGCCAGTGCTCCTGAAAAGACCGGCGCCAAGTGTGGTAATGAAAAAAAAAAAAAAAAAAGGTCAGGGAATGTGTTTGTGTGTTAAGTTTTTGAGCTCCGCTTCCGAATAGATCACCCGGCCGGTACTTAAGTACCGGCCGAGATGATCCAGCCAGAGACCGGCCGTAGAATGGCCTGTCTCATACGTTGTGTGAACATAGCCTCAAAGATGAGTAGTAGTTGGGGGAGGGGGGGGCGATTACATGAGATCCAAGCTATGACACTGTCCATCTAAGGTTCATGGATGCGATGTGGCCTACAGTTAGCTGTCAACAAAAAACAGTAATCACTGAACTCAAGGAGAACAGCCAAAAATATTCCAATGAAGTACTCAATCAAGAGTCTCCACTGATGCCCCCAAAAATTTAAATATGCAAAACAAGAGTCCGTGGAGCCTCAGTTACGAGTCTCAAAACACGGGATAGCCAGATATCTCTAGCCTGATAGATAGAGATATCTGGCTATCCCGTGTTTTGAGACTCGTAACTGAGGCTCCACGGACTCTTGTTTTGCCTACAGTTAGCTGTCCCAGGCATATTTGGAGCTGTCCATAGAAAATACATTCCAGCTGTCATGTGGGTGCCATTAAAAAAAAGTGTATTTTTCCGCATACAAGTTCAGTCCAGTGAAAAGTCCCGTAAAATTGAAAAAAGGGAGGAAGGTACAGTAATAAACAAAGTAAACTCACCCGTTCTCATACCTCCATAGCGCCGCTCCTGAGTCCCACTGATGGCCGCCGGAAGTCCTTTTCATATGGAATCCAGGCATGTTCAACCAGTCATTGACTGGGGCAGTGTCCCACCCCTGTCACTAATTGGCTTGTGGTGTCCCACCATGGGTGTTTCTTGTATGACACCTGTCGCAAAAGCCAGCCACTCAGAGGTCAGATGGTGATGAAGGTATTTATTGGTTTCACCACCAGATGTGTTTTCTATGTAAACTTGTATATATTGCACAGCTGTAGTAAACACATGGTTACTCCTTCTTCTGTATTTTCTGATATTGTGGTCCAATGGAGATACTTCTTTCTCTTTTACCTATCCCTATGCTTCTCTCTCTTTCTTTTCCACCACTCACAGGGGCTCTTACACACCCTTGAAGGAAGTAGCTACTCGGTGGGAGGAAGTGTAGCATTTAGCACCTCTGATTCTCGTAGGAGGAGGACACACACAGAACAGGCATCCCTGCTGAAGTTAGCCAGGCCCTGGCTCTACCAGGATCCCTGTCCGGGACAGTCCAGCTGTGTTAGTGAGTCAAGACACACGTGTATGGAGCAACTAGAAACACTCCACTTCTTTAGTATATCTGTTCTAACTATGCAGTGTTAGACCCTGCGAGGAGGACACGTCAGGGATCATCCCAGCCCATGCCGAGAACCTCTCTATACAGTGCAGGGCAGTATCCTAGGACAGAGGAACTGACCTGGATAGAGCAAAGCAACCGAAACGAAGGTCTACGTCTCGCAGAGCAGGTGACACTGGATAATTTTGGATACTTAGGTACACCAAGGTAACCACGAATGTGGCCTAGTAGGATGGGTACCCCGACACTGCAGAGCAGAAGATGGTCAGATATAGTTAAAACACTGGCACAAGTATCTCTCAAGTATCTTTCAAGTCTATCAAGTATTCTCTCTAAAGTTCCAGCAGAGCACATTACTACCCTGGGTTGGGACCCACCCTCAACAAACTCCTCTCCTCTTCTCTTCACTGCTCAACCCTAAGCTACACAAGTACCGCTACCTCTACCTCTATTCTACATCAGCACTTAAAGTATCTCCCGGCATAGATCCAGTGAAGCTCCTGTCTGTACCAAAAGAAGCTATTCACTGCCAAAGTGTTCTGTATTACAAGAGACTGTTCAGAGAAGCCATTATATTTATTTTACTAGGACTCAGTCATCATTTCACCAGCACCTATACATGTCGGCTATATACCTTGGGTTACTCTCCCCTTTCTGTGGGTAGTGGTACTGACAGTCCGGGGGGGTCATCTCCCAAGGGACCCACCACAACCCGGCAGGTCACTGACCACTGGGGAATAGTACAGCAAGCCACCAAACAAAGCAGGTATCACTATCACACCTGTAGTACTGGCATCACAACACAACCACTCCTGGCTAAGCTGTACCGCACCACCTATCACAACACCATCACAGGGGTGCAATCCAGAAACCCATCCACTACAGGCAGAGAGCGAGAAATCATTCACCTGGGTACGTGACATTGCAGCTAGAAGAGCTGCAGGACATCGGCAGCTGTCAACTGGACCCGGAAGCAGAGACACGAGGCATGGGGATAGGTAAGGATACTTGATTTATTATTTTCCCGCACCCTCCTGGCTTTCTCTCTTTTTTCAATTTCATGGGACTTCTCCTTTAACTTTGTACTTTGAACTTTAAAAGAACAATAAAAACTGCACAAGTTGAAATCATATTAAAGGGCATCAAAAAGTCCACCTAATTGCTAGTGAAGTTTTGTGCACAATTATTACTGTATGTCTGCACAATACACGCCACAAATTGTCCAGTTTAATATAGAAACACTTGTTCTCGGATTGCTTTCTCTTTTGGGGACTGCAGAACATTTAACCTGCCATAACCTTCGGCGAGCATGTAAAGAGACGTCCAACTAATAGGATTTCTCAGGATCAATATCGGTTTGATTTCCCAAAAGGTAAAAGTGTAGTGTTGATGAATAAAAGAACAAACCACAAAATGGATTCTTCCGCTGCTTTGATGGATTATATCCACACGCAGAGAAGAAAAAGGAAGATTCCCCTACAGGAATACAAGAAAATCTACTTTGACAGGCTGGAATTACTCTAATATTGCAGAATTAGAGGTAACTCAAACAATAAAATAAAAAAAAAAGCTACAGAAAACTAGACATGACGTGTGAAGCTGTATACAGATAGGAGCCTGGAAGAGTTTCCAGGATACTGCACTGAGGCGGCCTTATTTGTTTAGTAATTTTTTTCAGGATGGAACATTTGTATTGTTATAGGAGTATCTACTCTATGGGCATGATTTTGTGATTGATGACACTGCTGCATGACCCACATACCCACAACAATGGAGGATCACTGTATAGTGGTACCACTGTGTACGTACCATGTGGCCATAGGGTTGAGACAGTCTGCACTAAGAACTGAAGATGCATGAATCAATCTGGGATGATTCAAATTGGTTTTACAAAGAATCTGGATTCATCTGAATCCAAAATTTGTTAAATTTAATTTGGCCGAATCTATACATCAGCAGGGACTCCTCTTATAAAAAAATTAATAAAAGGAGTACCTGTTCCTGTACTAACTGTGCAACAAGGCTTATACTGTAGAAATGCCGTTCGGTTTATATCCACTTTGCCAAGCACAGAGTGTGCCACTTGGAGGGAAGGGTCAATGCTCTATGTGAATGTCTTGTGGTTCAGGAGTAGTTCTCATAATGTAGTGGCCACAAGAGGTTGCAACAGATGATATGATGAATGGCTTGCTGGGTGCAGTAGTGTATCATATATGTGTCCAGAGTGTAGTCAGCACTGTTGTAATAAAGCACTTCAGGTGCGATGGACTATGCAGCTAAAACGCCTGTGCTGGAGGTGCTCCCAGTAATAGTGAAGGAGTCAAACAATAGTGATGTGAGACAAAGACCTCAGGGCACTCACCGAATCTGCAGGCAATCTGGACTTTTATGCAGGAAGAAGCATCAGTGGGCGTGAAACGGCTCTCCTGAGGTGTACGCGCCCGCGAGTCCATCTGTCACCCCTCTCTGATGTGAATGGCTGAATAAAAAAGCCTCAAGCCTGCAGATTCTGTGAATGCCCTGTGGTCTTTGTCTCACATCACTAGTGCCAGTGCTGTTTCTTGTGCTGGGCAGGCCGGGCGACGGTACAGGGCGCCGACAGTTAGGGGGTGCTGGTGGCATCCCCCGGGACCTCACACAGCGGTGTTGGCTAGCGCGCCATGCGCCCCCCACCCCCAGACCGTCACCTGGCCAGGCCGCAGCCCGCCCCCCCCCCCCAGGCTGAGCTCATCCGAGAGCCAATGCCGCCTGCAAGGCCCCCCCTTGCACTGCACTCTCTTGTGACCGCAAGCATTGTTTTGCCTGCAGTCACAAGAGGCCGGCTCTTACTGGCCCCCGGCTGATGCGCGGCTGCAGGGGGTGTCCCGTCCTATCCCCGGTAGCGCGTGCATCAGAGAGCTCCCCGTGTGCCTGTGACTTCTGGCACAGGGAGCGCTTGTTAAAGACAGCCTAGGGCTGCCTGGAAAACATGGATATAGCAATAGGCTGTGTCTATTTTTTCATGGACTCCCTAGGTCTGCACCCAACTTCTTCAGGATCCACAGAGCATGCTTGAGGCTCGCTCATCTCTAGGGCTAAACAAAGTATTGCTCAGCCACACAACTTTATCTGTAAAGTAGCCAGTAGGGATGGTCCGAACCCGCCGAGGTTCGGGTTCGGCTGAACCCGAACGCTCGGCATCAGATTCCCGATGTCTGCCCTCTCCGTGCAGCGGGCGGATACAGCGGGAGGACCACCTTGAAAACTGGGATACAGCCTATGGCTATGGCTGTATCCCAGTTTTCCAGGCGTTCCTCCCGCTAGATCCGCCCGCTGCACGGAGCGGGCAGACAGCGGTAATCATTGCGGATGGTTTGGGTTCGTACGAACCCCGTACGAACTCGGTTCGGACCATCCCTAGTAGCGAGAAAATGGGTATCAGGACACTGAATATTACTCTACAGAAATGACATAGAAGAGCAGGGAGCGATATTTTGACAGGCATCCACACCTTTTTACAATATACAGCAATGTGCAATGCATTTAGATTAGAATAGTATTGTGAACGCAATCCACAATTATAAAGTAAACGTAACGTCTGCGTTGGAGGCTCAGTCACAGATTCTGTCATATTTGATGTAAAGAGTAGCTATGTACAGCTATTCTATTTGTCAAAGTGATGGACACTAAGACAGAGGGGTTCGTTGTGTGTCATTGGTCGCTGTCAGGCAGCAGATCAGTCACTCCATTTTTTTCATTCTCATGCTTCTGTAATGGGGTTGAATGGAAATGCCGAAGCCGCAGCAAGCTCTGCCTCTGTGGGAGCCGATTCCTAGCAGTTGGTAGAAGGGATATTTTATTTGAAGTCTTGTTTCACCTGGCTTTAATAATATATCTGAATTTCCATAGTGCTAAAAACAATTGTTGAACTGCAGAATAAAGCAAAAACTCAAAATTCTGTCTTTCCTTTGTTATTTCCTACCAAGAAAATAAAGAATACAGGATATGGAATACAACAGTTTTTTTTAACCCCATGATATGTGTACCTTTGAATCCAGTTTTCAAATATTTATATATATTTATCACATAATAAAGGAATTTTGCAAAATCTTAATGAAATACATCCAACAGTTCTATGTATACAGTTCCTATGAAGACCCTTGTGTCAACATGGTTACAGCGGGTAATATTTTCCGGTGGAATAGGGACCTAACTAACATTCTACGTTCTTAACATACTTTAAAGGAGAAGTCCAACGAAGATGAAAAAAGACAAGCGGGTGTGGACGTGCGGGAAAATAATATATAAAGTAAACTTACCTATCCTCGTGCCCAATAGCGCCACTCCAGGGTCCCATTGAGAGCCACTGGTGTCCTGCAGTTCTTCTAGCTGCAACGTTACATACCTGGTTAAGTGATTGCCCGATCCGCCAATCAGTGACTGGGGTGAGACACAGTCCCAATTACTGACTGGCTGAGGGGCCAATCACTCAGCCCAGCCGTGAAGTTGCAGCTGTACCCGGTTTCCAGCAGAAAATGACATCCAGCGGCTGTTAACGGGACCCGGTGTAACAGGCCATAGTATACCCCCAGCCCAGAATATACCCGGGGTTAAATCGGCCTAGGCTAGATTATACCCCAGGTATATTTTGGCCTAGGCTAGCTTATACCCTGGGGTATATTTTGTACATTTTATACCCCCATTACATCATTAGCATTAAGTGATAGACACAAGAATTACTTAATTTTTCAACATTTTATTGGGGATTCGGCTTTGTCTGCTGAGATAAGTGAGAAGCTGACTGATGTAAATCTTAAAAATCTGAACACATTGGGGGAGATTTATCAAACATGGTGTAAAGTGAATCTGGCTCAGTTGCCCCTAGCAACCAATCAGATTCCAGCTTTCATTCCTTACAGACTCTTTGGAAAATGAAAGGTGGAATCTGATTGGTTGCTAGGGGCAACTGAGCCAGTTTCACTTTACACCATGTTTGATAAATCTCCCCCTTAGGGGACATTTAGCATTGTGTTTGCAAATTTTTTTTTAATAAGGAGATTTTGTGCACTTCATAAATATCTGTGCGAGACTTATTAAGGGGTTTGCACTATTTTACATCAGTTTCCAATGCCTGGGGGGGGATGTTCTATTAACTAGTTTTCATTAGATTTATCATGCGCAAATTAGTTTTTTGCGCAAAATCCTACCCTAGTGTAGCTTTGTAGCCAGGCTGTTTTAGGCTGGGTTCACACTGTGTTTTTGCAGTCCGTTTTCTTTTTGTCCATCTGTTTTTTGCAAAATGGATGAAAAAAAGAAAGCATTTGTGTGCCTCCGTTTTGATCAGTTTTTCCATTAACTTCCATAATAAAAAAAAACGGATAAAAATGCATCTGTTTTTTTAGTGTACACAAAAAACATGGTTGACGGTGTTTTTGTGTACTCTAAAAAAAGATGCACTTTGATCCATTTTTCAATCCGTGTTTTTTGTTTGCAAAAAAGGATGAAAAAAACGGACTGCAAAAAATGCAGTGTGAACCCGGCCTTAAGCATAAATTGTGGAATAAATTGTGCAAGATGTATCAAGGCACTTGCGTCTAATGATGATTTTTGCGCAACAACCGTAAAACTTTGCACAGCCTATAAAAACCTCCTCCTGCTCAAAAAATTAGTGCAGATGATGCACTGATGGGAGAGCACCACCTACTGTCAATTTTATGTAAGCATTGTACTGTATGTTCCACCAAAGCAGCTGTATCCGTGTATGATAAAAAAATTTAAAAATCTGCGCACTTTTCAACAAATTAGAGATAAAGTGAGAAAACCAGTGAAGAGATAACAAGGCTTGATTGAACATCAGGAAAAGCTAGGTTCAATCGAACTCTAATCTAACCGGACCTTCCGCATTTATTTGCTGTCGTCTTCACGGTCTGTGTGGAAGGAGGAGACAGCCCGGGGACCACCTGGAATTCTGGGAGTAATCGGCTGAATCCCGGAATTCCAGGCGGTCCCAGGGATGTCTCCTCCTTCCGCGCGGACCGTGAAGCTTCAGCAATCAAATACGGAAGGTCCGGCTAGGTTCGAGTTCGATCCAACCTAGCTTTTTCAGATGTTCGATCAAGCCTAGTGATAACATTATGACCTGGAGCAATAAAATCTGGCCTAGGTTATTTTACACCCCTGGTATCGAATATATGCCCTGGGGTACACTGTAGCCTGGGCTAGAACTAAGAAAACCAGTGACGTGATAACTTGGAGGAATATAGTCTGGCCTAGACTGTTTTACATCCCCAAATATAGAGTTTATATATACTGTGGTCTGGGATAGACTATACCCAGGTTTATAGTATAGCCTAGGCTATGTTACACCACTGGGTATGAAAATATATCCCCTGGGGTATACTGTGGCCTGGGTCAGGGGTGAGAAAACCAGTAAAGTAATAACATTATGGCCCGGAGGGATATAGCATGGCCTATGTTCTTTTACACCCCAGGTATATAATATATCCTCTGGGGTATACTGTGGCCTGGTTCGATATTAAATAGATATATTCTGGCCTGGATGGGTATACTCTGGCCTAGGCTATGTTACACCTCGGGGTATAGTTTGGTCTAGGCTATTTTATACCCGGGGTATAATTTGGCCTAGGCTATTTTATAACCTGGGGTATAATTTGGCCTAGGCTATTTTATAACCTGGGGTATATTCTGGCCTGGAGGGGGTATAGTTTGGCCTAGGCCATTTTATATCTTGGGGTATACTCTAGCCTAGGCCAAACTATACCCAGGTTTAATCTGGATGGAAATTATTCTGGCCTGCTACAGCTGTGCTATGGAGGCACAAGGACATGTGAGTTTACTTCCTTATTATTTTCCTGCACCCCCCTGCCTGCCATTTTTCAGTTTCATGGGACTTCTTCTTTAAAGGGAACCTGTCACCCGGCATTGCGGCTCAGAGGCCGCCCAACCCCCCGGTGGAGCCCCGGATACTTACCCTTTGCTGCAAGTCCCGCTCCTGGACCCGGTCCCCAGACGGAGATATCAGCGCCCAAAGCTGAGTGCTCGCTGTATGCTAATTACCAGTGATTAGTCCGATGCCAATAGAGAATTACTGGAGCCGTCATTCTCTATGGGCGTCGGACTCATCTCTCTCGCGCGCGCACACACACGGCTGTTGACGGTGATATCTATGTCTTGGGTCCAGGAGTGGGATTTGCAGCAAAGTATCCAGGGCTCCACCGGGGGATCAGGCGGCCTCCGAGCCTTTAACAAACAATAAGGAGTGGATAAAAGGCAGTATGAGTGGAGGCTCAGACTACATAGGGTTTGTTTGTAGTCAGGAAACAATAAAAATATTTTATTTTCCAGTGAATTGTTATAAACAAATAAAACATGAAACCCAATCTTCTTCCGGTTTGTAAGAATTTATTGCCGCCAATATATACAGTGAACCTATGCATATTACATATTTACAGGATACGTGGATACGACTGAAATGAAAACGACAATCTGAAATGTCAGCACCTTCTTTTTATAAACAGGAATGTAAAGCAACAAAACACACAACAAAAACTTTCATCATGGCGGCATTAGGCATTAAAGTGAATGTACCACCAGGCCCGGGCTGAAGCACTGGAGGCGGGCTGACGGGGCTGCGTCATAGAGGGGCTGGGGTTTCCTCCCACTGGGGGTGGGTCAGCCCGCCTCCAGTGCTTCAGCCCGGGCCTGGTGGTACATTCACTTTAAGCACACACACTTATAACGGATCATTCTGCAATGTTCATCACTTGGATACATAGCAGCATTTAGCAAAAAAAAAAAACCCCACAAAATAATATATGCAGCATGGCCTGTGGTTGATGTGACCATAATAACCGTAAATGACCATAGTGATTGAGGAAATTGTTGCTGGTATCAGGAACACTCCAGGCAACTCTCAGTATTTGGTTTAGCATGCAGCACTAAGGGGCTCCACCACAGTATCGTTTCACTTGGACCCTCCAGTTTATACCTGCCTTTACTTCCCATACAGCCCTAATAGCAGGAATATCACGCTGCACCATGCTAAATCCTGTAACTCTGCTTCCAGAATTAGGGAGTATATCTACTGTAGAGTGAAAATTTGTCACATTGAAAATGCATCCAGTCTGCAAGTTCCGTGTTATGTAGGAGGAGTGAAAAGATTCATTATAACTTGTCATTTATTCATGTAAATCTTTGCTCTTTCTGGGCTAAGTAGTCAGGTGGGCGGTACTACCGAGTGACTGACAGCTCTCTGTGTATATGTGCAAATAGAGATAGCTGGAAATCACTGAGCAGGTCCGCCCACATTACTTAGCCCAGAACGAGGAGAGATTTACAGGAATAAATCATAATGCCTGCAGATTTAGGCTGCGTTCACACTACATATATTTCAGTCAGTATATGTATATTTCAGTCAGTATATTTCAGTCAGTATTGCAACCAAAACCAGGAGTGGATTAAAAACACAGAAAGGCTCTGTTCACACAATGCTGAAATTGAGTGGATGGCCGCCATTTAATGGCAAATATTTGCTGTTATTTTAGAACAACGGCTGTTATATTGAAATAGTGGCAGTTATTTATCGTTGTATGGCGGCCATCCACTCAATTTCAACATTGTGTGAACAGATCCTTTCTGTGTTTTTAATCCACTCCTGGTTTTGGTTGCAATACTGACTGAAATATACTGACTGAAATATACGTAGTGTGAACATAGCCTAAAAGGGGAACTATCAGCAGGTTCATGAAAACAAACCTGCTGATATCCCCCTGCAGCTGTGTACCTCATGTTTGCGCTGCTGTGCTTCTTGTCTTTGTGGGGCCTGCTGGTTTTTTTTGTGCTGTTTGATTAGAGTAAATATGGAAATGTGCTTGTTAGGAACACTAGGGGTGTTTCATGGCCCCACATAGCACCCCCTACCGTCCACCCAGCCGCCTCCTTCAGTGATGCCTTCCCTAAACATAATCAGGCTGGTCAGGGAGCGCGTCAAAGACCGGCATGATTGTGCACAGGGAAGGTGTCACTAAAGGAAACGGCAGCGGGCCGATGGTGGGGGTGGGGGTGTTCTGTTTCTGCCCATGGTGAGACTAAAAATTCCTTCCATACTTATTATTACTTATTTAGTCTCTTTCTCCCAGTTCTGAGCTGCTGTGTTTTGCTAAAAAAGCAGAAAACCCTGCTGAGATGGCTGATGTAAACAAGTCCCTGTCCGGCTTTATCTGCATCTTTTTAGTTTCTTTGTAATGCTGGGAGGGTCAATCTGAGGTCATGTAAATTAACTCACTATGATTAACCCTCCTGGCATTACAAAGTTGCAGATAGGGACTTGTTTACATCAGCCGTCTCGGGGACTGAGAGAAAAAGCTCACACCTGGATTTTTCTGTCTTTAGCAGAAAGCAGCAGCTGAGAACTGGGGAAGGAGACTGACAAGATAATAAGTATGGAATAAATGGTTAGTCCCACCGTGGGCGGCAACATACTGTATGAAAATGTATATTTAAGTGGAATACCCCTTTAAGGATTTGTGAGGCCACCCTTTTGACAGGAGATGCAGGCACAAGTAAACAGGGGGTGCACTTTAAAACTGGCGCTACTTACACACATATACCCTTGCATGTTCCACTCATGCACCAGCTCCGATTTGCAATGTAATACAACTATAGCCTCATTAGTAATTTTTTTTAACTTGTGTACAGGCCTTTTACATTGACATTCTATATAAATCATCCAACACGTTAAGGCAATTTTGCCCTCCTCGCAGGATTGACGTACCATGAAACACGTAACTATGACGTCTGTACAGTATATTAAGCAATAAGAACTGAAAACTTCTACAAAACTTCCACCTCCCTGAGAAGTCATGTAATAAAAAAAAAATAATTCATTTCCACCGGGCATATCCAGTAATTATCCAGAGTAACTGCTTCGAGTTTATCATTAGCGATGACGACCAGTCCAAACTCTTGGGATTGTGCAGCATTCGAGTTTTGAAACTGTAACAACATCAAAGGTTCTAGAGGAACATTAATAAGTTTCCTTGCATAAAACACATAAAAAAAGTGAACAGAACACGATCTGAGACACGACACAGCGCTGAGAATCTCGGGCAATAAATAAACACTGCTACTTCACGACCCCTTTTCTTTGACTTTCATCTTTGGCATTGGCTGCCATGTCAGGGACTAATTAAGCAGAGTCCCATAGGTATTGCTGTTGGAGTTAGGCTGGATCTTATCCACCGTTTCCTTCCCTGCAGACAAAAAAAAAATAAAAATCTTTACATTCTGTTTTCCCAGTGGGACGTTCGTTATGTTACTTTGATAAATTGTTCACGAGGAATGTTAAGTTGCTCTTTTCACCTACACACAAGGGAACGTAACTTGTTGCTAGAAAATGTCCAGTTACATCACAAGGTGTTAAGACTTAATGGATCCAGACGTTTTACCACCTATCAGTATGGTGTAAGTAAAGAATAAAAAGAGTTAATTGTTGTGACCAGCATTAGTATAATGTGAGGGGCACTCACATGGGTAAATTAGTAGAGATACTCGTTCACACCCAATAAGTGTTGGGACAGCTCTCTCTCCCAATCCCTCCATTCTATACACATGGATGTCCGAGTGGTGATGTACACCAAATCTAGAGAGGAGGGGTAAGACAAAGCCAGACTCCGGTAGTGGCTTATCTCTCTAAGAGCAAAAGGATAGGGTAGTTGAACAATAACATGCCCAATCCTTTTTTTCTGTATATGTTGGGGGACAGTCAAGAGGCTGCCATAGCCATTAGACAATTGGCAGGTCCAAGTGAAATTGGTGGGTTAGAACAACTTTTTTCTAATGTGTGTGGAGGCCTTAGAAGGGGTTTTCTAAAATAATGTTGTTCTTTATTCTTCCTTGTGCAATGAAAAAAAACTGTGCATACTCACCTCCCCCTGCTCTGATGGTGCCCTGTCCCAGCTGCTGACCTTTTCCACCTGCTTCCGATAAGGTTTCGGGAAAACAGGAACTTCCCTCTCCATATATAAAAACGTATTTTATATACTTCACACATTTTAAGATTTAATGTTCTGCCAGGAACATTTAATCCCTGTAGCGACATGTTGAAGAAATTTTCCAGTTTATAAAACCCATGATCATACCTCATGATCATATCCCCTATTTGAAGATTCTAAATTAATAGAGGGGGCAACTCCTCATCTGTTTGAGAGAGAGGAGAGTGGTTATGAAGACCGACTTGCACTCTGGAAGACCTGACCTGTCCTGATTTACTTAGACAAGCCATTCATTTGAATAGGAAATTATGGGGGAGATTTATTAAACTGGTGTATAGTAGAACTGATCAGATCAGATTCCACCTTTCATTCCTCACAGACTCTTTGAAAAATGAAAGGTGGGATCTGATTGGTTGCTAGGGGCAACTGAGCCAGTTCTACGTTACACCATGTCTGATAAATCTCCCGTGTAGTAATAATTAATGTCTCCTGTGGTGGCGCTGCAGGGAAAATGCTCACTTTACTGCCAGATTAGATCTGATCGCTGGGAATCCCAGCAGGGGGAGACTTATGATCAGCTTACTGTCAAATGTAAAACATGTCCTGAGAAGAAAACCTGTCAAAGTTTTAGTCTCCATTTTTACCTACATGAAGCAATCACTGTGATATTTCTCCTCCAGCCATATACTATATATTATATTATATATATATATGTGCGTTTGAGAATATTTCTCAGATAAATGTGTTAGGCTGGTGCAGCTCGTAGTTTTCTCATCTCGTAGCTAATGTGATTCACGGCTGTTCATAAGGCTAAATGACATAATTCTCTACCTATGGGACCTCTTCTGGCTCCGGCCTAATTGGAATTCTTATAATATGCTGAATCAAGATGAACGCTCCCAATTCCCTGCCTGTGGAAACCTCTAATTGTGGAAAACCTGAGGGCACGGAGAGTCTCCATTTGGGTGCAAGTGCAAATATCTGTTAACATGGAAATAATCAGCACATATGTATAGGGTGCAATGGACCAGTGTCTACATGTTCTAAGGGAAAAGCTATACCTATACCCAAACTGGTGGAATAAGGTCCACAGCTGACAACTCAGCAGACACTTATCTTTATAGAAAACATAATCTACCTGCACAGTATTTCACTTGAGCTGATGTTCCCATTAGGAAAAGAAGTTATAGCCAAAAACAGATATCTAACCTTAGTAACAAAGGCTACAAACCAAGTTTCTGATATTAGTGTGAACCTAGCCGTAGGGTGTTATTAAACGGGCCGATGGGGGCTAGATCTGCTAGATCGGCGCTCGTTTACTGGGCCTATTACACGGCCTGATTATCGTTTAACAAGGGCTGCATGGACATCATTACCGATGTCCTTGCAGCCCTTGCTTAACTTTATACATTACCTGTCCAGGCTGCACAGCTCCTCTTGCAGTCTTCTTCTCCCCAGGTCCTGCGCGATCCAGCTTCAGAGCAGTCTGTCTCAACTGACAGGCCGCTCAGCTAATCACTGTCCACAACGGTCCCGATATGTGATTGGCTGAGCTGCCTGTCAGCTGAGACACGCCACTCTGAAGCTGGAGCGCACGGGACCCGGGGAGAAGAAGACCGCAGGAGGAGCCCTGCAGCCTGGATAGGTAATGTATATTGTTAGCTGCTGGCCCCGCAGTCGGCACCCGACAATTATAGGTTCAAACCTATATCAATGATCAGCCAATGATTGCTGTCATCGGCTGATCGTTGTATTTATTACACAGAGCGATAATCAGCCGAATCGGGCCAATTCGGCCGATTATCGTTCCGTGTATTAGTAACCTTAGAGTACCATTACACAGAGCGATTATCGTCCTCTGTAATATGGCCAGCAATCAGGCAATAGATGAGTAAATGCTTGTTGCTGGTTACACATCTGCCATGCAGTAAAGGGATGTGCATTCCTCCGCAACTGATGCTGAAGCCTTGTACAAGGCTCCATAAACAAGCATTGATCTACTACATAGGCACTCGTTTACATTGGGCTAATGTCTAATGTCCTCTGTGCCTATCCTATCCTAGGTGCTATCCTATGGTCAACATGGCATTCCAACATTGGGGGTGGGGGTGGTGAAGCTACTCATCTAAACATCTCCCCATAGTTTTGAAGGTTTTTTTTAGGCAAAACAGATTGATGGCCTATCCACAGGATAACTCTTCAGTCACTGATCGCCTGGATGCTGACACCAGCACCCCCCACAAATAACTGTTCAGCGCTTCGGAATGGGTCCAGAAACATAGGTCTCCATTCGATTTGTAGTGGCCGAACCTGGTTACTCAAGCTCAGCTTTCATTCACCCAGCCGATCACGGACTGATGACCTGTCCTATGAAAGACCCATTTTAATGCTAGGGCTAAATTTAGGCTATTTGAAGTATATCCTAGGCTCCATTTTGGGATGGGATCCTTGAAACAAATGTAGGATGTTTGATGATGAACATGTAGCATGATGAGTGCAAATCAAGCATGTATCCATGTTTTTCCAGACTCCTAAGGGCTGCATCACACTTCTTCAGCCACCGGTAATCAAATGCTGAACAGTTGGACTCCAGCATGGTCGAGTTTTGCTTATCTCTAATAATGGGATCAAGTAGATGGCATTTGTTACATGTCTTTGCTATCAACAGAAACACTTTCCTTGTTTTTTACTTAGAACGACTCTTGGATTTGTATTTTTTTGTTATCCATTTGATGAAGGAGTGGTGAAGAACAAACACCATAAAAATGCACAGGACTTTATACAGAGTATGCAAGTTATGACCTATTGTTCTTGTGTGACAGACCATGATAGATGACACTGTGAGAGATGATGGTCCTATGCACTAATGACATTGTGAGTACTGTTCTATTCATATCTATACAAAAGTATACACAATCTCATATTATTTCCAGGAATCAATAGGTTATTTTACTACGATCATACCCCTCTTCACACGTTCCACAGTTTCGTGTAGTAATTGTGGATTTGCAGCTACAGACACATTTATGACCCATTCATTTCAACTGCGCTGTTCACACTGTCTGTATATTTATGGATCCGCAAGCTGCAAAAATTGCATCTGACAAGCTCTAGTACAGACTGTAATTGCAGGACGGATAGTCCCATAGAAGTCTATGAGAGCGTCCATAATTTTTGCATCTTCTCCTTTTTTTACTAAAAATATGGATTATGGATGCATTACAGATTAATTCTTTGTGGATTACGGATGAAGATTGCAGATGATTGCATACATCATATACAGTCCTGAAAAACTACTGAATGTGTGAATAAAGGAGAGAAAGACGTTCATAATCATGTTAGTCAGTGACTGGTAACACACATGCAGTTTTTGACGCAGTGTTTATAGGTCAGCAGCGGATCCAGTGGATGTTTCTGGTTTCTTAGGCTCAAAAGAAAAAAAATGCACCTTAGACTGCATGTGTGATTCCAGCCGAAGGTTTTTTTTTTTTACCTTTTTTCTTAGCGCCTTTTTTCACATCTGCAGACAGCCCAGCCCCTTTGCCAATGACAGGCTAAGCAAATGAGAAGCAGGGGAGACAGATTTAGCAGAGCCATGTGTGTGTGCATAATATACTGTGTGTGTGTATATATATATATATATATATATATATATATCCACATCACAAAATGAATAAGTGACAACTTTATACTCACCGTAAATTTTCTTTCCTGTATAAAATTGTCCTTTCCCTTACGTCCTCAGCAGCAGCACGGACCAGACCCCATCCGTGCTGCTGCTGAGGATGTAAGGGAAATGCTTTTTTGGTGGTTGTTGATACTTATTTACTGTTTCAATGTTTTCTTTAAGTGTACACAAAAACGTGGTTGACCACATTTTTGTGTATATTAATAGTAACCATTTAAAAATAGGTACATTAAACAGACTGCAAAAACGCAGTGTGAACCAGCCTAAGTGTTCTGGGTAGCCGGAAAAGACGGATATAGGCCTAGGAAATCTTAGACTGTTATTGCTTTTTCCATTGGTGATCAAATCTAAAAAACGCTGTTGTGTAGCCTACTCCAACCACTCCACAATTCTATTACTTTGATGGAGCAAACAGGTAACAAATATGGTAGCAAACTCCTTAGCTCAAAAATCAAGCTTTACTGCAGATTTTATTGTTTGAGATATGCCGAATGCCCCATTGTCAATTCCCACAATACAATATTGGCTCATTGTACTGGAACATATAAACTACAGCTTCATCTGCATCAATATCATCTAATATTATAAGACCTACCAGGAATTTCTCCAAAATTGATATAAGGTTCTTGGAAAGTAGATTTCTCTTGGTTTCGAGCAATTAAAAAGACTCCAAGGAAAGACAAGAGGCACCTGCAGGAACACAATGAATTATCATTACATGTATTCTGCTATAGGATTCTGGCTCATTTAAATATCCGGAATCTTTTGAGTCTGATATAAATGATTGTACTACATCTGAGAGGCTGGAAAACACTGAACATTGGACAGTTAATAAGAAAGACTTAATCAGGTGGTAGAAAGCCAACCAAAGCAAATGGCTCCATAAATAATGAGAACGCAGAGCTCGACAGATGAAGAGAACAAACAGTATTATTCAGTGGAATTCTACATTATCTCCATACTTTGCTAATCCCTCAATCTGTTTAATGCACAAGAAAAGTTTTATAACTGGAGTTATAAATATCTCAGACATTCGTCACTGAAGAACGCTGCATATTTCCGGCTGATATCTGACATGACAGTGAAGGCTTCCATGCATATATTACATACAGCTTTCTCCAGCACGATGCACCGCTTATATACAGCAGAGACTGTTATGGGCAAAATACTAGTGGAGAAACAAGTGCAGCCAAATGTCTCTTCTCTGTTACCTGCTTTAGTGGCTATTGTTTGCGGTAGGAGGCACATACAGATGTAGCAAGCATTAAAAGGGAATCTGTCACTAGGTTTATTCCACCTTAAATGAGGACAGCATAAACTAGTGACAGAAACGCTGAACAGATCGGTGTATTACTTACATCACTCTTTTCAGCTGTTCTCCTAATATGCAGGAGAATAGGATTCTTGCCACACCCCTCCCCCTGCCCTCCAGCTGGTGATTGGCAGTTGACTGCCTACACATAGCATGGATAGATAACTGCCAATCAGCAGCTGGTGGGCGGAGTTTTCTCCTTCTGATGAATATTGAGGACTACTTGGCTCATGCACATAATGAAGAGGACTACTTATTGTCCATGTTATTCAGGAGGAGAATATTCAATTTTTCAAACAACTGTGCGGTTCCTATGATCGGCAAAGTTTTTTTCATGTGCACTTTGGCCCACTCAATGTACTGGGAGAAGGCCCAGCGCCCCCAGTGTAACGATATCCACTCCCTTCCACAACTTTGAACAGAGAGGCACGGAGAGCGAAGGTGCGCGAGCCCTCCCATTCAAACAAATAGCAGGCAGGCTTCGGCGCCGAGTCCGCATGGAATTTCGGTGCCGATTCCGTAGTGTGAACAGGCCCTTGGGCAAGAAGAACCACTGCTTCTCTTGTGCTATATACATAGTAAGACATACCGATGAAAGTCCATATGAAAGTGAAACAAAGAGTATAAAAAATGTGTGCCATATTCTGCCTGCCCCTGATAGATATAGTCAAACTGCATTTGTGATTAAACCTTACTATAAGCACAGCAATAACTCACACAGTGATCTGGAGATATTAGCAGGTATCCACGTTTTCAAGGACTCCCCAGGGCTGTATGAAACTTCTGCAGCCACCGGTAATCAAATGGACAAACTCTAGTGTGCTCGAGGTTCGCTCATTTCTACAGTATACACATCTCGGCTAGAGATGAGCGAACCTGGAGCATGCTCGAGTCCATCCCAACCTGATCGTTCGGCATTTGATTAGCGGGGGCTGCTGAAGTCAGATAAAGCCCTCAGGCTATGAGGAAAACATGGATATAGTTATAGGCTGTATCCATGTTTTCCAGACAACTTTAGAACTTTATCCAACTTCAGCAGCCACCGCTAATCAAATGCCGAACGATCAGGGTTAGATGGACTCGAGCATGCTTGAGGTTCGCTCATCTCTAATCTCGACCAATGAGATGAAGGCCCCTCTAATGTAATCTCCTGACCAACAGGGCTGCTATATGATTTTCTCTGCCATAGTAACAAAAAGTTTCATGTTTCAGCCAAAGTGAGTAGTGCTGCGACATTGATATAGGAATATAAAATAATGGTATCTTAGGTTATAGTATATTGTTCCTTTCTTTAGTTTTATCCTTTTCTACTTTGAGCTTTGGCTCTCTGAACAGACTTCTGAAGTGAATAGAAAACTTAAAGGATGAATTGTAGCCAGCCCCGTCCATTCCCAGGAGACATGGCTGTCAAGCAGATTTGTTCTCCTTTAGAAATGTCACAATGCATTTATGAGAATCTGGCAAAGCAGCTTCAGGTTGTAACTCCAATGTTTTACTGGATGTGGCCTACAAGCTTTATATCCAACCACAAAGAACAGATCATTTTAGGCAGCAAGATGTTCTGTTTGACCTTATTAGGATCGACTAGGCCAAAAATGTGTTTTGCTCAAATTGAATTTTAAAGGGGTACTCCGGGGAAAAAAAAGATTGTTTTCACATGAACTGGTGTCAGAAATTTATATACATTTGTATATTACTTCTATTAAAAATCCAAAGCCTTCCACTACTTATCAGCTGCTGTATGTCCTGCAGGAAGTGGTGTATTTTTTCTAGTCTGACACAGTGCTCTCTGCTGCCACCTCTGCCCATGTCAGGAACTGTCCATGGACAGAAATTTGCTACTGCTCTGCACAGTTCCTGTCACATACAGAGGTGTTAGCAGAGAGCACTGTGTCAGAATGGAAAGAATACACCACTTCCTGCAGGACATACAGCAGCTGATAAGCACTGGAAACTCAATATTTTTTTTAATAGAAGTAATAAGCAAACAGCATCTCCAAACAATGAAGCTATATTTTTTCTAACATTATAGGGGGAATGTATCATCTACAAATTTTTTTTGCACGTGCAGTATTTATTTTGGGGCTTTGGAAGATTTTATGGTTGTTGCACAAAAAATATCAATAGAAGCAAGTGCCCTGATTTTTTTTCCCCTTAGGGTGCGTTCACACCTACAGGATCTGCAGCAGATCTGCAGCAGATTTGATGCTGTGTTCAGTTATTTAAATGAAATCTGCTGCAGAAAATCAGCTGCAGATCCTGTAGGTGTGAACGCACCATTAAACAGTTTATAAGGCTAATAAAACTAAGATCTAGCTAATTTGCCTTGATAAATGTTGCACAAAAAAAAAAAAAAATACACTGTACGCAAAAAAAAGCCAAAAAAGAGCACAAACACGTTTTTATATATAGTATAAAAATAGATGATCATCAGCACTCACCCATTGTTGTCAATTTCTTCACTTTTATTCCATTCACAGGGTATGGGGAGGGTGGATAGAGAGGCACAGGACGCGACCTGGGCCTCTCTATGCTCCCTCCCTGTACCCCGTGAATGGAATAAAAGTGAATAAATTGACAACACCGGGTGAGTGCTGATCTTCATTTATTTTGATACTATTGTATGCTTAGTGTCCGGTCTTTGCAACCCCCCTCAGCTGCGTTGTACTCACGGAGGGGCTTTCCTGGTTCATATCCACTGACCCTGTGCATTCTGGCTATGTAGGAGTATGGTGCAGGCTAGCTGCATCTCTTCCCGGCAATGTTGATATATATATATATATATACACACCCCTATGGGTACTATTACACGGCCCGATCGCTTTAGTAAATGAGGACTGATCTGTTAGCTTGGCGCTAGTTTACTGGACCTATTCGACGGCCGATAATCGGGCAGTAAGGGCTGCATGGACATTGTTAGCGATGTCCATGCAGCCTTTGCCCAAACACCTGACACATTACCTTTCCCCGCTCCCGATCTTCTCTCCTGTGCTCCGCAGCTTCCCAGTGCTGGCGGCAGCAGCCTCTGTGTGGCCTGTCAGTTGACAGACTGCTTAGCCAATCACAGGCTGGGACCACCGCGGCCTGTCAGCTGACAGGTCACTCAGACGCTGCAGCCGCCGGGACCAGAAAGCTGTGGAGGACAGGAGAGAAGACTGGGAGCAGGGAGAGGTGAGGTATCAGGTCTTTGGGGAATCATCAGCCATCGGCTGCGCATTGCTATTACACGCTGCGATGCGCGGGTGGCGCCTGACGATTTTAGGTCCGAACCTAAAACAATGATCAGCCGATGATCGTTTCATTGGCTGATCGTTGTCTCTATTACTCCGAGTGATAATCGCTCCATGTAATAGGGCCCAATGTGTTCCACAGACATACTAATCCTCATTGTGGTATACTTTATGAAGCCTTGCCACTTTCTACATTGAAAACTCGATAATAGTGACGTACAGATGATAAATAGGGCAGAAACAGCAATTAAACCATTAATATACAATGACGGATTGAGAACAGCTCCTTTACTGTGTCATTCACTGGGAAAAATATAATTTCATTTCAAAACCACTTGCCATAAAGCGCAGATTAACACATTACAAAGCCATTTTATTTCGCGGTCCTCCATAATATCAGCCATTAATATGCACAGCGCTCGCCTCCGTGCACACCAGGCTGCTTTCTGCAGCAATTATCTCAGTTAATTATGATATTCATTGTCTGCCGAGGCACTTCACTTTCCGGGAGGCCTAAATGGAATAAAACGAAGCCTCGTTTTCTGTGTAAGTGACTCTAAAATAAGCCAGACATCATCACTGCCGAGCATTAGACTAATTAATGGATCGGCCATTTATAAAGTGCTTTTTTATTGCCTGGAATTAGATAGACTTGTAAAGAACCAGAAACTTGTTTTTATTGCTCACTTAATGAAAACAAGGCAAGGGCCTCCGTGTGTACGGCTCAATGGAGGCTTCCAGAGATCTGTACTTCATAGAAGGATGATGTCAAACACGACATTTAAGCTCTGCAGAAGAAAAAAAATGGCCACTCATCTCTAAGGGCATGTGTAGGCCCATGTGCAGAAAGCCTGTAATACAGCTACCTGGTACAAAGCTTCATTTCCTCTGTAACATAGGCTCCAACCTGCATATATGCATCCTTTTAGAACAGGGATGGGGAACCTTCGGCCCTCCAGCTGTTGCAAAACTACTATTCCCATCATGCCTGGACAGCCAAAGCTTCGCTTTGGCTGTCCAGGCAAGATGGAAATTGTAGTTTTGCAACAGCTGGAGGGCTGAAGGTTCCCCATCCCTGTTTTAGAATAATGGCCTCTCCTCTGGACAGGCCATCAATATTAGATTGGCGAGGTTATGACTCCCTGACACATCCACTGATCAGCTGATTCATGTGAATGGGGCAATGCTGCAGTACCATCCACAGCCACTACTAAAAGTATGGGGATCAAAGATGAGCACAACTTAGAATAATAATAATAATTATATTAATATTTATTTGTATAGCGTCAACAGATTCCGCAGCGCAACTTGAGTATGCTCGAGTCCGTCTGAACCCGGAAGTCATGGCGGTGGCTGCAGAATTTGGATGTAGCCCTAGGGAGTCCTGAAAAGATGGATACAGCCAATGGCATCCAACTTCTTCAGCCACTGGTAATGAAATGCCATGCTCGGGTTGCACTCATCTCTAATGGTGATGAAAAGCATGATGGGTAGGGGTGCCAGGAATTGGACTACTACCCCCAATCTAGGGCCCTATTACACAGAGTGATAATCGGCCTAATGGTGCAATAGAGAAAACAATCAGTCGATCGGCTGATTGTTTAGATTTGAACCTAACATCGTCGAGTGCCGATTATTCATTTCTAAGTGTAATAGTGATGTGCGGCTGATGGCTGGCGAATCCCCAAACACCTAATACCTTACCTCTCCCCGTCTTCTCTCCTGTGCTCCACAGCTATCCGATCCTGGCGGCAACAGCCTCTGAGTGTCCTGCCAGCTGACAGACCACTCAGCCAATCACATTCCACGGCGATCCCAGCCTGTAATTGGCTGAGCGGCCTGTCAGCTGACAGGACACTCAGAGGCTGCTGCCGCCAGGACTGGGAAGCTGTGGAGCACAGGAGAAGGGAGGGGGGAGAGGTAAGGTATCAGGTGTTTGGGCAAGGGCTGCATGGACATCTCTAATGATGTCCATGCAGCCCTTACTGCCAGATTATTAGGCCATCTAACAGGTCCAGTAAACGAGCACCAATCTAGCAGATTGGCACTCGTTTACTAAAATGATCGGGTCATAGTTGGCCCATGTAATAGTACCCTAATACTGATGATCTACCTGGAAAATAGGCCTAGATAACTAATGAAAATCTATTTCCACTGCTCAATTTTCAGAGATTGTTTGGAAAGTCAAACAAGACACCTATTTTTTTTTAAAGTTGTCTCGTGACATCACATAAAATTTCTAGTCCTCTATATACCTCATTCAGTTTAGAGGTCACATAAGTTGAACAAAATGAGAAAGTCTCAAAAGATTATTGTAAGACTTTTCATGTGCCAAGGCTCGCTCTGTATGCTAGTCAATCTAATCTGGTTAGAGGGCCAACAAACAAATACCATTCAATTACTTACCCAAAAATAAACATAAATATATTCAATAAGGCCGCATCCTGGAATTCCTGGTAAAAAATGATTCCTGTGAAAAAAGAAAATGGAAACATTGTTAAAACTAATATATATATATATATATATATATATATATATATATATATATATCTTTTAACCTTAGAGGGGTTGTCCAGCGAAAATCTTTTTCTTTCAAATCAACTGATATCAGAAAGTCCTATAGATTTGTAATTTACTTCTATTAAAAAATCTCAAGTCTTCCCATACTTATTAGGTGCTGTATGCCCTACAGGAATTTTTTTTTTTATTTTCAGTCTGACCCAGTGCTCTCTGCTGTCACCTCTGTCCATCTCAGGAACTGTCCAGAGCAGCAGCAAATCCCTGTAGAAAACCTCTCCTGCTCTGGACAGTTCCTGTCGTGGACAGAGGTGGCAGCAGAGAGCACTGTGTCAGACTGGAAAGAATACACCACTTCCTGCAGGACATACAGCAGCTGATAAGTACTGAAAGACTTGAGATATTTAAAAAGAATTAATTTACAAATCTATTTAACTTTCTGACACCAGTTGATTTGAATGATAAAAATATTAGCCGGGGTTCCCCTTTAACTTTGCTCTATGTGTCATGGAGGTAGCAGATACCACATAGTAGCTGCCTAACCTACTGTTTTCAGGCATAACATGAACCTCTATGTTCCCAATGCAAACTCTTATTTCAACTCTTATTCCACTGGATGATGTATTACTGACCTATCCTATGAGCACATCTCCACAGTATGTCTACACTTCTCTATGCCCTACGGCCGCCATGCACATGACCCTGTGAGTATGACTGAAGTTGTCATTCATTCCAGTAATATGTAAGATTAATCCCTCTAATTCATATATAGACGTGGCAAATTTAATCTCAATGTGTCCGTCAAGCTAATTTCCCTTAATTCATAGAAGTTTAAAGCTTTCTTTTTATAAAGCTAAAATGAACCATATTACACACATTATAAACTAAAAGCCCGGAGCCAAAAGCTTACATGGAGAAAAACAGAATGCAATAGGAAAGTATTGATTTGGATAGAGAACAAACATGGAAATGAGAGTTTTATTGAAGCTGGCACTAACCTCAGCCTAATAATCCAATAAAGCACTGCCGAGATAAAAGTTGTCAGGATTTAGTCTGAAGCATTAAGATCGGCTATAAATTAGCTGCCGCTGACTGATTTCACAAACTTGAGTGTAAATGATATATAGATTTTATTAGATGTTTTTATATACTATGACATAATAGTACAGTACCTGCTAGTATGGCGCTGGTCGTGAAGAATACATAGTTAATTGGCACCACTTCAGTTGCATTGTAAAGCTGCATTGCCTGATTCAAAAACCTAAAAAACAGGGGAAAAAAACAGAAAAGAAAAACAAGTGAGAATAACGCGGTAGACGTTTTAATAAAGATTTACCGGCATCATAAATATTTATAGAGAATGGTGTTCGGCAGGACCCAGAATTACTTCATAATGTGCTCAGGAAGCCAAATTAAATAAATAACGGCCCCTCCGAGATCAAAAAGGAGCGGAAAAAGCAGAGAGAGTGTAAAACGAATCCCTGACAAATGCGCTTGCTGCAGAGGAGACGAATGAGCGCAATTACATTTCATTTTCCGCACTTATTTTCGGTTATATTTCCTTTATGGTTGAGGAAAACAGACAATAAGTAGAGAAATAAGCCGCCTGCTCTGCCCTTATGTCTGGGAACAGAAGTCGGAGACCTCTATAGTTTATTAACATGAGGTAAAGGAGTATATTTAAGAGGTGAAAAAACTTTTGCACTTGTTCTTGTCTTGTTCTTGTGATGAGATGTAATTAATGGAAGGTGCTGGCTCGGTGTCAGCTCCTCTGCTCCACAGCTCAGACAGGTCAGTGTTGTCATGGGGACATTTTATGGATCTTAATCTCCATCCGGAACAATGTTAAATGAGTATTCTACCAAAGCTAAATAATTTTTGCACGTTAGTGAGATAGTGTACATGTCTATCACTGTCCTAAGTGGGTCCTACAGCTTTTGCGTGGTATCTCGCAGAATAGACACAAAAGGAGATGCCTAGGGTGTTAGGCACCTGAAGACATCCAATATAGATATCACGGCAATGAACAGAGATATAAAAGAAGGCCATACACCTTATGGTCCGTTTATGCGGAGAGATTATTGTTCAAATCTGCCCGATAGTGAACTCATTTGAGCGATTATCTGCTTGTGTAAATACAGCTAATGGTCACAAGCAAGAAATCGTTCATCGTGGTCTTTTAACTTTCTCTCACATCGTTGATGGCCGCTCGCTGATAATTCTCAGATCGCTTTGTCTAAACAGTCTTTCGCAGATTCACCCTGGTGTGTGGGATGGCCTTCAGTGATCTTAAAGCGATCGTGACAATGATTTTTTAGAATGATTTGTCTCTTTGTCTAAATGGCATAAAAACCAAGCCGTTGCTTCAAAATCGTTATATAATTGAGTGAGCGATTTATTGTTTCGTGTAAAAGGACAATGAGGCTTATGTCTATGGTGAAAGGGGGGCTCCAAATCAACCCCCGACAGATGAAGTTAAGAAAGGGATAAGCCGCAGCGAGAAATCATATGCCTCTTTTCCCACTGGCTGAAGGCTCTATTACACAAGGCGATTATCAGCCGTATTTGGCCAATTTTCAGCCATTATGGCCGATAATCCCTTTGTGTAAGGTAATGATCAGCCGACATGCACAATGTCGGCTGATTATTGTCTTTCAACGTCTTCCAAGACTAACGACAATGATAGCAATGATCTGCTGCCATCGCTCTGTGTAATAGGGGTGGCAGTAGCAGACGCTGCTATCTCCTATGCGCTCCCCTCCCACAGCTCCCCGGGGCCCCCAGCACTTACCCACTTGCTGTCGGTGCATGTAATAGTGCCAGCAGCGAGTGGGGAAAGAGGAGCAAGTGAGCGCTGACCTGACAGGTCTGTGCTCGCTTGCTTCCGCTGATCGCCCTGTGTAATAGGGGCTTTAGAGATGAGAACCCTGAACAGAGAACTCAGCTATGAACTATGAATTTCCCAATAAATTGAAGAAAAGTGGGTTTTCTAAACTGGAAAATTCCTTTAAGGAATATAGGGTGAAAAGGGAATGAACTAAAAGGAAATATTTTGATTTTAAGACATTAGTATTGATTATCGTTGGTAATGCCATGAAAACATTCCCCAGACCATAACACTGCCACCACCAGCTTGTGTTCTTTCAGCAATGACTGCTTGGGGCGATTGTTCTCAGATGACTCATTGCGGAGGGCCGCAGTTTGGAGACCCATGGTGTACAATGACTGGACATTATTTGGGTAATGTCATCAGCCGTACAACTTCCCTATATTTAGCTCTATCTAAGAAACCACAGACTGTTAGTAATTTGGCTGGAGATAAAACTGTACACTGATGCAGTAACATTGGTGACCATGTCCTCAGTATGGTATATACCAGCTTCTACTATGCACGGTTGCCAATTCCTTTTTATTTGTTCCCCACAAATATTCTACTTGGGCCGAGCTCCCATCTTACGTATGAACAATTGATGGAAGATGTTTATTGCAGACAGATGTTGAGCCCTTTGAAGCGAATCTTCATTAGTTGTTTTTATGACGGCGGATTTATTTTACTTGCTGTCCTGTAAATATACGGTTTTACAGAAATATCCGTTCACAGAAAAACAGCAGACGCCGACATCTCTATATATAATTGAGGATGAAACCGCGGTGACGTCCGCTAATAAAGATTAATTATAGGGATTCTTCTACGGACTTTAACTATTGCATCTATTATTTCCCAATACAATGCTAGGATAACAGTGAGCACAGATGGCACCCACGTATGGCTGCGCTGTGCTAGTACAGACGGCACAGTCATTAAGATTCTGTTATAGAAGGAGCTGTCTGGTCAAACAGACAATGAAGGCTGTCAGGGGAAAGGCTGTATTGCTTGCTAAAAGTGTCATGACTTACTTGACCTGAAAGACACATGATGCGGCCATTGCAACCGCCATGACGTAGAAGATGGCATATGTGAGCTGCATATCCCCCTTGAAGGTCATTGCAATCATACCGGCCACAGCTTTTACTGAAATCACGGCTACCGAAGCTGAAAAGAGAAGGAGAGTAATGAAATCCTACATAATTTATACTGAACACATTAAGGGTACATATAATATTGGTGGTATATTTTCAGCATATAGATGTAGTAGAGCTAGATTTGTCGTTAAACTGTATTAGGCTGGGTTCACGCATTTGTTTTGCGAAAAACAGATGCAATTGGTTGCATCTGTTTTGATCCGTTTTTCCATTGACTTGCATTATTACAAAAAAATGGATCAAAATGCAGAATTGGGGATGAAAAAAAAAATCATAAACTCTTACAAATTAAATATTTTGTAAATTCATGACCCAATCTAATTTGTGCAGACCTGACTCCCTCACTGTAGCTGCTGCTTATCTATACTATACTAAGGGTCCTTTTAAACTTTGGCCTTCTGCGTCTGCAAAGGAGTGCCAATCAGCGAGATCGGGCATTGTTTGTAGTGGCTTTAGATGACAAAACTAATTTAGCGTCCGGCTGCACAAACGATCGTTGTATCATTTGTGTGGCCATTTCTATCTATTGCTATAGGTTTCACATCCCTTGTTTACATTTTAGAGCACGCACAAAAGATGCGATCCACCAAGGACTGGGTGTTTTTCCGCTCCTCAGCTGCTCGCTGTCACTGTTACATGTGTTCATTTTCGGACAAAGGAGCGTTTCTAGCCCTGCTCTATAATCGGCCCTTTCCTGCTGTTTGGACGCCCAGTAGTCAGCTGTAATCTGTGGAGGAATCTTAAAGCAAGTGTTCAAGTGTCTCTGCACTGCCCCCACAGGGATAATGAAGCACTGCACGATTTACACTGAAATCGGTGTCTATGAATATACTAGGTCCTCCAGGTCAGGGATGTTATTTGTCACCATTCTTTGTTCAGGCTATTAGGGTGGTTTTTCCAAATTAAAAATTTGTTAATTAACCACAAATCATTTAAAATTGTTGTACAAAACTGGAAAAACATGTCTGCTTTGGCCTTGAAGTAGCACCACTCTTGCTCTTGGGCTGTATTTCAAGCTGTAGCCCTTATACAAATGAATAGGGCTGGGTTAAAGGGAACCTGTCACCATGAAAATGCTCCCTAAGCTATCGGCATCATGTTATAGAGCAGAAGGAGCTGAGCGGATTGAGATATATATATATATATATCTTTATGGGAAAAGATTCAGTATAACTGATGTCCCCATGCTGAAGAGTCCAGTCCATTGAGTGACTCTGCCCACCGGACTCCATATCACAGAATGATCAGGGATCCCGCCTCCTTCACTGAGTGGCTGAGCGGACCTGAGACATCACGTCTCGGGCCCACGTCAGACACCCGGAAGCGGCCGGGAACCGGGCACCGGAGCGACTCGATGCGGGACCCGCCGCTGGAACCGGGGAGGTGAGTGGACGTCTTTTCTTTCAGCCACCTCCTCCCTGGCCATATGAAAAAATAGCCCCCACGCTGGACAACCCCTTTAAGCCTCTATATGTAAATAATACTTTGCTTCAATACCTCCACTTTCTGAAACATGATTATTATACGCAACGGCTAAAATATATCTTTAGGGTACGTTCACACTTACCAGATCCGCAGCTGATTTCATTTAAATAATTGAGCACAGCATCAAATCTACACCATCAAATCTGTTACGGATCTGCTGCAGATCTGCTGCGGATCCTGTAGGTGTGAACGCACCTTATAGGCTAGGTTCACACACTGTATACTTCAGGCAGTATTTGGTCCTCAAGTCAGGTCCTCATAGCAACCAAAACCAGGAGTGGATTGAAAACACAGAAAGGCTCTGTTCACACAATGTTGAAATTGAGTGGATGGCCGTCATATAACGGTAAATAACTGCCATCATTTCAATATAACAGCCGTTGTTTTAAAATAACAGCAAAAATTTGCCATTAAATGACGGCCATCCACTCAATTACAACATTATGTGAACAGAGCCTTTCTGTGTTTTCAATCCACTCCTGGTTTTGGTTGCTATACAGCCTCACAAATACAGCCTCAAATATACATAGTGTGAACCCAGCCATAGATGGGTATATTCTTGCTCCAACAGCAGCTCCCCTGTGATAGTCCACTCCAATGGTGAGTGTTGAGAAATCAATGAAGAAAACAAATGATCCAGCAGGCTTTGATGTAATTTCTGAATAACTTCCCTTTTATTCGCAAAAAATCACCATTTGGTACATAAAGACATAAGCCCCCAGCACAAAAATGCCGACATGTTTCGAGTGCTGTTTTTGCACTCTTACTCTTGGCTATCCTTTCTCACAATGATAGTAGTATAAATACCTGTGTATATATTCTTGCTCCCCCTCCCATCCCTGCCCCTGCTTAGGACTAGTAATCAAGCAGAGATATGGATGGGAGGGGGAGCAAGGAGACGCTTCAGCAGCTCAGGACTGCCTCTTTGACACTTTAGAAGCATTATTCTACAGCCTGGAAGCACAGCTGGATATATGAAAGGTACATGTGTCTCCTGACCTAGCAGCTTTATACCAGTGTCAGCAGTCTGGAACATGATTGCAGCTGATGTGTGGAACAACGGACATAATGCAGCATAAACACAAAACACGTCGGGAGTCTTTCATGTGACTCACAAAACAACCATCAAAACAGATGTTGTCCACTAAGAGTTTGATTTACACAAAGTCTAATGAAATGAGAGAAGAAAATGATGCCCAGGCCTTTATATCATCGCAAAGCAATGAGAACTCACCCAGCAGAGCTACCAGAAGTAGCAAAACCACAATGTGATTCACTCCCCTCCTCTTGTACAAGTACAGCAGGACACAGAATGTGATTATTTCAAGGATCTAGAAGAGAGACCATACATATTAAGTACACAATGTTATTTCTAATTGTAGCGGCAAATTAGGTATTATTCCCTCCAATGCATTATCTTCTGTCACACCTAAAACCATTTCTTAAAGGGACATACCCATCTGGGGGGCTTATACCATAAATGTCCTATAGATGCTCATTTACCTTCAGCTTGAGGTCTCCCCGGCCCTCTCTGGCCTGTTTGCGGCTGGTCTGGAAGCAGGATACAGCTATAGTTGGTGAGGTACGCAATGTGCGTAACTCCCACTGACTTTAGTGGGAGCTGCAAACAGTGTAGCTCAGGAGAGCCTTGACCTTTAAGTCACTTGCCTAGGGTTAAGTGACCATTATTACATTCCCTATCTACAAGATAAGGATAGGTGTATGATCATGGGAGTTGGGGGGTCTGATTGCTGAAGGTACAGGAACATGGGAAGAGTGTTTAAAGGGGTTATCCAGCGCTACAAAAACATGGCAACTTTCTTCCACACACAGCACCACACTTGTCTTCAGCTTAGGTGGGGTTTTGTAACTAAGCTCCATTGAAGTTAATTGCAAACCACACCTGAGCTGGAGACAAGTGTGGTGCTGTCTCTGGAAGAAAGTGGCCATGTTTTTGGATAACCCCTATATGAGCATCTGTAAGATGTGCTGAAAAAACAAGCGTGATCTATAGAGCTCAAGACCCATTAACATATATGGGAAAGGTTTGGAGGCATGCTCTGTGAACTGTGCAGAGGTTATTCAGAGGTTCACTGTAGTCCTGCCTGTGATGATAAGGAGGACACTGCTGGGAAGGGACTGTACAGAACAGGAAGTCTCAGCTTAGATTTTGTATAGTGGTCAGAATGAGAACTGCAAGTTTTTAAAAAATTATTTCAGATTATAAATGGTAAAATAGAAAATTTAAATTGAAAATTAATGATTTGAATTGAATTTGAAAATGAATGTGTACCTGTCACATAAAAAAAAATACTTTTAAGATGTTACACATGTTCAAAGTTTCTATCAGTCAGGATCTGAGTGTTCAGGAGAGTGGGTGGCATAACCCTATAAGTCTTGGATGTTGTGAGATCCCGCAGATGCTCAGACACCTTGAACTCTTGGTCACAATCAGAGTACCCACATACAGCTGAGGTCACCATTTTATGACAAATACCCAGTGCATCAAACCTGTTCATATTATAGATTCCAAATAGGTATGTACAAAAGAAAGACTTGGACCAAGTTTCTATTTCCTTATGTATCTACAGCATTTAATCAGTAGAACTTATTAAAGGGGTCCACCAGAATTTTTTTTTTCTTTCAGATCAACTTGGTTCAGAAAATTATATTGATTTGTAATTTACTTCTATTTAAAAATTGGAAGTCTCCCAGTACTTATCAGCTGTTGTATGTCCTGCAGGAAGTGGTGTATTCTTTCCAGTTTGACACAGTGCTCTCTGCTGCCACCTCTGTCCATGACAAAAACTGTCCAAAGCAGTAGCAAATTCCCATAGCAAGCAGGAACTGTCACAGACAGAGGTGGCAGCAGAGAGCACTGTGTCAGCGTGGAAAGAATACACCACTTCTGCTGGACATGCAGCAGCTGATAAATACTAAAAGATTTTTAAATAAAAGTAAATTGCCAATCTATATAACTTTCAGACACCAGTTGATTTGAAAGATAAAAAAAATTGCCGGATTACCCCTTTAAGCCTTTGCATATGTAGCCCTTGTAACGTAAAAACCGAACATGATGTAAGAAACAATAATGATAATAATGTGTTCTTTCAGTTTAGACAATAAAACCATGATTTATTCAGAATCAATTTTCCATATTTTTCCAGATACTTTTTTCCTTGGATCCTTTCCCAATAATGAAGCTCGGACACTGGCGGCCGTAGTCCTGGCGTATCACATGATGAGTACAAATCCAATTTCTTCATTTGTTTTTGCTAGATCAAAGTGATGTTTAGGCTGTCCCTGATATTCTAACACCTCGCTAATGATGTCCCCAGATAGCTGTCAGCCCGTCCTGTAGGCTCTGCCTCCCATTGATCCCATTAACATCAATCATTACACAACAGTTCCGTCTTATGCAGCCATGACCTGGGGAGATCTAGGCTTCTGGGGTTAGCCGCTTCGTGGATTTTAATAATATGTTCAAGTTCAAATGTTCCAAACATTAATTTTCATACACCTAATGGGGATGTCGTAACAAACTGTTAGGGTTTTTGGATGTCGTAGCGGGATCCATGCTCAGCACTCCTACTGTATGAGCAGAATAAGCGGCTGACCCAATACGTCAATGCATTACATGGCAAGCCAAATTTATTACTATATTTCCAGTTGGCCAGCATCTTCAGGTCATAGCAGCTGACTGGCAGGGTTTTCTGGAGCCAGACCCCTGGTGATCGGTTAATCAGACTGCATTGAATACTTTATAAAGGGATTGCCTTAAAATGACAGCCCCTATCATTTCTCTCTATATAAATGTATAATTATTTAATTTTTCTATATTTTTACTAATTACTTTTGTTAAAGGGGTTGTCCAGCGAAAATATTTTTCTTTCAAATGAACTGGTTTCAGAAAGTTAGATAGACTTCTAAATTAAAAATCTCAATCTCAGTCTTCCTATACTTATCAGCTGCTGTTTGTCCTGCAGGAAGTGTTGTTTTCTTTCCACTCTGAGACAGTGCTGCCACCTCTGTCCATGTCGGGAACTGTCCAGAGCAGCAGCAATTCCCATAGAAAACCTTTCCTCCTTTGGACAGTACCTGTCTCGGACAAGGGTGGCAGCAGAGAGCACTGTGTCAGAGTGAAAAGAAAACAAAATGTCCTTCAGGACATACAGCAGCTGATAAGTATGGGAAGACTTGAGATTTCTAAATAGGAGTAAATTACAAATCTATATAACTTTCTGACACCAGTTGATTTGAAAGAAAAAGTTTTTCGCTGAACAACCCCTTTAATAATTTGAAAATGTATACATTTATTTACAGAAAACCTAGATAAAGCACACCCAATGAAGAAATAATGCAGGCAAACTAGCCTCCATATACATCTATGGAAACACCTGGCACATTCTTACATGAATACAATGCATGTACATGTAGTTTATTGACTCATTGGGACATTTTAATGTGATTTCTGCTGAATAGGCAGAGAGGTAGGCTCCTACCCTGATCTCCCAGTAATGGAAGCAACCCCCCCCAGCCCCGCCTTTCACAAATGATTGACAGCTCTACTGGTTTTCTGATTAGATGATAGAGCTGTCTAATAAGAATACATAATACTAACCTAATACTTGCCAAGTACAATAGTTTGAGGCATGGTGTAAAATGGAGAAAAGGTCAGGATTAGAGTTGAGTAAACTTTTTGCATGCTTGGATGAACCCAAGCATGCTCGAAGTTCGCTCAACTCTAATCAGGGTTGTGAGTTTCCTGATACATTTTAATAATTATTGTTATTTTGTTAGTAAATATTCTAAAGAGCAAATAACCAAGGTAAACATATAAAATCCTCAACATGATAAAACATAATTCACCTGTTTTCATGTAGTATGAACAAATGTTAGATAAAAAGTTTTCTGATAGATCAGGCTTGTACAAAAGAGTATTATCCTTCTGCTTGGACTAGCTGTTTGCAGCAAGGTAGCAAAGCGCACTGTTAAAGGGGTACTCCAGCGAAACTTTTTTTTTAAAAAATATACTGTACTGTAGATTTGTAATTTACTTCTATTTAAAAATCTCAGGTCTTCCCATACTTATCAGCTGCTGTATGTCCTTCAGAAAATGGTGGGTGCTCTCTGCTGCCATCTCTGTCCGAGACAGGAACTGTCCAAAGCAGTGGCAAATCCCTATAGAAAACCTTCTGTCTTGGACAGGGGTGGCAGCAGAGAGCACTGAAAAGAAAGCGCCACTTCCTGCAGGACATAGAGCAGCTGATAAGTAGAGATGATCGAACAGGGCCAAGGTTCAGGTTCGTAGGAACTCGAACCAATGCCGATGGTTCGGGTTCTTACGACTCTGAACCTCAGCCCTGTTCGATCATCTTTACTGATAAGTACTGGAAGACTTGAGATTTTAAAATAAAAGTAAATTACAAATCTATATAATTTTCTGACACCAGTTCATTTGAAAGAAAAAGATTTTCGCTAGAGTACCCCTTTAATTGTCAAAGACTCTTTTCAAGAAAAATTCATGGACATACAATGTGAACAGTTGGGGATGTCTAGATCTCGTGTCTTGGAAAGTACACATCCAGGCACAATTTTCACAGCATTAAAAATCTAGCGTGCAGAATCGTAAACAGATTTGTAGTTTTTACAAAAAAGACCAACGTAAGCATAAAGGACTAATAAAGAAATCCTGCCCATCATTGCTTCAAGACGGCTCCGCTCATTTCTTAGCAGCCTGCCATGTGTCAAAGTGGCTGGAATCCATTCCGTTAACTTTCCATGCCGCAAAGGTCACAACGTTCTTGCTTTATAGATACACAATCAAAGTCATAATCTAATGAATTTTAATGGTGTGGTAGAATCCAAAATAAAATTTGGTATGGTATAATCCTCTCAGTGGGCGGAACAGAACTGCAAACATATGTTTAGCTTTGTGTTGACGACACATGTTGATTTTTAACCATGCCTGGGTCTTAACGGATCAAGCGACGACCGGGCCTTCTGTTCTTCTTTACCTGTTGAGCTATAACCAACTGGGTGGTACCCTTAGGGCCCTATTACACGGGACAATTGTTGTCAAAATTAGCGTTATATAGTTCAAATTTAAAGGATAATCGTTTAGTGTAAATGCAGATCAAACGACCAACAAGAAATCGTTCATTGTTCGTTGGAGCTGACAACAAAATCGTTAATCGTTCACTGCAATTCCGCATTGGTTCACTAATCGTTCAGTGTAATGGTGTGTTTACACAGGCAGATTTATCTGACAGATTTCTGAAGCCAAAGCCAGGCAAAGACCATAAACAGGGAACAGGTCATAGAGGAAAGACTGAGATTTCTCATCTTTTGAAATCCATTCCTGGTTTTGGCTTCCAAAATCTGTCAGATAAATCTGCCTGTGTAAACGCACCATAATTCCACATCGTTCCTTCATTTGCTGGGATAAGATGGAGTAAATGATCACAGTAACGCTCATAGTAATGATCATAACTAAAGACCATCATTCTGTGTAATATGGTGAAGGATTTCAGGTTAAAGTGTCACTGTCATTATAACTTTCAAACTCTAAATCAACAGTAGATGTGATATAAGCAAATTTGCAATAAACATTCATTGGGGGAGATTTATCAAACATGGTGTAAAGTGAAACTGGCTCAGTTGCCCCTAGCAACCAATCAGATTCCACCTTTCATTTTCCAAAGAGTCTGTGAGGAATGAAAAGTGGAATCTGATTGGTTGCTAGGGGCAACTGAGCCAGTTTCACTTTACTCCATGTTTAATAATTCTCCCCCAGTAATTTTTTTTTTTTTTTTTTTTTAAGTTATCATGGAAAACATGGCACTTCCTGTTTTCTGACTCTGACTTTTTTTTTTTTTTTTTAAACAAGAAAGTGTCAGAAAACAAGAAGTCCTGTGTATCCCAGGCCATCTGAGCGCTCACAGAGAGAAGGCAGTCATGTGATTGATGGACACATTGAGCCGTGACTCTCTGTACTGGCTGGAATTCTTGTGTTTTGTGTTTTTCAACCAGCACAAGTCAGAAAATCTGCCTTCATGAGACTGGACCTGGATATCTGGTAAGTACAGCTTTGTTTTACAGAATGATAACAACAAAAAAATAATCACATCTACTGTTGATTTAGATTTTGAAAGTTATAATGACAGTGACACTTTAAGGATAAATAATGTCGTTTGCGATCGTTTATCGTTAAAAATCTCTTTTTCTAACAGGAACCTTACCTTTGTAAATAGGGAGTGTCCCTTTGCACTGGTATATTGTCCAATCATCTCCGACAGTGTCAGATGGTGTAGGATAACACTCTATTAACAAGGCGATCAAAGCACCCATAGAAACATAGAAGATTGTCGGCAGAAAAAGACCACTGGGTCCGTCTAGTCTTCCCTTTTAGTATTTTCCTTCTTATTATCTTAGAATAGATATATGTTTATCCCAGCCAGGTTTACATTCAGTTACTGTAGATTTACCAACCACATCTGCTGGAAGTTTGTTCCAAGCATCTACTACTCTTTCAGTAAAGTAATTTTTCGCACGTTGCTTCTGATCTTTCCCCCAACTAACCTCTCACTGTGTCCTCAGTTTTTTACTAAAAAAACACTTCCCTCCTGAACCTTATTTAGTCCTTTAATCCGGTATTATATTACCCAGTAGTTAATTTATTCATACATTTACAGGCAGAAGAATAGAGGGACAAAACAATATAGAGTTCCATGGATATATAATTCAGAGTAGTTCTTTCTTGGGGGATACAAGTATTTACTCCAGCAGACATGTCAGGAGAGCTTGTGGTACATTATAAGAAATCAATGTGTACCATGGGAAGGGAACATTACTATATTTCACAGCTTTTATACTCCGCTGAGAATAATCTTCCGGGCAGCTTTATATTAAACTGCGCTGTTTATTTCTACTGTAAACATAGGGAACAGATGGTTATGGAATGCTCCACATCATTCAATTAGGGATGACATTAATTGTTGTAATAAAATAAATTTATAAAAGGGAGTCGGGCTGCAGCACCCTCCAAATTTCTCCATTTAGTCCATTAATTGGGAGCGTGTGACATGCTGAGTGGCATGGGTGTACCTCGGTAATGCAGTCTCTTTTCCGGTGCCAGTGTTTGCACAGTGACATTTGTACAGAATAGATAGGATAACTAAGTGACTGCGGTGTTTAGATGAAGATAAATCAATGGGAGAGATGTCAGGGATTACTAGCGCAGCGCCGGTGAGCAGCCACTAATTGATGTCAATCAGCTGTCAGTGCCAGCAATACTAATGACACCTGCTCAGAAATGCAGAATTGGGTATTATAGTACTCTGGAAGATGAACAAGATCTCTGTCTTCTCCAGAACTAAATTAAACTGCAGAAAGTTATAGAGCAAGGATGAGAAAGCTTCGGCCCTCCAGCTGTTGCAAAACTACAATTCCCATCATGCCTGCATTCGCAGTTAAGACTAAGACTGGGTTCACACTACGTTTTTTCAATCCATTTTTTAAAAAAAAAGCATGAAAAGAACGGATGCCTTTGTGTGCATCTGTTTTGATCCATTTTCCATGGACTTCCATTATAAAAAATAAAATCCGTTTTTTTAAACAGACACAAAAACGAGGTCGACTAAGTTTTTGTGTATGTTACAAAAAAACTGATCCTTTTTTTTATAATAGAAGTCAAGGGAAAAACGGATCGAAACAGATGCACAAAAAACGGATGATAAAAACGGATTGCAAAAACGTAGTGTGAACCAAGCCTAACTTGCATTTCCCATCTCTGTCCAGCCAACATTTGCAGCTCATGGGGTCAAAAAAGCAAACAGTACAGAACGGAGAACAGAAGATGCTGGGCAGTATGATTTATTGCCACTCTATGGAACACATCAACCCTCAAGTACTTTGCAATCAGCAGCCTGCGGTGAGTTACTCATCTCGCCTCATGGCAGATATCCCTGGTATGTCAGTCTTAGAAGAGTATGTACAATTTATATCAACGTACGGTATGAGCTAAAATATGTTAAGTAAGCTCATAAATAAACTATTTTATTTATTATGTACTAATCCTATTTACAGGTTTTTTTATTGTCCAGAGCAGAATTCACAATTCCATTGGCTGTTGTAAGAATCGATCAGGGAGTCTGTCATCACACACATCCCTAAAGTGTACAGTACATCCTAATACAGTGAAACAGTTCATTCATCTGGCATAACATCTACAGCTCAAGGAATGCAAACCACCAGTTTAAAGCCTATGCAAACACTTAGCCTGCAGGAGATTTCAGCTCTGAAGCATACAGAATGGTAAATGCAGCCAGGGCTGACCCTCTGGGATCAGAATAGATATAACTGCTTCCTTTTAAAACCAGCAGGTTGTAGGTGGTATCACAACTCCTTTCACTTTAATAGAAATTAGATGAAATATCACAAACAAACTAAGGTAAAAAAAAATTACGTGTTGTTTCTTAAAGAAGGCGGCCATGTTTTTACAATCCTGCACAACCCCTTTAAAGCGGTAGTTCACAAAAAAAAAATTCTTTCAAATTAACTGGTGCCAGAGATTTGCAATTTACTTTTATTAAAAATCTTATCTTAAGCCTTACTGTACTTATCAAATGCTGTATGCCCTGCAGGAAGTGGTATTCTTTCAAGTCTGGTAAAAAGGAGAGTTTTTCTTTTTCAATATTTTTTATTAGAGTTTCAAGATATTTTGCAGGAGAGGTTTTCTAAGGGGAATTGCTACTGCTCTGGACAGTTCCTGACATGGACAGAGGTGACAGCATGGAGCACTTTGTCAGACTGGAGAAAATATACCACTTCCTGCAGGACATACAGCTTCTGATAAGTACTGGAAGACTTGAGAATTTTTTTATAGAACTAAATTACAAAGCTCTGGCTTTTTCTGACACCAGTTAATATGAAAGAAAAAAAAATTGGGTGATTGACCCCCTTTAAGGTCAGAACGAACGGCTGTGAGATTTCAGCTCTGAAGCCTGCAGTATTATTTTTGGTAAGCATACCCCTTTTAATGTTTATTACGAGATTCTATAATAATTTAAAACTTGTGTCTGTCAAGTATGGAAGATTTTCAGAATCTAGCACACCAAAATAAAATAACGTTCTGTACAGCTGACAAGTGTCCAACTCCAACACTTACCAAATACACCAAGAACTGCCAGCTTACAATGTATTGTTCTACTTTCACAGCTGTAATATCTTGCGATACATTCGGAGAAAAGGTCACTAGGAGATACGTCCCCGTCACTGCCAAGGTCCCACCTGTAAAACAAACAATACATTCATACACTGGTAGGAGTAGTGGATAGTGACATTTTAATGATACTTTATCTAATAAAGATTAAACATCTTTTAAAGTCTCCCCAGCTAAGAGTGATAAAAAGAATGATCAAGCGATTATATCATATAAAACACCAAGCCAAACTGGACACAGGATAGTTATAAAACATGCACATATAATAAAAAGAGGAGCTTTTACAGCTGCACACATAAATCTTAGCCCGTGAAATCCTATCAGACGAATCACCAGGACAGCGACAGGCCAAGACCTACACCATTACACAATCTGGATAGGAGAGATGTTAAATTAAGAAAAAAAATATGAAACATATATATATATATATATATATATATATATATATATATATATATATATATATATATTTCTGCATACAGATCTGGTGGTTGCACAAGGGTTGTTTAAAGGGGTTATCTACCTAAGAGCAAAAAAATGAAATGCTATCTGCTCTTACTCACCAAGCCCCCTCAGTATTTTGAGCCATCTCCTGTCTTTCTAGCTGCTGCCATTCTTTAGTTACAAGTTTTTCTGAAAGCCGATCTATAACCAAGATGGCGCTGGCCAGGAAACTACATTTCCCATCATGCATCTCCATGATTGGTCCATTTGCATACTCGCCCCCTTAGCTTTCTTTCCTGCCAATGCTGTCACTACTATTGCACAGTAAACACAGGACTGTTTCACTGATTTTGCATTACATCACCTTAGTATATATTCTATACTAGCTGATAATGTAGCAAAGCTGACGCGCGCACGGTGTAGCAGAGCTGCATAACGGGCATCTGTTTTCCGGGGACGGGGAGTGTAGTGTAGGTTTAGATCTCTGCTTGCTGACTGTGAATAAAAACATTCTAGTTCCATCCAGACTCTAAGAACACCTAAAATATTTACAATATACAGAGCTGTGACACAAAGACAGGTACATATGCCTGCATTCACTGACAGCAAGTAGAGCTGGAACTATAACTTTTCATATTACGGAGACCTAGGCTCAGCGACACATGTAAGTCGATGGAAGCAGCACAGGTGCATGGAGATGATGCAGATTACGTCTCCTGGGGGTCGGGTTACCAAGTCAATAGACAGCTAACCCAGTCCCCTGAAAGGATGTTACATGTCCTGTGTCTACAAAGGGAGGGGGGAAGAGGGAGCTGAGCGTGGTCAGAGTGGACCCAGAGTAGAGGATTTTACACAACCACAGCGGATAAGAATGAGAAAAAACAAAATAGGCTATACATATATATTAGACATAGGGTGATATCGGGAAGGGGGATTGTTTAGAATATTGTTTTTGTTACCTGGATAACCCTTTTAAGAATGTTGTCTTCCTTCTAGAAACAGCACCACCCTTGGCCATGTCTGGTATTGCAGCTCAACCAGTTTTTGGGTGTGATAATGCATTAAACATATGGCAGTGATCAAATGGAAAGAAAAAAAATGCAAAACATATAATTTTGATGTTCAGTTTCTTAACTAAGGAACATCAAAGCGAGGCAGAATGAGTGACTTAGCCTGACATAACTGGATCAGATAAAGCAGTTCTCGAGAAGGCATGCTGTTAAACTAGACGCCTTTACTCATTTCTTTTGAAATATTTAATAAAAAAAATCCCCTAATTCCTTCTCTTTCATCATTTTTTTTTTAATTTGTGTAATTTTAATGGTTGGGTTGGCTTCATCTAGTCTTCGGACTTCTGATCACTAATTTTGGTGTTATTGGCAACAATCGGCTTCTGATATAGGATTATGCTATCCTCACAATATCATCTTTGGTACACTGTGACCTTATCCTCTCAGGGGTTCAACTTTTTAATGTTTTTTTTTTTTGGTGGGATAATATTGGTTCTGCCTACACATTATAGGCAATCGCCTGCCCACTTGCTTAAGTCCACACACATGGATAGCACCCAATATGTTCAATATATGGCCACAAGATGGCAACCTTGAATGCTTGCCCTGCCCATAGACGTGGATGGCACCACATACTCCCTAAACATACTGCCTTTGGTACCTTATAGCATGCTGCCATACAGGATGCTTTTTGGCCCCAATGTGGGGATATGGCATTTAGTGCATAAATAGTACAGGTGTTGGCAGAACCAGCAGCTATGACATATCATCCTTATTCCTGGGTTTCTAAGGGAGTGGTCATCATCTAGACCTAGTTGTCTACTCTAGCTTTGTGGCCTTTATCTGTTGTCCAGGCCATTCCGGCTATGTTTCATTATTGCAAAAACCTGTTCAGAACCAGTGGGAATATAGTGTTCTAGGATTGGGCGAGCGCAAGCACGATGGACCAACACTCAGTGGATATGCATGAAAAAAAACTTTAGCATGTACTGTGGCAATGGACCACACGGCAAGCCAGTCGGAAAAGCAAAAATTGTATTCTTGGCAACGTGTTTCAGCCCTCAAGTGTGTGAGAGTCTTTCTCAAGCATAATAACGGCACAGAATAACATGAACAAACAATTCTGGGGTGGTGGGAACTCAGTCATAGAGTGGAACTTGCCCATTCCGGTGCCACTGCAGTGCTGAGCCAATGCTCCGGTCTACTCTATCTTCCATGTTGTTTTTTTGCCACACCACAGGAACTACCTGCTTAGCCAGTAAGTGACTGCAGATGTGTCCAACCTCAGTCACTGATTGGCTGGGTGGGCATTTCTAAGTTGGGTTGTCACAGGAGACGGAGAGTGACAGTGAGTTACAGGGGCACCAGGACAGGTAAGTATCACTTTATTATTTTGTTCCCACAACCCCCTGCCCTCCCTGTTTTTTTTTTCTTTAAATACAGTTAGGGTTAAAATCGAAGCATTTCCCTGACCCCTCCTCTCATTGCTGAATGTCAGCTTTTTGGAACATCTTAGCTTATTTAGAACCAGACCTTCAAATCTGGTCCTGAACTGCTTCAAGCTGACTTAGGAGAGAAGAGAAAGGCATATAGTAGCTTTTCTGATGGACTTTACTGATAAAAGAAGATGTTGAACACAATGACATTTGTAAAGCTCTATAGAGAAAGTGTTTATGTATTAAAATAAGTAAAAAGCAAGAGTAAAAAAAAAATTATAATTATCAAGGCTGTCTATAGCCATTAATCTAGTCCAAAAAGTTGAACTGTGTGGACGGGGTGGATATATGCCCCCTTCTATAATTATGAAGCAGTGGACCTGAAGAACAACCATAGAGAACCGAGGGTGGTGAGTATTCTCTTTTTTTTGATGCTATGGAGAGAGTATGGATGACTGTAGTGAGAGGCTTGGACAGTGGCTACTCCTGGTCCTGTATTTACTAGAGATGGTTTTTATGTCATGTCACAACACTCCTGTTCACACACGAACCCCAGTGTAATGCAGAGCACACACATCGTAAATACATGAAACATTTATTTTTACAGCTAGAACGCTGCCAGGATTTTAGTAACAAATGCTGATGTGAACCCACAAAGCCGAGCAGCAGATTTCACTGTCTTAGTACAATGATATACTTGTTCACATGTAGCCAAACAAATATTTATAAGATGATCCATCTGGAATGCGAACTCTCTCAGCTTACACCCTTCCCAGAGGAAAACGCTGAATTATACAAACTGACAAAGATCTTTCAACATGAAATAATTACTTCCATATATGACAGTATCTGTCTGATAAGAGGACTTCATGCGGGGCCTCCATGCCACTGGCCTGGATCACCACTGTAAATAGGAACAGGTTTTGCGCACTGGGTGCCAGCCATGGGGC
The DNA here is from genome assembly GCF_027789765.1 of Dendropsophus ebraccatus. Classification (NCBI taxonomy): domain Eukaryota; kingdom Metazoa; phylum Chordata; class Amphibia; order Anura; family Hylidae; genus Dendropsophus; species Dendropsophus ebraccatus. Next base: position 36,893,392 of record NC_091455.1, on the reverse strand, counting down.
ACCAGGCGGCCAGTTCTACCCCAGACAGCACAACGTACTTCACAAGTCGGCTCAGTCCAATGGACCGGAGCCAGTGGGGGGGGGGGGGGGGGTGCCGTTGATCTCTAAGGCCTCACAGCAGGCAAGAGTTTAATGAAAAGAGGAATGTTACAACACCTTTTAATATGAAACATAATATTAGAAAAAGGCTGATTTTCAAAGTAACATGTTTTATGGATTTACTGAAAAAAAGTGCAATCAAATATATCAGAACTGTTATTATTGCCGAATAATTTCCTCCATTGCTCTCACTAGTTTAATAAAACTCCATAAACGGTTCGGCCTGAACGATAACTCTTTACTCTCACATTTTATTTATGTAATGTCTCAATAAAATAATAATAAACTAATACTTTAAAATGATAGATGTTTTTTATTATAATTAGATATGAGCGAAGCCGCACATGCTGTCTGGGCGGGAAAAATGAATTAATCATAATCCCTAGAGCCCGTCCAATCAGCTGAAGGACCCTCTGTGATGTCAGCCCCTCCCCCTCTATATAAGATGGTTCGGTAACAGAGGTGGCCAGCGGGCTGTGTGTGGAGGAGAGAGCAGGATGGCAGCAGGCAGTTACAGCAGAGCAGGGAGAGACTAACAGAGTGATATAGGGACAGAGAGGAATGGCGGAAATTGGATGATTGATTTTTTTTATTTATTTTTTATTCAGATTTTCCGATTTTTGACACTTCTACAACAACATGCTTTAACAAATTCGCCCTTCTATAATAGTCCCAGTATTGTTGCTACTATAGTTTCGGCTGTTTTAATGACATTTGTTAAAATTTGATTCATAAATCTTAACGAGTTTGACAAAAATTCATTAAATGAATTTCCATCTGCTTCGCTCATCTCTAGTTATAATCCTAATGCTTAGGTTAGGTTCACACTATGTTTTTTTTTACCTCCATTTGTCAGCATCTTGCCAAGAATGGCTGCTGACTGTGGCAGAGAGCAGTTGATGCCATTCATTTCAATGGCCAGAGTCACTCAGTGACTTGGTTTAGGCTGTACGTATATGCTAACTTTAACACTACAAAATAGCTGCATTCTTGTTAAATTAGACTATATTGACCAAATGGAGTATCTAGGTCAGTGATTTTCAACCAGTCTGCCGCGACACATGGTCGGGTGTGCCGCGGGGAAAGTTCCCCAAATTATGGTGCCCCTGTGTTTTGTTCCCCGGCAATGCGCAGCAATCAGTGGCGGCTTATAAGTATGGTGGAGAGAAGCAGGGGGGAGAAGTATGGTGGAGAGAAGCACAGGAGAGAAGCAGGGGGGGAGAAGTATGGTGGAGAGAAGCACAGGAGAGAAGCAGGGGGGAGAAGTATGGTGGAGAGAAGCACAGGAGAGAAGTAGGGGGGAGAAGTATGGTGGAGAGAAGCACGGGAGAGAAGCACAGGGGGGAGAAGAAAACAGGCCCAGGTTTCACACTGAGTGAGTATAAATACATTTAGAATCTATATTATTAACTATATGTATAATATGTACTGTTTTAGTGTCATTTTGTGCCATTTTGGTTGGTGGTGTGCCCCGGGATTTTTTAAGTATAAAAAGTGTGCCGCGGCTCAAAAAAGGTTGAAAATCACTGATCTAGGTGACTAAATTTGAAAATTGAATTAATGGCATCCGCTGGTCTCCCCTTAGGGCTCGTTCCCACTGAGGAAAGGTAGCGGAATTCCGCGACGGAATTGTCCGCCGCGGAATGCCGTTAGCCTCTCGCTCATAATGGGAGTCTATGGGAGGCGCGCGCTCCTGCCCTGTCCGCGCTGAAGAATGAACATGTTCATTCTTCAGCGCGGACAGGGCAGGAGCGGGCGCCTCCCATAGACTCCCATTATGAGCGGGAGGCTAACGGCATTCCGCGGCGGACAATTCCGTCGCGGAATTCCGCTACCTTTCCTCAGTGGGAACGAGCCCTTACAGTATACAGGATGCTGACTAAAAAATGACACAGTGTGAACCTAACCTAAAGGCTCCCCATACACTTTCAGTAACTGATATCCAAACCATCGTTCAACCGCCAGTTTTCTTTCCCATCCACCCCCTATCCTCCCTACATACAGGAACGTTTAGCGCAGCCAAGCGTTCCTGTGTTCTCTATAGGTAGGGGTAAGCCAGAGTTCTCTAGCTGTGGCTTATCTCTCTCTGAACAAAGGGGATGGCTGTGATTTTTCCAACACAACCTACCACTATCACCACTGACATAATTTGCCAGTGGTGGTTCTAGACGTCCCCATACACACTAGACCGACGGCCAAACATGCCACAAGTGTAAGGTGTATAGAGACAATAAAGTGCCACTGGCGATTAGTACAGGCGATTTTAAGAAACTTTGTAATTGGGTTTATAAGCGAAATATGCATTTTTATCATGAGAAGGCTGTTTGAGGTCTTCATTGTTCTCTATGGAGATGGGGTGTGTGGAGGGAGAGGGGAGGTGTGGAGGGAGATGAGGCACCAAAACAGGACAACAAAGAGTTATTTACAGCTACATCACTGAGCTATCTCCTCTGAAGTCAGCACTGACCTCTCTGACCTCTGAATAGAGGCTTTCACATAGCCTCATATCAAACTGGTGTAAAGTAGAACAGGCCCAGTTGCCCCTAGCAACCAACCAGATTCCACTTTTCATTCCTCACAGATTCTTTGCTAGGGGCAACTAAGACAATTCTACTTTACACCAGTTTGATAAATCTCCCCCTATATTTATTATTGTGCAAAGTTTGGTGGAACTGTTGCTTGAACAGGTGAATTGCAAAAAGGGTCACATTTTAGTAAGTACAAGTGCAATGAATACTAGTAACTATTTAAAAAAAGTAGGCAAAAGACGTTTATCACTGGAGACGTTACACAGGGAGAACAAAGCTACAAATATTCTAAATACAATGTTTATATATTTAGTGTTGTGTTTTCATATATAATCGCATGGCTGCCTATCAAACTCCGCCGACAGCGAGAGCCGCTGCCAAATATTCCTCCAAACCTTCTAATGATTCACATATCGAGGATAAATAGGAGGACTGCGGAGCGCCCTATTATTCATAGAGCCAACACAGAATGATAGAATATATTGACATGCATATGGCAGACATCTCATTAATTTTCTTCAGTTTGGTTTCAGAAGAAGAAAAAACATAACCTTGTCTGCTTCCAAGTAAATGCTAAGTCATTTCTGGACCAATACATGGAAAAAGGCGGCAAAAAGTGGGGGCCTGCATTCCTCCAAAACATGTGTATGCCATCTGAATTCTGCTCAAAGATGACTGTACTCATTTACATCGGTGTGGGAATCCTGCAAATACATGATCCAATGGTGGAAAATCACTGGCTGAAGTTATAGTCAGAACTTTCATTTGTATTGTATTGTCTTCCATGGGTTGGTTACGGCGCTGACCCTGCAGATCAGTGTCAGATGAAAGGAAGATATTACTATAGGAGCGGTTCAGGGAAGAAACAGAGTGCTGCACCTCACACCTATGGCTGATACTAGTGCCGCTAGGCTAAATAAAAAACACATCAGAATTTTGTGTATGAATTGATCAAGCCATACTGCCCCATGTACCTCGTGCTGACCGACACGGTGTGGAGTTAGCGTAGGGACCCGTGTGGACCAGAGGACCTGCGCGGTGGTACACGGGGCAATATGGCTTGATCAATTCATATACAGACACTCTGGTGTTGATTTTTAATATAGGCCTAGTGGCATTAGTATCAGCCATAGATGGGATGTGCAGCCGTTCCATTCTCTCCAGTTCGTATTACTATAGGAGCTCTATCACTGATAGATGGAGAATGGAAGAGGATGGTACTAAGCAGGGGCAGATTAACTTTACCATAGGCCCCGGGCTGTTGACCAAGCCTGGCCCCCCCCCCCCCACACACACACACTGTAACTTTGGCAGCACTAGCGTGGTGTGCATAGTACAGGATAGATAATCTCATGATGCCCTGAATTGTGAAAAAGTGCAGTAAAAAAGCAGCGATTTATTTCAAATCATGGCAGAACTGTAGCCAGGAGACAATACACCACTGAAAGTATAAGTCTTTTTGGGTGGCCATGGGCCCCGGGCTACCACCCGAAAAAAAGGACCTATTATAATCCACTATTGGTACTAAGGACGGAGACTTTTCAGGTGAAAATTTCAGGTCAAATGCAATATATGTTTTAGCCTCAAAAGTCAATCGATCTGTTACTCAGTGGCACCTGTTCCCACTGCAATTAAACACTGACAAGAGGTATGCCAGGTATACCAGATGGGTACACATATATCACAGAGCACATAGCAAAACATAGAATGCAAAACTCCCTGCTGAGAGATCACCTCCTCCCCCAGGGTTGGGAATCTGACAGGTCTGGATCCCCCACCCTTGTGATATAGATATATAAATTGTGCTATGTTTTACTTTTTAGATTCCTGTGCTGGTGCTTTGCAGGGATTTTCTGTCTCCTCCTACTTTTTTCACCTGCAGAAGGATGCCTTTACTATATATGTTGGGAGGTTAAAGTGAATATACCAGCAGGTACATCGCTTTAAGACTTTTACATCAATAGACAGGTGCCGGGGTTGGGATGCCGTTGTCATGGTCTTTATTTTGAAACTGCAGCCTGATTCCTGATCACCGACCCGGCCTGAGGCAGGCCTGTCCGCCCTCATTGTGACATTCTGCCCTCCCCTCTGTGAGGCGGTTCTATTAGAATCAATGGAGCCGTGTCACAGAGGGGAGGGGTTTTGTCCCACTGGGGGCGAGCAGGCCAGCCCAAAGTGCTTCAGGCTTTGCTGGTGATCGGGAATAGACCAGCACCGTGTGCAGGAACTGGGAAAAAGGACCGCGGCAACAGCGTCCCCGCATCGGTGGCGGTCTATTGATGTAAAAATCTTAAAGTAATGTACCTGATGGTATATTCACTTTAATTAATAAATACTGCAGAAAAAAAAGATGGCATCCATATAATATATAAATCAACACATATACAATAAATGGAGGCTTTAAACACAGTGTATTGTAATTTAGTATTACATAGTCAAATAACCCACAGGGATAAATGGCTGCGGGATCCTGGACCAGCCCCAAGCAAAACTTTTAGGTCCATCCTTTTTCTTAACCATTCACTATTGACGAATATAAATTGATACACGAAACACAGAACAGTATTTGCAGTTTGTTTACAAAAAAAATTATTATTATTTTTTTTTAATAATGTAAGTGAAAGGACAAGGCATTTTGCCGTATGGCATATAGCCAGATGTTTTAATATAAGTTAACATATAACTTTTACTCCTTTTCATGTATGTTAAACACAAAATCCAGCCTATGGCTCACATCAGATTGCTTTGTCGACCAATGTCTGTACAAACCCAACGTAATATATTTAATATGATGTGGAAGGCCCGAGGTAGTTTATCTAGTATTGTACATTATTAAAAAAAAAAACTTTTTCTTTACATACATAATTTTTTTTGTGCACTTCAAAAGTAAACGCACCGTAACAGAAAGAGTAAAATGGAGAAGGTACAGCATGTACCCAGCCTAAGGCTAAGTCCACAAGCTGCTTTTATGTGTTGCAATTTTATAGATGGCAGTATTTTTTTTAATGGCTGAAATTACAGATGTTTTTTTATTTTTTATTTTTTTTTACTTTGGGGCTGTTTTGGCCCATTTTTTCAACATTTTTTTTTTGCCATATTTTGGGCCATATTTTAATAAAACCTATAGCCCAAAAGGTACCCAACCTGACAACTAGTCACACCGAGGCTTGCAACTGTAATACGGATGAATCCATGCATTCAAAATACGCTCTTGTGAAGCTAGCCTTGGGCTAAATTTACCTCATGTATGTTCTGCATATTAAGGCTATGTAAGTACAGCTGTTGTTTGCAATTAAAACAACGGCCGTTCTTGTCATAAAAAGTGTCTTGCATTGAAGTCAATGCAAACAGCGGCTGTTGTTTACACAATGTATTGAACAACGGCCATTGTTTGTTACCGCAGGGGAAATGATAAACATGTCAATTATTTCCAGCCATTCTTCACAGAATTAAATGCAATCTTCACTGCAACAAGGACCATTGTTTAAAGTGAATGTATCATCTAGTACATTTGCTTTAAAGGGAACCATAGTCCGCCCGGCCCCCCAGCAGAGCCGCATATATATCCTTCCAGGAAGTCCCACTCCTGGACCCAGTCCCAAAGCTGTGCGCGCACTATATGCAAAGCAATGGAGATGGGCTCTGCCCTGGCAGCCAGAGTGACAGGTCCTCTTTAAGTACTACCCATGCATAGGACGGCGCCGGCATGAGGAAGCCGGTGCCACTGTCCTTTTTTTGAACCGCGGCCCGGTTCCTGTCTATTCACGGGTACCGGGCCGGGGGTGAAACACTGGATTTTTGGATACACTTCACTTGGTTATGTCCTACAACCTTTCTCAATACAACTACATTTTCTTAATTAAAAAAATATTAAAAAATGCTAGTCAATGGCAGATGTCCGGAAATGTAGAGGCATGTAGTCGTATACCTTAGAATACATCTCATTGAACAGAAAATGCACCAAGCAAAAAACTTGTGCATAAGTAGTAACAGAAAGTGATGTTTTTTGTTTTTTTAACAACTGTCATTTATACAAACTTTATTTTTATTTCAGTAATATTATACTAAAATGTATTCCTATAACCCAGTATGACTTCATTGTTTTCCAAGTGATTTTCATTGTTTGTTTACTTGACAGAGGGGAGTATACAGTTTATCTTCTTTGGCAAAGTAATATGTAAACCTCATGTACAAGACATGGAGACAACAGACACACACAATGGATGGGATTATGTAACTGTACAATAATGAATTGTAACGCATTGTAATGGGGGCTGCCATATTAACTGGGTTGTTAATTGACATGCTTTACAGCAAGACTCATGGACATAGATGACAATAGACAGACTCTGTTCCCTTGAGATGATTGTAAAACATCATTGAGCATGCTCTGTGACCTGTGAAGAGGTCATTCCACAGGAAGCTGCTATTGTCTCCACTATTTACTGGTGTCACATGATGCTGTAATGCTGTACAAATCACTTTACAGCAGTCTTCTCTCATCACTACAGACACAACAGGAAGCCTCAGCTTAGTTTTATGAAATGAGAATGAAAATTGGAAGATATCTGGATTATTTTATAATGTAGATAAAATAACAGAAGATTAGAAAAAAATGGCACCAAAAATTATTAGAAAATATATTTAACATAAAACCATTATTTACACAATAAGTCATTTTCTGATCATATATTCCCTTTAACTAGGGATAGAACTCAGTTTATGTTCCATTCTATATTCTCTGTACACACTGTACATATACATCTATGTGGGTTGGGTGAAGCTCCAATGTAACCTGTAGGTGTCATTATTGTTACAGTTCTCTGCAGTGATTCCAGTACAGGCGGTGATATTCTGAGTAATGGAACATTCTCCGGGTAAATATTGAAATGATTGAAATAATATTAGTGTCTATTATATGTCATCGTGATGACAGTCGTCTATTAAAGCCAGCAATGAGCTGAGTCACCTCGTAACTACATCACCATATAATCTGCTCTGTAAGGGAATTTCTTGCACATTCTACAAGTACTGAACGATAAGTGTGATCAGCTTCTCACCATGTCATTGTAAGGAGAAGTCATTGTGTATTACATCCCGAGTCATTTCTATCCACATAATCAGGATAATGAATGACAATAGTGACCAAAGAAATACAATACGTTGTCCTAGGACATGTATCCTATACCCACAGGATACCTACTGTCCCTTGTTTGAATGGAGTGGTGGTCGAGCATGTGCACTGGCTCTCCATTTAATCTCTATGAAAGATAGCTAAGTATCACAGTCAGTCCCACAGAGACTGAATGGAGTAGCATCATGGTTGCTTGACCACTTCTCCATTTCAACTGGGGTAGGGGACTTCTGTTCTTGTGATCTGTAGCTGTACTGAGAATAGGGTGTCTTATGATAGGATGTCCAGTTTAGGCGCACATAGTCATATGGAGCCTTCCTCAAGGCTCAATATGACTACGTAAGCCGAAACGCGTTGCAAGTTATAAATAAATTCTTCTACTTTGGAAAATTTCTCTCTGGATACCCTGTTCACAACTTGTGATATTGGAGTGGCTTCCGATGATCTGTTGCACTTTCCCACACATAAGGTTGTCTATTTTGTGAGCCTAGTCCAGGTTTCATTTCCCATTATATCAATTAGTTTTTCCATCAACTATCACTGCTTGCCTCCTTTTTCTGCATTTAATTAACCGTCTCTGTAATGTACAGGGAGGGCACTTGAGGCTATCAGCCCTGCCCTGTGGGCACTTAATGCTATCAGCCCTGCCCTGTGGGCACTTGAGCCTATCAGCCCTGCCCTGTGGGCACTTGAGCCTATCAGCCCTGCCCTGTGGGAACTTGAGCCTATCAGCCCTGCCCTGTGGGAACTTGGGGCAATTGGTCCAACCTGTGGCCACCTGAGGGCATTGGCTTTGCCCTGTGGGACTGGATGTTCTTTTGCATATATGAAAAATCACAAATTGCTCGTCTCACAAACAGAATGTCAATGATCTAAAGGTATGCCTTTAGGAGGAAGTTATTCTACGGTAGAACTATAAGAATTGTGCTTACTTGAAAACATGTTCCAGTGCTGGGGTCCGCCGGGGTTCCTGGCCACTTCTAGGTCTGTGGGGACCTGGGACGTACCGTGTCAGACCCTCTTAGCCAGTCATCGGCTGAGCCCGGACGTCTCCTTTAATGTCCTACCCATTACTTAGCTGCTTAAACATGTGAGCTTACCCCGCTTGTATGATAGCAGCAGTGTATGGTGTTGCCCCCGAATTGCGGATCAGCCAGTACCCAGTGAGTACACCATATACAGAACGACATGAAGCACCTACATTATGTGGACATGTTTTGATTCTTACCTATTACATCAGATGCCCGCAATGATTCCTTCAAGAACAAAACTGAGATTGCTGCACTTCCTGTAAACAAGAGAATTTTGTTTTTATTAGTAGAAACGGCATTAATGTGTAACACTGTGGATTGCCCTATTACACCAACAGATCTGACGACAGATTATCTGCCAAAGATTTGAAGCCAAACCTAGGAACAGACTATAATCAGAGAACAGGTCATAAAGGAAAGACTGGATTTCTCCTCTTTTCAAATCCACTCCTGGCTTTGGCTTCAAATCTTTGGCAGATAATCTGTCGTCAGATCTGTTGGTGTAATAGGGCCTTAAGAATGCCACTGCCTGTTTACTCGTATCTGATGTTGTAGTATTAACCCCTTAAATCCTTCCCCGTACAAGATTTTTGGCAAATTTGCAACTACTCACATTCAAAAACATCATAACTCGCATATATTTCCATATAATGAGCCATATGAAGGCTTAATTTTTGTGGAATCAATAGACCTTAATAATACTTCATTTTATCATAAAATAAACTGCAAAACAGAAAACAAATATTTCTGGGCCAAAATTGTAGATATTAAGGGATTTTGCTACATTGTTCACTTTGCACTAAAACTGTTATGTTATCTTTATTCTGTAGGTGAATAAGCTTACAGTCATAGGCAGCTCTTTATTTTTATTTTTTACTAACTTTAAAAAAGTTTAAACTTGTTAGAAAAAAAGATGGTTATTAAATCGCCATATTCTGACTTCTATAACTTTGTCATCTTTTTATTTACAGAGAAGTGTTAGGTTTTATTTTTTGCGCTCTGATCAGTAGTTTTGTAACAGTATAGGACCAGTACATGTGGATGGGTCATTTTCTTTGCTTTTTATTCCATTTATATGTAATAAAGGATATGAACAATATCAATATCAACAACCTGCAATTTTGTTGTTTTGTATTATTTTTCTTATACGCTGAGCAAAGTGCTGGATGACAGAACGGCCAGTGTGAGAGACGTTCATCTTAATTTCTGATAAACTGGGATGCGGGCGCATTTGTGTGCAGCGCGTCCCAATTCACCGCTGCACACAATGGAGAGTGCGGCCGGAGCCGCATGCTCCGTTGTGTGAACTGACAGTTTTTCAATAAACAGCAGCTGCAGAAAACTGACATGTCAGTTTTTCGTGTGGCCGGATGGAATCACGGCCAGAGTGTATACACTCCGGCTGGGATTCTATTAATTTAAATGCAACATATGTTTTGCATAAATCATGGCCATTGTTGCAAATAGCAACAACGGCCGTGATTTATGTAAAACATACGTTGTGTGAACATGGCCTTAATAGGGAAGCTTTTAAAACATTTTTACACTTACTTTTTTTTTTTTTACATTTTTTTAAGCCCCCAAGGGGACTATTATATACAATCATTAGATTGTATATACTGATCAATGCTATGCTTCTGCATAGTACTGAACAGTCATATCAGCAGAGACAGCCATGGAAGGTAAGTATAACCCTCCGGCAGCCACAGCAACCGATCGGCACTGCTGTTCTTTGTTGCGGGGCGGTGCAGATTGTTCCTCTGACAGGTCTAGCACCTATATGGTAAACAGATCACTAATCTCATGGAGATCACTAAACTCAGGCATATTCATGTTGTCCCCTGGAAAACTTGAATATGCAAAAAAGTCAACAGAGCTTCAGTTATGAGTCTCAAAACACGGGACTAGCCAATGTAGCCAGGTCTAGCACCTGACAGGTTACACTGTGCATGCTGCGATCAGTATTGAAAGCAGATTACAGGGTTAAACTCCTTGGATCAGACTGAGGTTCGCTGCTGATATTTGCAGACAGGTGGCAGCTGTAACATACAACCACTGCATATAGTGTGGGTTCAGCTCCTGAGCCTTTGCTACTGTATATGCAACGACCATCGGGCAACCGTAAAAAGGCATTCAACAAGCTCAAATCTTTCAGTACATATCAACTGCTGTATGTCCTGCAGGAAGTGGTGTACTCTTTCCAGTTTGACACAGAGCTCTCTGCTGCCACCTCTGTCCATGTAAGGAACTGTCCAGAGCAGGAAATGTTTATTCATGGGGATTTGCTACTGCTCTGGACAGTACCACATTTTTTATGTAGAATCATGAAGTGATTTTAGCTACCAGTACAATCGAAACCCCATTCTTAAACTATACTGACCGCCAGATAGGGTTAAACTTCCAAGTTATGGTGATTGACAGCTGGCGTGCACCAATGAGTTAATAAAGAAGAAATCTGCTTTCAAGAGTGAGGACCACAGGGATGCAAAAAAAACTAAAAACATTCACTTTCTAAATGATCTGTTATCTCTGGACAAGGCTAATCTTTGACAGCAATGTGCATTAAACAGATAAGGCCAGAAGGCCAGAGAAATACTGTTCTGTATCTGTCACATCTGTATCTGTCTCTGAGATATTTGTTTATGTCATTTTCTCTGTGAAAGCAGATTAAAGAGCTTTCTTTTTTTTTTTTTTTTTTTTTTTTTGAGCTAATCAAAAAAAAAAAAAACTGCCAGTGGCAGAGAATGGTAGGAGAGAAAAAAAAACTTAGGGTACTATTACACGAAGCAATTTTTTGACGATTAACGATAAACAAACTTAAACGACCGATATGGCAAATGACCTGAAATCATTCACCCAATTACACGGAACAATGATTGTTACTTATGATCGTTATTGCGTTCGCTACTGCGAACGACCGAACGACATCTTATTACATGCGAACTATTAAAAAAAAAAGGTCCAAATTCTATAAAACGACCAGCGATTTCTTGTTGGTTGTTTAATCGCTTTCTGCTATTACACTAAACGATTATCGTTCAAATCCAAACGATTTAAGGATTTTTCGAACGATAATCGTTAGGTGTAATACCACCCTTACTCTCATTCTTTCTTTTACTTCCAGTACAGCTTTGCCATCCTAGCAGAAGTGCCTTGGTGACGTCATCATACACTGTGCATGACCAGTCACTAGCTTCAGTGGTCATGTGCCCTTGCACATCATTGTATGGCTGCATCTAATAAGTATTCATCCAGCGCTCTGCAGTGATGAGCGCTGGAGTGACGTCACTGCAGAGCGCTGCCCCAATATTCATTAGAATGGGTGGGCCGGCCATGGCGGATTAGTGCACTGAGGGTGGTAGTCCCTCCCCCAGTGACTAAACATCTCATTTACTGTACATCTCTAACTTCAAAGTCCCCGAATTGGCACTGAGGAATGGATCAAGGTAAGAAACTAACCTTTATCCTTAGTGCCCCATGCACCAAGGGGCATAAGAGTAAATTGGATGTTTCTTACCTGCTTATAGTTTCTTTATATTATACATTTGCTTTTTGACCTTTTTATTTTCATATGTTCTTTGTAACATCATAATTCATTTTTTATGGGAGAGTGTTGTGGGCATGCTCTTTGTGGTGCACTGTGGGGAAGGAGGAGCTGAATTGGCTCCACAATCTATTGTCAATATTGTAATCCTGTGTTATCTGCCTTCAGCTTTAGAACAGATGACTTATGAATGACCCTGACCCCAGTGTACACAGGGCAAGCTGATTAGCTGTCTCTACAATATGTGTTGGCCTATTGTCAGAGCTCAATAGACAAAGTAAAAATCTTAATAATTCACTATCAGAAATTTTACAAAACTATGGTTCACATAAAACCTATTTTTAGGTTTGTAAATCAATTTAAATGAACAATTTCCCCCCATATGATAGGTTCCCCTTTATTGTGGTATCTGGGTATAGATTCCTTTTTGTTTTCACTGCTGTTCACATACTTTTTTCTTTGCATATTCAAATATGATCAGAATACAATAGAAAAAGAACAAGACAAGTAGTAAGACAAGAAATATGTAATGTAAATGTAATTTTTTTCATTTGTTGAGCTATACTTCACTATAGCTAGGTGTAGTAGGCTATGGCAACTTCTAAAGGCGCTATTATATTAAACGATTACCGGCCGCACTTGGCCGATTACTGTCCGATAATGATTTAGTGCAATAGTGCATGTTAAAAGACCACGATCAGCCGACATGCACAATCATGTTGAAAAATCACGATCACGTCAGCAACAGTCTGCTCTGTGTAATAGGAGTAGCCACAGCAGACCACTGCTAACTTCAATGGCCAGCCCAGACGATCTAAAGATGTAATAAAATTTCAGGAGGCAAAGTGGTACATTCGCTTAAAACTAGATTCCTTGCAAACTGCGCGGTCTGTTTTTCAGCTCTTTCTGCTCACTCATCCCTCCTGGCCCCTCCGTCCTCCATAGGTTTTCATGGGCAGTGTAAGCCCATCTTCACTCTGCTTTAGACTGTTTTGCCTTAAAGTGACTCTGTACCCACAATCTGACCCCCCCCAAACCGCTTGTACCTTCGGATAGCTGCTTTTAAGATCTGTCCTGGGGTCCGTTCGGCAGGTGATGCAGTTATTGTCCTAAAAGCAATTTTTAAATTTGCAGCCCTGTGCCAAACGGCCGTGGCCTAGAGTGTGTATGCATAAGGCTGGCACAGCCCCTCCGTCCCTCCTCCCTGTCCTCTTCATCTATAGGAATGCTCCAGGCAGATTGTCTCCTATTCATCAGCTGTGTGAACACTGCACATTAGCTGGCTTGTTAAGGCACCTGTGCAGTGTTCACTGCAGAGGAATAGGAAAAATTCTGCCAGTGGCATTCCTAATGATGAAGAGGGTGGGGAGGAGGGACGGAGGGGTGGTGCAAAGTTAGGGCAAAGATACTCTAGGCCATGGCCTTTTGGCACGGGCCTGCAAGTTTAAAAGTTTTTTAGGACAATAAATGCATCACCTGCCAAACGGACCCCAGGACAGATCTTGAATTAAAAGCAGCTATCCGAAGGTACAAGTGGTTTGGGCGGGATAGATTGTGGGTACAGAGTCGCTTTAATGATGACAGATAAGAAGTGAGGGGGTGAGGTGGGAAAACAGGCTTGTGAGTACAGAAGGAATTTTTTTTGCCTAATAAAACCTTAACCTTTAACTTCCATAGTCTAAAATGGAGAGAGCTTTTTAACTATGTAGTTACATAAGATACCTCATTTTATAGGTTCTCTGTGTAAAAACGTCAGATGTCAATGAAATATTTTGCCATTTACTGTTCTAGATATTACTGATGAACGGCCAGTGAAAGACAGCAATACTACTTACCAATAACCGCAACACAACCTAGTGGAGCAATGAGCGTAGCTGGGGCAAAACCGTAAGCAGCAAAGTTCCCCAGCTCCCCAATGGCCATTAGCAGGACTCCACACCACCATAACTTGCTCTTGTAATACGGTAATGGATCTTGCCTCAGAGCTAGTCGAACATGGGTGTATTTCTGAAATAGAAGAATTATCAAGTCAATGGCTTTTAACGTGCAGATCATGCAGCGTGAAAATGGAAAAGACAACAAAAAAGGCTCTATTCTGAAGATCACAGCTATGGCTATAATACGACCTAAACAAATTAGCTAATATGTGACCACAAGGAACCCATCCGTGTTAAATTGACATTAAGAAATTAGCCGGCTATGCATCATCTGATGCAATCACTTGAGCATTAAGACCAGGTCAAGAGCATCCACCAAGGCCGTAGCATCGTCATCTGTCAACCAGACGTTCCGGATAAAGATCCAACTGATTACCATCAAAAATCTTGGCCATCGAAACACTGAGAAAAGTCTTATTTTCTATGTACATAGAAATCTCCAGCACAAATAAAAATATCTAATGCTCAAGTCCCATTTTCCATGAAGAGATTAAATCACTCTGTTTATCTGCCCGGGGGTTAAAACTAATAGGGAACAAGTTTTCATAGTCTTAAAAATAGACTTTTCGAAAAGAAGAAACAGGAATAACTAGTTAAAGTAGAAAGAATGGTTTAAGAGAGTCCAGCTGTAGAAATAGGAGGATTAACAAGTCAAGTTCTGAGTTTATGAGTATGCAAAAGAGGAGTCCGTGGAGCCTCATTGAAGAGTCTCAAAACACAGGACTAGCCAGATATCCCTCCTGGAAGGACCCAGCCAAGTGGCAGCTCCTGTTAGGAAACCACCAAATCCACCATATTAAGTGGCCCTATAAGTCAGTGTAATGACAAGGGATAAACCAAGGCTAGGTAACCATCCACAGACAGCTGTTTCGGGGTGTTGCCCCTCATCAGTGTGGAGCAGGATTCTGGCTAGGGGGGAGCAATGCCTAGTAGAGCCATAAGAGAAACAGATTGCTGAACTCAGGGAGAACAGCCAAATGACAACACTGCTGGCTGCTAATGAAAGCGCTCAATGCAGTGAAGTCCTAGGTGCATTGCCCCCTGGGAAACATGAGTATGCAAAAGAGGAGTCCGTGGAGCCTCATTGAAGAGTCTCAAAACACAGGACTAGCCAGATATCCCTCCGGGAAGGACCCAGCCAAGTCCTTCCCGGAGGGATATCTGGCTAGTCCTGTGTTTTGAGACTCTTCAATGAGGCTCCACGGACTCCTCTTTTGCATACTCATGTTTCCCAGGGGGCAATGCACCTAGGACTTCACTGCATTGAGCGCTTTCATTAGCAGCCGGCAGTGTTGTCATTTGGCTGTTCTCCCTGAGTTCAGCAATCTGTTTCTCTTAAAGTTCTGAATTTAGAGAGGGTTAATTATAAGGCTATGCTCGCAGGGTGTATAGGAGGCTAAAATTTGGGGGGCATTTTCCCCCCTCCCATTTTATGTACAGTTTATCAATATAAGATCTTTTCTTGCAATTTTTCAATTGCTTCAGTGTTTGTCCACAAAACAATACACCAAAATAATAAATAAATGGGCTAAAAATGCTGTAAAAAAAGTGAAGAGAGAACCAGTGATGGCCATGTGATAGGCACAAGTTTCTCATTCCTGGTCTAGGGTCCTGTTCATAGAAGTTGTCGGTGGAGCTAGTGTGAGTTGTGATTAGAGATGATCGAACAGCGCTGATGTTCAGGTTCATACGAACTCAAACCATCGGTATTTGACTCCCGCAGTCTTCCCGTTCTGTGGGGAAGGTGGAGAAAGCCTGAGTCCCGCCTGAAAAACAGGAATACAGGCTGGGCCATAGGTTGTATTCCTGTTTCCAAACGGGACTCGGGCTGTCTCCACCTTCCCCACGGAACGGGAAGACTGCGGGAGTCAAATACCGATGGTTCGAGTTCAAACAAACCTGAACATCAGCGCTGTTCGATCATCTCTAGTTGTGATCTCTCATTTTCATTACTCAAGGTAAAACTTTGTGAAAGACCTATAGGAGACTGAGTCTTTGGAGATCGGTGCAGGAGGTCCCTCCCTAGGGGATTTTGCTACATTCCCATATCTATAGGGCTTGCTAGTGTTGCAAGTGCAACTAGGCCCCGTAGTTCGAAGGGCCCCAAAGCCCCCCACCACATAAGGCAGCAGGGGCCTGCACACCTACAGCTGATTCAGGCATCTGGTGAGAGGAAGTATCTGCAGTGCTGGGATTCAGTTTTATCGGTGATAAAACTAAATAACGGAAGTGCTGGCAGAACAAACTCCTGCTTCTGAATATAACCACCTATCATGTACCCTTTTTGGCATGATTTTTTGATTTTTGGCAGAAGCAGAGAACCCTAAACTCCCTCTTTGCCAGTACTTCCTCTGTGATTAGCTAAGCCTTGGTCGGACCTTAAAGGGGGACTATCAGCAAGTTAGATAAATCTAACCCCCTGAAAGCTCTGAATTGTGCATGGAGCACTGAGGATGAAGATAAGTCTCTTACTGTCATCTGTGGTCCAATTCCTATGCAGTTTTAATGTAATTGTGTCTCCTGTAAGACCGCCTTTGGAGCAGTGCTTCCCCGCATGATTATCAGTGGAGTGGGCTGGCTGAATCGGCACTCTGGGGTGGGGCAGTGCTCCAAACAGCCTTACCGGACAGAGGATTATGTTAAAAACTGCATGAGAGTGACGCTGAGGATGAAAGTAAGAGACATACCATCATCCTTCGCACCCCATTGGAGGTATATTGGAGAGTAAGGATATATGGAATGGGACTCACCCAATGGTAAAAATGGGCAGAGCCTTTTAGTAAAACTGTTATTCTACGCTAGGTTCATAATATTGAGAAATTGGATGGGGGAAATGGCGTTATTTGTAGATGAATGGATTAATCAGGTCAAAACCATCAAAAGGTTTGAATAGTTATCGGTTAAGGGTCAAAAGCTTAAAGAGGAAATTTATAAGAAAGTATGGAGGGGGTGGTAGGAAAGGTTGAAACACTCAAGTTTGCTTTTTGGTTTGTTATCAATGTTATTATTGTTGATAATATTTTTATTTATTTATTTATTTTTCCCCTCTCTTTTTGCAGTCTGGACGGGGGGAGGGTTTAGAATAAAATAGGGTTGGATTATGTTTAAGGAAATTCTTCATGGATTAACAATGTCATGTTTTTTTTTTTTTTTTGGAACATAAATATATATTCGGTGTTCCTCTTTATATTTTGTAAAGAGATGTGTGTATATTTTATCTTTTTTGTAAAGAAATATAGGGGAAAAAAACTGCATGAGAATGACACTGAAGATGAAAGTAAGAGACATACCATAATCCTTCGCCCCCCTGCGCAATAGGGAGATCTCAGCAGGTTAGATTCGTCTAACCTAGCCTACTGATAGTTCCCCTTTAATAGAAGATGTCAGAGCAGTGCAAGAGCTGGGACAGGTGAGTATTCTCACAACACTGTGGATTGGGGTCAGTTGCACAATTAATAAAGGGTATAGGGCATAGTTTATTTGGGTGGCACAATTTATCAGGGGGCAGTGTCACAATGTATTGGGAGCAGCGGCATAGTTTATCAGGAGGCAATGACGCAGCTTATCAGGGGGGTGGCACAGTTTTTTATGGGTGCAGTATTATCAGCAGTAACATCATTCAGACAGTGGCACAATTCATATAGGGAGCACAGTGGCACTGTCCATTGCTTAAGGGGGCAAATTCATTGCTTCAGGTGACAAAGTGGCACATTTATTCAGTTCAGGATACAGCACATGGCACATGGTAATATATTTAGGGAGCACAACACATGGCAGTAGTTGAAATATAGCTGGAATTTTTTTAATTTTTTTTTTAAAAGCAGTCTGGCCTGAATGAAGAATAAGAGAAATGAGAACAACTCTGATTAGAGAAGGCATTCCCTTTGAGCAACTGGATGTAACTGCATTATGTCTCTGACCATGTCCAATGATACAGTGCTGTAGTCTCTGTATGACCTGTAGTGGGAGGTTGGCTGTAGTCCCTGTTTATTCATTCTAGTTTGAAAAGTAACAGCTCGCAGCATATCCTTGTTGTTCAGGTGACATCACACCCTACCCATGTCACCACATTTTACCCTGTGACTTATTATTAGGTTAATAAAGCAATTGTTAAACATTGCCCTAGACCACAGGGTGTCAAACTCCCGGCCCTCCAGCTGTTGCAAAACTACAGTTCCCATCATGCCTGGACAATCAAAGCTAAAGCCTGACAGGCACCAATATAGAGAGATATTTTAGGCCAGAAACCCCCTTTAATTGAATCTTCCTACTCAGGGTTCTGCTGCTGTGAAACTCCAGATTATACTGCAGATATGTGCGGGACACAAGGATTGGATTTTCAGACATTCTCCATTATTAAAATGGCAGATGGCAGGAATTTCATGGCATTTTATCAGTATGATTGAGTAGATGAGTACATAATATGCACATGATCTGCGCACATAATCTCTTACCTGCAGATTAAGGGAGATGCTGATCAAGAAGCTGCCGACAATTGACAAAATGATGCCCAAAATTTGCATCTAGAATGAGAAGAAGATGATATAGAAATTTTTTTTATTAGATATTATAAATATATTTTTAATAGTATTGTGCTTAAAACTTTTGACATCATAAAGTGGTGTATTCTTTCCCGTCTGGAGAGCAGGAGAGGTTTTCTATGGGGATTTGCTACTGCTCTGGACAGTTCCTGACATGGACAGAGGTGGCAGCAGAGAGCACTGTGTCAGACTGGAAAGAATACACCACTTCCTGCAGGACATACAGCAGCTGATAAGTACTGAGATTAAATTACAAATCTCTGGGACTTTCTGATACCAGTTGATTCTTTATTTTCTCTGGAGTACCCCTTTAAATTCAAGAGAAGCCGTATAAATAGGTATGAAATGCCCTATCATATCACTTTATTAGTAATGGGATGAGGCACTTCCCATCACTAACACAAAAAAAATAATAATAATTAATTAATAAAAGCTACACTTGATACAGATTTACATATCTGTCTTATCAGGAAAGTAGCGGGTTAAGGGGACGAACTTTTCAATTGGTTATCAAATGGCATTTTAAAGCAAAGATAAAAAAGTTACCTGATCACTGCATGGCCTCTGATACGGATGATATAAAAGGGCATGTAGCCAAGAAAGAAAGCTCATCAAAGCTGTAATATATGGACTATAAATGGGAATATCACGGAGACAATCATTTGGGCAACCCCGCACGGCCATTTTTTTCAGACATATATTTGCATGCATGAGGGGACACAGACTAAAGGTTGCCACACACTATCAATAAATGGTGGCCAAACAAGTGTGCCTATGTTCTCTACAGGGAGGTGTCTGGCTTCGGCTTATCTCTCTGAGAACAAAGGGAGTCGGGCAGTGATTTTTCATCACACCTGACCCCTATCTCCACCGACTGCCCGACAGAAGTATAAAGTGTATGGGAACCTTAACCTACACTGCAGCACTAATTTAGTATTTTTTGTCAATTTTGGTGCATTTTTGAAAATACTTAATTCTGAGCGCAACATGAGCATGCTCAGTTTTGCCCAAACCTGAGCATGTGCGAATATTGTCCAGGCTGGCACCACTAAAACGGAACGCATGGGGTGTTCTGACCTGACCCACTTGATATATTGTATTTCTGACCTTTGCACTTTTGGCAAATTTTGATATTGCTAAACTATATCAGTATATAAGATTTAGAAGGGTTCATTGCTTTACAGCACTTTTGCTTTACAGCACTGTTGCACTTTTTACATCTATACTGTCTGTACTTATTATTGCTTGTGGTTGTACGCATTGGTGGGTCGAGTCTCACTGGGTCGGACCATGGCCAGGGAGAAGTTATAGGAAAGATTTATGAAAGATGGTGTAAAGTGAAACTGGCTCAGTTGCCCCTAGCAACCAATCAGATTCCACCTTTTATTCCTCACAGACTCTTTGGAAAATGAAAGGTGGAATCTGATTGGTTGCTAGGGGCAACTGAGCCAGTTTCACTTTACACCATGTTTGATAAATCTCCCCCTATATATGTATATTTTTAAACGATTTTATCTCTCCGTCTCCTTGCTATAACACAGTTGTTGCTTCTTTATTCTCGCTTTCTACTGACACATATTCCTTCAGTGATGCATCACAAATCTATAGACACAGTGTATTCTCTCCTCCAGCTGAACACACAGCTCACATTCTCCTGGCAGCGGCTCATTCCTGACGCTGGTTTACCTCCACCACGAGCTTCATACCAAGTGTTTATACAGCAATGCAAACATCAGGGTGGTGCCCGCTCCCGCTGCACCAGGCATATGATGTATTAGGTACAAGTAAGCGGTTACACCCACATTACTACAGTGACAGGATTTTACTGCCTTCCAGTCATTAGAGAGGTAGCAAAGCTTTCAGCTTCTTTTTTTTAATTGAATGAATATTAACGTGATTCAAAGGGAATCTGCCAGCTCTAGAGCTCATGTGTCAAGGAGGCAGTGCCAAGCCTCAGCATGCATGCCTCCTTGCTCCCCCACTCCTCCCTGTTAGGCTTCCTCTATCAAACTTGTCCAACCACTGGATATGCATACTTCAGTATCATTTAGCAGTCAATTATCTCTCCTCTCCTGTTCCCGTCCTCCCCATACACATATAAAATTTGGCATGATCAAGCGTTCCTGTGTTCTCTATGGAGAGGGAAGGAGTATGAGCTGTCTGGCTTCGACTTATCTCTGCGAGAACAAAGGGGTAAGGCAGTGATTTTTCATCACACTTGAACCCTATTTCCACCCACATGTTGGTGGTCAGTTGGAAGATCCCCATGTTGATGCTTATACTGATGGCTGACCTATACTGAGGGAGACCTTTAATTGGAGTGATATCATATATGTTTTTTAAAAGTTGTGTGACACAGAAAAAAAGTTGCATAAGGCGCATAAGGCTATGTTCACATACAGTATTTGGTCAGTATTTTTAGTCAAAAACAGGATAAAGTAAAAAAAAAAAAAAAAAACTATAATGGATAGAGTTGCCCCTGTTTCCGTGGTTTTCGACAAAAGATGTCAGTGGAAAGAACGATCGGGTGTGAGGTATTTTAGCTGCCTGACCCTTTTTTGGCCTGGGAGTGATAAGCCACCACCAGAATCATCTGGCTGCGGTTTACCCCTCCCCATTACAGAACAATGTGTCTGGGGAGGATGGGAGAGGTCTCTGTTGGCCAAATGATCGTTCAGCAGACAGTCATGGAAGGCGTATAAGCATCTTAAGAATGCGCCATTTATCACAGTGGCTCAGGCTGCTTTATAAATTTGTTGCATTCTCAGACTTGTCTCTTCTCAGTTTAGATGAACTAATAGTTGGTTTAAATTACACCTGGAACTTTAGAGCAATTCTGCTACAAGGTGGTGCAGCCACGTCCCCTTTAACACAAGCCATGCACCAGTACATTTGGGCCAGAGTTCTGTTGCTACATATCTGGTTAATATGAACCATAGAGGCAGCAGATGTGTTTACTATGGGTTCCAAGAACTAGTTGAACTCTTTCATTACGTATAAATTGGGAAACAAAATGTAAAGGTCACCATACGCTTTTGACTTGCATCGGCTTCGGCCATCAGTATACCTTAATGGAGATTTCCTCACCTTCCACCAAATAATATCAATGGAGATAGGGGTCGGGTGTGATGGAAAATCACTCATTGACCCTTTTGTTTCAGGAGAGATATGCCGTAGAGTGAGCTGACTTGCCACGGCTTACCCCTCCACTCCCCATAGAGAACTCAGGAACGCTTGGCCATGCCAATGTTTCTTTCAATGGGCAAGACGGGGACTAGTCCGGAGAAATAATTCATAATTATTAAAGGTGTATAACCAGCATATATATATATATATATATATATATATATATATATATATAGGAGACCCATACTCATGCCTCTACCATGTAACAACCCTTATAAAATACAAAAATATAAAAACTCAGAAGACAAGTCTGGTGTGTAGAAATATCTTAGAACAGGCCAGTTCTGTCTTTATACAAGCGTGGGCTAGAGGCCTGTTCATACACATGGACTCCTTGGGGTTTGGGTACTAGGTCATGGATACATCTCATATCTAATATATATTTTATGACTTCTTATGTACTGTATATAGTTTGTGCACACTTCCTATGCCATCTGTTACTCTTCATGATATGTTAGTGATCTATCTGAATAAATTATAAATACCTCCGGATGCCATCAGAACAGGAAATATTATTGGTAATAGTCTTATTAATGGGCTCCAAAGCCTCTCTCTACTAAAGATGGTTGCTTACTTAAAGGGGTTATCCAGCGCTACAATAACTTTTCCCCCCTCTTGTCTCCAGTTCAGGTGCGGTTTGCAATTAAGCTCCATTTACTTCAATGGAACTGAGTTCCAAACCCCACCCAATCTGGAGACTATAGAGAGGAAAAAGTGGCCATGTTTTTGTAGTGCTGAATAACCCCTTGAAATATTAGATTAGACATGAAACAAGTATACGGCAGGCTGTTGCTAAGTGGCGGTGTGAAGCTGGCCAGAGACATTAGAGACATTACTGCCGATTTTAGACTGGACAACCATCTAATGTGTATGGCGGCCTCCCAACTCTTCTCCTTCAGATGATGTCGGGGAAGAGGAGAATCAGGGACTTGGATTTCAACATGCCTATTTTGGTCTCTGACATTGCATCTTGTTTTGAAAGCCATGGTAGGGGACACGTCAATGGCAGCTGCCTATCACGCCACTCTTGTAAATAGACCTTCTCTTTAAGCACATGCAACAAGGCACAACATTACATGTACCCTCCAAGGAATATAAGATAAGTAACCTTCTGGTGGGATTCATATCTTTTCTGTAAAAATCAGCCCAGATAACAGTCCAAAATACTTACATCCACAGACCTCGCCTAGAAGACGGCAAATCTTATGCCTCTGGGCAATACACTTAATTACTAGAATTTCCAGTTCTTCTACTTTCAAACATACTTATTAAAGTTCCGAAAGGCATAGACTGTATAAAAGACAAAAGCGTTATACTGACGTGTGACCGGTGAGCGGATTAGGCTAGTAGTGGGTGCATGATTATATATAAACTAAAGGCCCTATTACACAAAGCGATTATTGGCTGTATTTGGACGATTATTGGCCATTATGGTGGACAATCACTTTGTGTAATAAAAGGCAACGATCAGCCATCATACACTATGTTGGCTGATCGTTGTCTATCAAGGTCTTTCAACATAATGAAAGACCAACGATTTAAATAGCAACGATCTGCTGCCATCACTCCGTGTAATAGGATTACTTGCTCGCTGTCGGAGTGCATAATAGCACCGGCAGCAAGTGGGGAACACAGAGTAATGGTGGTTTTACACGGAGCAATAATTCGCCCGATCGCACGATTAACGATTTTGAATGAACGATTTTTTTTAATAACGATCAGCGTTTAGACGGAACGATACATCGTACGGAAAAATCGTTTTGCGATCGCTTAAGCCTATCTCATACATAGGTGAAATCGTTGAAAGACTGTTTACATGGAACGATCTATGAATTTTTTGCAAACGATCAACGACGATTTGAGAAGTTGTTGAAAGATCAAAATGAACGATTTTTCGCTCGTCGCTTGATCGTTCGCTGCGCTTACACGTACGATTATCGTTCGACTTCGACCGTTGTCGTGCAAATTCGAACGATAAATCGTTCTGTGTAAAACCACCATAAGCGAGCACTGAGATGACAGGTCGACGATCGCTTGCTCCTGCTAATCACAGCGTGTTATAGGAGCTTTATGGTGGTTTTACACGGAGCGATTTATCGTTCGAATTTGCACGATAACGGTCGAACTCGAACGATAATCGTACATGTAAACGCAGCGAACGATCAAGCGACGAGCGAGAAATCGTTCATTTTGATCTTTCAACAACTTCTCAAATCGTCGTTGATCGTTTGCAAAAAATTCTTAGATTGTTCCATGTAAACACTCTTTCAACGATTTCACCTATGTATGAGGTAGGCTTAAGCGATCGCAAAACGATTTTTCTGTACGATGTATCGTTCCGTCTAAACGCTGATCGTTATTAAAAAAAATCGTTCATTCAAAATCGTTAATCGTGCGATCGGGCGAATTATCGCTCCGTGTAAAACCACCATTAGTTAAAGGGCTATTCCCTTTCATAAATAAGCCCCATCTATATACATAAGGCTGGCTGTGAAAAGAAGACAAAAATTTGCACACACAGATGGTTCCTTAACTCTACTTGCACTTGTTCAACCAGCTCTCTATATCTAACTTCCATGACCACAGTTGGCCATCATGTGCAATGGAGGTCACAGTGCGTTAAATTTTCCAAATTGATAGGTGTCCTTGAGTTTTGGCAGAGACACAAAGAGCAAACTTTGCGATGCACCACGGGCAGCGATTTATGTCCTACAGGAACAAATTCTACTATACGGAACCAACATGCCTGATCCCTGATCCCCCGGCATCCTCCATTGAAGAGCAGAGGCCCTATCTACTGATATTATTGGCCAATCCCAGACTTTAGTCCAACACTGCTTTTATAGAAGGTCAAAATCTGTGTGCATGAATACAAGAAGTAGACCAAAGTAAGAAAAATTAACAAAATTAAACTTCCCCAACTCAGATGGCCCAGGATGGTGTTCTGCTTCTCCGAATGAGATAAAAATCAGACAATGGACATAATGCCCTCCCCATTTATTAAAGGGGTTACCCAGGATTAGAAAAAACATAGCTACTTTCTTGCAAAAACAGCGCCACCCCATGTCCTTAGGTTGTGTGTGGTATTACAATTCAGTAATGTACAGTATCGTGCAAGGTGATGGTGTTAAAGAAATAAATAATGATAATGCCGCTAGTTGTGATTGCTATAAAGCAAGGAAAACCATCAAAACTAAAAACTACTCAGCGACTTACAAAACCCTCCAAACCTGTACTTTCTATGTGTTCTCCCTAACAAAGGAAATCAACTTCCTGTGATTAGACAAATTGTAAAGTATTGTAGTTCTTTTATTTACATCAAAGGGAAGGGAAGAAGGAGATTTAAATTTCAATGAAGATCCTTAAGTGTGAAACTCTGTCTTGTGGCATAGAGAAGGTATCTAGAGAAGGTATTTACTTTGTTCATCTCAGCCGACAGTCAGGAAGATCCCTGGATCAACATTGTAGCCTGTATCTTGTGTTTTACAATGAAGATATCTAACCCCACCTTAAAGGAGAATTCTGGCGAACATTTTTATCAAAGTATTGTATTACCCCTCAAAAGTTATACAAATCACCAATATACACTTATTACGGGAAATGCTTATAAAGTGTTTTTTTACCTGCACTTACTACTGCATCAAGGCTTCACTTCCTGGATAACATGGTGATGTCACTTCCTGGATAACATGGTGATGTCACTTCCTGGATAACATGGTGATGTCACAACCCGACTCCCAGAGCTGTGCGGCTGTGGCTGCTTGAGAGGATGATGGCAAGGGGATGCTCAGAGTCCCCCCAGTGCCCTGTGTCCCTCAGTGTCCCTCTGCCATCATCCTCTCCAGCAGCCAGAGCCCGCACAGCTCTGGGAGTCGGGGCGTGACATCACCATGTTATCCAGGAAGTGACATCACCATGTTATCCATGAAGTGAAGCTTTGATACAGTAGTAAGTGCAGGGGGAAAAAAAGCACTTTAAAAGCATTTCCTGTAATAAGTGTATATTGGTGATTTGTATAACTTTTTGGGGGCAATACAATACTTTAATAAAAATTTTCATCGGACTTCTCCTTTAAATCCATCCACACTTTCAGCCATTAATAAAATCTTACGGCAGCACAATGCATATCACTTTATGGTTTGGAGATTTGTGATGAAATTGATTGGATATCAACTATGAAAGAGCGTCTCATCACTGACTGCCGACCTTCTCTTCATTTATTGTTTCCAAATCATCTTAAAGAGAATATGACAATGACCACAGACTTCATCTTTGTCATCAGACATAATATCATACATGTTATAGGAAGCATTGTACTGTATATACAAACTGTGCACAAGCAGACTGATAGCCGTGATGAGGAGAGGAGGCTGTACACATTGAATGGGGATTGCACATTAGGCAAGCTGCTTGTAGTCCATAAAGACCAGTGGATCCATGACCCACAATTATTGAAGACTAAGGTCTCACGCACACGTTCCGTATTTTTTTCATGTCCGTTGATTCCTCCCGCTATCCACCTGTACAATAGGCTAAAAATTACAGATTGGGCATCTGTCGTGCATTCACAGTGCATTCGTATTTTTGTAAATTCATTTTTAAGAGACACAACTTTTCAAAATGTGACTTATGACTTCTGTTATTTTTTTTTACGGAAATACTGATGCCAAAAGGTTACAATCTGTAAAAAATAGCGGATCCCATTGATTTCTATGACAGAATCTGCAAAAAAATAGGACGTGCTTATTTTTTTCAGAATTGGTTTGTGTCCTTGTAAACAGCCCAATAGACATCGATGTGCAGTAATTTGAGTACGTAAATACGGATCCGTTGATTACAGGATGTGTGAATAACACCACTAAAAGCCTCAAAGTAGGACCCCACTTTAGGTAATCACCCTATTAGTTAACCCCCCTAAATAGATAGTATCCCCATGTTAGGCATCTTCCTTATTAGGCCATCGCCCTCTCCCCAAAGTAGGCATCCCCCCTGATTGTTACCACCCCGCCCCAAGTTTGCATCCCCTGTGTAATTATTATTATTTTTTTTAAATCCATACTTGCTTGGCTGTGCTGCAGTCTTCTGGTGTCTCCTTCCTCTACCTGCTCTGTGAGAACATGAGTGATGTCATTTGTGCGCCAGAGAACTGGGGGAGGTGGTGACCTCTTGTGGCCGGAGGCCTTCAGCCACGAGAGACTTCGATCACTCATCAGGAGAGCTCACTGTTGAAGGGTTCACTGCACAGGGGCCCAGGACAGAGAAGGGACCCCTGGGTTACCAGAGTAGGGGCTACAACGAATATGGGCAGGTTGGTCCATGGGTTTTCTAAAATTGACAACCCTGTCTTATCAATGTACAGTGCAGTTTGGTGCGTTAGAACTTGAGTTGAATATTCTATATCTGATGCAATCAAAGTGTATATCTGTGTGTAATGCAAATCTGCACTAAAAGGATGCTTCTTCTTCAGGGTTGGGATATGTTAGATTCATTGGACAGCTAACAGCATCTATGTAGTCACAGAGGCGAAGGATAGAACTAATCTGATTTTCTGCTCTGCTGAGGCCATTTAGGTGTCTCTGGTTAGTGTCCCACAGGCTTAACCACTCACTTTTCTCCTGTTTCACATGGCACAGAGACATTATCACATTAATAACAATTGGATCATAGACAATGGTCAACAGCCACCAGAGAGCAGATAAAGAATTGTCTATGCGGGTTAGGGGTTTGCTAGGAGACAGTACCCCAAAATTTCACAAGTTATGTTTCTTATTCACCTGCAGCTTGTATGGAATAATGTTCTGTACCATCCTGTGTAGACTCGGCACAGAACAGAGTACTGTATGGCCAACAAGATCGTATTACTAAACACCAAGGATCCAGTCGCATTAGGCTAATATGGCCGAAAATGCACCTGAGCTACTTATAAATGAGTAAAGTCATATATGAAACAATGCTTCTTATTTATAATATTGGAAAAAGTTAATAATTAATCTATTAAAGCGAGTGTACGGGTGGGTTCATACTGAGGAATTCTCGCAGATAATATCCGCGGAATTCCGTCGGCTGTCCGCATGCCTTTCCGCCAGCTCCATAGACACCATTCTATGGGCCGGCGTATTCCGCTATCTGCCGAAAGAAGTGACCTGTCGGCGGACAGCCGACGGAATTCCGCGGATATTACCACTCAAAAGAAATTTTTATACTACCTAGTCAGCACCGTTGCGTACATCACAGTAGCATCGTCCATTTTTAAAGACGCCGTCCAATTCCCGCATTGGTTTCTTTACCTGCACTTCGGCCCGCTCTATGCAAGAGAGGTGGGCCCAGTGCCCCGATATGCTCTCCCCTCTCACTGTTACAGGGGGGCTGCCTCCAGAGCATAGGGCAGGCTGAAGGGCGCAGAAAGAAACTGGCACCGATCAAAAATGGACAGCGCCACTGTGATGTATGCCTATAATCCCTATAATGTTCAGAGGCTGGACCCTTCTGATTACAATATTAGGCCACTTTCTGATGAGAATCACTATACATTATGAATCAAAGACTTGCATATGTAATACTTGTAAAACTCATCTGAAACTGCTGTAACATAGTAATAAGAAGGGGTCCATCCTCTGGGACCCTCACTGATCACAAGAACAAAGGGATTGCACTCCTCTTAGATTTTCTTCTATCCAGTAGCACTTTGACAACACGTATGCAGACAACTGTGACCACCACCTTGAAATTAATGGGGCGTTTAATTTCCTTATATAGCAGGGGGGCAGGTGGGTGACCTTCAGACCCCAACCAGTTAGTGATGGCACCCACCCCACAGCTATCTCTCCCGATCTCTCCAAACACTATTGTTGGCACAGTGAATACCTCTGGTAGCAGCTTATCTCTCAAAGAACAATAGGATCAGGTATAGAAGATCAAACAGGAATGATCATTCCATCCCCCAACATCAACGTTTGGGAAAGACTAAGGAACCTATCTACCTATTTTTATCATTGATCGTTTGCGAATCGTTCGGTGTAATAAGATGTCGTTCGGTCATTTGTAGTAGTGATGACAGGACGACCGGAAGAACAATCATAAGTAAGGATCATCATTCTATGTAATTGGGTGAACAATTTCAGGTCGTGTGCCATAGCGCTTGTTTGAGATTGTTTATCGTCGAAAAATCGCTTTGTGGAATAGGACCCTAAGTGTATGAAGCCTGTCCCCTGCAGTCAGTCAGACTGGGGGAGAAATGCACACTGCAGCTGGCTTCTCCTGGCTATACCTGGAGATACACAGAGACCCTGACTGACCCTCCTTCATATGGTATGTGGTTGAACAAGGCCAACTTACTTTTTTTTTCCCTTATAGATTCCATATATGAAAAATAAAATGTGAGATTCCTTGTATTCCTTGTAAATGTGAGGTCTATAAGTGCTTTGAGAAGTACATGAGGCCTCAAGACTGGGATTATTTGCTATGACTATAGGAAGATTCAAGTTGTAGTTGGACAAGTTAGCACCGACATTTCCAGATGATTATAAAGATGCTAATGATTCCCTTATTTCAGGGATCTTTATCCTGTGGGTCTCCAGCTGTTATGTAACCCTAAGGGCCTTGTTATGGTCCGTTTACACAAATCGATAATTCACCCAATCGATCGTTTAACGATTTTGAAGCAACGATTTGGTGTTTATAACGATCAGTGTTTAGACGAATAAATCGTTAGAAAAATCGTTATTGCGATTGTTTTTAAGATCGCTTAAGCCCATTTCATAGAGTGAATCTTTGATAGACTGTTTACACAAAGCGATCTGCGAATTTTTAGTGAACGACCAACGACGTTTTGAGAAAGATCACAATGAACGATTTCTCGCTCGTCGCTTGATTGTTTGCTGTGTTTACACGGAAAGATTATCTCTCGAATGCGATCTTTATTGCGAAAATTCGAATGATAATCGTTCCGTATAAACTCAACATAATAGAGACAACAATCAGCAGATGAAACGATCATGGGTTGATTGTTTCTTTAGGCCCAGACCCCAAACCATCGTAATAGTGATGCACGGCTGACGATTGCCCAAACAGTAAATAATTCACCTGTCCACGCTCCTGGTTTTCTCCTGCGTCCTGTATGCATCCTGGCATTGCCACGTGTGGCACAGAGCGGCCTGTCTGAACTGACAGGCCACTAAGCCAATCACTGACCAGGACCGTCACTCAGACAGGCCATTCTGAAGCTGCAGCGTGCAGTGCTAGGACACATACAGAGCACAGGAGAACACCGAGAGCATGGTCAGGTGAAGTATTTACTGTTTGGACAAGGGCTGCACAGACATCACTAACGATGTCCATGCAGCCATTTCTAAACAATTATCGGATCGTGTAATAGGCCCAGTAAATGAGCGCTTGTTTACAACATTGATTGGGCCTTCATCGGCCCGTGTAATAGGATCCTAACTCCCCAGTGCTCTGTGAGCCATCTGCAATTACAGACCAAGCACTTGTGAACAGGCCTAAAGTCTATGAAGTCCAGGCTCCGGGCAAATGTATGGACTGTGGCATCCACAGCCGTAAGCATTGGCCTATAGACTTTAATGGGTCCTATATAGTGTTAAGCGAACCTGTCAAAATATTTGGGTTCGGCAATATTATCTTAACCCAAATCAGCATTTAATTCCCTGCGGCTACAGAAGTTAGATTCCACCCTAAGGAGTCCTGAAAAACATGGATACAGCCATAGACAGCCACGGGGAATCAACAGTTGAGCATTTGGGTAAGGATAATGTTGCCAAACCCAAACCTTTTGACCTTATGACATTTCATACTTTCCTATTGACTCCTAGCCAACGTCAAGCCGCAGCGGTTTTACCATTTTGATTCTAGCCTACCACTGTACCAAAACTACAACTCTCAGCATGCCCATTTTCACATAACGATAGGGATGCTAATGATTTCCTCATATCAGTGGTCTCCAACCTGCGGCTCTCCAGCTGTCACAAAACTACAAGTACCAGCAAGCCTAGACAGCCATTGTCCGAGCATGCTGGGAGTTGTAGATTTGGAACAAAGTAAGGCTTCAGGTTGGAGATCAGGGTAATTCGTCACAGTCTGACGTTGCGAGGTAACTGATTTCCATGCTGATGGCTAAATCTGAGGCCTGCTTCAAATGTCAAGAATACAGGTTTTTTTTTAAATGTATTTACTTAATTCTCTATTGAAAATTCATTGGTTTCTGTAAAAAAAAAAAAAAAATCATATACAAATCCTAACATCACTTATCTAGTCAGGTAAAGACTTCAGACCGATTCCGTTCACAGTGGTAAATCTGAATTTCTGCATAAGATGAAACTCAAAAACGCCTAAGCCCACTGTGAAAGGCAGGGCCCTATCTGCACAACAATGATCTCTTGTGCGCCTCCAGATAGCATGGAAATGAATTTAGCCCTAAGCACTGGCAATAAAGAGGCCATCTGACAAACGCCTTTTGTCTCCTCCTTAACCCTATCACTGCCAACCCATACTACAATGTATAGAAAACCAGATTTAAAATAATCATGAATGGAACTACAGGAGCAGGCACCACTTTCACAATGACGTCCTTGTATGCTATGAACCCGTCGGAGCATCTCGTGTATAGGCCCAAGTGAACCTGTAGCTGTCCAGCTGCTAGGAGACTACAAGTTCCAGCAAGCCCTGCCTATAAAGCTGGTTACCTAACGCTTTCTATATGCTGTATGTAAAATCCACCGTCTTCGTTATTATTTCTCTTCAAGTGCTTTTAACGTATTATAATTCCTTTCTTGTAAGTTGCTGGATACTTATCGACGCATGATACAATGTATAGTTTTCACGTCACAATAGAAGAAAAAAAACTCCAAGCGATAATAAAAGTTTGTAAACAAACATGTTTCTATATTCTTGTCTAATAAAAACTTCCAATGTTATGTAAACATACAAGATTTTGTTACGTACATTGACTAAAGTAGCCGAACAATACAGCGTGTCACTTACCTGATGGGAGCCATTCCATAGACTGGATATGCCGGTGCTATTCGTATGAGTGTCTGTGATGTTCTCAGGTAGGTAAGCCATTGACTCCTTATTGCCCATTTTCCCTTGTTGGCAGAGGGATAAGGGGGTGAACTGATTGGCTGTTCATAGAAAGTTGGCATCAGTTTGTGCAGGGCTGACGGCAGCCCCTGGCAGGGTGTGAGTGATCACAGCTGGTGCACAGTGCCACTGGCTCTGTTGGCAAGCAGAAATTCCCAGTGTGCACTCACTTCCTACTCCAGGAGGGTGTGTGAGGCAATCTCTGTACACACCCCTTGTTCACAGCAGCTTTGCAAACAGCACTTGTCAGTCTGAGTCTGCAGCGGAGCAGGACAAAAGTAATTGTGACACGGTGTTACAATCCGCATGTCTCAGCCATTGCGTGCATGTGCCAGGTGGGAGACTTTGTATGTGTATGCTAAAAGGGGGCAAGACCCGAAACAGGGATGGCAAACTCAGGCCCTCCAGCTGTTCCAAAACTATAATTCCCATCATGCCTGGACAGCCAAAGCTTTAGCTTTTCCTTGGAAGGTAACATCACATTGCCAACTACCTCTGCTTATAAAACCTGCATAACCTTATAAACCTGCACGGTGATCAAACTAATGCAATGAAGCCCTTCCACGTAGCAGCGTTTTTTTTTTTTCTGGGACCTGTTGGTGGGCCATTTTTTTCTTTTTTTGCTGTAGTTTTTATTGGTTCCCTTTTAGGGAAGACATCACCCCCCCCTTTTTTGGGGGGAATAAAATGGCGGGCATAAAGGAGCAATTTGTTTTTTTTTGTTTTTTTTTTTAAGGTTAAGGCTACGTGGAAACACATCATGCAACCAAAATGATTTGTGTGACACGCTTCATTAAAAAATAGCCAAATTGTCCCAACAGGTTGGCCACGAATATACCTTGCAGTAATATTTATGGTGACAATATTGCACGTGGCTGGCGACCTTTGAACGAAAAATATTTTTTTTGCTATTGTCTCTCCACGGTTGCATTGTGCTTCAAGTTTCAGCGTGACCACATGGACATTAGATGCTTTATGATCTTTTCATGTGAACAAAGTCAGTATTTTGCATCAGAATTTGAAGGTACAAAAACAAAATAAATACCTGTAATACCATCTGATCACGTACAGTACATTTTTTCTTTCTTTGTATGGATTAAAGGGGTTATCAAGCATTAGAAAATCATGTTGTCTTCCACAGACAACATGACTTTTGTCTCCAGTTTGGGTGTGGTTTTGCAACTCAGTTCCATTGAAGTAAACTTGAAGGGGATGTGTCCCCTAAATTATCTTTTACCTAATAGAATCGGATACTAAAACGTGTTCTTTTATTCTGATCTGTTTATATTCTCTGATTGTAATTTTTTTGTTTCACTTTTTGTACGTTGTTATGGGGGCTGCCATATTGCCTGAGCTGTTTTTAACAGCACTTAGTGATATGCTTTACAGCAAGACTCATGGATATAGATGACAATAGGCAGACTCTATGAATGTAAAACATTTCTGAGCGATCTGTGACCTGTGGAGAGGTCATTCCACAGGGATCTGCTATTGTCTCCTCTATCTACTGGTGTCACCTGTCACTGCAATGCTGTACAGATCACTTTATAGCTGCCTCCACTTATCACTACAGACAGAACAAGAAGTCTCAACTTAGTTTTACCCCAGTGGTGAGAATGAAAACTGCAAGATATCAGGATTATTTTATAGATAGAAAAATGGGAAATTGGAAAAAAAATGTCTCCAACAATTCTTTAAAAATGTTTTACATAAAAAAATTATTTACAGCAATAAATTATTTACAAACAATAAATAATTTTCTGATGACACATTCCCTTTCATTGAAAACCTAAACTGGAGACAAGAGTGGTGCTGTCTCTGGAAGAAAGTGTGCCATGGCCCGGGTTACTGGGACTGGTGGCCTCTGGTGTTTCAGGGGCTGCTTGTCATGGTGGCCAAGAGTGGTAACACCCACCACTGGACACACACCAACCGAACCTTAGGTAGAACTGATGTAAGGTGCAGAGTGCAGGTGCGGCAGCAGAGATGACAGAGTCTCACTTTAAAAAATTTTCAGCTTCTCTGAAATGATTGTTCAGTGTAATAGAAATAATAAAGCAAAACTTGGCAACAACAATAATAGCAAAAGAGATATAAGAAGAATAAAGTAGTAGCCGGTGTCAGGGACAGGATAGGCGGGCCCCTTGCCTAATGTAGTGAATACTCTGCTGGGATGTGCTGAGGTGTATATAGTGAATTTAAGAACTCATTGTACTCACTTATAGATAAGTCCTAGTTTTCTTATCTGACTGCCTTCTGCCACTCAGTGTCAGGTTTCCGTCCTGATTGGTAGTACCAGGCCTTTGTCTCTGCCTTTGGGTGAAACTAGCTAGTAAGTTCCTTCCTACTCAGCCGAGCAAAGATCAGTAGAGAGTGGCTATCTTGCACCATACTCTACTGCGGTGCAGTCCCTTAGTCCCTTTTGCCTCTCCTTTTTTTTGTGTGTGTGTGGGGGGGGGACTGTCCTGAAGTTAAAGGGGTAGTGCGGCGCTAAACAATTATTCACAAAATAACACACATTACTAAGTTATACAACTTTCCCATGTTTCCCCCCACCCACACCAGACCTGGAAGTGTGATGCACTATACTCACCTGATTCGTGTCAACCCCCGTCCTTCATCTGGGGACAATGATGTCATCTTCGGGCGGCCGGCCGAACCTCTCCATCCATCCCTCATGCCGGCTCCCCTCTGCCGCGTCATCAGCTGCTCAGCCGCGATTGGCTGAGCATAACTGTGCTCAGCCAATCACGTCTGAGCACAGTTATGATGTGGCAGAGGTGGGCCGGCACGAGGGACGGATTGAGCGGTTCGGCCGGCCGGCCGCCCAAAGATGACATCATTGTCCCAAGATGGCGGACAGGGGTCGACACGAATCAGGTGAATATAGTGCATCACACTTCCAAGATCCACGGCATAGGCATGGGGGGTTGCTCCCTTATCTCCAGCTACCCTGGGGTTGAGTCTAGCAACGCCTAACTGTGGGGGTCGCTAGATCTGAAAACAGGTTCCACAAGTCCTGAAGCCAGGCTCCCACTGACTAACTACAGGAAGTGGAGTGTAGGTGTCAGCAACTTACCTGATCGCGATCCAGCGGCGTCTGTCCCGGCCGGAGCGCAGCGCCGCCCTCCTCGCCGAGGCCGGGTGACGTCACGGAGACCCGACGGCGTCCCTAGCAACCAAGGGAGCCGCGGGTCTCGCGTCAGTCAGATCCGCCCGGCCAAGCAGCTGAGTGCTGTTGCACTCAGGCTGAGTGACAGATCTCCCTGCCGCTCAGCCTGGAGTGCACCAGCTGCAGTGTATTTGGATTTAGGAGGCCGGACCAATCAGCCTTTGGTCCGGGCTCCTGATCTAGTATAAAGTTTAGTCAGTATCACCTTCCAGTGCTGGTTATTAGGTTCTCTCCTGGTCCCAGCTCCCCCTTGTCTACTCCTGCGAACCCCGTCCTAATTCCTTTCTGCCTGACTTACTCGTGTTCTGACCTCTGCCTGACTTTTGACTATCCCTTGTGTTACTGACTTTGTACTGCGTTGCCCGTGTGGTTTGACTCGGCTTGTTCCACTATTCTATATTGTGTTTTGTCTGTCCGTATTGTTCTGTGTTTCACTTACGCAGCGTAGGGAACGCCTTCGTGGTTGTCCGCGACTGCTTAGGGTCGACCGAGGCAATTAGGTAGGGTCACATGGCCAGGTGGGTTCAGATCCAGGGCCCACTGTCTCTGTCCTGTCTGTGCTTGCCAGTCCTGACAGTAGGAGAGAGGGGGGGGGGGGTGCAGCTAGACCTTCTTGTTGAACTGCAGCTGTGCTCTGTGGGAGTGCGACACCTAGTGGTTGGAATAGGGAACAGCAGTTAACTGCACTTACTGTGACACCTGATAGAAACACTTTTCCCTAGGTGTAGGAAAAGAAGAAAACTGCAAAACTACAATTCCAATCATGGCTGTCCATACATGATGGGAGTTGTAGAGCCAAGGTTCCCTACCCCTGCTATATATGATAATTGACAATGAAAATAATGCACCAAGGGAGTTAATGGAATCATATGACACTTTATATAAGTACTATAATTATTATATATGTAAGTGATTAAAATATTACAATGAAAGTATAAGATTGTTGTGGAAAGTTGTACAATTGTGTGGAGGCTTTAGTACCCAGAGGTGAGATATTGGTGGGTATAGAGGATACAGGTTCTATACAGCATCTTGTGGCACATACTGTAAGCTCACACAGCTAGGCCTATAGATCCTGTAGACTTGGTACGTTGCCAAAGCTTTCATCTCTGCTGGTCCCATTGACTGTCATATGCGATGGCTCCCCAAATCATCATACCAGCAGTGTGTTTGTATCATTTTTACAGCACAGCAAGAGCAAAAGCACAACATAAAAATTTTACTAATAAAAATTTGAATTAACCAGTAATTAAAAATTTAAATGACCAAATAAGAAGAAACTTTATAGTCTTTTAAATCTACATGTATGAGTTTTGTAAACTGCGATTTCCTGCAGGATACAGGAATGTAACTATATAAGATGATGAGTAGATGGTACAAGGGTCCAGAGAAGGTACAAGAGTCCAGAGAAGGTACATGTTATTTTTCCAGCGTCCTTGCCCACTTGTTGGAGATGCAATGGAGCCATTGGCTCATACTTCATACCTGGTGGGATTGTCCTCTTAGGCCAGTTTTACACATAATGGAATCGAAGCAGATTTTACATTGCTAGTTTGCAGCGAAATGTGCTGCGATTCCCGACACTGTCAGTTTCAATAGGTTTACATACTCGCAGCAGAATTTTCATCTTGCTGTGAGTATGTAAACACTGCCCCCCTTAATCCCCGGCGGTCCGATGCATATATTACCAGTCCGTGCTCTGGCTTGTTTTTGGGGCTCCTGGCATCCTGATGTCCCACTCAGCCAATCAGTGCGCTGGCCCGCCTCAGCCACTGATTGGCTGAGCCGGCCATAAGGGAACCAGGAGCCACCGAAGAAAGCCGGAGCATGGAGCGGTAATGTATGCACCGGACCGCTGCGGGTTAAGGAAGGTGATGTTTACATACTTGCAGTGGGATGAAAATTCTGCTGCGAGTATTGAAACTGACAGTGTCGGGAATCGCAACGCATTTTGTTATATGTGAAACTGGCTTTATACGTCCTTTCTGGACTTCTGTATTTCAGCTCTGTAATGAGGTCTATTAGACCATGGTCATTTCTACACCAGAAATCACCTGGCTCTCTCTCATACCTGGTTCACTCACTAAGGGTTCTATTAAACGAGGTGATTTCTACCATTAACGATAAATGAATGTGGTTTTGCAGACAACCTGAAATCATTCTCCACAATCCACAGAATTACTAGTGTGCGAACGATCGCAATGACAAAGGAGCGATGTGTACAAAGGTTGTAGGGTTCTCATCCAGAGTAGCCTACAGGGTCCTGGGTGATATCTTTATTATGTGATATTTACTTTGATATGATGTTACTTTTTGCTATCTCATTTTTCTTTTTTGGGGGGGACATTATTTTGGTTATAAGTGATAGTATTGGTGGATAACAATGTTGTTTTTTTTTTTATTATTCCACTGCAGTTGGTTTATATTGGGCACCAGCACTTTATTTGGTGTATCTATATTGATTTTTTTAAATGTTTGTGATGTCTTGAAATGTCATTATATGAATTATTGGTTTCATGTATGTGCACTTTATTAAGGAAAATTAGGATTTGCATGAACTTCTAATAATAATTTATTTGGAATGTATTATTTGTTTTCTTTTGGGACCCTGGTACAATATAATAATAGCTCTCTGGTGTGGAAGTAAGCTTATCATGTCTGCTTCTTTGTATATTTCACCCTTTATGGGTTTTTTTTAAGTGTTTTTAGATGTTTTTGTCCAGTTTTTTGTACATGATGAATTATTGTTGAATAAAATCACGACATTCACTGTAGTTTACATTGACAGCCAAGATATATGACAATGCTCGACTCTCCCCTATATTGCAGTTCAGAAATGGATTATGTTGTTCTACTCTCTAATGTTGAATATATTAATACTATTGCAGTAATGTAAATACGGTTTCCAGCAGTGTAAGAAATAATAAATTCTATTTGTTATTATATATACGCGGTATAAATGAAGAATAATGTTGCCATATCGCCATTATCCTCATGACATTGGCGGGGAGATGTAGACTAGATTGATTGCTGATGTCACAGTCTTAGTTATATCCGCATAATTCATATGGAACATATCAAATAAGGCTCCTCCAGAATGGGAATCGTATGATATTTGTGTTGTGCTCCCAAATGGGAACATTTAAAGGAGACTGAACAGAATATGAAGGTTGCTTGGTTTACTGTAAATCGTGAACTGTTTTATGCTTTCTATGCTGGAATACAGGCCTCTAGCTGTTACAAAACTACAATTCCCATCATGCTTGGACAACCAAAAGCTTTAGATGTCCAGGCATGATGGGAATTGTAGTTCTGTAACAGCTGGAGGGCTGCAGGTTTGACACCTGTATTGTAATAAGATATCATAATTTTTAATGTTATACCACATCCATATCCACACCTATATACTTGCACATTTGCCATAAATTATATTAGGTATGTCATAGCTATTGATATGGATGTTGAGTCAAGATCTACTGACCTAAGCCCAAGCCTTTGTTCTACAATTGTGCCCTTTTTGCAACAGTTAGGCCCTTTGTCTTGGCCCGGAAAAGAGATTCATGTACATGATTCCAGGTACTGCTGAGTAACATTTAACCCCCCAACCTCCAATAAATTCTCCCATCTACCCCAATTATCCCCTTCTTCTAACATATCCCATAAACACTACAGACACTTAAAGCGACTGTACCTGAGGTGCCTTTGCTTTAAGTGTAGCATGTCAATAGAAGGCCGGCTGCACGGGGAAGCCAATGAAGCAGTCCGGTTCCCGCGCATGTGCCGGTCTATTACCGTGCACCAGGCCAGGCCGAAGTACTGGAGGCGCGCCAGCCCACCCCCAGTGGGAGGAAACCCCCCGCCCCTCTATGACACGGCTCTATTGATTATAATGGAGTCGCGTCACAGAGGGGCAGGGGTTTCCTCCCACTGGGGGTGGTCTGGCCTGCCTCCAGTGCTTCAGCCCGGTCCAGTAAAATGCTGGACAAGACTTTTTATATTGTTCTCCTTTGATGACAGAACCCTGTCTTACAGTTTCAGTATAATTTTTTACATTAAGCAGAAGCAGTACAGGGTGATGTGGACCCTCTGCTGTTATCAATTGCATTGGTGGGAACTGCAGGGCTGCACAAACCCTGATCCCAGAACAGTTACATGTTGTTATCCCTAATGTCTTTTCTAATGCATGTTATGGTGCGTTTACACAGGCAGATTTATCTGACAGATTTTGGAAGCCAAAACCAGGAATGGTTCCTGGCTTTGGCTTCAAAAATCTGTCAGATAAATCTGCCTGTGTAAACGCACCATTAGTTTTAGAATAGACTTTAGTGTTGGCAAAGCTGTCTTTGTCAGTATTGTAGCTCTATAGCTGCAGCACATTATAGCTGAGCGAGCAGTAATTGACAGTATTTTCCGCTCGCTCTGTTCCACGCTCCTGCTTCTGCAGTACCACTGACACAGGCAGCTTCACCAACTGTAATGTATATTCTAATATACATTAGAATAGCCATCAGGGAAGGCTGAGTTTTTCCAGCACTGCAAGCAGTAGCACTAACAATATGTAACTGTGCTGATACCATGTCTTGAGTAGCCCTGCAGTTCCTGGCACAGCCATAGGTGGTAGCAGAGGGGCGGTGTTGCCCATTACTCATTACTCGATGTGAACATGTTTTTTAAATAATCCTTTTAATAAATATTTTTAGAATATTTTGTTCTATTTACCGATCACATAGTTTGCTTTCTTCCTGTATTACTTTTTGCTCTTTCCTATACAAGTGACCGGCTCAGACCTCATACACAATTGATGCCATGTGGTTGATGTTAACAGATACTTTATAGAAATATTTCTTGTGTGCATCACAATTGTAAAAATGTTTTAAACAGATTATTTTGAATTCTGGGATAGCTTTCCTAATGTTATACTAAAAATGACATTTGTTTTCCTATTCCTCCAATACATTTAATCCCAATAGACATCTGTCAGTTGTCATTGCATATGTCCTTACCAGGAGATCAGGGATACTGCACAATTCAGTCTGATCTCTGAAAGCTATGGAACAAGAGCCAAATTTTTTTTACCTAAACATCTGCATCTGGGATGAGAGGATGGATAAGAACACATACTATACTGTTAACTGGCAAACACAACCACATGTCATCTCGATGTCCACATATGACCCCATGGAGGAGAGAGCATTCAAGAAGCAATCATAGGCTTGTAACTCGTGATGACGGAAGATGACATATTAAACAAAATCATCTTCAGACCTTTTATCCTTGAGGTTTAGAAGAAGCCAAACCTCAGGCTGTATCCTGTGAATGGAAAACTTTCCAGTGAGCTCAAGGATGAATATGTGCTTTTGTTTTATTGTTCTTCCGACCCTCCTGGATATACTGAATTGAACTTACAGTACCAGAGATCCCTTAAGGTGACCATACAAAGCTTTTGGTCAAGCATTTGTTTGGCCTTCAGATCTCCCTAACGTCTGGCCGAATATTTATGTGTTCTCTACGGAAAGAAGAAGGGGCGAGCTACTGTAAATTTAACATGCGTATCCTTATAGAAACTATTGAGAAATATTTCTATCTTTTATAACTACATGTAGTCTATATAGTCTATGTGCAGGACAGGGCACAGGACTCAACCATTCTGTAGTGTCCCAGTATGGGTGGTCCACTAAGTTTTATTCCACCTGGGTAAAGTACAGTACCTCCATCAAATATCGAACAAAGGGGGTGAAGGTGTTTATTTGTGTTTCCCCACTAGAGGTCTCACTCTGTCTTGTAGCTATGTATTTATTTTTATGAGTGCAGCTGAAGGAAAAGGGTTAGCTATGTGTGGTGTCCCAGCACAGGGTGCTGTTTCCTGGCACTGGAGTAAATAACACCTTCAAGTGGGAGATGGTGTGCTGTTGTGTTTTCCCCACTAGGTGTCACTACTGTCTTTATTTATTCTGTACTATGCCCAGCTGAAGGAGCCGAAGGGTTAACTGTTTTGTGTCACATGTTATGTATTGGCCAGTCACAGGTGCTAGTGCTTTCTCACACACACTCAGCCCCACCACTCACAGGAGGGTTAACATAGCCCCTGTAGGAGGAGTTAGTTCTTTGTGAAAGGAAGGAAGTTAGTGGCTGGTAAAAGTGAGTAAATGTGTGAGGATCAGCTCAGCTACGAAGTTGTCCTTGTGAACTCTTACACAGCTATGCAGTGCTCAGCTCCACACTGGGGAGAGAAGCCAAACAGGGAACACCTTGACCATGCCAGGAACCTCTCTAAAACGTGCAGAGCAGTTACCTGAAGCAAAAGGAACTGACCCCAGTGGGACAAAACTACAGTATGTCTACGTACCCCACTGCACAGTGCAGGACGACTGGGTAATCCTGGGAGTCTGCTTCACCCAGATAACCAATGACTGGGGCTCCTATTATCTACCTAGGACGGGTAACCCACAATTAGGGGCATAAGGCAGTTGAAGACTAGAACAGTCATCCGTGAGTATTCTCTTTGACTTCTTCTGTTACTTCACCTGTTCTGGCAGAGCACACTTACTACATTGGGCAGGGCCCCTCTGGCAACTCTTCTCTCTCCCTCTACTGCAAAGCACCTACACATCTCTGTATATTTGGCCTATTCTCTCTTTCTGTGCTGTGGCAGTGCCAATGGGTTACTGTGGCTACCATGACAAGTGCCCAAGTGACCCTAAACACCCCTGAGACGCCAACTACCACCTCCCCCCTACCACATATGTTCGTGTCTGTACACTGTTTTATCCAATCACAGGTGCAGGTGCCTCACACTACTTTACTCTTATTACACTTCTTCCCTCTCCTTTCCCCATCAATGGGAGATAGTCACAGTTTCCCCTATAAAAGGTTGATTAGTTCCTGGTGGGAGGTCTCCAGTTGGTAGATGGTGGTGAAAGACACAGCTAAGAGAGGGAGTTCCTGCTGCAGTGAAGCCAGTCCTGGCCCAGGCCAGGGCCCTTGCCAGGAACTAGAGAAAGAGATTCTTCTACCGAGAGATTTACTCCAGTATGTAGTGATTAACCCTCAGGAGGGTTACCCGTCCTCTAAGGTACACCTTGTCCAAACCAGGGATCCTTCTTCAAGTATTCTCAAAACAGTTACCACAGCAAGGAGCTGATCCCCAGTAAGACAAAGAGCAGAAAGCTGAAGTATCTTAGTAAAGAAAGCACAGCTCTCCCGGGAGGTCTGAGGAAGTCTGCTGCACCAAGTAGTAAAGGCCTGGGGCTAGTACTACCCAACCTGGCACTCTGAAATGGTTGGGCAGAAGGCGGAAAGATAGCAAACTATCCAAACATGAGTACAAATATTCTTCTGTACAATCTTCTACACTGTGAAATCCCAGCAGAGTAATTGGACAAGGCCCCCAAGACAGTCCCAACACCTGCACTAAACTACTTCTACCTTCTCTTTACTCTTCACCTCTTTCACCTGAACCTGCTGCGTTTGCCACTGTTGCTTGCACTGAAGCTTTCCCAAGTAAAAGTCAACTGTGGTTAAGTGCTGGACTCCGCCCTATTTTTGTGTCGCCGAATGTGCACCTACACCTTACACTTGGGCTGCCCCTTTTTTTAAGAGCAGTGCCTATGTGTGCGGGGGTGGGTCATATCACTCCTGGCCACCGTGACAAGTGCCTAAGTGAATCCAAACCGCAAATGACCCTAAGCGGTCGTGGACGACCACTGTGCCGGCCCCTATACTGATGTAAGTGAAACACAATACGCAGACAGACAAACAAACACAATAGAGCGGAATGAAACGAGCCAGCAATACACGGGCAGCGAAGTACAAAATCAGGAAGATAGCGGATAGTCGGTAACAGGCAGGAGGTCAGGTAACAGAGTAACAACAGCGGGTAGATAGGAC
Organism: Dendropsophus ebraccatus; assembly: GCF_027789765.1. NCBI lineage: Eukaryota > Metazoa > Chordata > Amphibia > Anura > Hylidae > Dendropsophus > Dendropsophus ebraccatus. Next base: position 36,850,238 of record NC_091455.1, on the reverse strand, counting down.
AGGGCACGCAGGACAGGGATAAGGGGAGCTGGGACTAGATTACTCTAATAGCCAGCAGGGAAGTGAGCAACTGGCTTCTTTTTAACCAGGATCAGAGACTAGGTCCAGCAGCTGATTGGATCAGCCCTGATCCCAGTACCAAGTTCAGCTTGACAGACCTAGCAGTGCAGTAACCCCTGCACTGCCAAAGTCTGACAAGCAAGGCGGGTGTGGCTAGAAGGTAAGACACAATTCAGACAACCCATACAGTGCAAAAAAACAGACAAACTCAGCGCTTCCTCGATCACCCTGCACAGACCCAGGAACGCAAAGTCACACTCCTGACATTGCAGCTACATTTTATTGAATGTATATTACAATATATTTACAATGTGTAAGCACCTCACTATGTATATAGTATAGTGCAAATAGAACTGCAGAGCACTTAAAGGCACGTTGTGAATATAGTAAGAGATGATGATATATTGCCATAATTTTACTATTAAGGTCAAGATTGATGAAGGCTTCACCGGTGGACTTTTTGCTGGGGGGGGGGGGCTATGGTAGGGGACGTGGCATAAAGGCTGTACCAGGAAACTTTTTGCTGGGTGAGTGCACGCCTCTTAGTAGAACCAGCCTAACCTCCGCTGTTGCAAAACTACAATTCCCATCATGCCTGGACAGCCAACTCTTTTCCTTGATCTACAAGCCAATTTGCACTACAGTAGTAAGGATTTTACAGCTCCCCTTGTGCCTCTGATATGGATGGGGATGGGTACTAATAATGTAAATCCACTATTGAGGTCAGATAAAAGCAATGTTTTTATTAGTATATTATAAATGATATGAGATGTGTCCTCGTGAAATAAAAGTTACCAAAGAAATCTCAAAGTACAACATAGAAGTAAAGTGACAGTGCTGCAAAATTACCCAGAGATTGCAGCCCGCTACATGTCATCACTTTCCATCAGACACAGTGGGATATTTCAGTTATAATCAGGATATCATTTTTACTGATTGTAGCCAAACAAATTATGCAGCCTCCCATGTTTAGCATAAGATTGCGTCTCTGGAGAGCGTCTCAGCAGGTGATACACAGGAACGACCCTGATGCAGCATATATTATAAGATACTGTGACATGGGAAGAAAAATGATCCACAATGCATCGTTACAATAATACAGTACAGTGAGTTTTATAATGCCATACCTGTTACTCTCAGATGTATATTATGGAGGATAATAAAATACGACTGAAGGGTTTGGGGAAGTTGGAGGCTTCAGGAAAGAAATGGCAAATGCAGGGCCGATTCTAGGTTTCCTGCCACCTGAGGCAAACCTGTAATTTTGGGCACCTGTTGCAAGTTTATAACTACATTTGAGCAAGTGCAGGGAAGGGCATTCAAGGTCATTAAGAAAATGAGTGGATGGGCTTGGGTTTTTTTAGCATCAGGGGCGTAGCTAGGATTTATGGGGCCCCATAGCAAAAAACTGTATGGGACACCATAGGGCAGCTTTCCAAGGGGGCGGGCTGGCAGTTGTTTGGGGACGGGAGGATGGTGTGGGCCGGCGGCTGTTCCAGGGGAAGGGGTGGGGCAGCGGCTGTCGAGGGGTAGGGCCTTTACAGAACAGTGCCTGTCCAGACGAGGGGCCTTTGCAGGCCGGCGGCTGTCCGGCCTGGGGCCTGTGTGGGACGGAGGCTGTCTGGGCAGAGGGCTGCAGCTATCCGGGGGTGGTGCCTGTGTGGGTTGGTGGCTGTCCGGGGTCGGGGAAGGGGGCTGGTGTAGGATTATAGGTTGAACTTTAGGGACTTGTATTATTTCAAGAACTATAAGTAAGAGATGTGCTGGAAAATAAATCTTCATTGACGGAACATTTTGAATGGACAAAAGTCTTTTTCACAAAACAAAGTAAAGGAACTCACTCAGCCACAGCAAACTTCAAAGGGTTCCCTGGGTCAGCACCATCACCTGATAATGACATGTGCACTTAGATATAGACAGGCTGTCCATAATGAAGAGTGCAGCTATTGATTGGCCTCAGGCAGAGGTGATACAAAGGAAAATAGAACAATGAAAGGATAAAGATTTGGGCAGTTCAAAGCTGAGAATACACAGTGTGGGGCACAGGCTTATGCACACACTATTTTTGTTGTTGTTGTTTGTAAACGCTCATACAATTCTATGAAGTGAAGTGGTTTTGGTGGCGTATTTTAATTTTATATGACTACTAGGGATGAGCGAACCGAACCGTAACAAACCAGATTCGTTACGAACTTTTCAAAAAGTTTGGTTCGTCACCGAACCGAACTTTGAGAAAGTTCGTAACGAATCTGGTTAAAATTACAATAACAAATAAAATCAAAGACATCCAAGACATCTTTATAAAGTGATGCAAACACCTCTGGAATGCATCTGGGAAAGCAGGGAAACAGTATTACAGGAATCCTTTGCAATAATGCCGACTCCTCTAATGGTTAATATATTTAATTAATAAAACACATTTTCGTTGTAATAAAGTCACTTTCGTTGTTCAATAATTTAATTAAAACGAATCCATCATTGTGCAATTAAATATACTGTTAAAATAAATATATATATATATATATATATATATATATATATATATATATATATATATAAAAATAAATGTGTGTGTATATATATATATATATATATATATATATATATATATATTATTATTTTTTTTTTTTTTTTACAGTATATTCAATTGCACAAGTAAGGATTCGTTTAAATTAAATTATTGAACAACGAAACTAATTTTATTACAATGAAAATGTGTTTTATTAATTAAATATTAATTATTACAGGAAACTCTATTAAAGCCGTTAATTCATATTGCCGGCAATAGAGTTTTCTGTCATAATTAATACTTTAATTTAATTAAAACATCAAATGTTTCTTCTAATTATGCTATCACAATAGCATTATTAGAAGAAACATTTTGAATCATATGTGCGCTCAGCTCATCAGCTGATTGGCTAAGTGCACATATAATGAGCCGTCCGCAGCACAGTGACTTCATTGTGCCGCGGACGGCGAAGAGAGAAGATGGAAGATAGAAGAGATCAAGAAGACATCGAGAGTGAGTATACAGTTCTCCCCACCCCCTTCCCAGCACTGCACCCATCCCAGCAAGGAAGGGGGGTCACTTAAGACCCTTCCTTGCTGGTATGGGTGCAGTCTGACATCAGTCTGGCCCCCAAGGGGTTAAGGGGGGATGCAATGCATCCTCCCTTAACCCCTTGGGGGCCAGACTGTAAGCAGCGATCTGTAAAGATGCTGCATACTGTAAGGTGCACAACACCCCTCACAATGATGGGTGTTGTGCTCCTGTTTGCGTGTTTTTTGTGTGTTTCTCCCTTTTTGTTTTTCAGATATCGGTATCCTGTGGATTACGTCGGATTCGGTGGACTACGTCGATGACCAGCGGTTGTTTGGATTTTTTAAAATAAAATGGTCAATGAGGGGTGTGGGGGTATTTTTATTTGAATAAAAAAAAAATTCACTTGTGTCTTGTCTTTATTTCTTTACTTTGTAGACTTAGTAATGGATTCCGTGACGGAATCCATTACTAAGTCAGGGCCTAGTGTTAACCGGTATAAAATGGTTAACACTAACCCCCCCATTATTACCCCAGTACCCAATGCCACCAGGGGTACTGGGAAGAGCCGGGTGCCAGTGGTCCCGGAGCGTCAAAATTGGCACTCCTGGACTGGGGCTGTAGCAGGCTGGTAAGATTTAGGCTGGGGAGGGCCTAAACCAATGGCTCTTCCCACCCTGGTGTTACCAGGCTGCTGTTTTTAAAAAAAAAATAAATAAATAATAAAAAAAAAACGGTTCCCCCTATTTTCATAACCAGCCGGGTTAAAAACCAAGCGACAGCAGCCTGGTAACACCAGGGTGGGAAGAGCCATTGGTTTAGGCCCTCCCCAGCCTAAATATTACCAGCCTGCTGCCGCCCGGTCCAGGAGCGCCAATTTTGACGACCATTGGCACCTGGCTCTTCCCATTACCCCTGGTGGCATTGGGTACTGGGGTAATAATGGGGGGGGTTAGTGTTAGCCATTTTATACCGGCTAACACTAGGCCCCGACTTAGTAATGGATTCCGTCTATTAGACGGCTTCCACTACTAAGTCTATAAAGTAAAGAAATAAAGACAAGACACAAGTGAATTTTTTTTTAATTCAAATAAAAACAACCCCACACCCCTCATTGACCATTTTTATTAAAAAAAAAAAAAATCAAAACAACCACTGGTCATCGTCATAGTCCACCGAATCCGACGTAATCCACAGGATACCGAGATCTGAAAAACAAAAAGGGAGAAACACAAAAAACACACAAACAGGAATACACAAACAGATCGCTGCTTACAGTCTGGCCCCCAAGGGGTTAAGGGAGGATGCATTGCATCCCCCTTAACCCCTTTGGGGCCGGACTGATGTCAGACTGCACCCATACCAGCAAGGAAGGGGTTAAGTGACCCCCCTTCCTTGCTGGGGAGGGGGTGGGGAGAACTGTATACTCACTCTCGATGTCGTCTTGATCTCTTCCATCTTCTCTCTTCGCCGTCCGCGGCACAATGAAGTCACTGTGCTGCAGACGGCTCATTATATGTGCACTTAGCCGATCAGCCAATCAGCTGAGCGCACATATGATTCAAAATGTTTCTTCTAATAATGCTATTGTGATAGCATAATTAGAAGAAACATTTGATGTTTTAATTAAAGTAAAGTATTAATTATGACAGAAAACTCTATTGCCGGCAATATGAAATAACGGCTTTAATAGTTTCCTGTAATAATTAATATTTAATTATTAAAACACATTTTCATTGTAATAAAGTCACTTTCGTTGTTCAATAATTTAATTTAAACGAATCCATCATTGTGCAATTAAATATACTGTAAAAAAATAAATATATATATAAATATACATTTATATATATATATATATATATATTTATTTTAACAGTATATTTAATTGCACAATTATGGATTAGTTTTAATTAAATTATTGAACAACGAAAGTGACTTTATTACAATAAAAAAAATTTAAAAAATTAAATTTTTATTAATTAAATATATTAACCATTAGAGGAGTCGGCATTATTGCCGATTTGCCGGCTATTTTTTTTTCCACTATTTTTGCACTTTGATTTTTTTCCACTTTTTCCATTGTAATAGCAACTGCAACTACACGAAACTATACCCTATCACACTCCCACTATTGTAGCTGCAATTATTCAGCCGTTATTGCAAGGTTCATTTTCGGTTCGGTTCGTAAGAATCCGAACTTCAGGAAAGTTCGGGGGATCGCTCATCCCTAATGACTACTAAAATACCCCAAAAAGCTATTAAATGTTGTGTGTCAATTCAGCCTTAACCCATGTCAGAAAGTTAAACAGATTTGTAAAATAAACTTTTATTTATAAAAAAAAAAGTTCAGTCTTCTAGTACTTATCAGCTGCTGTATGCCATGCACAATGTGGTGTTCTTTCCAGTTGGACACAGTGCTTTTTGCTGCCACCACTGTCAATGACAGGAACTGTCCAGAGCAGGTCATTTGGGGATTTGCTACTACTCTTTCACAGACAGAGGTGGCAGCAGAGAGCACTGTGTCAGACTGGAAAGAATACACCACTTTCTGCAGGACCTACAGCAGCTCATAAGTACTGGTCTTTAAATAAAGTCTTTAAATAAAAGTAATTTACAAATCTGTATAACTTTTATGCCATCAGCTGATTTAAAAACAGCTTTTCTCCTAAGTACCTCTTTAAATGAAGCTCTTTATTTTAAACCATACTCTCAGATCGCCCAAGAAACCCAAATTTAAAAAGCTAATTTTTGAGTCAAACTGAAGCTTAAATTTTTTTTCAAAATTTGTAATTGCTAGATGTCGCTGTTACTATTATTTTTTAGTTTTGCTAGAGTTTGTAGAGCATTCATGTAGAGAAACCTATTACAAATTCATCGTAGCCTCTCAGATAAGAAATATACAGCTCGCAAATAAGACTCCAGACTGTTTCTAATCAATGGCCAAGTTAAAGGGGTTGGCCATTCTATAGTAAAATAGTTCAGTGTATAGTATTAGTAAGTGTACTCACTGTATATACTGACAGCAGCTCCCTGTGTACCTCATAGAGCTAATATCAGACTCCCCTCCTCCAGGCTGTGCTGCCCTGCTCTGTGGTGATTCTGTCTATAAGATGGACAACATGAAGGAGCATGTGACCATGCCCCGCCCCCCAGTGTTCTCTATAGGCATATACAGGCTCAGTGGTGGACACTGGGGGGCGGGGTATGGTCACATGCTCCTCCATGTCAGCCATCTTATAGACAGAATCACCACAGAGCAGGACAGCACAACCTGGAGGAGGGGAGCCTGATTTTAGCTCTATGAGGTACACAGGGAGCTGCTGTCAGTATATACAGTGAGTACACTTACTAATACTGGACACTGAACTATTTTTACCATAAAGTGGCCAACCCCTGTAAGTACTTCACCTCAGGTAGCTTACTCTGACTTCTGGGGAGGGGCATTTAAACAAACCCACTACGGGATATTGTCAGGAAAAGACGGATGTCTATTAATAATGACGAACGCATATGATCATCATGAGAATTTTTTGCTCATTAACATTATCAATAGCTGGTCACTTTTTGCTGTTAAATGACGTTCGTTTCCTGTAGTGAGAACATAGCCTTAAGGTGCCTACACACCTTCAAGAACTGTTGTTATCGGTCAAATGTTTCTGTGTTCCCTATGGGAAGGGGCTGGAAGGTTACATCCAGATTGCTCTGGCGCCAACTCATCCTTCAGAGAACAAAAGGGTCAGGCAATAAAAGTCCATCATATGTCAGTGGAGTCGAGAGGCTCCCATACACTTCATACTGTGTGCCAAACCCATTGGCTTCCTTAAGTGGTCATACACCTTCAGTACTGTTCACTTGAGTCCTCTCGATTTGAGACACCCCCTCTGACAACAAAGGATCAGGTAAGTTGACAGTTTACATGCCCAATCCTTTTAGAGGATCACCTGGTCTTTAGGAAATCGGTGGGTTCGGCTAACGTAAAAAGTTTTATGGTCACCTTTTTAGTGGAAAGATTGCATTGAGGCTGGCACTTTTAGCATCACATATAGTTTAATGCTATTGGGGCACTACAAATGTCAGCATTCCCATGAGAGCATGACCAGAAGTTACATAGGTGTAGGTTTTTGTATACTATCAGACATCCTCTTCAGTTTCACAAAGCTTAAGAACTAGTTGTTACCACTACAGTGCTATTAGTAGTATGCTATAACATGTCCAACATCCAACAATAGTAGTGTCCATAGGAAAATATGTGACCTGAGTGGTAAAGTGTTTCTGCCACCTAGTGACAAAAGATTGCACTGCAGTTATATCTAGCTACACCCACTCAGAATGACTTACCATTACATAAAAATAGTATGAATGAGGTCATGGTGACAAAAGACTCCCTGTCTTTAGACCATCACTTCATCCTACGGGCTATGAGGTACTCCCTGTAGCAAAACAAGTGGCAATCGTAATGTATCCCAGCTCACTCTACTAAACTGTGCCACTGCTAGAGTACTAGCAACAGACAGCTTCTTCGAATCTAATGTCTATTCTAATACATGCATTAATATAGGTATCAGAGGAGGCACAGTATCGCTATATGCAGTTGAGCCAGGACCAGAGCTTGAGCAGCCCTGCAGTTCCTTACACAGCCATTGGTGACCGCAAACAAAATAAAAATAAAAAAAACCTTTTCTTTTATTAAAGTTAAATTACAATGTTATATAACTTTCTTAAAGGGGTATTTCACTAAAACATAACATTTCATAAGTTGCTGCCCATGGTGAGAATACCAATTCATTCCATGCTGCTCTCTGCTGGAGCCACAAAAACTGTGTGTGAGCTTTTCTTTCTGTCTCCCTCTCCTCCCCCCTCCCTCCCTCCCTTCCGAGATGGCTGATGTAAACAAGTCCCTATCTGCAACTTTGTAACGCTGAGAGGTAGGATCACAGTAAGTTCCTCAGCAGCTTGATTAAATTGACTCCTTACCCAATATCTGACCCCCCAAACCACTTGTACCTTCGGATAGCTGTTTTTCATCTAAGATCTGTCCTGGGGTCAGACAGGTGATACAGTTATTGTCCTAAAAAAACAACTTTTAAACTTGCAGCCCTGTGTCAAATTGGCATTGCCTAGAGTGTTTGTGCCCTAACTTTGCACCACCCCTCGGTCCCTCCTCCCCACCCTCTTCATCATTAGAAATGCCCCAGGCAGGATTTTTTCTATTGCTCTCCTGTCTGAACACTACACAGGTGCCTTAACGATCAAGTACATGTGCAGTTTTCAGACAGGTGATGAATAGGAGAAATTATTCTAGGGGCATTCCTAATGATGAAGAGAGCGGGGAGGAGGGACGAAGAGGTGTTGCAATCCTAGGGCATGGGTACTCTAGGCCACGCCGATTTGATACAGGGTTTCAAGATTAAAAGTTGTTTTTAGGACAATGACTGCATCACCTGCCGAATGGACCCCAGGACAGATCTTGGATTAAAAGCAGCTATCTGACAGTACAATCGGTTTGGGGGGGGGGGGGGGGGCAGATTGTGGGTACAGAGTTGCTTTAAACCCTCCCAGCATTACAAAGAAGCTACAACGTTGTACATTCAGCCTGGCAGGGAGTTGTTTACATCAGCCGTCTCAGAAGGGAGGGGAGAGAAGACAGAGAGAAAAGTTAACACACTGCTTTTTGTGTCTTCAGCAGAAAGCAGCAGCTGAGAACTGGGGGAAAGAGACTGAATAGATAATAACAAGTATGGAAGGAATTGTTAGTGTCACCATAGGAAAGCAACATATCAAAAGTTATGTTTGAGTGGAATACCCCTTTAAGGAAATGTAAGAAAGAAAAAAAAATTGCCTTACTACCCTAAAATATTTATGTATGTCTGGGAGACTGGGGCGGTGTTGAGAAGTTGATAAATATATCCAATTACACATGATGTATAGGACAGTGGGTGTCAACCTGCTGTACCACCTGAACGGTTGGGATCTATACGAGTTCAGGAATCTCTAAGCATGTTCTAGTAACACTTCTGTGCATAGGCTGGCTATAGTCAGGATCAATCAACACATGGAAACATGGAGGACTGCTGAGCATCACATCACCAGAGCAGCACGGTGGTTTACACTGACACTCCGAGAACAGCACTGTTTGTATCCAGTACATACTTCTTGTAATTATAAGCTTGGGATGTAAAACCAGAGACTGTTTATGGTTTAAACTCTTGGCTTCCCGTCACATTTGTATTGCAGTAAATACAGGTCAAAAGATCAAAAAAACAATTTAGCATCAAAATCCAAAACTGGGTACACAAGACAGAAGAAATCTAATCAAAAGTCCATCAGCTGCTCATAATGAAAATCTAAACCAGGATGGGATTAAAGGAAGTCAGAAAGCAGAGCCGATCTAATTTCATATTTCAGAATAACAATGCCAATCCAATAGAGAACAGATTTTTATGTATTTTATACTGCATTAAATCTGATTTATCTCTGAGTAAACAAACACTGAACTCTCCTACTGACTCCATTTATAAGAGAAAAAAAAAAGATAAAAACAACAATAGCGAAAACAGCAACACATTTTTTTGAAGCTCTTGAGGTGTTTTGGGGAGCGTGATGTTCTAAGACGAATTAGAAAAATCTAGAAATATTCGTTCATTTTAGCAATGTACGTAACAAGTAAAATTGTGTCCAGAGTCCTATTTTATCATATGCCAACACCTTGGCACCTTGGAGTGGGAGGAAGGGGTTGGGGGGGGCAGATTAGGGTATATGGCTTATGTGTTGGATCATAGGGATAGTGCTATGGCCTGGGGTGCTGCAGAGGTGTTATTACAGCAAGTGGGCTTGGTGTTTTTACTGATTCACTTGTCACAGTGGCCAGGAGTGGCGATACCTACCCCCGGGCACTGGCAGCAATTAATCAGAAATTACTTTTACTTAGTCGTGAGCTTACCAGGTGCAGGTGATAGAGGTGAAGAGTAGTGAAGGAAGTAGACCTGGTTTAGTGCAGGTGTAGGGACAGTCTTGGGGGCCTTGTCCAATGCAGTACTGTACTCTGCCAGGATTATAGTGTAGAAGACTGTAGAAGAATACTCTTCTCATGTTTAGATAAATAGGTAAAACCAGATCAGAGAGTGCCAGGTTGGGTTATATGAGCCCCAGGCCTTTTCAACTGGGTGTAGCAGTCTTCCCAAGACTTCCCAGGATAGCCGTGCGTCAGTCAGTAAGATACTTCAGCTTCTTGCTCTTTGTCTTACAGGGAATCAGTTCCTTGCTAGGGTAACTGTCCTGAGAATAATGGAGAAGGATCCCTGGTGTGGAAATTGTGTCCCCTAAAGGATGGTTACCCTTCCTGTGGGTTTAGCACTGCATACTGGAATAAGTCTCTCTCTAAAGAAGAATCTCTCTATAGTTGTGTCTTAGGGTACTATTACACCAACAGATCTGACGACAGATTATCTGCCAAAGATTTGAAGCCAAACCCAGGAGTGGATCTGAAAAGAGGTGAAATCCAGTCTTTCCTTTATGACCTGTTCTCTGATTATTGTCTGTTCCTGGGTTTGGCTTCAAATCTTTGGCAGATAATCTGTCGTCAGATCTGTTGGTGTAATAGTACCCTAAGGGCCCTATTCCACCAAACGATTATCGTTTGCATATCATTAACGATTAACGATCTCAAACGACCACTATTGCGAAAGACCTGAAAACGTTCACTCATTTCCATTGAACGATAATCGTTACTTATGATCGTAATTGCGATCGTTTTTTCTTCGCTATTTATTCGCTATTGCATTCGTATCTATTGCGAACGACCGAACGATGTCTTATTCAACGCGAACGATTTGCGAACGAGCAACGATAAAAATAGGTCCAGGTCTTTTAAAGCGATCAACGATTTCTCGTTCGGTCGTTAATCGTTAACTGCATTTCAACCGAACGATTATCGTTTAGATTCGAACGATTTAACGATAATCTGAACGATAATCGTCCAGTGGAATAGGGCCCTTAGTCCCTGCACACCACTACTGACAAAAGACCTCCCACCAGGAACTAACTACCCCTATATAGGACTTAATGAGGCTAACTCCTATTGGTGGGGCTGTGTGAAGAAAGGAGAGGGAAAAAGTGTAGTTGGCTAAGAGCTGTGTCAGGCCCCTGCACCTGTGATTGGACAGAACAGTGAATAAACAGTACACCTTACCCGTTACCTTCAGCTATGCTCATACAAATAGTATTAAGGAAAAGTGAGACATCTAGTGGGGAAACCATAAATAACACTTTCATCCCCTCACAGAGGTGCTTTACCCAGGCGGTATAAAACTTAGTGGACCACCCATACCGAGACACTACAATAGGGGGCACCAACAAGCTGTATATAGATACAGGGAAAGGACAGTCAATAAATAGAGATGAGCACGAACCTGAACTCCCGGCATTTGATACCAGTGGCTGAAGAAGTTGGATGCAGCCATAGGTAGTCCTGGTAAACATGGATACAGCCTTAAAACACAGGTTGTCAGACACTGCACCATGTATCATTTGACAACGCTGGTTGCCAAGTGATACACTTTAAAGCAATGGGATTCATTGTACTGTAATGCAACTTTTCTTAGCATTCTCTAAAAAACAAACAGATTTATCGCTGTATTGTGTGAACGTAGCGTCTGGCCCATAGAGTAAAATGCCAGATAGACTGAAATCACTTTCTGGTTCCTAAAATTGAAGAAAACCAAAAAGATGCAAAATGCTTTCAAAACATTCACTATAAACAAATCCTTAGGGTTAAAAGCAAATATCAGCGATAATGTCTGTGCTTGGAAGTCGGCCAGGATCCCATGTGTTAGAAAACAAATTGAAATGTTCATAGCGATGATAGGCAGCTCCTCAAGGATCACAACGCTCTGAAGAGAATCATTTTTGGCAGATCTAAAATTTCACTTTTCATCTGGCATATATTTAGATGATAACTGGCACCAAATAAATGCATTCTCCCTAATGTTACTCATAGATGATTTAATTACGTTTCATAATCCCCATCAAATGAAATTATTGGGACAGTGATAGAAATATAGATGTGGACAGTGGAAAAGAACATGTCGGCCCAGCTGGTCTGCACATCATGCAGTCAGTGTACTGTCTATATGTATCATCCGTCTTGGGGACCAGTTGTTTTTCTTAGGTGAGTGAAGAAGGTGTTTTCCAAAAAATTACATGTATGGTATTTCCATTGAATATACTATAATTGTTTTTTTTTTTTTAAAATGGTATCCTATAACCCAAAATGTGGCCACTGCCATTACAAGAGGAAAAAAAAACGTAGAAGAAAGGTGTTCATGTGTATTTTTATTAAAGGTGTACTCCAGCAAAAAAAACTGTTATCGAATCAACTGGTGTTAGATATTTATACAGATTTGTAAATAACTTCTATTTAAAAATCTTAAGCCTTCCGGTACTTATCAGCTGCTGTATGTCATGTAGGAAGTGGGGTATTATCTCCATCTTTCCAGTCTGACACAGTGCTCTCTGCTGCCACCTCTGTCTATGACAGGAACTGTCCAGAGCGGTAGCAAATCCCCATAAAAAACGTATTCTGCTCCGGACAGTTTATGGACAGAGGTGGCAGCAGAGAGCACTGTGAGACTAGAAAGAATACACCACTACCTGCAGGGCATGCAGCAACTGAGAAATATTGATATTTTTAAAGAGATGCAATTTACAAATCAGTATGAATATCTGACACCAGTTGATTAGCAAACAATTTTTTTTTGCCGATGTACCCCTATAAAGTGTATGGGATTTATGTAGTTGTTTAGTCCATTTTATAGCCTTTTTGATTAATCTATATGTAAACCACTTTATTAACTTATCACCTCATAAAAACAGCTCTGAAGTCTTTGCCACTGGGTATGTCATGTCTCTGCAATTAGCTGTCCACTGCCTGTTCTTAGAGGAAATCTCTAGTAACAGCTAGAGCAGGAAAAAACATATGAAGTGGGCAGGGCTTAGCATGTGCTATGTACGGGAGAGAGAGGGAGAGAACCTGGGCTGTTACCTTCATGCCTTCTATATATGATCCACACTGTTCCTGAAAGATAAACCAAGGCTTCTTTCTCTTCTCTGACCACCCATAAAGCTACTGAAAGAGTAGTAGATGCTTGGAACAAACCTCCAGCAGAGGTGGTTGGTAAATCCACAATAATGGAATATAAATCTGCCTGGGATAAACATATATCTGCCCTAAGATAATAAGGAAGGAAATATTATAATTGCAGACTAGATGGACCCAGTGGTCTTTTTCTGCCATCAATCTTCTATGTTTCTATGTTTCTCCCTTATGTATATAGAAGTGGTCCTACCACTGTATGTTCATGATACTGTAGTGTAATCTCCTCCTTCTAATCCCTTTGGCTCCTGGGCAGAAGCACCAATAGCAGCTCAGCGTAACCCTTCTCTTGCTGTCATCCTGCTGCTGCTGTTTCTTTCCCTTATATTTATATAGCACCTTGCAAACCCCAGACATCAGTAACCCCTTCTCCCTGCAGGGGCTACATCCACCTGTGGATAGGAGATAAGTTATCAATCATATCTAATTTGACAAATTCTTTCCTATCACATTTGGGGATTTAGTAGAGTTTTTAGTTTTTTGTTGTTTTTTTTTTTTTTTTTTTTGCCTCCATCCAGTCAAAATGACTCAACCCCAACTGCTATTACAGATGCAATGAATATATCTTGGCACAAAGAATAATAAATATTTGGGGACATTTCATCTGCAATTGATCTTAGTGATAGATGATTAGTAACAGTAATTAATATAACTGCTCCAATGCCGGACTGTGAGCTGCGTGCTAGAAAACCATATGCCGGGAGACGTTAATATCAGGGAGGGAAGGAATGAATAAATAAATATATTTCCAATGAAGAAAAAATAAACTAGAATCAGGAAAAGTTTGCGGCACTTGATATGATTTCAGCCTAATTGCTCACAAATGAAAGAAATGAGTAAAATGAAAGAGAAACAAATTGGATTAGTTACTGGCTATGAGGCCAAAAAACTTCTAAAACAGACTCTGGTTTACAATTATTCTACTTATTGTATGTAATTGGTTCCAGCACTGAGATGGCTTTTTTTTTCATTTGCTTCCTTTAATTCGGAAGTTCCTTGTGCTCATTATGATTTCAGGAGACACCAGGCTGGAGGGGAATATGACATTCAGAATAATTTTTATTGAATTGTTTGAAGTGTACCTGTCATAGCATATAAAAATTAAAAATATAGTTGAAGGGGTTGTTCACCATTTTTTTTTTCTTTTAAATCAACTGGTGCCAGGAAGTAATTTACTTTTATTAAAAAATTTCCAGTCATCCTGTACTTATCAGCTGCTGTATGTCCTGTCCAGCCACAAAGGAAAAGTTATTTCTAGGCAATATACCCATTTAAGGACCTCAGCCTTCTCCTGCATTAGTTTTTTTTTTGTTTGTTTGTTTTTTTGCTTTTATGGGATATTTGTTTCTTTGCTTCTCAATAAAAAAAAATATTTAATATAAAAACTGTGTTGTTGTCTCTGAATTCTTCAGCTAATTGTTGGTGTTAGGTTTTCCTTAAAATCCCTTTAAAATTTGTAGGCCCATAAAAAATGTAATAAAATAATTTTGCACAAAAACCTGATCCCTAATTTAAGTAAACACAGCCTGAAATGTTCTCCCTGAAGAAGTTCACGCTCATCACGGTGTACAATTACACTGACGGCAATATGAAAACCTGGCTCCACCTAGTGGTCATCAGAGTCTGTGTATCCCCAGAGAATTGATGACAATATGTAATCTTTTATCAACATTTGTTCTTTTTTTTTCTTATGGTTACGTATAATTATGTTTGCAATTAAAATACCATTCCCCTAATACTTTAAAATTTTTGATAATTTTCCCTAATCATACAAATACAATGTAAACAATGCTGTTCCTCGCTTCTTATAACGCTGTATATGATGCTGTATGACGCGTCCATCAGTTACAATTTCGGGGCTAAATAACATTCTATATAGAAATATTATGTGTCATTTTCGTTACGGTTCCTAATATAGAACATGTTATATCTTTTATTTTTCCCACAGTGCTCTGAGGTCTGCTCTGTATTATAGCCATGGAGGAGTGGAAAGGTTTTCGGCTTTTAAGCAGATTGTATTTATAACCTGCAAAGCTCCTATTATTGTAATGGAGTGTAATAGGTCTTGGAACACACACTATTAAGTATTAATAACTTGTGACATTTTACACTTACATCTCCCGTTTTTATATTTGGGTATCTAAAATTCTATGTAATTCTAAACACATAAATATTAATATGTCTTTTAGGTATTTTTTTTTATAGGCGCCAAGGGAAGCGAGAGGGAATTGTGTGTTACATTATGTTACTACATTTAAGAAGTTCCTCATTCATAAGAAAATCAATATAAATGACTCTCCTGGGTTGATTTTTCTAGAATGCATTTTGGGGAAAAGTAAATGTCAGTGGATGAAAATTTCTGGTCACCTGTAAACTATAGGATGTGACAATAAGCGGTTTTACAAAGGACTACAGGTAAAACAAGTTTAAATACCCACAATCTGTCCCCCCCAAACCTCTTGTACCATCAGATAGCTGCTTTTAATACAAGATCTGTCTTGGGGTCTGTTCGGCAGGTGATGCAGTTATTTATTATTTTATTAAAACAACTTTTAAACTTGCAGCCCTGTGCCCAACTGGCGTGGCCTAGAGTGTCTGGCCCTAACCTTGCACCACCCCTCCATCCCTCCTCCCCACCCTCTTCATCATTAGGAATGACACTGGCAGGATTTTTCCTATTCCTCTGCAGTGAACATTGCACAGGTGCCTTAATGATCCAGCCCATATGCCGTGCTCACACAGATGATGAATAGGAGACAATCTGCCTGGAGCATTCCTAATGATGAGGAGGGCGGGGAGGAGGGACAGAGAGGTTGTGCCAGTCTAATGCATAGTCACTCTAGGCCATGCCAGTTTGGCACAGGGCTGCAAGTTTAAAAGTTGTTTTTTAGGACAGTAACTGCATCACCTGCCGAACGGACCCCAGGACAGATCTTGGATTAAAAGCAGCTATCCGAAGGTACAAGTGGTTTGGGGGGGGGGGTCAGATTGTGGGTACAGAGTCACTTTAAATGGGAGCTGAGCTGCGGTTACAGGTCAATATTGGAGATACCTCTGGCTGTATCCATGTTTTCCAGGACTCCCTAGGGCGGCATCCAATTTTGTCAGCACCTGATATTTAAATGCACTTGAGCATGCTCATCTCTGGTTGCTACTAGAGATGAGCGAGTTCAAGTTGATCCGAACCCGAACGTTCGGCATTTGATTAGCAGGGGCTAATCCATGTCTGGAGAACATGGATACAGTCAATGGCTATATCCATGTTTTCCGTATAGCCTTAGGGCTTTATCCAAGTTCAGCAGCCACCGCTAAGGACTGTTAAACTATCCTGTGGGCAGTTCATCAGTCTTCTTTTTGCCAGGAACCCCCCTATAATACTTCTTGTTAAGTGCAACATGCGTGTGCCACTAAAGGGACTTTTACATGGGCTGATTATGGGCCAGGAGCGTTGCTACATGGGTACAATGTGCAAACAATTGCTCACAGACTGATGTTTTTTCTCCCAATGTTCAAACCTGCCAATTGTAATTTTAATTGATTCTAATGGAGCCATGTCACAAAGGGCAGGGGGTTCCGTCACACTGGGGGGAGGCGAAATGTCTGCGAGAGAGCAGCAGGTTTGGACATTGGGGGAAAATACATCAGCCTGTGATCGATTGTTTGCACATTGTACCCATGGAATAAATCAACCTTTGCATTGAAGATTTGTCAGGATGTGTTTTGTCTAAAGAAGAGAGACATGTCCAAGAAGCACAGCAGCGAAGAAGGTAACATGGTGGTGTGACCACTATCCGATACTACACATACACATTGTGGAGTCTTACCAGTGTGGGGATATCTATTTGTGAAGTGCAGACTTTGCTGTTGTTTATACTACAAATGACAGTAAGGCTATGTTCACACAATTTATAAACAACGGCCATAATTTGGCACTCAAAGCAACAGCCATTGTTTTAAAGGGGTAGTGCGGCGTTTAACTTTGTAATGTGTGTTAAGTAAGTGAATGGCCCCCTTCCCCGTGTCCCCCGGAAGTGTGGTGCAATATACTCACCAGATTACTGTCGACCCCGGATGCTATCTTGGGTCGATCGGCCCAAGTATACTCACCAGATTACTGTCGACCCCGGCCGTCATCTTGGGTTGAACAAAGTCATCTTCGAAAGGCCGGCCGAACCACTTCGGCTGTCCCTCATGCCGGCCCCCCTCTGCCACGTTATCAGCTGCTCAGCCGCGATTGGCTGAGCACAGTTATGCTGATGATCCGGGGATGGGGGGACACAGGGAAGTGGGCCATTCACTTACATAACACACATTACAAAGAGACCGGCCGTTCCATGACCCCGGCCGGGTCACCGAATGGCCGGTCTCTGCCCGGATCATCGTGGCTGGTACTTAAGTACGCATCAGCGCGCGCCCGCATCAGAGCTTCCCCCTGCACACTATGCAGCGAGTGGCCGGAGCTGCTGGCTTTATAGTGTGAACTGACAGGGTTTCCTACGGCCACAATTCATTGAATTGCGGCCGCAGAAAACTGACATGTCAGTTATTTCCGGCCCCCGTACGGGATCTATGGGTATACGCTCCGGCCAGGATCCCATGGAAAGTAAGCCATTGTTCCACCGCGCCAAAAGTACGGCCGTTGTTGCCATCGGCAACAACAGCCGTACTTTTACGTAGTGTGAACATAGCCTTAGGCTGGGTTCACACTATGTATATTTGAGGCTGTATTTGTGAGGCTGTATAGCAACCAAAACCAGGAGTGGATTGAAAACACAGAAAGGCTCTGTTCACATAATGTTGTAATTGAGTGGATGGCCGCCATTTAATGGCAAATATTTGCTGTTATTTTAAAACAACGGCTGTGGTATTGAAATAATGGCCGTTATTTACTGTTATATGGCGGCCATCCACTCAATTTCAACATTGTGTGAACAGATCCTTTCTGTGTTTTCAATCCACTCCTGGTTTTGGTTGCTATGAGGACCTGACATGAGGACCAAATACTGCCTGAAATATACATAGTGTGAACCCAGCCTAAGGCTGTAAACCCATAAAAAGTATAACGCTAAAAGTAAGAAGCTAGTAAAGCCTAAAATGTGTAACTGGTCTAACAAGCTATAAGAATATTAATACGGAATAAAATACTATGGTTTATTGGTGGAGAGTCGGAGACATTATGTGTTAGATTTTCGTTTCTCCGCACAGTGATTTATTATACTGTATCGGTTGCAGTAAAGCAATGTGTGAGGTCAGCTTAACACTGAGCAAGTCCCTACTGTTTTTCTTGACCTTTACAATCTAGGACGAATACACTTTATATTAACACGCTGAATCCTTCTCATGTGTCTGTCAGCTACTATACAATCCAAAGGTGAGTTATTAGTATTCTAATACAATAGTAGCTAATACAATACCCCCATTGGTAAAAGAGGGGTGTGGAACGTGAGTAACATTACAATCTGGCCTCCCCTTAAAGGACCTTTCAACTGGAACACCAGTCTAAAGTCGATGTCAGGCTTAATGATTTGGAACATGAATTATGAAAGCGAAGTGAAGTGTTCACGTAGGAGACGGATCCCAGGCTGCAGCCGTGGGTAATCCAGCACCTTTGAAGAATTACCGATGAGTTAAGTTTGCAAAAATGCACAACAAATTACAATGATTTTTTTCTTCTGTCAGTGTCTTGGTTGGCAAAGACGTCTTGCGTCTCCACCGCAGCTGGAATCAATTTCTAATATTTAAAAGTAAAAAGAAAGCAAAATGCGAAACACACACATAGATCTGTCTGTTTCCCATTTATTTTTCCCAAACATTACAGCTTCGAAATAAACTTGGGAGATATTTCTTCTGCGTCCAACTGGCATCTCGCAATGGCACGTCTTGTGCTGATGTATCTCCTCACATCTGTCAGCTAACCATGTAACAAGATAAATTGCTAGATGCAACCTTCTGAATACTTTCACATAAGACCATCGACAGTTCTCGGCAAGATTGTGCTATGACCTCAAAGGCGAGATTATCAGAGACCTATTATTATTTAATAACAGTCAAGTTCCAATTGGCAAGAACCCAATGCAACCAGTCAACAATCGTCTTTTAACAGATCAGATGTGTCTGATGGGTTGTTATGGGAAATCGGGTAATGCTAGAGTCACCTAGAGATCAAGTGTCCTTGGGTTGGCTTGTAGTCTACAGAGCATCGATCGCCTCTTCCTAATGCTAGCCCGTGCTGACTACAGCGATTCCCTCCGTTGTGGTTTCTTGGCTTCTATTTGGAACATAAAGAAGATAAAGAAGGTGTCTATTGTGTATCAACACAACAATGAAAAGAATCCTTATTCTCAGATATAAAGTAGACAAATGCATATTGTTATCTTTCACTCCTAGTGGCGACTATGTAACTAGAATCAATGACACCTTTCAATAAGTTCAGCCGTCAGTAATGTTTCCCATTTGGCCCCCATCCTCCCCATATACAAGGAAATTCAGCATAGCTGAGTGATCCTGTGTTCTCTGTGGGGAGGGGAGGGTTAAGCCAAAGCCAGAGAGCTCGGGCTGTGGCTTATCCTTTTCAGAACAAAAGAGCTGGGCAGTATTTTTCCATTATGCCCGATCTCTGTCTTCTCTGATATAAACTTTTGGTAGACAATAGGAAGAGCCCTATACACCTTCTAATAGATGCTTCAGAACCTGCACTAACACTGACTGACATGTCAATTCTAACTGGTCCTTCATTGGTGGGCCCCCAGGATCATTTCCTCTGGTGGGCCCCAGATAACCCAGTTCGACACTGATTGTATTTACAGCACCTCCTGCCTACTACTAAGTCACATAACACTATTTATAGATAGATAGATAGATAGATAGAAGATGGATAGATAGATAGATAGATAGATAGATAGATAGATAGATAGATAGATATGCAAAGGAAAATCCACAGCACTCCCGGATTTGTGAAAAAACTTCAAACTGGTGTTTATTTCATAAGTGTTTATCATATACAGCAATCGTGAGACGCGACGTTTCGGCGGCCGTCTGCCACCATTTTCAAGCACCCCTTACTACCTGGAGGTAGTGCTGCTTTCTGTATACTTTACTGTAGATAGATAGATAGATAGATGACAGACAGACAGATAGATAGATAGATAGATAGATAGATAGATAGAAGATAAACAGATAGGTAGATAGACAGGAGACAGATAATAAATAGATAGATAGATAGATAGATAGATAGATAGATAGATATTTGAGGATGAGAGCAGCAATACTCAGGTAATGGATGGTGCCAGTGGGTCAGACCGTAGACTCGGGTCCACAATAATACATAGAAGGATAAACCAGCAGCACTCCGTTCTCTTGTAGTTCAAAACGTGAATTTATTACATATAATGGTGCGAAGTTTCAACCGCCTCTCGCGGTCTCATGCTTGAAAAAGACAGCGAGAGGTGGTTGAAACGTCGCACCATTATATGGAATAAATTCACGTTTTGAACTACAAGAGAATGGAGTGCTGCTGGTTTATCCTTCTATAGATAGATAGATAGGTAGATAGATAGATAATAGATAGATTATCTATCTATCTATTCATCTATTATCTATCTATATATCTATTTATCTATTATCTATCTCTCAGATAGATAGATAGATAGATAGATAGATAGATAGATAGATAGATAGATAGATAGCAGTTTTATGGAAATATGTTACACAGAACAATATATTTCTTTCTAAAACCTCATTGTTCTATAGTCTGGGATTGACAGCCGTGAATGCGAGGTAAGGTTTTTCCTTTAATTTTAATCCTGCATTCTCATTTAATAAGACTAAAAAGTCCTACAATATACTATTACCCTGATCAAAATGTTACATGAACGCCAAAAAATCTGATGTCCTGATAGGCAGATGATGTTTTCCACATGGAAAGGCCTGGCAGCTAGATGGGATGAAATATGTATGGATGGATGTGAGTTCTTCACTCTGCGCAGTGGCTGGGGAAAACACTTGCTGACAAACATATCTTGTGGTCTAGAGTGTCGTCCTTGTGCCAGCCAAGTGAGTACAGCCCAGCATATATCCATTAGTTATAACACAATCTTGGTTCCCCATCAGAATGGGCCTACTCTATGGATTTAGCAGCCAAACCTTTCAATTAAGGGTTATGGTTTAATCCAATATGGGTGTAATCAAAGTCTATAGGGACCTCTGCTGAAAGGTGGAATTAGGAGTATAAAAGGGTTTTCTTTTTTGGAAATAATGTTTCCTAACACAATCACTCTATGGGGTGATACTAGTGATAGAGTCATGTGAAAAACCCAGAACACTTTGATTTTTAACATATGTGGGAAGACATTTACTACTATCTTAACATTTTACCATGATTTTGAGATAAATGTGACCATTGTTTGGTTTGCAATGGACTATTTAAGGCCTTTAGAAAGACCATTAAGGGTCCTATTACACGGAACGATTATCGGCCGTATTCAGCCGATATTGGACGTTACGGACGATAATCGCCCTGTTAAATAGAAGGCAACGATCAACCAACATGAACGATGTCGGCTGATCTTTGCAGTCGTTTGTCTTTCAAGATGTTGAAAGACAAACGACTCATATAGCAACGATCTGCTGCCATTGCTCTGTGGAATAGGAGTGTCGGGAGCAGATCGCTGCTATATGCTATGGGCTGCCCGGACAATCCAGCGATCACCTGGGCAGCCCCCTGCACCTCCCCCCGCACCGACACCCCCCCCCCCGAAATCATCCACCCGCTGCCGCCGCGTGTAATAGCAAACGAGCTAGCAGCAGCGAGCAAGTAAGTCCAGGGGGGGGGGGGGCCACGAGGAGCTGCGGGGGGCTGCACAGGTGATCGTACAATTTACAAGGATTGTACAATTTATCCATCATCCATTTGCCTTCCCTTAACCCATCCCCTCCTTTGGTTAAAGTTGCTGGACATGTCTATTTTTTCAACCATACTCACTATGTAATTATGACATGTTGAATTCCAATGACAGATCCTTTTTTTTTTTTACATACAGTATTACATATAAAGGCTATGTTCACACAACGTATCAGGCCCGCATCAGAGCTTGCCATAGCACACATTGAAGTGAGCGGCCGGAGCCGCTCGCTTCACTGTGTAAACTGACAGGGCTTTCTGTGGCCGGAATTCACTGAATTCCGGCCGCAGAAAACTGACATGTCAGTTATTTGCGGCCCTGTATGGGATCCCGGACGGAGCGTATACAATGTATATACGCTCCGGCCGGGATCCCATACCAGGTAAGGTTATGTTGCGCTCCGCAAAAAGTACGGCCATTGTTGCCAATGGCAACAACGGCCATACTTTTATATAGTGTGAACATAGCCAAATACTGAATTCCTATGTATGGAGGAATTGTTGGATGAACAAATGAGAGCCATTGAAGGTGCATGGCTTACTGTTTGGTAAGAATTCATATTAAATGTGGAGAACACAAAGGGGGAGATTTATCAAACATGGTGTAAAGTGAAACTGTCTCAGTTGCCCCTAGCAACCAATCAGATTCCACCTTTCATTCCTCACAGACTCTTTGAAAAATGAAAGGTGGAATCTGATTGGTTGCTAGGGGCAACTGAGACAATTCTACTTTACACCATTTTAATAAATCTCCCCCAAAATGCTTAAATTGTTCTCTAAATTCCCCCATAATTTAAACAACCAACCACATCATTAATGATGCCACAGTGCATGAGTCTAAAATCAGAAAGTTCCCCCATCAGACCCTCATAGGAGGGTGTCAGAGGACTATGGATTTCTCATGAATCCATAGACACCTAAAGAACCTAAAAATAGTAGTAAAGTACCATGGTGGAAATGTTATGGTTTAGGGATGAATTGCTGCATCAGTGTTATGCTGCTGGACAATACTCACCGGTGGTGGTGCTGTTCAGGTCCCACACCTGCTCGCCACACCATCCTATCTGCTCCTCTGCTGTACTCGATGCTTGTCCTGGAGCTGCTTGTATCTTCTGGTGTCTTCTTCCTGCTTCTTCATAGGGGATGCATGTCTCCACCTGCACCTATTTAAAGTCTCTACACCTGCACCCCTTTGCCCGAGTGTTGTTAAATTCTTGTACTCCAAGTAAGGATGTGTTTCTCCTATTCTGCTGACTCTCTATGAATCCTGACCTGTGCCTATTCTTAGGATTACATTTCCTGTCTGACCCCAGTCTGTACTGTGTGCCTCTCCTCTTGCCGTCTCCTCAGATTGTCTGACCTGCCCCTGAAGCCGCCTTTCCTGGCCCTTCACCCGTCTGATTACGATACCCGTCTTATCCCTGGTGCTGCGCTGACTCTCCTGCTCGTGGCCCGGTCTGTTGACTACATTTTCTTGGCCTGTTCCCTGGGGCCTTGCACTGGCTCTGTCTGGTCCTTGGCGACCAGCTGCTGCTCACAATGGGACAACACTTGTCAAGCAACTTGGTGTTCTCTAGCCTATTGCACGAGCCCAATGGTCCTATTACACGCAAATCCGCTCTGCCTTTATATATATATATATATATATATATATATATATATATATATATACTGTATATATATATATATATATATATATATATATATATATACTGTATATATATGCGGTTTGGAATTAAGCTCCATTTACTTCAAAGGAACTGAGTTTCAAAACCCCAGCCAAACTGGAGACAACAGTAGGGGGAAAGTGGCCATGTTTTTGTAGCGCTGGATAACCCCTTTAATGAACAAAATCTTACACTTGGGCACAAATTCTAATGTGTACATTCACAAAGGAATTGTATGTAACCACAAAAACAGTATAGTCCATATATCTGTAGTCTTAAAGGCCCCTAAAGTGAATATATGTAAAAGTAGACAAACCCCTTTAACCCTGCTGAGAGTAGCATTCAAAGGAAGAGACTGAGTAGGGGGCCCTCATTTTACAAGGGCCCATAACTTGTATAGGCAGCAGCTCAGGGTCCAAAGAAGGATCCCAGGGCTGTTTAAACCATATCATGAGGTATGCCTTAACATTGTCCTATGTAATTTTAAAGCACATATGTAAATAAAGGAAAATGAAAAATTACCTATAGGAAGAATAAAAATTATCGTCCTTCTGATCAAGAGGTTAAATTAAATCCACCTTCTATGAATCACAGACTTATATTACCGCACAGGTATGATATTCCCCGTAGTGATTGTATTTGGATTTGAGTGGTTTAAAATAAATTTCCTCTAGACAGCAATTCCTATAACTGGAAGTGTAAATGAGAAATCCTTTATTCTTTCAATCATCTTCTGTACAATTCGTAACTATGAGATCCTTGGACAAATGACAGATCACTTTACATAGAGACTCTTTGAAGATTGGAACTAATAGAGAAATCGCAGTATTATAGAGGTAGATTATACAGGAAACTGTGAGAGTCTTCAAATATACTCTCCATCATAGTATGTGACACACACATAGGATTTTATGGGCAATCTATGTCATCAGGACTGATAACTGCCCACCGTAATGCCTAATAACAAGAGCGGCAAATAGCTATAACAACTAGTAGTTACGTTGGCCCTTAATTATCAAAAGCATTGAAAATGAAAAAAAATATATATATTTTTTTCATATAGCAACCAGACCTCAGCTTTAAAGTGATTCTTACTGCTTGGACAGCCCCCCCCCACCCACCCACCCAATCACGGTCTGCCTGTCTCTTGGGGCTGTTTTTCAGGGTAGAGACAATTATATTTATTCTGGAGGCGCAGCAGGATTTCAATGAGGCTAGAAATGTACTTTCTAGCACTACATAGTTGCTGTAGCTCGCATAGAAAGAATTTGTCATTTGCTTGCTTGTGTCCCTGACATGGGACCTGGCCTAAGCCAGGCCCTGGCCTTGCTCCAACAGAGACTCTTGTCTGTCGTGCTCCATCTCACACTAGACATTTTCCAGGCAGCAAGATTCAACAGCAGAGCAATCAGGTTCAAACTCACTGTAAGTTCTCTAGTTCTGATTCACTGACCATTCCAGTGTCCTTATCTTCTGCCTTGTATACACAGCAACCAAACTCTATTTAGCCTTCCATACACCCTCCTACTCATGATCATTGAGCGGTTCCTGCCCTGCCCTACAGTCTGTTAAGCTGTATTCACACATCTATAAATTGCGGACCGCACCATTATTGTGCATCCATAGTGCTCCACAACTCACGGACCTCTGCATAGACAGATGGTGATCTGTGCCGTAATTGTGGGTCCATACTAGGACCTGTCCTTTGTTTGTGGCATGGATCACACGCATACAGAGGTATGAACGGGCCATGGGATCTTAGTGCTGTGCGCAATTCTGGACAGAACTACTTGATGATAAAGCTTTGTCTGCCCTGACCTACAGTCTATTACTCATGATGACGGAAATCTGCCTGCCCTGACCTTTGTCTGTATCACTTTGTCACCTGCAGAATCACACCTGGGGGTAAATACTTTGGAATTCCCTCCATGTTCAATGGCCATAGATACATACTATCTTAGGGTCCTATGTGACAAACTATTGCAAACAAGTACTTTTGCTAATGACCTGAAAATATTTACCATAAAACATGGAACGATAGTCATTGATTACAATTATTGTGTTGGTCGTCCTATCCTCGAGCTTATTTTTTTTACACATTTTTTAAAGTGTACTCTCATTAATGACCAGTGAACGACCAAACGACTTGTACATACACTGAAAGATTTGCGAATAATTAGGCTGGGTTTACACTACCTTTTTTCATCTGTTTTTACAAACAGATGGAAAAACAGATGCATTTGTGTGCATCTGTTTTGATCCGTTTTTCCATTGACTTCCATAAAAAAAAAAAAAACTAATCAAAACGCATCTGTTTTTTTTAAGGCTAGGTTCACACTGCGTTTTCAGCATCCGTTCAACAGATCAGTTTTTTGCAAAAAACGGATGCATTTGTGTGCATCCGTTTTTGATCCGTTTTTCCATTGACTTCCATTGACCGCTAAAAAAAACGGATCCGTTAAACGGATGCTGAAAACGCAGTGTGAACCTAGCCTAACATACACAAAATCAACCACGGTAAAAAAAAAATAAACGGATGCGTTTTGATCCGGGTTTTTTTATATAATGAAAGCCAATGAAATGCATCCATTTTTCATCTGTTTTTTTGCATAAAGATGAAAAAAAAAACCTAGCCCAGTCAGCTCAAAGCATGTGATCAACAACACACTTCTCGTTAGTCGTTTGATCATTGCCTGCATTCACACAGAAAGATTACTATTTAAGTTCAAATGATATAACGATTTTTCGCACGATAATCGGCACATGTGATAGGGCCCTTAGTCTCCACTCCTGGGCATGGCATTTCCTAAAATCTGAAAATATCCTGGACCCTGTGGGATTGTTAATCTCACAGACTAGAAGCTCATATACATAGCTATATTACATGGTACAAAGCCTCAGCATAGCCTTTAAAGAACTACATAGGGCCCTATCCTTTATCTGGTCTCATACAGAGACATACCCATTTTTTTTTTTACTGTCAGATGAATTTAACCAAAAATGAATGACACATACAAGCAGCACATGATAAATGTTTACTAGGACTGACTATGTGGATCCATCACTACAGAGAGTATACTGCTACCCCGCACCACCGTCATTTCCATACAGTTCACTGCAATGATCATAACAAATTACAAGGAGACTAAAAACAACATAAAGGGTGAGAAATGATGACAAAAAGCAGTGGAATGCAAACTGTATAAATCCTGAAACAACAAACACGACGGGAGGGTCGCTCCGCATCTTTCCTCGACATCCAAACATTGAATCCTGCAAGATATACAAACGTTTCACCGAGGATTTTCTTTGTGCTCTGTTTACATTTTTCTTTCAATAGCTTCCATGAGTCGAGTCGCAAGAAAGTAAGTGTGTCGCCTCAGCTCACGTGTATGTGCCGTTCTCCCACTGCAAGGGCTTGACGGAAAGAATGTTGTATAATGTATATGGTGTGTTCTGAAGTATAGGATTAAGTAAAGGCAAGCTCCACTTAAAGGGGGTTATCCAGGATTTAAAAAAAAACATTGCTTCAGTTTGGGGGTGGGTTTTGCAGCATAGTTCCATTTATGTGAATGAAGGGGAACTGTAATACCAAACACAACAGGGGTGGTGCTGTTTTTGCAAAAAAAGTAGCTGTGCTTTTTCTCATCCTGCATAATTGCTTTAATGGTATTTGGAAAGTGGTACAAGGTGATTTTCCTCAGTGCTCCTGAAAAAAAAAATGTTTCCAACTATAAGAGTCTGTTCGCACTAAGTAAAAGCGTTGCAATTCTGCCGTGGAATCCCACCTACCTTATTGTTCCACACTATCTCTATAGAAGGGCTCGCGCGCCTTCACTTCCGTCGCTCTCCCCTCAAAGAATTGACATGTCAATTCTTTTCACTGCGAGCGGCGGGAGCGGAGGTGTGGTAGCCCTTCTAGACAATGGACTATATATAATAATAAATATTATACTATATAATAATATACTATAGGTTTTTATGTATATATGAGGACTCTTCTGCCCTATTTCTTTGAAAGTGAATCTGTCAGCTGCAATTTATGTTCTGAACTACTCACTATAGGGTCAAGGAGACACATGGTACCAGTCATGTATCTGTCTGAGCTTCAAGAACATAGAAAAATGTTTTTATTCTCTGGTACAAAGAGTCAAAGAGGTATACCCAAGCTGATGAAGTGCTGAGGGCTGAAATGTCACCTCTCTCCCCCTCCCATCCCTGTCCCTGCTGGATTGACAGTCAGCTAGAATTTAGACCTGCTTCCAGATCTCCTTCCTGCTCTATGTGTGCACAGGTACAAGACAGGGCTCAACTTCCAGCTGACTGTCAATCAATAGATAGGGAAAAGATGGGGGATGAGGCAACAATTTAACCTCCCCCCCCCCCACCACCACCACCACCACCAGCATCAGAGAATAAAAACATTTTCCCAGCACAAACAGATACAATATATGAACGGCACCATGTGTCTCCTCGCCTTCAGTTAACAGTGTCAGCAGTTTGGAATGTGAATTACAGTTGACAGATGGTTTTATTATATTTATTCATTTCAAATGGTTGGGTTTATACACAGAAAATCTGTTATATAAAAAGTTATATAAAAACCTATACATTAGTGGGTCAAAGATAATCTTGGCCTGTGTGTAAACAATAACAAACATAATTGATATGGATATGGAAAACCAAATGTTGCAAAGTCTATAACTGTGCAAATCCTTTAGTTAAGGATGGGATTTGTCATTAAGGCTATGTTCACACTACGTAAGAGACTGGCTGTTCCGTGACTGGTCGGATGATCTTTCCGGCTGCAGAGCTCTGATAGCACACAGTAAAGTGACACTGAATTCACTGAATTCCAGACGCAGAAAATTGACATGTCAGTTACTTGCGGCCCCAAATGGGATCCCGGCGGGAGCGTGTACGATGTGTATACGCTCCGGCCGGGATCCCATTGAAAGTAAGGCATTGTTCCACCACGCCAAAAGTACGGCCGCTGTTGCCAGGCCGTACTTTTACGTAGTGTGAACATAGCCTAACTCTGTATTTTCTAGAAGCACCATAAATACAGCTCTGGATAGTACACAAGGAATGGTGTATAATAAGAATATTGGACCAATGTTATCACCTGAAAAGAATCTGAACAAGGGATATAACAATCTCCATAATTGCATCTGGAAAGTGGGTGGAGGCTGCAGCAATATTCGCTCATATACTATTTCCACGCAGTCTCTCATATGGAAGCAATCCTAGTACCCTAGAGGTTCATTTCCACTGTGTTTATATGCTTACTTTATTATACTTTATACTGGGTTTATATAGATTTTCCTGTATGTGAGATAACATTGTGTCTTGGGTAAATTCATCACTAGTAAAATTCTGGCATCTACTGTTCCTTCTAATTAAAAAAAAAAAAAAAAAAGCTTACCTAATACTCCGGTGTATTACACATCAGAGAGTCATTGCACAAGAGCATTATATGACCTCTTGTATTCCAATAATCTTGGAAAGATAATCTTGGCCTGTGTGTAAACAATAACAAACATAATGGATATGGATATGGAAAACCAAATGTTGCAAAGTATATAACTGTGCAAATCCTTTAGTTAAGGATGGGATTTGTCATTAAGGCTATGTTCACACTACGTAAGAGACTGGCTGTTCCGTGACCGGCCGGATGTTCTTTCCGGCTGCAGAGCTCTGATAGCACACAGTAAAGCGACACTGAATTCACTGAATTCCGGACGCAGAAAATTGACATGTCAGTTATTTGCGGCCCCGTATGGGATCCCGGCCGGAGCGTGTACGATGTGTATACGCTCCGGCCGGGATCCCATTGATTCCACCACGCCATTGGTGGCATGGTGGTATTGTTCCACCACGCCAAAAGTACGCCCGCTGGCCCCATACTTTGTTACCTGGGATGAGCAGAGTGGCCAACATTTCCTGGTGACACCCGCGCTGCAAGATAGATAGGCTTCTAGCAACTTTGCTCTATCCGGATCAGTTCCTATTTCTTCAGTCCTTCAGTACTAGTCCTTAGACTGGACTACACTGGACTAGTTGTGTGAGTCCCGTAACAGGGGGCCCAGCTTGACAGCTGTAGAGAGCGTTTCTGTGTGCATCTGTCCTCTACAGAATCCAAAGCAAGACTCACTGAGAAGAGAGTGCAAGGAAAAGAGAAGGGTAGAGATAGGTAGAAAGAAAAAGAGCTCTCATTGGTGCACAGATCACAGAGACAATAACCCTTTAGACACCACAGCTGTGCAATACTTAGGTATACAATACATATACCAGCGACATCTAGTGGCAAACTTAAGTAATACCTCACCAACACTGACACTTTAAAGTACAGGCTTTTGTGAGAGGTGTAATTATGCAATCAACACTCAGGGTGGGAGACCACAGAAGCACAGATACCATGTGTCTCCTTCTGCTAACAGCTATCAAACTGTGTCAGCAGTTTGGAATGGGTATTGACTTCCTTTAACCCCTACATGACCAAAAGTCCAGATTACACAGAAGCAGCGCTCTCCTCCTCACCTTCTAAGAGCCATAATCACCATAATCTATAGTTTTTATTGGCATTGTAATGGTGTAAATGGAAATTTTTGATTGCTTTTTATTTATTTTTTTCTCATATACAATAGAAAATCAGCAATCCTGGAGTTATTTCTCCCCTTTCGTTGGGGAAAGTGATCTGGACCCCCACAGTCACGTGGCGGGGGTCCCGATCAGTCAGTGACAGGTAGTTTTCCTGTCACTGACTCCCTTAAATGCCACTGTCACTATAGACTGCAGTGTAAAAGGGGTTAAAGCAGTACCAACTGGTGCCATAAAGTTCCAAAGATTTGTAATTTACTTCTATTTAACAATTCCCAGTCTTCCAATACTTATCAGCTGCTGTATGTCCTGCCGGAATTGGTGTATTCTCTCCAGTCTGGAGAGCAGGAAAGGTTTACTATGGAGGTTCGCTACTGCTTTGGACAGTTCCTGACATGGCAGCAGAGAGCACTGTGTCAGTCTGGAAAGACTACACAACTTCCTGTAGGACATACAGCAGCTGATAAGTACTGGAAGACTGTAGATTTGTAAATAATAGTAAATTACAAATCTCTGGCACTTGCTGACACCAGTTGATTTGAAAGATTTTTTGGAGAACCTGTGGTGTCCCACCATGGGTGTTTCTGCTTTGAACACCCCTCACAAAAGCCTTGTACTTCGAAAGTAAAGTGATGAAGAAGTTATGTATAAGTTTTGCCACTAGATGTCAGTATTATGTATATTTCTGTATATGTTTCACAGCTGTAGTCATCCATGGGTTACTGTATTGTATTTTGTGATTCTGTGCGCCAAAGAGAGAGAGAGAGACCCTTTCTTCCTACCTATCTTTATTCTCTTCTCTTCTATGCACTCTCTTCTCCTCCACTCACAGAAGTTGTTACATACACCCTGTAGGAAGTAGCCACATGGGGAGAGGAAGTGTAGGTCCACACTTAGTCAGTTCTCTGATTCTCAGTGGAGCAAGACACAGAGATCAGGCATCCCTGCTGAACTTAGCCAGGAGCCTGGCTCTGGCAGGTTCCCTGTTCAGGACAGACCAGCTGTAGTGTACATACACGTATGGAGAATGCAGAGACTTTCTTTCTTAAAGCAACACTTCCACAAATGATGCAGTGTTAAACACTTAAGCAGGACAAGTCAGCAAACACCCTAACCCACGCCGTGAACATCTCTAAAAGTGCAGGACAGTTTCCTAAACTGAGGAACTGATGAGGATAGAGCAAAACTACCACAAAGGTCTACGTACTCTATCTTGCAGCGCAGGTGACAACGGGACACACTCGGACACTTTGCGCTTGTGTCACCCTCGTAGGATGGGTAACTCAACACTACAGGGCAGAAGGTGGTACAGCGCTAAAAGTCGAAACACAGGTACAAGTATTCTTCTTCTCTCACGTATTCACTTAAGTAACTCTTCTTCTAAAGTTCTGGCAGAGCACAGTACTAAATTGGGTTAGGACTCTCACAACAAACTCCTCTCCACTCCTCTGAACTCTCTACTCTTTTCAGCACTGTTCTACTCCCTACTTCAGTATCTCTCAGCACAGATTCAGTGAACACAGGTCTGTATCTCAACATTCACTTATCCTGCATTACCAGAGACTTGCTAGTATAAAAAAGTTTATTTATTCTACTGGGACTTATTGGGACAGTGATCATTGCTCCAGCACCTACACACAAACTACACCATCCTTGGGTCACTCTGTGGGTGGCGGTACTGACAGTCCGGGTGGGTCACATCTCCACTCTGGACCACCGTGATAAGCGTCCAAGGGACCCATGACAACCGAGCAGATCACCGACCATTCGGGAGCAATATAGCCAGCCACACACTAAAAGCAGGTATACCATCACACCTGTACTGTACTGAGTTAGCACTGGCGTCACAACATCCTAACTGGCTGAGCTATACTCCATTGACCATCCACTAAAGAACAGAACCATCTAGCAAGTTACCCCTTTAATGAAAACATACATCAAGGAATAGTATGCAGAAATCCACCATACAGAAACACACAAAAATACTGTAATGGGGAATAAGTGTTAAAGAGGATGTACCACCTGGTACATCCTCTTTAACCTGAACCCACGGATCGATCGGCGCCGGCACGGGGAAGCCGTTTTTCGGACCGCCGCCCGATTCCTGTGAACGGCGCCGTTCGATCCAGCTGTACCGGCCGGTGCTGAAGCACTGGAGGTCGGCCAGCCCGCCCCCAGTGGGAAGGAATTCCCTCCCCTGTATGACGCGGCTCGCTTAGAATGAATGGAGCCGCGTCATACAGGGGAGGGAATTCCCTCCCACTGGGGGCAGGCCGGCCGACCTCCAGTGCTTCAGCACCAGCCGGTACTGCTGGATCGAATGGCGCCGTGCACGGGAACCGGGGGCGGTCCGAAAAACGGACCACGGCACCGGCTTCCCCGTGCCGGCACTGATCGACCCGTGTGGTCAGGTTAAAGAGGATGTACCGGGTGGTACATCCTCTTTAAAGCAATATAATAATAAATGGGTTCTATTGGCTAACTGAATACCGACAAAAAAAAAAAACAGACTCAAAATTACAATGAAGAAATTTGAACAAACTTTGTTCAAATTTCTTCATTGTAATTTTGAGGTTCATTGTTTTTTTATCGGTATTCCCTCTAATGGAAAGCAGCTGTGTGATCACGGCTTCCTGTCATTAGGAAATATTCTGATTGCCACTTGAATCAGGAAGTAATTTTCTCCCTGTGATGGGGCAATTGTCATCTCCCTCATAAGGGTTTTGCCTTCCTCTGGATGAACGCAGTAGGATTTCTATAGGTTGAACTTGATGGTCTCTTGTCTTTTGGTATAGGTTGAACTTGATGGACTCTTGTCTTCTTTCAACCTTATTAACCATGTTACTACCAGGGCTGTGGAGTCGGAGTCGTGAAGTCTGAGTCGGAGCTAGTTTTGGCTGGAGTCAGAGTTGGAGTCGGAGCTAGCTTTGGCTGGAGTCGGAGTTGGAATCGGAAAAAAATGTACGGACTCCCACTCCAGCTTTAAAAAAATCTTTAAAAAATGTAGAATTGAATTTTGATATGAATTTTACAGGTTTTGCTCATGAATATATATTGTGAGCAACATTCTAATACGACACTGGCCCTATTACATAAGGGGGGTCAGGGAATATATCAGTAATAGGACACTGGCCCTATTAGATAAGGGTGGTCGGGGAATATATCAGTAATAGGACACTGGCCCTATTAGATAAGGGTGGTCGGAGAATATATCAGTAATAGGACACTGGCCCTATTAGACAAGGGGGGTCATGGAAAAGTTGTCGGTCACTATTTGGCAGTTTGTTTCTGAGCTGGAAGAGTCCATTGTGTGTGGGGAGATCTGTGCTGTTCTCTTCCTGGATGCTGGATGACTGTATATGAGCAGCAGTGTAATATGAAGATATCCTGTGTAATATAGAGGAGGAGGAGAAGACATAAGTAGTGTAGCAGTAACCTCTGTCCTCAGCGTGGTGTTTTCTCTCTGTGAGAAGATTGTGTGATTTTCTTCAGTGTTCTATGGCTGCAGCTGTGTGTGTGTGTGCACGTGCTATTGATGCAGTAGGCTAGGTGTGTGCTATGACTGCAGCAGGTTGTGTGTGTATGCTATGGCTGCAGCAGGCTGTGTGTGCTATGGCTGCAGTAGGATGTGTGTTTGTGTGCTATGACTACAGCAGGCTATGTGTGTGTGCTATGGCTGCAGCAGGCTGTGTGTATGTGTGCTATGGCTGCAGCAAGTTGGGTGTGTGTGTGTGTTCACACTATGGCTGCAGCAGGCTGTGTTTATTTGTGCTATGGACGCAGCAGGCTGTGTGTGTGTGTGTGTGTGTGTGTGTGTGTGTGTGTGGTGTGCGCTATGGCTGCAGCAAGCTGTGTGTGTGCTATGCCTGCAGCAGGCTGTGTGTGTGTGTGTGTGGTGTGCGCTATGGCTGCAGCAAGCTGTGTGTGTGCTATGCCTGCAGCAGGCTGTGTGTGTGTGTGTGTGTGTGTGCGCCCTATGGCTGCAGCAGGCTGTGTGTGTGCGCTATGGCTGCAGCAGGCTGTGTGTGTGTGTGTGTGTGTGTGCGCTATGGCTGAAGCAGGCTGTGTGTGTGCTATGGCTGAAGCAGGCTGTGTGTGTGTTCTATAGCTATAGCAGGCTGTGTGTGTGTGTGTGTGTGTGTGCGCGTGTGCTATTGAGTGAACCCACAGTGACCTTCTATATTACTATGTGTGACATCTATATCACTATGTGTGACCCCTCTCTATATTACTATGTATGACCCCCTGTATATCACTATGGCTGACCTCTATATTACAGGGATCTAGCAGTGTTAACAGTGTTTCTTTAAGTATGGTGAATATTTAGTTAGAAACATAGAAGATTGTCAGCAGGAAAAGACTTCCTGCTCCATCTAGTCTAGTTGTGAGTTGTTCAGGACATGGAGGCTGGAGACTGGCTGCATCCACTGCACACACAGGAGAAGCTTCCTTTGTATGTTTCAGAAGTCGCCCCAGGATCATGTAATACATTAGGGAGAAGCTGCTGAGCCAGTGTGTTAAATAACTCCCCTGGTATATGACCGGCCATTTATGAAGGAGCAGGAGTCGGTCCTGATAAAATTCAGGAGTCGGAGTTAGAGTTGGAGTCGGTCCTGATAAAAGCTTACCGACTCCACAGCCCTGGTTACTACGTTACTATCTTCGTCTCCTGGGACCAATCACATCGAAGCAGCCCTGCTCATATAAAAAACCCCTTCATGTCAGGAACGTTTATATACATTCCTCCTCCACAGGCCATCGGCAGTAGGAGCCTATATAGCCGTATGGCTGACGTGAAGGGGTTAAGCAAAGAAAAACAAACAGCAACATCATTGAAATAAAATTTTCAAATTTAACCATATTTCCTTCCCATTACTATCCTGTTGTTATACATGCGTGAAATGGAAAAAAACCGATAAGAATAAGGGACGTCTTTTTTTTCCCCCTTACCACTCCAGTTAATACAGCCTTAAACTTACTGTTTCAATACAGAGCCTGTGATAAAATACTTCTGACAGCACAGGGACTCTTGGAAAGTCTCTTTTTTTCCAAGATGTGAATTTATACAGCTCGGAAAACTAACCCCCGTGAACATCAATGGTTGGAGGCTGTTTAGAGTCTGTAGTGCTGGCCAGCGGCTTTGCTTACACAGCGCTGAGTACACAGTCCTGATTAGACAAAACATATTTGTTTCTCCCGAAGAATGGAAGCAAAGCGTTTGCTAAAAAAGCAAATGGAAAACTTCACTGAAATGATGACATTTAGACAGATAATGTGGTCACTGGATGGGGGGGGGGGCTAACAGTGGTAACATAAGGACAATAGCGTTCTTTCATGGAGGATGATGATGATGGATTTATCCATGCAGGGTATATCATCACTTCTGCACGGAGGGGGGGTGGGGTGTCTTTATAAGAGTATAGAAAAAACAACAGGTCTGGATACTCTGCTCCTTGTCATTAGGAAAATGATCCAATGGTTTCTCGCTGTGAAATACTAATTCCGAGAGGCAACCATTGTAGTGAGGATAAATGATTATTAATATTTTAGATGAAAGTGAATGTTAGGGTTGTAGTAGTAAATTATAGATTGCTGTTTGGATGGAGTGCTGTGCAGAGCCGTCCCTCCATTCACATTTCAGCTGCCTGGTAATTTGTGCCCCTATGATTTGTCTGACGGATGAATGAGACGGCTGATGTGCCACATACAGAGATGTAACAAACCCTGAAATTCCGAGGAGCATGCCAACCAACACTGTACTGTGCCTTTCTCCCCACTTGAAAGGGGCAGGTGTGTTGCCGAGACTGGTCCAGGGAAACCTGGGATTATGAGCATAATTTGTCTCGGGAAGATGCTTGTAATCCAAATCGCTCGTATATCAAAGCAAATTTTCCCATAAGAAATAATTGAAACGCAAATGAGTCGTTCAACAACCCAACAATAAGGTAGGTAAGGTGTTCTGTATCAATAATGAACACTGTGTCAGTAAGGAAGGGGTTAATCAGTTAACTCTCCCTCTGCACACAACTCCCCAGGTGGCTACAAACCTGCTGGTGCTGATACTGGTACCTGCTGGTATTAGTGCCGACTGCCGAGAGCAGCTGTAGATGAAGAGGTTAATTCAGGGGGTCTGAGGGAAGCGGTGGTGATGCAGACAGGCACTGAAGGAGTTGGTCAGGGAGCAGTGGGTTAAAATGAGAGGGTTATTCTAACCAGTACAGTATCAGGATGGGGGCACAGTGGAAGGGGGGGGGGGGGTATGGTGACATCTTGCTCATTTACAGAGTTACAGTCTTTAAAAAAATGTTCGCTTGTCTTGCAAAATGCTCTCAAACCAAGTTACATGTACTCCAAGGTTTCACTGTACTATGTTGTGACTGTCACATGCAGGTGAGACTATGCCCGCATGTGTTGGCCATTGGCTGCATATACATAGGATCAGCCATGGTGACTCAGCTTGCCCTTATTCAAGCAGAGAGAAGAGAACAGGGTGAGCACAAAAACAATCCTTAAGGGGTACTCCGGTGAATTTTTTTTCTTTCAAATCAACTGGTGTCAAAAAGTTATATTGATTTGTAATTGACTTCTATTTAAAAATCTCAAGTCATCCAATACTTCTCAGATGCACACAGCCTGCAAGAAGGGGGTATATTATTTCCTTTCTCACACAGTGCTCTCTGCTGCCACCTCTGTCCATGACAGAAACTGTCCAGAACAGGAGAGGTTTTTATTGGGATTTATTACTGCTCTGGACAGTTCCTGATAGGGACAGAGGTGGCAACAGAGAGCACTGGTTCAGACTGTAAAGAATACAACACTTCCTGCAGGACTTACAGCAGCCGATAAGTACTGGAAGACTTTTTGCAAAAAAAAAAAATCTTAAAGAGGACAAAACATAAGCTGACATGCTGAGTGCACTCTATTGACCGATTTCTGCACATTTTGGGCAGACTTTTTTTGCACCATGTGTTCTTGTTAATTAAAATCTCATCCATTTTGTTGCCACTGTGAACACTGTCTGCAGAATTTCTGATCTGGCGATACAAATGGAAAATTCCCTGTATATGCCGCCTTTGTGGACATACACTGGTACATATTCCATATAGAAATAAACAATGTCCTGTGCCAAAATTGGGAGTTTTTTTATGGGAAGTATAGTGTGGGGGCACAACAGGTCATCTGATAGTCCAAAGAACTTAAAGAGACTATGTCAGTAGGATTATGCTGTCTTATCTCAGGGAAGCATAAACTAGTGACAGAGAAGCTAAACAGAATGATGTATCACTTACATTGTTCTGTGCAAATGATTCAGAGATATCCTCTTAAATAACATTGACCATAAGTAGTCCTTTCCATTATGTGCGTGAGCCCAGTAGTCCTGGATATCCATGAGAAGCAAAAAAATTCCACCCACCAGCTGCCTATTGGCAGTTATTTATCCATGCTGTGTTTAGGCAATCAACTGTCAATCAGCAGCTGGAGGGTGGGGGTAGTGGTGTGGTAAGAATTCTATTCTCCTGCATATTAGGAGAACAGCTGAACAGAATGATGTAAGTAATACACCGATCTGTTCAGCCTTTCTGTTGATAGTTTATACTGCCCTCATTTAAGATGGCATAAACCTAGTAACATATTCCCTTTAAAGAGGGAAGCACACAGTCTTTCCAACTCTCCCCTTGCCACTATCAGCCATGATTTAAAGGCTACAGTACATCTATATACACACACCATTTGGCTGTCAGTGACTGATGACCTGGGTATGTAGTTTTACACAATACTGACAATCCAGTGCACTAAAGACTGCAAAATGCTTTTGGGAATTCCAACATGTTGAAAGTTTAACATGTAAACATGTAAAATCTCCCCCATGACCTCAGTCATCTTCTGGTGATCAATGTTTGAGCTATGCTGAAATTGACTCAACACTATGTTGGCTCGGTGCTCATGTGACACTGATGTTAACACTGTTTTCTATCTTTGCTGCCTTTAAGAGTCCAAAGACAAGAAGACATGATCCATATGTCAGTCCAGTGAGAGAACCAGAGGCAGAGATAGGAAGGGAGAGGTCATTGTTTACCTAACACATGTCATTGCTGCAGGGTCCAACACACGTGGGGAAGCTGGAAAATAAAAAATTAAAAAGTGTGGTAGGATAAAAATGAGAAGCTCTGAAGCTGGAGCGTGCGGGACCCAGGGAGAAGAAGACCACAAGAAGAGCCCTGCAGCCTGGATAGGTAATGTATAAAGTTTAAGCAA
This sequence comes from Dendropsophus ebraccatus, assembly GCF_027789765.1. NCBI lineage: Eukaryota > Metazoa > Chordata > Amphibia > Anura > Hylidae > Dendropsophus > Dendropsophus ebraccatus. The sequence goes on along the minus strand of NC_091455.1, from coordinate 36,811,566 downwards.
GGGCTGCAAGGATATCGGTAACGATGTCCATGCAGCCCCTGTTAAACGATAATCGGGTTGTGGATTAGGCCCAGTAAACGAGTGCCGATCTAGCAGATTGACATTCGTTTACAGTTATTATCAGGCCCCCATCGACCCTAAGAGGCAAGGCCAAAGATCACCCTACGACCTAGCAATCACTTGTTCGCCAGGGTCATAACCAATGAAGATGCTGCAGTGCTTTCAAGAGCTGCTCCCCCTTGAAACAGTAGGTAGACAGGGATGTCTGAACAGTCTGATTTACGCTGTGAAAGTGTAAACTCCATTAAAATGTTATAATGCAGTTTGATGCAGTTTGATGTTCACATTATGTAAAAGCAACGGCCGTACTTTATGCAGCGTGGAACATTGCCTATTCCTCTATGGGATCCCGGCTGGAGCGTATACCCATGGATCGCATGCCAGGCCGCAAAGAACTGACATGTCAGTTTTCTGCGGGCGCAATTCAGTGAATTGCGGCCGTAGGAAACCCTGTCAGTTCACACAATGAAGCGAGCGACTCCGGCGCTTGATGGTATATAGAAATAATCTTCAGTGGCACTCACCATGAAATATCACCTTTATTGAAGCAAAACCACGCTATACAGGAAGCATGAGGACGCTCACCCCCGGCCTACGACCGTTTCACGCCTTTCCGGCGCTTTCTCAAGGCATCATGCCGCCGCTTGGTTCATTGTGTCCTATGGGGAGTTCTGATGCAGGCGCGCGCTGATGCGCCCGCATCAGAACGCTACGACCATAAGGATAATGATCTTAGCAGAAAACGGACGTTCAGTGACCCGGCTAGGTAACGGAACGGCCGGTTTCTTACAAAGTATGAACATAGCCTGAATGTGCACCCCTAATTAAACCAGATAAGACCACCCTTGTTGTATACATGAGCACAAAGTCATCTATAACTGTTGCCAAAAGTCCATCGATTTATAAAACCCGGCAGCCGACAGGGGCAGGAAGAAATTTGATTACAAGTACTAACTTACCTTTCCCTGTGCCCACGGTGTGTGGCAGGACCGGCCCTGGAAACCCTGCCGGAAGGCATTTTCCCCTGAGATGTGATGATGTCATGGCTCAGGGGAAAAGGTCTGTCCCAACTGATGGACTGGCTGCTCAGCCAATCAGATTGAGGCGTGTATATACACTTTGGCAAGGATTCCCTGCAGCCGCATAGAAAACTGACATGTCACTTTTGTGCGGCCGCTATTCATTGAATGGCGGCCACACAAAACTAACCGCTTCGGCCGCACTTTACATGGACTACTATGGTGATTTGAAATGCGAGCACACTCGAATGCGCCTGCATTCCAAATCAAAAGAATTGAAGTTCATCCGGCTGGTATTGGCTTACCAGCCAGTGTGAATTTCACAGACTGTGGTCATTCTGTGACATGGCCGTGTCACAGAATGGCCGCTGTCATATACTGTGTGAACCTGGCCTAAAACAGGATTCATACCTGAAGGAGTATTACAGACCATACATTACTCTAGTAAATACTTAATATTTAAAGATATAGTTACAAAAGGCAAACTGTCGGCACCGTCTCAGCACAGGAACCCACACAAAGACCTCAGCGTCACACTCCCTCACCAAGAGCTGAGAAGAAGCGTTTTATACGTGAAACAGTCGTCGCTCTTTAATTTTTGTCAAAAGCACCCTTTGCTGATGCCTTTACTGTTCCTTTTAGTATAGTAGTGGCGATTTTTTAATTTTCAATGTTCTTATGCAATGAATAATAAAGGGGATGAATAATTGTATAGCCGTTTTTAGCGTTCTTTATATATGCAGAGATTGACATTATTCATGTCAGTCCCAGTCCCCGGTGGGGCTCACACTCTGTTATATCAGATGTAAACACCGTTTCATAGAAAGCTATTTAACCAATCAGTATGTTTGGGAGGAAACTGGAATACTTCGAGAAAATCAATACAAACACGTTGAGAACATACAAACTACATGCAGATGTTGCCGTTGGTTGGATCCCAGTGCTACAAGGCCACTGTACATGAATATACAGATGATAGGAAAATAACAGATATGGCATTTAACAAACAACATCCATCATACCGTATATACCGCTATCTCAGTGTCAGTCTCATTAGCCAAATTCACTGGGCATTTCTGCTCTGGCCTTTATATGATGAATTGCTGGGGGATGTGCCAGATAATGTGCCAGATAAGTCATTACAGCAAGATTATAATTGTTTATTTCCACTTGTTGGCTTTCGAAACGGAGGAGCTCGCTGTGAGACGTAGCTGCGAGCTGTAAAGTGTTTATCTCCAATGAGCATAAAGGAACACATTGGTGAAATTGTTTAGAGTTCCCCAGGAATGGGAGGTTTAGAGCAACATGGAAAGAATTGAGGATTGTGTTAGTACAACCCCACCAAACCTTCTGTCTCCCGAATCTGCGATGACCTCATAAATACTGACAAGATCCAGAAGAACAGACCAATGAAATCCACCATTAAATGGTTACTTTATATCAAGACCAAATTCAATTCAATTTGCAAAATTCAATTTGGGTTTTCATGTTTATCGGATATATCACTGGTATTGGCAAACAGGAAGCATCGGCATGTTTTATGATGGGATTAGGCTGATTTTAGTCTAGCAGTGTCCATGTAACGTAAGTGCCAAGATAGATATCAGCATATGCGTTAAATGGATCTAGAGCGGGGTCATGGTGGGCCTGGCAGTGTGTGAAGAATGCCGGAATAGTTCCTCTAACCTTGAGTGTTTATATAAAGGCACGCAATGGCGAGTCATCGTAAGTTTATCGCCCAGACGGTGATGGTGCAGAACAAAAATGTGGACGCTGCTTATAAGACGCTGAACAGAATCCTTACTACATAGGGAATAGATGAGGAAGTGAAGCGGAGAAGTTATGATCAGAAGGATAAAATATGACCCAGCTACAGTACTGAAACATATGGATGGAACAGAGCTGGAATGAAACAGATGGCACTATACGTTCCTTTTAGTATAGTGGTGGCACTTCTTTAAATTTTTTTACATTTTTCAATGTTCTTATCCAGTGAATAATGATGCCACTTATAAGATGCTGCACAGGATCCCCACTACAGAAGGAATAGCTGAGGAAGTGAAGCGGAGACGTTATTATGAGAAGCCATGTAACAAGAAATATGAGAAGTGTCAACAAATCTATAACTCCGAGATGGCAAGAAAAATTTCATTCCTGAGCCGGTATTCATGTGCAAAAGCCTAGCCGGGTTGTTAGAGTAGTGACCTATTTATTAGGGTTTTGAACATGAAGAAAAATGAAGATTATGGCTCTCACGTCTCATTCATGTGCTTTATTCCATACACACAGAAACAAACGTTTAACGCTCAATGCGCTTATGGTATTGGCTGTGACAAAGTGCATTGAGTTGAAAAGGTTAAAAATTTGCATTCTGGTGACTATTAGAACACAGAGCACCACGAGTCTATCAGTGATCTAGGAGGAGTATTTACAAGGGTGTTCCCAGTGATTGCCCCACAGCTGGGTAGTGCCAGGGTTCTTATCTACACTACTATTTATATGGGACCATCTCTATGTGTAGTTGCTGGATTTCTTGGCGTCTCTTGATCACGTTTGTTGCCACCTCCTGATCTGTGACCCCTAAGGAGATGCTATGGGCAACTTCTAAATGATGCTGAATTTTAGCTCTCTGCTGATGTAATACAACATTAATAATAACCTTTTTTTCTGTAAAAAAAAAAAAAAAAAAAAAGCATCAGAAGCATGCAATTTTGGCCTCGGTTTCACTATAATTTTTCCTCCAGAAAAATGATAAATGCGGCGGATGCAGAGGCCGCACCCCCTCTGCATGCTGCCGCACCCCCCATAATACCCCTCTCCGCCCCAAAGGCGCAGGAGGCGCAGATGGGGCCAAAGCAAATAAAATATTTACAAAAACACCATTTGCAAAATATTTATACGGCGATCGGGCCCATCTGCGCCTAAAAAAGACATTTTAGCCTTTTAATAAATGTCCCCCATACGATACACTCCGGATAGGATAGGATAAACTGACATATCAGAACCCTGTCAGTTCACACAATGGAGCGTGCAGCTCTGGCCCCACGCTCCATTGTGTGCAGCAGGGAATTCGGATGCGCCCGCATCCGAATTCAGTGGCAGTAAAGTTCATCCGTCCTTTTCTGACACCGGCCATTCCGTGACCCAGAGCATACTTTACCTAATCCATGCTCCGGCTGCATCTGAGGCTCCCGTAGGCCCCGCTGAGCCAAACAGTGCATGGCCCCTCTGCAGTGACTGATTGGCTAGGCGGGGCCTATGGGAGCCGTGAGCCTCAGATGCAGCCAGAGGGTGGATTAGGTAAAGTATGCTCCGGGTGGCGGGGGGCGACACTACTGCGAGTATGTTATCTCATTGAAAATTACAAGGAAGGCATCCGCAGCAGATTTCACTGCAAACTCGCAGCATGAAATCCGCTGCGGATACGGTACGTGTGAGCACACCCTAAAGGGGTTGTCCAGAGAGCAGAAGAGGTCCTACCTTTTTTGATTTTTGGCCACTCAGGGTGCGGGCAATGACCAATAGTTGACCAATGTTACTGATGCAGCGACATCAGGCAGCTATTGGACATCACGTGCTGGCATAATGCAACATGCTCCCACCCTAAATTGCAGAAAAAGAGAGGTGATCCATTTAGCTCTATATCCTAAGTTGGGACCTTCTGTTAGTAACTCTGAGTACTGTAGCTTTATTTCTCAAAAGTGCAGTCTAATACCTGACTTTAAAAATAAAAAAAAGTATCGATTTTTTTTTATTAAGCAGTAATATACGCCTCATCTCTACAGCAAAATCTATCTATCTATATTTCTGTCTATCTAAATGCATATATAGTAATGAGGTAAAATAGGTGGCTCATGTATATCCACCCACCTCTGCTTTCTTCACGGTTCACCTTTACAACCATTCAAGTTTCGGCAGCGTATTCATGAACTGATTTTCACTGTAACAATTTTTTACTTTCCTGCAGAAACCACAGGTGTTATAAATATCTAATGCTGTCCATCATCTCTATGCACTTTCACCCCCCGCATATTGTTCGGGCTCTTACTACGTTCTGTCTTTGATATGGTTTTGGATAGATGACAGTATTACTAAAACAAGATAAACAAAGATAAGGGATTCCTCATCTGAAAATAATGAGATCATGTTTCCTGGACCCTTCGTTTCATCTGATTGTAGCGCCATCATCACGTGAACCCGTGACCTTGTTATTACCAAGACGACTTCCAGGAAACAGAATAGCCAGGCGGATCATCTTCTGTTTGGACACAGATTGCCAATGGTAGGGCTGTTTACTATCCCTAATCAAATCAGGAGGACACACGTAACATCCATGGCTCTTGTTTTACATAATCGAGAACCTAATTTGATAATCAAAGTAAATAGATTCTGGCTGTTTAGATAAAGCAGATTGCCAGTCAATCAACATGTTTTGGAAGGACGATTGTTCAACAAACTAACCATAGTGGACATCTGCAACGTGAGTCATGATCAGCATCACCCGGACTAAACATCTTCGGGTCCAAAGAAAACCAAATGAGATTATACTTTGTGTTTTGGAATGTCATGACCTCGGAACACGTAATCCCATAAATCACATTGCCTGCCTCTGCCTTGTCTTTGTAACAAAAAACCTGAGCTCATCAGATGTAACGTTCGATAAAACGATTTCTTGTGGGATATCTACGTGTCTTCTGTGATCCTAATTCGTATTGCACAAGCATCTCTGTACTATTAGATCGCATAATGTGAAGTCATTTCCAGTAAAATTCTGTTAATCTGTATTCTACCTGGAAACAAGTACCTGTAGTACATGAACATTAAAGGGGTATTCCAGGAAAATCAACTTTTCCCCGACTCCTGTATTATGAATAGAGCTGTGGGTAGGGCATGTGACCCGCGTCTCTATTCATTCACAGCATCACCCGAATATGCACTCAGGGTAGGGGCAGGGCCGTCTTAACAGCATTATGGGCCCCTGGGCAGAGGTGCGAATTGCCCCCCCCCCCACGGCCACTGCCATCAAAACACCCCATCTTTGCATATAGTGCCCCAAATAGTAGACAATGCCCCCATATAGTGCCCCCCATAGTAGCCAGTGCCCCCACATAGTAGCCAGTGCCCCCCATAGTAGCCAGTGCCCCCTGCTGAACAGAAAAACAACAAACCAGTTACTCACCCGTCCGCCAGCCCCAGCAGCTGATGTCTCCTGGCAGCGCGCACTCCCGTAATCCTCCGGGCACAGGAAGCGGGGTACAGAGAGACTGCCTGTGCCGGAAGTGTCCTGCAGCCTCTATCATGAATGATAGACGCTGCACGACGCATCAGGGACATTCCAGGACCGCCCGCCAAGCCTGCCCCTTCTATTGCCGCTTAGCTAAGCCGATCAGAAGCCCAGGAAAGTGCTGCTCATTGCACTTTTCCGGGCTTCTGTTCGGCTCAGCTGAGCGGCGAAAGATGGGGCGGGCTGGGCGGGCTGAGGGGATCGCTCAGGGCCGCTCCCTATGCAAATGCATAGTGAGCGGCAATAGAGGGGGCGGGCAGGACGGCTTCCTTGCGGTGCTCGGCACTGCTTGGGAGCCGCCTTCGCTTTATAGGACGCACTTAGTTTTTCCTCCCACTTTGGGAGGAAAAAAAGTGCGTCTTATAAAGCGAAAAATACGGGTATGTCACAGCGGGCAGGGGCCCCCTAGGACGCAAGGGCCCCCGGGCAGCCGCCTACCATGCCCAATGGATAAGACGGCCCTGGGTAGGGGAGAAACATGATAACAATGATGACCTACACTGCTAACTATAATAGGAAATATCAACAAGTAATAAAGCGTTATCCCAGGTCGATATATAATGTAGATGTTTGTTGTCCCCACTTATTAAAGTAAAGCAGTATTGTATAGAAGTGGAATAAGTGGTGGACACAACACTGGAAGTAGCAGTGTATCAAAGATATTTATTTGGTGAAAGGTAATTTTCCATATAAACAGTGAGAATTAAATATATACAGTGAGAATTAATATACATATATACACATGATGAGCGTTAGAGATGTGCGATGCACACTGAGGTGGGTGTAGTCTAGATAGGCTAATTCACCCTACCTTACTCTTAGGGAGCCGCTTGGATTGAGCGTCCCCAGTACCAAGCGGTGGACTTTCCCTATCGCTAGATAGGAGAGACAGTCGAATGAGGTAAGTATTGCCGTCACTCTAAAGGTGTGGGGAATGTCTTGTATTATATGCTTGGTTAGTTATTGAACAAGTTTTCTGCACGGTAATGCAGTAAAGTACTCTTTTATTGACAGGTAGATAGGCTGTTGTTTAAAACACGGTTATGGTGATTCCACTAGTCATCCGACGCGTTTCCCCCTTCTTCCTGGTGAGGATATCTGGGTTCATCAGGGATGCGTGTGGTTTTTCAGCCAAGAGTGTGTACGTCATAAGAGTCTGGTGAAGGTAAGTATAGATACTGTCATTCACACTGTATTAATTAATCCATAAGAGTACTGCATTACCGTGCGGAAAACTTGTTCAATAACTAACCAAGCATATAATACAAGACATTCCCCACACCTTTAGAGTGACGGCAATACTTACCTCATTCGACTGTCTCTCCTATCTAGCGATAGGGAAAGTCCACCGCTTGGTACTGGGGACGCTCCCTAAGAGTAAGGTAGGGTGAATTAGCCTATCTAGACTACACCCACCTCAGTGTGCATCGCACATCTCTAACGCTCATCATGTGTATATATGTATATTAATTCTCTCTGTATATATTTAATTCTCACTGTTTATATGGAAAATTACCTTTCACCAAATAAATATCTTTGATACACTGCAACTTCCAGTGTTGTGTCCACCACTTATTCCACTTCTATACAATACTATAATAGGAAATAGTAGACTTTTGAGACGACTTGCAGATTTCAGGAACGATTGTTCCACTGTACAATAACATATTATACGTCTCAAGGATTCATTCTTCTAATAAACTGAGATATGAAGTTCACACGGAGTATTTGGATGTGATGTCAGATAAACTCTGGCTGAAAGTTAATACTTTATCTAATATTATTTCAGTGATGTTAGAAAGATTCTCATTTGCATGTTTCCTGTAATGGGTGGGGTGGTAATCGGGTGTACCATTATCCCCCGCGGCATTTGTGACAGGTGACATGTTTCTACACTTTTATGCCATTTTCTCCATCTGATTAGGATATAATGGCAACTGCTCTGTCTCCCAATTTTCTTTACTACAGTATAAGTTTAGACACGACCTCTCATGTCTCCCAATTCTCATGACCTACTCTGTCTCCCAATGCCCTTTATCATAGTATAAGTTAAGACATGACCTCTCCTTATCACACTACATTTTAGATATATCCTACTCATCCATGGATAGGTTCCAACCAGTCACAGTAGTGCTAGCTATCCAACTTAGGACATTCTTCCCTCTTGATACATCTGTGCCTCGCATGACATTTACACATACAGATATCTACCAGATTAGATGAACATTTTGCCATACGCACTTAAGAGTTAATTCTTTACTTTAGTTCCGCCCTACCTTTGCCGACTCTGTTTTTAACAATATAGTTTAGTATAATAATTTATATGTGCTTTGGACCTGGTGGTATAGAGGTCTGGAGGACGCTACATTGCCATTGAGGTTTCTCTACACATCTAGCGATGCTAAGCACACCGATTTAATATCAGGTGGCACCTATTGTGTAGGGGAATTATGTGTAAGCCACAGTAGAGGTGTAGATACATAGTCATAAATTTAGGAGGACGTAGGGCATACACAGTTGCACGTGTAGCCAATCAATATATGTAGGTTTTATATTATTGATATACCATTTATATATACCTCATTAGTACACATGTTCATTAGGGTATACTTGTAAGATATGTACATACACATATATACACAAACTTGTTTAGGCTATTTCTACTTTCACATTCATACATTTCACTGTTTTTTACTCTGTACACTCAATGTACTTTCACATTTCCATGCAGCTAATGCATGGTCCAGTGCAGTTTATTAATTTAGTACAACCATTTTTAGCACTTGCACTTTACTTTCATTATCAGCACTTGCACTTTATCAACTTTTCACTTCTTTCTACACCTACTCTCACTTTTTTCACTTTTTCATATATGCACTGGCACTGCACACCTTGGCACTGTTTATGCATGGCACTTTAGTTTTGCATGTTTTATCTTTTGCACATTTCACGTTTTTTATGCACTACTAGGGGCATATTTTATGTTTATATAAATTCTATTCATGTTTTGAACAACACAGTACTAATGATGATTTTCATTGATTCCCATAATTAATACGATCGATGGTATTCATTGTGCAGTCTCATATTTTAGCCTCCAGTACTTTTGCCCCTCTCCAAGATGGCGCCTGTGTTGTGTGCGGTCTGCTGCGCATGGCCCTGCGGCGATGGCGTGATGACGTGACACCGGGACTGACTGATGGCGCATGGCGCCGGACGTCACTTCCTGTCCTGCGCATCGGGCTATCGCCGGCGGGTAATTGCGGAGACGGACCGCCACATAATATACAGCACAAGCAGGTATAGTTGGGCCACCTGGGGCGGTGACGTAATCACGCGAACGGGTGTTGGCCGACGGCACTACGTGCCTGACGCCACATCCTGTTCTGTGGACCGCGCCACTGTTCGCGGGTAATTACAGAGGCGTTTGGTTTGATTGCTACACAGATACATACAGGTGTGTTGAGCTCTGCTGTCCAATCCCTGACAATGTAGCATGTATATAAGGTCCTCTGGTTCTCCCCCTCATTACTCCCTGAAGAAGCGGTGCGAAACGACGTTGGAGTGAGGTGGGAGGCCAGTGGACTGGGACAATTTACGTTTGGGGTAACTTGGTGACATGTGCAATATTATATGTTGTTATTTTTTCCCCTTTCAGCATATCAAGGCAATAGAGCACTGGCACTTTATTTATAATATGCACTGATGCTGAATGGGGCTTATTACTCTGTTTATCATATGCACATGCACTTTTGGGTTTATATACAGTCACGATAGTCCCAGTAGTGGGGTCTCCCACCTACAAGGTCTTGTATTTTAATTGTTGTTTTTGTGATGGAAATTAATAAAATTGTATTATTTGCAAAATCTCATTTGTGAGTGACTTACACAGTATATTTATTGGTGTCATATAATAGGAAATAGTAGACTTTTGAGACGACTTGCAGATTTCAGGAACGATTGTTCCACTGTACAATAACATATTATACGTCTCAAGGATTCATTCTTCTAATAAACTGAGATATGAAGTTCACACGGAGTATTCGGATGTGATGTCAGATAAACTCTGGCTGAAAGTTAATACTTTTTCTAATATTATTTCAGTGCTGTTGGATATACAGAGATGCAGAACAGCGCTCCATGATATACCTCTTAGACCTCATAGGGGACCATGTGGATTAACCCCTTTTTGTATGAGAGGTCTCCCATATGTAAATTGATAATAGGGGGTCCCAACTCCACAAGCTTTAAAATGTAAAGCAAGTATTCAATTCTCCTGTAGCATCATCACAAGGAAACTGACGCCCAAGCCTCCGACCCATCCAGATCCATATACAATAGGTTGCTGCCCTCCATTGTATTAACCACTCAACACTTTCGTATTATATGTAAGTGTATCTAGATTTTACTCCCGCTATAAGGTCAATAATATATTAAAGGGGGTACTCCAGCGAAAGAAATATATTTCCAAACCAACTGGTATCAAAAAGTTGTACAAATGTGTAAATGACTTCTATTAAAAAAAAAAAAAAAAACTCAAGTCTTCCAGTATTTTTCAGCTGCTGTATGTCCTACAGGAAGTGGTGTTTTCTTTACAATCTGATTCAGTGCTCTCTGCTGCCACCTCTGTTTGTGACAGGAACTGTTCCGAGCAGAAGAGGTTTTCTATGGGGATTTGCTACTGCTCTGGACAGTTCCTGTCGCGAACAAAGAATACACCCCTTCTTGCCTCGCAGGACATACAGCAGCTGATAAATACTTAAAGGATTAAGATTAAGCTGAATTTACCAGAAATCCAGGTCCAGTCTCCTGAAGGCAGATTTTCTGACTTTTGCTGGTTAAAAAAACAGACTAACTCAGGAATTCCGGCCAGTACAGAGAGTCACGGTCTTCTTTCTGTGAGCGCTCAGGTGGCCTGGGATACACAGGACTTCCTATTTTCTGACTGTTTCCTGTTCTTTAAGAAAACAGTCAGAAAACAGGAAGTGCTGTGTTTTCCATGATAACTGAAAAAAATATATATAAGGAATTGTAAAGTTTTATCGCGTCTACTGTTGATTTAGATTTTGAAAGTTATAACGACAGTGACACTTTAAATACCTAAAACCTTAAACTTTCCTTTTTTTCTCTTTCCTGTTCCTTTCCTGACCCTTTAAGTCCCTTAAGATAAGCTGCTGTGCCGCTTAAAGGGTCCTTGTCTATTGACACCATAAACATATATCCAAAATGTTGATCAGTAGGGGTCTGGGTGCTGAGACCCCCACCATCCCTAAAATGAGGGAGCAGCACAGTGCTGATGGGGGACCGGCTTGTTACTTATCACCACTGCTTGGCTTTGCCTGGTCAGCGGCACCAGCAGTGTACGGATTGACAGAAAGCCCATTATGCTGATAATCCAGCAGAGCCTAGCAATGATGATCAGAAACAAGCAAAGAGCTCATCTGAACACTGCTACATATTTGTTTTTGGGACTGGTGGGGTCTCAGCACCCAGACCACCACTTATCAACACTTCTGCCATGAAGCTAGGACACGAGACAAGTTCATTTTAAAGAGAACAGTAACAGATTACATGCTGCAAAAGAAAAGCCTGTGGAGCTTTATTAAAGAGTCTCGAAACACAGGACTAACCAGATATCCCTGCGGGAAGGACCCAGCCAAGGGGTGGCTTCTGTAGGGAAACAACCAAAACCACCATATTAAGTGGCCCTATAAGCCCTATAAGTGGCCAGGTATCTATCCATGTACAGCTGTTTCGGGGTGTTGCCCCTCATCAGTATGGAGCAGGATTCTGGCTAGGTGGGAGCAATGCCTAGTAGAGCCATAAGAGAAACAGATCGCTGATCTTGGCTGGGTCCTTCCCGGAGGGATATCTGTCTAGACCTGTGTTTCAAAACTTTTTAATGAGGCTCCACAGGCTTTTCTTTTGCAAGTTCATGTTTCCCAGGGGGCAATGCACCTAGGATTTCACTGCATTGAGCGCTTTCACTAGCAGCCGGCAGTGTTATCGTTTGGTCTCCCTGAGATCAGCGATCTGTTTCTCTTATAGATTACATGCTGGGCACTTTAGACAGCCAGGGGCCCCAGGCAGCTGCCAAAGACCCTTGGCCTCATGGGCTTACATTAAAAGGAAAATAGCTAAAATCAAGGATTACCAGTCCTGTCCAAAAGGTTCCTACCTACATTTATTCTTCAAGTGTACTGACTGAGAGGACCATTCCAGTTAGTCAGTAAGGATACCTCCCTGCATCTGTAAAGAGCTGCAGGCCAGGCCTGGTCATCTTAGGTGGTTAAAGTGAGTACAACTGTCTGTCTACACCCCGCAGTTGGGAACTGTAAAGCATCTGAGGACCTACAGGTAAAGAAAGGATCTGCAAGGAACCAACCACTGTATATGCTCCTTGGAGGAGAGCAACATAGGAACTTTCAATACAGAGAAAGGTTCTGTTCACACAATGTTGTTTTTATGTAAAGAACGGACGCTGATTGCAATGGAATGAGCGCTGGTTCTTTACTGCAGGGGCGGCATTGCTTTGAAGTCAATGCCGCCCGCTGTGTTCACACATCGTTATTTTAACGACCGTGCTTTTAGAGCAGAGTGGTTGTCAGTAACCTAGATGATGAGCTGTCAATAATGGAGGGAGAGAGCAGCATATCAGGAAAAGGAGGCAAGTTTGCTAAATGAATGTATTTGCAAAAAATATTTACCTTTGCAAATCCTACAAGTATAACTCTATCAGTTGAGATGAGAATACCCCTTTAAGCGTGGACAGCTGATATATTCTGTGTGACAGGTAGCAAGCCGAATACTAATGTAACTATAAGAATTTTGCCAATAAACAAAGTATAGTTGAAAATCTGAATAAAACAATGGAATCTAGAGACATGCATTGTAGTCACAGCTATGCTGAAAATATTCCTTGGGGCTTTGCCGCACATTGCAGAAAACATTTGGTGAGCTCAGCGAACCATAACAAAGATGGGATTTTCCTTAAATAGACTGATATGCCATTTCTTGTTGGGATCACAATTATGTAGCCAATATCCACAGTTGCCGGCGTGTTCAGGTTAACCCATTTAACTGGCTAAGAACCTCAGTGATTGATTTAGAGATGTGCGGTGAGGAACTGGAGCTCATAAACACATATATTCCTATGTAGTTTCCCCGGACCCTGCGATGCGGAGCTGCACTGCACACACACAGATGTGGCTGTCACATCTCATCTGTGTTTTCATCGAATCACGGTACGTAGGAGCCGCTCTCTGATGAGAAGGTACAGTGTTTTCTATGGAAAGAGATGGAGAACACAAACCTGCTGTTCCATTTCATCAGCTCTGGGAGTGCACCATCTGCACTGGCCGACAGATAGGGTAAGCCTCTCGGCTGTAGGGCCTCGCTCTAAAATGTGCAAAGAAAAGAAGACTATTCAAATAAAGAAAGGGTTAGGAATATTAGAAGATTAAAGGGATTCTCCTATCTAGGTAACTCCTTTACATATGCTCTATGAATTTATATACAGCTCATAGAAAGAAGTTCTTAGAGTGTATTGGGCTCTCCTGACCGACCATCGACAGATGATGACGGTAGAGATAGGGGTAGGGCATGATAGAAAATCACTGCCTGACCCCTTTGTTCTGGGAGAGATAAGCCTCAGCCAGAGTGCTCTGGCTGCTGCTTAACCTTCCCCATAGAAAACACAGGATTGCTCGGCTGTGTCAAATTTTCCTGTTTATGGGGAGGACTGGAAAGATAACTGAATGATGGCTGAACGATCATTTTGCCATCAGTTATTAAAGGTGCATGGCCAACTTTAGGGATCAGTTGATCACCAAGATAGCCTCCTTCTAAGAAGAGTTAATCCAGATAGATTAAGCTCTTTAAGAGATCATTTTACGCAAGACCTCTGCAAGAATAATGCTAATAAAGTATAAATTCTTGTATTTGTTTCTTGCATATATGATGAGCATAATTGTAAAAAAAAAAATAGAAAAATTATATAAAAATGCCACAGACAAACACTATATAAAATGTATTAAAAGCCTAAAAGCTCCACATAATGTAGACATATTTAGAGTAACCCCACAAGGCCATAACAGTAACAGCCCATACAGTTAGTGTAAAATATGGTATTTCCCAAAAGAACAAAAAACAAAAACTGATAAAAATTATTAATCACCATTGAAATGCAGAGGAAAATAAAAATTACATTTTTACATTTACAAAAATAAAAAAAATTACATTTTTACATTTACAAAAATAAAAAAAAAATCTGTTTTTCTGTGTCTGAAAAGTCATAAAATGAATAAAAATAACCAATTCTTTGATGTCATGATAGAGTACACATCTAAAATTGTTCCTAAAATTGTTGTACTTCCATCCAGGAGATGTGAATGCATGAATTCAACTTGAATGTCAGCACTACAGTATATCCTCAGTCCCTGTCATGTGAATTGTACCGATAGCAAAACGTTTTCTACCATAAAGAACTCATATCGGCTTACATTCTGTGAAGTCATTGTTTGAAAGCAAAACCTGGGCACAGACTCCATTGATATATTCGGCCTTATCTTGAAGCTGACTATACTGCAGCCAGGGTTCTGCTTTGTTTTGTATCATATTTCAGAATACCTAATAACATTTGGTTATTGGCGTAATGCTTTAGTAGACGCTTGCCAGGGTGCGCTAAAAAAGATATATAATCGCTTTATAATTAGTCACGGGTGGGAGGTAGTTACTGAATTTTTAATAAGAGTAGGACAGGACATAAAAACATAATTTTGACTTTTTTTTTTTGGACATTGGATTTTACTTTTCATGTTTTATCTTTTTATATCGTAAAATCTTTGATAATTTTCTAAAAATATCTGAATTGTTTCCATTGTCTTCTTATGTTTCAGTGAAAAAGATAAAATCCACCATTTCCCTGAGTAGAGATGGCCTCCTCCAGGTCATACCAATCTGGAGATCCAGGGGGACTCCTGAAGTCTAGCTGTACAATGGTGGCTTGTATAACCGATCTGCAGAACCTGTACAGAAAAAAAACTGCTTGTACATACAGTCCTTTCCGTACAGGTTTCATTGTGGATTGTGACAACCATATTCTGGGACCAAGGAGTGTTAACGGGAACAGACTGCAAGACAACCATCATGGATCTTTGAATTGGTAGCAACTTTGGAGTAAGAAGAGTGCACCCATTCCATGAACTTGAATTTCCTCTTGGGTCTGGAGCAAAACATAAAATTATTAAAGTTATACAACTTGATGTAGTTAAATGCCAAGGAGCTTAGGTAGTTCTGGCTCTTTGATGTATTATTCCATCATGGTGATCATGAGCTGTAGGAAGATATCCAGGGTATGCAGTTTAATAGCTCCATTCCACGATCACGGCTCTTTAGAAAGCAGAAAACCATTTTCACCACCGGCAGCTCATATACTGTTGGTCTGCAGGTAAAAATATGTTAATTATTAGAGAAGATTACTATTCATTGCCAGTAGGGAGAACATTTTAAAAAATCACAGGAAAGGTTATAAAAGAAAGAATTAGTCTACACCATGGGTCTCCAAACTGCGGCCCTCCAGCTGTTTCAAAACCACAATTCCCATCATGCCCGGACAGCTAAAGCTTTGGATTTGGCTGTCCAGGCATGATGGGAAATGTAGTATTGCAACAGCTGGAGGGCCGCAGTTTGGAGACCTATGGTCTATACTATGTATGTGCATGGTATTTAGCATGATTCTGTCATACACGCCAAACAAATCCATTGGCTTTCCTTGTCAGGTTACAGCCAAGGATGGTGAACCTTTTGCACTTTGGTTTGCTAAAATACCACAAAAACAGAAGGGAGAAATAACTTACTCGACTACACTATTCCTAGTATACGAAAAACCAAAGAGGTAGATCAGCTCACCCAACACCTGTGTTGTCCGGCTCCAGACCATGTGGGAAGAAGGGTGGGGTGCATGAGTCCTGGCATTGGCTTACTGTATTCATGTAGAATGGGTCAAGCTAAGTTTGAGGGGAGCAGATGCCATATTAGTCTATAGGTAATAGAGGTCACTATATAGCATCTATCACCGGTGTCTATTTGATAGATACCTAGGGATGCTCTAGTGACATCACTGTCCATTTTTAGACTGGAGCAGAGATGTAGGGGAAGATGGCATCCATGTTTTTCAGGACTCCCTAGGGCTGAATCTAACTTCTTTAGCCACTGGTATTTAAATGCTCAACCATCTAAGTCGGGCATGCTGAAGTCACACTCATCTCTAATGTAGGGATTAAAGATGAGCGAACCGGGTTCGGGTTCGAGTCCATCCAATCCCGAACGTTCGGCATTTGATTAGCGGGGGCTGCTGAAGTTGGATAAAGCTCTAAGGTTGTCTGGAAAACATGGATACAGCCAATGACTATATCCATGTTTTCCTCATAGCCTTAGGGCTTTATCCAACTTCAGCAGCCACCACTAATCAAATGCCGCAAGTTCGGGTTCGGATGGACTCGAGCATGCTCCAGGTTCACTCATCTCTAGTAGGGATCTCTTTCCTTTTTTCTTGCTGAGCTCACTACAAAGCGGTGGTACTACATACAACCATTGTGCTACATGGCTGTCAGATGTGCCACCACTTTGCAGGAAACTAAGGAGGTGTAGAGGACAGATGGTTACAGGGCCCAACTACTCGGCAATCATTTATATATGGGAGACTCCTTCTGTAACCCATTTTCCCCTATACAATGGGATACAGTGCATGCTTCCATTACAGCTATGAACCACATAGACGTCTTGTTTCCACCCTGGGAACAGAATGTCTCTTTATAAAGTAGAATGGAAACATGTCAAGGACAATCCCATTAAGCACTTAACAGATTAATAGCACATTTATTAGCGATATATACACAATTAGCCCCATAAGTATCACATCTCACCCAAAAGAGAAGGTCTGGTGGGTCCAATCGTAGTGGTTTTCTTTATCTATTGTAGTAGTCTTGGCCCACAGTAGCAATAGTTGTGATTCGTACATATGTATAACTCTCTGTTTTAACAGCTGCTCCATGTTTAAAAGCCTATATTAGAGCAAGTATTAACTCATTACCATTTCCACATGGGTTTTCTGCTGCCATTGCACAGATTCGCTGTAGCTTTTCATTAACTCGAAAGATTGTTCCATGATTTTCAAACAAAGGACTTATTTACTGCTCTGCCAAACATGCTGTTTACTTAAAACCACACGCATTCTCCTCGTTCGGAGAACTAGCGAGAACCACATGGTAATTTATCTACCTCGCTATATTTATTAAATTCAGTGTTCTCGCCAAATATTTCTGAGCAAATGAATAAATCAAGAATGGTACAAATCGCTGATGTTAACACGATAGCATTACGTTGATAGAATGACAATGTAACCGATTGAGGATTCAAGAATTCAAGAATTTTTTATCGCTCTCCAGAATAAAAAAAATTCTTTCATCTTTTAGCTTTTTTGGGACCCCATTGGTGCCATGTTATTAACCTCTGAATGCCCAAGCTTTAAAGGGATTTCACCACCAGAACTTTATAGGTTTTCTCCTCTCTGCATGTGAGCAACCAATGTGGAAGCAATTTTTTTTGTATATTAATTAATTTTTATACCATTTACTGTTTTCATATAATAACTGGTTAAATTAAATGACTTCAGTATGCTAATACAATATACTTTGTATAATTCAGCAAACATAGAATGTCTGGCGCTACTTTACGCTCACCCCAGATGGACAGGCATAGACAAGCTGCAGACGGGAAACCTCTCACAATCCCAGTGTTGCTTTACTTCCAATAAGCACAAAGGTCCAACATCCAAAGACGCAGAAAGAATGGTAGCGGCAATCACCATGTGTTGGGTACAAAAAAAATACTTTATTACAGGGTACAACAAATGATACAACAATAGTTTTTGCGCACTTCTTCGCACTAGCATGGTTTGTCTGGAAAAAGTGTGCAAGCGCAAAACTGTCATCGCTATGTTAGTGAAATGCACTTGCTGTATTGCAACAACTGTAAAATTTTGTGCAACCCATAAAAAGTAGCACCTTATTAAAAATATTGGCAGATAATGCATTTGCCCCTTAGTGTGTAGTCATGAGTAAACTTGCTAAACACTGCCTGGAGAAGTTGGATGCAGCCCTACGGAGTCCTAGAAAAAAAGGCTAGTGCTGCATCAAGTTTCTCCAGGCATTGGGAGTCAAATGTCAAGTGTTCAAGTTTAGATGAACTCGAGTGTTCGGCAAGTTTACTCATCATTGTGTGTGCCTTAGCGGCAATCTAAACCTGCTGACTAAAGAGTGCGTCAGAATCAGGCCATAGTAGTTTATACTTACAGTATACCCCTAATGAAGTTGATCAGACGTAGTTGTTAAGCAGAAACATGTAGGGTGAAAAAGATAAGTTTATTACTTGTCGGGAAAGTTAAAATTTGATATTTTCCAATTCCTGTCCTCAAGTGTGCTTTCATGTGTGCTCCCAGGGCTTGGAAAGGGCTGAATACAGGGGGATAAACTACTTGTGGAGGGGCTTAGTACAGGAAGGATAGCCTACAGAGGGGTGATTACCAACAGGGCAGGGTGTTTACTAAGGGGGGGGGGGGTGCTTTCTTGCAGTGGATTGCCTAAGAAGTGGTAGTTCTGTACAGGGAGGATTGCCGACGGGGTTGGGGTGTTACCTAATGGGGATTGACTACAGGGGATGGGGTCTACCAAGGGGGATTGACTACAGGCGATGGGGGTTTACCTACAGGGGGATTGACTACAGAAAGAGATACTGTACCTACAGGGATTGTTCATTAATGGGAGATCACTTGGAGCGGGGGATTACCTACTTGGGAATACAATTTTCTGGGAGGTTCTAACTACTAGATGGACTGCCCACAGGAGGAATAGCTACATAGGGAATTCTACTTACTGGGCGCAGAGGGCTACCTATACGGATAAACAGAAAAGACTACTATATAGAGGAGCCTAACCACTATATGAATGTACAGAGAAGACCTCCTATGGGGGGACAGGGGGGGCTTGTCTACTATTTGGGGGCACATGTAGGGCATCACTGTTTATCTGGGGGTACTGTTACTGTGTGAAGCAATACATTTTCTGCCTCAAACACCATTAAAATAGTATCTGAGGAGCCTACAAACAGAAGTTTTTTTATTTATTTAGCACAAAAATAATTGAGATTTAAATCAGGAATCGTCCATAATATTTGAAGAACATTGAGATTTTATTTGATGGCCATAGCGTCCATCCCTACAGTATACATACTGAAGTAAAAATATTTCTTTATTAGTATTTGATTTTATAACACCTAGTAGCACCTAATCTTAAAGTGTACCTACTGTTTCAGGTGATTTTTGGGATAAGCTGCCTATGTGTATACATAAGGAGTAGATCTATATCTGGCCATCATATATCTTATATATAACATCTTTCTGCAGATTTCTCCCAGAGCTGGTGGGTGAAGCCTAATGCCTTTAGTGTCTGCACATACTGATGAGGAGTCCTGCACCTCTCGGTCCCTGTGTACAGTCTAAAAAGTAGCAGCATGGATGTCATAATAAAGTTGTAGTGAGCAGTCTGAGCTGTGTATAAAGCCCTGGATTGAGTTGTCTTACTCAAAGAGCTGTCTCTAAGTTCTTGCTTGATGACAAGAGAAAGGAGCATTTTTGTCTGATAAGATATATTACCAGGTTTCTTATATTCACTTGTACTTTTTGTACAATTTCACTTATGCTAGGCAAATGTTTGCTGAATCTATGTTTGTTGAAACAACAGGGCCTATTTAAGGTGGATGTGTGTAGGCAATGTTGAATTCACATCATGCATCGATATTTATAAGGTGGCTGAAATAAAAGAGAAACAAATGCAAGACAAAAGTTGATCTGAAAAAGACAACTACAACCACAAACCTTTTAAAAGAGCTTATGAATGCAAATACATTATAAACATGATTAACTAAACTCAATTGTGTTTTGTTTTTTTTAAAGAAAGGACCCTCAGTTAAATCAATGGGAGGCTTATTTCACAGAGGTTTTAGACATGTGAGTGCAGAAGCTGTGTCTGAACCCATGTGAAACATGTAAGTATACCATTAGGGCATATCCACTTTAAATCTGCCACATCTGGACATGGGCTTGGACTCCACACCACAGTTTTGCCAGCATCAAACTGATTGTGGCTTGGATGACATGATGATGATCATAATATTTTGTTACTAGTCTAAGATATTAAATAGTATTAATAAATGTGCCTAGATTTACTAAAACTGTCTATGGGTAGGTTCACATCAGTGTTTTTCTCAATCATGAAAGGATCCGTCCATATCAAATGCATCGATAAGCAAAAACTGATTGCAAAATAATCCTTTTTTTCTTTTCTTTTTCTTTTTTTACCTCTGTTTGCTTTTGCTCAGCTTCAGACAGTCATTGTTGTGAAAAATAAAATAGCCTTTCTGTATTTTCAATCCATTCTTGGTTTCGGTTGCAAAATACTCACCAAAATATTGACCAAAATACTGACCTAAATATTGAACAAAAATACTGTGTGGGAACATAGCCTAAAGCCTCATTCACACATCCAGTAATTTTTCGGGACAGTATATTTTGTCTGCAATCGTCATCCACAATTTGAAAAAAAATTGCCCGTAGTGCATATGCAATCCATATTATTTTGCAGATTTGTGGATCCATAAGACTACGGATAGTGTGAATAGCCAAATAGAAATCAATGGGCGCTAAAATTTGTCCGTAATTGCGCATCCGCAATTATGGACGAATTTATGGAACGTGTAAATAAGCTCTTAGTCAGGAAGGCAAAGAAAATATTCCTTGTGCTTCTTAATCAGGGATGGGGAACCTTCAGCCCAAAGCTTTGACTGTTCAGGCATGATGTGAGTTCATAGTTTTGCGACAATTAGAGGGACGAAGGTTCCCCGTCCCTGCTGTGAATCCAGGATCTTCACACTTTTACACTGGCCTGGATCTGTCCATGTAGTGTACAGCTAGAAAATGAAGTTCTCTTTCTTTATTTATAAGAATCATGGTGAAAGGAACCTGTCATCACTTCTGTGCTGCCTGAACCATGAGTCAGGACGGTCCACGGCAGCTTCTTCCCACCTCAACAGCCTTGACCTGTTTGGGAATAGGGAGACATCTATCCATCAAGTCCACTTTAACATACGACAACCAGCTGAGTGCACCTGGGATCAGCGGGTGTTTAATAGGAGGCTCTCGTCTCCAGCATCAAAGTCAAAGTAGTAAACCACCATGCTCAAGACCAATAAACTTCTTGAATTAACTTTTACTTGCCAAGTTTCTAAACCAGTTTCACATAGATGCAAATTCACTAAAGTGTATATCACCTAGAGTGCTCGTTTGGCGGACCTCTTTAGCAGGTGGATCAACTCTGCTCTAGTGATGATCGAACAGGGCCGAGAATCAGGTCCATACAAACCCAAACCATTGGCGTTTGACTCCCGCTGTCTTTCCGTTCCGTAAGGAAAGTGGAGACAGCCCGAGTCCTGCCGGGAAAACAGGCATACAGCCTAGGTCATAGGCGGTACTCAGGTTGTCCCCGCCTTCCCCACGGAACGTGAAGATAGCGGGAGTCAAATGCCAATGGTTCGGGTTCGTACGAACCTGATCCTCGTCCCTGTTCGATTATCTCTACTCTGCTCCTCCTGGAGTCTACAATCCTCCATCTGCACGACCGAAGTCAGGCAAGGGGTGCGATCACGCAGCTGAATGGATGTTTCAGAAAAGGTGCTCCCTTCCTCACGCAAGGAAACTCTGTAGACTTCAGGAGAAGCAGAGTGTTTCCACCAGCTAAAGAAATCCGCCAAACGAGCACTCTGGGTGATATACACTTAATGTGAATTTGCATCTATGTGAAACTGTTTGCTTTAGAAAGTTGCCAAGTAAAAGTTAATTCAAGAAGTTTATTGGTTTTGAGCCTGGTGATTTACTATTTAGATCTATCCATCAAGGTCAGCAGGGAGTTGAGAAGCTGCTGAGAGCTGCCCGATGGCTTAAGGTTCAGGCAGCATGAACAAATGACAGGTTCAAACTTGGTATCTTGGAAAGCAATCAGCACAAATAGTAAAATGTAGATATAAAACACCAAATGACCAAAACCTACAAATATAACAGTAGCTGGTGTTGAAAACATTTATTTGAAGAGCCCAAAACCTGGAGCCAAAATCTATTACAGATTACACTAATTCTCATCATCCTCCTATACTGTCCATCTGCTTTTCAGGGGCTCACATCTAAGTTAAGAGCAAAAAAAAGTGTCAGTGCTTCAGAATAAATCCAGCACCATGATTTAGTAGACCCATAAAAACCACAAGTAACAAAAATAAAACTATGCGATCAAACCCCAGAGAGTCATTCCATAATGCAATGTATAACTGGAAAATCAGGGTAATGCATTATTCATATGCCGGCTGGATTCTGACATTTATTCTAAATCATAATGGACCACTAAACCTCAACATTGATTTTTTAAGTAAGAAATATGAGAAAAGTAATATACTGCTTGCTCAGCTCTGCTACACACATCTAAAGATTTTTACACACATACAGGGCAGTGCCCAGACCGGATGTTAGAATGGAGAATATGTGAGACTCTTGTTTGTGTTGTCCTGGCATCATTGCAAATTTTATCCATATTAATGTTGAGGGGGGGGGCAGGGCAAAAAAATTTGGTCGTGCCCTAAACCTCTTACCTAAATACCACCTGACTACCTATTATAACTATACGTAGGAGATGGCCATCCCATTAAAGTCTACACGAATAAGAGAGGTGACTATAGAACTCAAAAGGAAGGAAAAGAACCACACATACATGGTGCCTCTTGACCTTTTCTTGACTGGATAGCATTGCGGAATAACCATCAAGGCTCCCGTTTCCGGTGAGGTTAAAACTGAATAAATTGAAGACTTTTCCCAGCCACAATACAGTGCTGCAGAATCTCCTACCCACTTATCATTGGCCAAACTCCAAAGCTTGCCGCTTCCCTCAGAGTGTCATGGTGCTGCTCTCAGTTCTTAAATTACAATGGCACGCTGTTTATATTCAGGTCAGGTCAGTGCCAGCGTTATTGCCGTAGTTAGCCACGGAAAATATGGTTGAATGATGAGGCGCTAGACTTTTTGAAACATGGATGTTTGTTTGCATACAACAAGGTGTTTCTAGGTTGGAGGTTGTTCTGACCTTGAAATACGTTGTTGTGGGCAGCAGGACCAGGACATCCAGTTTCTTCTCGGAATCTACTAACCATACATATACTAGGTGTTTTGCCCCACTAGACAAGCAAGTTTCGTGCCTATCCTACAGGATATATGGGACCTGGGGTCTGCACATAACTGCTTGTCTTCTTCCTACACTGTATTTTTGAGCCTTATTGAACCTTTTTAGCCTTTTTGTTCTGTAGGCTTGTGCATATAATACTGACCATAATACTGTGTGTGAACATTGCTTAAAGGTGTACTTCAGGAAGGGGGTGGATGAAAGCAATGATGTTCACTTATCTCCCCAGTTCCATTGCTGGGGCCCGCATCACACGGCTCTGTGACGTTTCAAGCCCACGTAACCATTTAGCGGCAGAGGAGGTGCTGAATGGCTGAGTGGGCTTGAAATGTCTCAAGCCCGGTTTCAGTGGCCAGTAACCGGGAGACTGGAGCAGTGTGATGCGGGCCCCAGCGCGCTGGAACCAAGGAGGTAAGTGGACACCATTGCTTTTATCCACCTCCTCCCGACCCTAGTGAAGAAAGGCCTCCCACTCAGAGTGCCCCACTAAGTCAGGCTTTGTGATCCCAGATTAAATGTCCCCAGTGCGGATGTTTCCGGGAAGGAAGGGGGGGTCACCGTTCCTGTTCTAGGACACATTTAGTTTTTGTCAGTGATGCAAAAAGAAAATCACTTCTGACAGCGTGAAAAAGTATCAATAATTGTTAAATGAAAGCTCATAATGCCTGACAAAAAAGTCATTTAAAGATAATGGGCCGAGCTCCTTATTGCCGTTTTATTCTTAGTCATGAAAGATGAAATATATGGAGCGGCTTCAAGCGGTGTTTAAATATTTGCTCATTATCGCTGTCACAGAAAATTAATTCTCAACATGTAGATGTGTTCCCAAATGTATAATAAAATCACAGATTAAACTGACTGTTCTGGTGGAAAGGAAACCAACCTGTAATGGCATAATAAGCCCATGCCCTGTTATAGATAGTGTCAGACTGGGACAATAGCTCATCATACACCATATCACCATAAGGGACACAGGGCTATAGCAGAACGGGGGTGGACCGAGGCCTCGGTCTATCTGCCACAAGACAGAAGAATCATATACAACATATGGTACGTGGGTGCATTGGTAAATTTTGTATTGAGTCTCCTCTGGGTAGAGGGATCAGGTTACATAACCTGAGCCCGATATTACTGAATATTGTGGTTTTATTTTAACGTTGTGTATTTTGTTGTTTTATCATTTTCGCACACGATTGTGTTTCTCTCCATTTGATGGACTGTCTGTAAAATAATGGGGCATATATACCTGGCAGTCTGGCTACAATGATCCTCTTCTCCATAGGTAAATGATCCTGTCAGAGCCCAGCAGGGGCGGATTAACTTTACCATAGGCCCCGGGCTGTTCCCCAAGCCTGGGCCCCCCCACCACACTGTAACTATGGCAGCACTAGCCTGGCGTTCATAGTACAGGATAGATAATGTCATGATGTCCTGATTTGTGCAAAATTGCCATTAAAAAACTGTGATTTTTTTTGCGAATCATGGCGGAAGTGTAGCCAGGAGACAGTACACCACTGAAAGTATAAGTCTTTTTGGGTGGTCATGGGCCCCCCAGGAGCTCAGGGCCCCGGGCTGCCGCCCGAAACACCCCTATTATAATCCACTACTGGAGCCCAGGGCGGAACCTACCCTACCCCTTAATAAAGCTTTAGATACTTACCCTCTCCTCCCAATGACACTCTGGATATCGGTCCCATTGCTGAGAAATCCGCCGGCCCCATTGCTGAGAAATCACCACCAGTCATGGAGCAGTGATTTTCTATAGACGTCGGATTCATCTCTGCTCATTAGCATAAGTGCAAAGTGAAGCGGCGACTATTTCTCGGCAATGGGACTGGCATTCAGAGCGTCACCGGGAGGAGAGGGTAAGTATCACTGCACAGTGATATGCTCATTAGCATAATGAGCGTAAAGATGAGCAGTGATTTCTCAGCAATGGGACCAGTATCTGGAGCATCACCGGGAGGAGACGGTAAGTATCCAAAACTTTATTATGGGGTAGGGTAGGTTCTGCCCCAGTATCCTGCTTGACAGAATCTGTGTTGACCCAACATCCCTCCAAAACTTCTGGTACCGTTCGGTAGCTTTCCTCAATGAATGCCTGGTCCTAGGCTTGCCTTGTCTCCTGGTGCTGGTGTTCAGGTTAAAGAAGCGGGGCTTAGAGCATTTGTAGTGTAGGCCTGCAGCACCTCATTCTTCTTCTCTTCATCTTTGTTGGCACACCCCCGGACTAGTTATTCATCTTTAGCTCCAGGACCCGCCTCTTCGACACCGCACCGCCAGAATAAAATAAAATAATTTTTTTACCCAAATGCCAGCACCAGGAGACATGGCAAGCCCCTGAGCCACTGAGGAAAGCTACCGAATGGTGCGGAGATTTGGGGGTGGTGTCAGGTCAATATAGATTTTATTCTGTTGCTTGTTTTTGCCTGTTGACTTTGTTTGCCCCCTTCTCTTTTTGGCTGTTGAGAGATTGCAGGATCATTTGACTGCATCTTTTGGATACTTTAGGCTAGGTTCACACTGCGTTTTTGCAATCCGTTTTTTTCATCCATTTTTTACAAAAAAACTGATGAAAAATGGATGAAGAAAATCGATGCATTTGTGTGCATCCGTTTTGATCTGTTTTTTCATTGACTTCCATTTTTTTAAAAAACGGATTAGTTTTTTTTTAACGAACACAAAAGTAGTTTTTAGCTCCGTCAGCTACAAGTGCATTCATTTTTTTCATCCGTTTTTTGCAAAAAACGGATTGCAAAAACGCAATGTGAACCTAGCCTTACTCTTTACTCATTTTCCAAAATGCAAAGTTAAATATAACTATACTCAACAAACGGAGTCCCACAAAATTAGAAAATAGACAGGAAGAGGGTGCAAGAAAATAATAAAAAGTAGACTTACCTTTCCTCGTACCTGCATTGTACTACTCCCAGGTCCCATTGACAGCCGCCAGCTGTCATCTTAGGTTGAAATCCAGGAAAGTCATGTATAGTGATGAGCGAACATGTTCGTACGTTTGTACGAACATGACGCTAAATGTTCGTGTTCGCCGATCACAAACAATTTGTTCGATGATCAGAATGGTTATACCAATCATTTTTTAACCTGCGAATGTACACCACTAATGCGTAATTTACACTTTGCGCCTGATAATCTGTACGCATGTGCGTAACTCTAGACCGAAACGTATGCAATCTCTTCACAATCTGTACGCAAATTAATGCAAATAAAATTTTACACTAATTTACGCTTTGCACCTTATAATCTGGACGCATGTGCATAGACCGAAGCAGACGCTTCTACTGTATGTTCGTTATTTGTTTGTGAATGTTCGGCTTAAATGAACCAATCACAATCTTTTTTTTTTTTTTTATGTACGTGTTCGGGATCCAAACCGAACATTGAGATGTTTGCTCATCCCAAGTCATGTACCCAGCTCTTCCAGCTACAATGTCACAGCCTGACTGAGCAATTGTCTGCTCAACCAGTCAGTTACTAGAGTGGTGTCCTGCCCCAGTAACTGATTGGCTCTGTGGGCAATCACTTAGCCGGGTAAGTAATATTGCAGCTGTAAGAGCTGGGTATGTGACGTACCTGGATTCCAACTGAAGATGACAGCCAGCGACTGTCATTGGGACTCGGGAGTGGTGATACGGGGCACAAAGATAGGTAAGTTTACTTTTTTATTATTTTTCAACTTCCCCCTGCCTGTCTGCTTTTTTTCTATTTCGTCGGACTTTACCTTTAATTGCACAGGCAATTCTCCTTTTTTTTTCCTCCTTGCTTTCTAAATGCCAGAACCCACTGATCTAATATTGATGGCCTATCCTAATGGTGGGCCATAAATTTGAAAGGACTGGATAAACTCTGTACAGGGGCCTTGTCTCTGTCACCAACCAGTCCTATATATTCAGGAAGTAGCTACTTTGGGTTAAGGATCCCTGTCACTGGTAATACGAGGTAATACCAAGTATAAATCTCCTGTCAGCACCAATCCCACTCATCAAATAGGTGTCACAAGATGTCACACTGATTTGCCAATTACCCATTTAGCGACACCGCCAGCAGCTACAATGTTGTGAACCCGTCCTACACATTGTATGTCGGCGTGTGACAATTACACGTGAATATGTCATTTGCTTTTGATGTTGGGTGATAATTATCCATCTCTATGAATAGTATTACGGATTACTATTTTAATTATGCTTCAGAATGAACACACAGTAAGCCAATATGATAACAGATTGTCACCGCTCCAGAATACATAGAGTCTTCTTTATGGCCAGGACATGGTAATGCTGGGCTATCTCTATTAGTTAATGATTATGAGGATTATCAGTGGCAGCACCTGGTTGTATTCTCTACCTACTGGCTTTTATGTTTAGTTTGCATTCAGTCCTGACTCACACATGAGGATCAAGGGTGATAGAAATGAGGAGGAGATGTGACTTTAATAGTCTCTACATAAAAGTGCTAGAACAGCAAGGCTGATTTCACTAAAGCATGATACAAATACATTTTTGCATCCAGCTGCAAATCAGGGCCTGACTGCAGATCTGATGACCCAAACTGACAGCTATCACTTTGGATTGCAGCCTTACATAAGGCTATAGTAATAGAAAACTCCGTAGCACTCTTTTCATGCAGCAGTGATAAATAGTTTATTTACAGCGTGATGGGAACAAAGCCAGGTATATCTGCAATAATGATGCAAGCAAACAATTGTATTGGTAGAGGCGACTAATGACGTTTCGACCCTACTAGGGTCTTTTTCAACGTCGCTGTGGGTAGTCTGGGCAGGAGTGCTCCTGGCGTCCTCCTGTGCGTGGCAAGCGCTGTGTTTGCTACGGAGTTTTCTATTACTATATATCTGGGACACAAACCCATCCGTGAAAAGCACCTACAACCCACACCCGTTGTGCACCCTTATTTCTTTCTACTTACATAAGGCTATGTTCACACACAGTAAAATAAAAAGCAAAATACGACAGTAAAATAGATCTAAAAAATGCTTCCATATTTTAAATCTAACAATGTCCTCCATTAAAGGGGTATTAAAGTGACCCTGTACCCACAATTTGTCCCCCCCAAACTGCTTGTACCTTCGGATAGCTGCTTTTAATCCAAGATCTGCCCTGTGGTCCGTTCGGCAGGTGATGCAGTTATTGTCCTAAAAAAAATACTTTTAAACTTGAAGCCCGTGCCAAACAGGAGTATCTGTTCCCTAACTTTGCACAACCTCTCTGTCCCTCCTCCCCACCCTCTTCATCATTAGGAATGCTCCAGGCAGATTGCAGATCATTAAGGACCTGTGCAATGTTCAGCATGGAGAAAATGTTTCAGTGGCATTCCTAATGATGAAGAGGGTGGGGAGGAGGGACGGAGGGGTGGTGCAAAGTTAGGGCACAGATACTCCCGTTTGGCACAGGGCTGCAAGTTTAAAAGTATTTTTTTAGGACAATAACTGCATCACTTGCCGAACGGACCCCAGGACAGATCTTGGATTAAAAGCAGCTATCCAATGGTACAAGTAGTTTGGGGGGGTCAGATTGTGGGTACAGAGTCACTTTAACTATAACGAAAAACAAAAAAAAAACACTTTCTTCCAGTCTTCGTGCTCTTTGCTGTAGTTTTCCTGCGTTTGAGCTGGTGGGCTGTTTGAAAGATGTGGAGTAGTTAGAAAATACAGGATACAGTCCTGATACAATAAAGATGGCTCCCCCACTTTTCTATCCACAATTAGGATGGTTATCTTTGGGGCACTTATCTTCAGGGCAACAGTGGTTTGGCTGATCAGTCTCTTGTGATCCGCTTAGGCAGTTGAAAGCACACAGTTCCTTATTATTCTTAGGCAATAGGATATACACCATACACAGTTCTTTACAATGAGGTAGATAGGCAACAATAAAGTTTGTATCCTGTTCATGACGCCAATTCTGTGGTGTGTGTTCGAACGGTCACTTGCTAGATGATCCCGTGTGATGACACTTCTATGGTGGTTGGTCGGAGTATAGCTCAGTCAGTGGTTGTACTGTCGTGACGCCAGTGGGGCACAAAGGTATGGAGGCACTCCTGCTTTTAGTTTAAAGTGGCGAGCCATACCCTTTCCCCTGTGGTCGGTGACCTGCCGGGCTATGAGGGGGGATCCCTTGGGTACTTATCACGGTGGTCCAGAGTGGAGTTGTGACCCACCCAGACTATTGGTACCGCCACCCACAGAAAGGGAAGATGACTAGTGATGAGCGAACTTGCTCGTCGGAGCTTGGTACTCGATCGAGTATTAGTGTACTCGATCGTACTCGTTACTCGGACGAGCATCTCCCGATACTCAAGAAAATCTCATAATCCGTTTCCTGTAAGTTTGGGCGCTATTTCGCAGCCAATAAACATGCAGGAGACTCTTTGGTACATCCTGCGATCACGTGGGACCCATACATGTCGATAGCAGCGATTGGTTGGCCAGATCAGATGACCCTGCCACATAAACTCGGCGCCGGCAGTGCTCGCTTCAGACGCATGCTGTGAGAGATCAGGGACAGAGCTCCTGCTGGTCAGGGAGAGCGTCAGTGTAGGATTTAGCATTCCAGTAGGCAGGGTATATACTAGCAATATAAACAAACAGCACTTTTCAGGGCTTAAAATCGTTTTTTAATACTATTACTAAAGACTGCTGGCTGGGAGTTGCAGTGCTGCTACCACGATTTCAGCAGCACACTGTGGTGACCGGCTGCTGGCAGAAAGGGGACATTAGTTGTTGCATACACACCCCTGAGAAGTGCTCAGTGTACTCTTTTTTGATTTTGGGGCTGGTGGTCCTGCTCTACTACATTGGATTACTGGGATTTGTAGTACACCTTTATAAAACCTCACTTCTCATTGGATGGGGGTATCACAGCGTGTATCTAGGTCCAGCCAGAACCAGATAGTACCGTACAGCCCCCCCCCCCCCAAAAAAAAACTAGTGGGTACTACACTGTATTGCTGGGATTTGTAGTACACCTTTATAAAACTTCACTGCTCATTGTAAGGGGGTGTCACAGCGTGTATCTAGGTCCAGCCACTACCAGATAGTACTGTACAGCCCCCCTAAACTAGTGGGTACTACACTGTATTGCTGGGATTTGTAGTACACCTTTATAAAACTTCACTGCTCATTGTAAGGGGGTATCACAGCGTGTATCTAGGTCCAGCCACTACCAGATAGTACTGTACAGCCCCCCCTAAACTAGTGGGTACTACACTGTATTGCTGGGATTTGTAGTACACCTTTATAAAACTTCACTGCTCATTGGAGGGGGTATCACAGCGTGTATCTAGGTCCAGCCACTACCAGATAGTACTGTACAGCCCCCCCTAAACTAGTGGGTACTACACTGTATTGCTGGGATTTGTAGTACACCTTTATAAAACTTCACTGCTCATTGGAGGGGGTATCACAGCGTGTATCTAGGTCCAGCCATTAGCTCAGCCTCCTTCCCCACAGCCTGGCCCCTCCAGGGAAAGAAGGGATTCAGATCCACCACCATGCTCCCAGGAACTCTTTTCTGGACCCATCCCTGAGTCAGAGCAACCGGAAGGAACAGATGCACTCTGCTGAGGGCCCTCTGCCCCTTCCTTTAAGCAAGTAGGGTTAGGGTCAGCACTTGGACCCTAACAAGTTTAATGACGTCAGAAATTTGGAAATGATGGTAACCCTTCAGTTTAATTTGTTAGGATATATACATATTGTAAGTTTGCACAGTATGAGAGAGAAATCTATCCAGCTGTGCTCATGCTTGTTAGAATTGTCACATTAGTCAACTAGGGAATGGGATGTCTCTATTGTTGGGTGACTGTTTTCAGTTCATAGTTCACAATGTAAAAGTTTAAAGTTTTGCACTTATCTCACTTTTCACTGGTTGCCGTTTGATTGCACAGTTTGTGTTCACTTTTACCATTTTGATAGTTTAGAAGGATGTGTGCTTTCCCCCCCAAACATTTGCACTATGATGTACCACACCACCCCTTACTAAGACCATGTATAGATATATTGTACTTTTTCCTTAATTTAATATTTTCTTTTTTTTTTCATAAAGGGGAACTCCGGATCGAGGCAAGAAAAAATGAAACTTCTGCAGAAGCATATAGCATTATTTATCACCTATCTATCCCAGTTTTAAAACTACCCAAAATCCATTTGTTTTTGTTTGTTTTTTGTTTCTGTATTTCCTGGTTGAGCAGATGTACTCAGTACTACAAGTTCCAGAATGCATTGCTGTCCCTCTGTTTTAACCAGGCTGTTGCACAGAATTAGGCATAATGGTGATATTAGGCAGCCTCAGAGGCATGCATACATGGTGCCCCTGCTGTTTCCTTTCCATTTCCGTTGTGTTTCCATCAATTTCTGAGGTTGACAGGTTTTCACACGACTTTCTCTCTACCGAACTTGGGTCTCCTGCAAAAATACTCGAGTCTCCCATTGACTTTAATGGGGTTCGTTACTCGAAACGAGCACTTGAGTATCGGGAAATACTCGTCTCGAGTAACGAGCACCCGAGCATTTTAGTATTCGCTCATCACTAGAGATGACCCAAGGATAGAGTAGTGACTGTGTAGGTGCCGGAACAATAATCACTGATTCCTGTTATCATAAATAAAACCTTTTTACTGTGAGAATCAGGGTCGCTTCTGCCATGAGGCTGAACGAGTATTCCGCCTCAGGCGACAAATTCTGCGGTCCTGGAGGGGGCGGCATAATCTACCCCGCTGCTGTCATTTTAGTTAAGTTAAATTTAAGAAAAATTACAGCAACTACATCCTGCTCCACAGCCATTCACCTCCCCGCCGTCCCGCTGACTGCCACGCTTACCGCCGCCCCCGCGTCCTGCCGACTTGGTCCGTGATGTCACCCCCAGCAGCTCTCATCATCCACCTCCACTATGCACTTTGGGGTAAGTACCGAGGGTGGCGGCGAGCGTGGCAGTCGGCGGGGAGGTGAACGGCTGGGGGAGCAGGTTGGGGCGACGGGGCTTCTCACGTGAAAGATCACCTTTAGAGTAAAGAGCCTTTAGAGTAGAAGAGCTGAGCTGAATTGGTTGCATGCTCAGAAGTAGAGTGAGAACAGTAGAAAGGAGTTTGTGCTGCAAGTTCAGAGTAGTGGAAAGAAGTTTGTGCTGAGAGTCTGAAGCCAGGGTAGAAGTGTGCTCTAACGGAACTAAAAAAATACTTGAAAGTAGAAAGACACTTGTGCCTGTGTTTCAGTGTTGGGTGACCCATCCTATCAGAGTGACACAAGCCCCAGACCTTGTTACCTTAGTTGAGCAAGGTGGCCAAGTTTACCTGGTTACACCTGCGTTGCGAGTACGTTGGCTTCTACATACTGTCCTGCTCTTTTAGAAGTGTTCACGGCGTGGGTGCACTACATACTAGGAATAGGTGTAGCTTTTGAAGAAAAAGTCTCTGTGTTTCTCATGTGCGTCTATCCTCTACCACACACTAGACTAGACTACACTGGACTGACTGAGGAGGGACCTGGGGGGACCTGGCAAAGACTGCTGGACTACTGGGCCCGTCTTGTCTTGCGTCCTCTCTCCACCAAGACTTGGGTAAGACTGACTAACTGTAAGTGTGCACTTCCTCTCCCCATATGACAACTTCCTACAGGAGGTGTAATGTCCCCTGTGAGAGGTGGAGAAGAAAGAAAGATAGAGATAGGTGAAAGGGTTAAAGGGGTACTCCGGCGAAAATCTTTTTCTTTCAAATCAACTGGTTTCAGAAAGTTATATAGATTTGTAATTTAATTCTATTGAAAAATCTGAAGTCTTCTAGTACTTATCAGCTGTTGTATGTCCTGTGGTGGATTCTTTTCAGTCTGACACAGTGCTCTCTGCTAACACCTCTGTAGGAGACAGGAACTGTACAGAGCAGGAGAGGATTTCTATGGGGATTTCCTACTGCTCTGGACAGTACCTGTCTTGGTGTCAGCAGAGAGCACTGTGTCAGACTGAAAAAAATACACCACTTCCTGCATGACCTACAGCAGCTGATGAGTACAGGATTTTTAAATAGAAATAAATTACAAATCTGCATAACTTTCTGAAACTAGTTGATATGAAAGAAAAGGATTTTCACTGGATAACCCCTTTAAATTGTAAAACCCCTTTCAAACCGGAGACAAGAGCGGTGCTGTTTCTGGAAGAAAGTGGCCATGTTTTTCTAATGCTCGATAAACCCTTTAAAGTCCATGGGAAAATGTTAAATTTTTTTTTTCCTCCATACACTTTAATGGAACACATTATTAGATTCAAAATGTTTTATATCTATCTTACTGTTGTATTTTGCTTTTATTTTACTGTGTGTGAACAAGGCTATGTTCCCACACAGTATTTTTGCTCAGTATTTTTGCTCAGTATTTTTCAAATAAAAACAGGAGTGGATTGAAAACACAGAAAGGCTATGTTCACACGCTGTTGAAATTGAGTAAATTCAGTAAAATTGTAACGGATCCCAAGGGTAACAAGGAACACAAGAACACTATGTGAACGTAACCTAAAGCCCAAAGGCAATAACTAATATTGGATTTTATATATAACTTGTCTGGCACATAAGAATCAAATAAAATTCAACAACAATATTGAGTAATTGTGCACTAGGCACACTAAGGCACATGATTGACAATCACACAGCCATGACCTGATCCCTTATTTTGTGCTGCTTGGTTATTATTAAAAAAATAATAGGCATTATTTGCACAATGAAAGACGGACGTCATTTTTACATAGTTTGGACCTACCCTAGTTCAAGGACAGGGAACCTTCGTCCCTCCAAGTGTGCCGAAACTATAATACCCACCATGCCCGGACAGCCAAAGCTGCAAGGCCAAAGGTTCCCCACCCCTGCCTGGTCCTATTACACAGGTTAATATTGTAAATGGTGCTCGTTTACTGGGCCTATTACATGGCCTATTTCATCATTAGTGATGTGTAACATACCAGTCAGGTATATGCTGTCTGTCTGTTCCTCGGTCCCATGCTCCCTTTAGTGTATTGTAGTGGTAATGTAAAAGTGGTAATTTGGTGTATACCACCTTAAGCTGGTCCCCCAGCATTCCTTGTGAGGTATGGAGCACTAGCAAGCTAGCTCGATTGGTGCATGTGATGAGGCATGTCATCAATGGGTGGAGCTAATTTTCCTGTACAGGGAATCTTCCAGATCCCTGGGCAGTGGAAGCCTGGCATTACCCAGGGCAGCATCTAAGTGTCTGCACACACGCTATGTGAGAAGCTGACTAGACCTAAGTCCAAACCTCTGCACGTGGTGGACCTCTCTTCAGTATCCTGTGTCCGGAACCCAGTTGTATTACAGAAGACGTCCGTGCTTCCTGTCACAGGGTCCTCCGGTCCAGTTCCAGGACCTCGCAATTATACTACAGAAACCAGGTCTGTCCTCTCTTCCTCACACACCTGCACAGCCGGCATACATGCAGCACAACACACTAAAGACTCTAAAGATGCATTATTGCCCTGGAGCTCCAGAAGCTTGCTAGTCCACTGACTCCCCAAAAGTCTGCCTGTTACTGAACTGTATCCTGTCACTTACAAGTTCCTGCTAGTAAAAGCACTGTTCATTGAAAGGCCTGTGTCTATGGATTACTTATTACCCGGCAACCAGGTTAAGGAACTAGGAACATCATCTACATGATAGTCTGCTTCAGGGGCCAAGGCCTTAACACCCCTTACACTACTCGGAGTACCACCGTCACCCGCGGCAACCGCAGTAAGGTCACCCCTGGCCACTACATGAGATTTGGCGTCACGAACAACGATATCTTTGTGTCTTATCACTACTGCTCTCAACATTGTGTGTGTTAAAACAGACTTTATCCACCTGGAATTGTGCATCACGGGCTTGCAAAAGGTTAGACCGACTTTCCCGCGCGGCAAGACTCAAGCTCCGCCCACTGGCTCCGGATTGCTGCATGAATGCCGCCATCTTGGAAAGGTTACAAACAAGCTGCTGCACTGTTACAGAGCACCAGAACCGCCCCCGTTTACCAACCAGATAAGTGAACTACCTTTGATTGTATTTCTCAACGGGCTTTGCTCAAGAGGGGAAGTGGGAGGACAGAGACTGAGTTATTACGACGCGCTCTTAAAGTGCCAAAGACTGCCAGCCAGTTAAAAGGGGAACCATGTCTGACCCAAGTGCCGGAGGTCAGGCAGCTGCTGCCAATCTGCCAGACCATGGGAATGTGCAGAACCCCGCCGGCCCCCTAGGGAATGTCGGCCCTATCATCCAACCACCTGGCGCTGCTGCTGCGGCTCCAGCCCCCCCTGCGGCCCCAACTGGAATGCCGTTCTTTCTGGGCACCCCCAGTTTGCTCAAGTACAAGGGGGACCCCCACTCTTTTTCCGAATTTAAAGAGAACATTACTAGGATTCTTGAACTTGTAACTCTCTCACCTCATCAGCAGGTACAACTGTTGCTTGGACAGCTAGAGGGCCCAGCAGCCGAAGAGGTCCGTTCCTGGCCCCTCACTGAAAAGACCAGCGTGAGACAAATCTTGACCCGGCTACGCAAGGAGTTTGAACATCAATCCCCAACAGAGGTGCGTTTGAACTTCTACGACCGGCGTCAGAGGTCAGGTGAGACCCTCCGAGAATATGCTTTAGCACTCCAGTCTGCTTATAGGGCCTTACAACGTATTGATCGGCTGGACCCCACAGTAGCGGAAGGCATCATTACAGACCGGTTCATAGAAGGAGTGGACTCCCGATTAGTACAGGGCCAGCTTCGCATGCTGGCGGCCCAGAATCCTCACATGACCTTTCCGGAATTCAAAACACTGGCTCTGAAAGTCGTGGGTACTGACACTCCCGGCACCGGTCATGCTCCTTCTTACACAACTGACTCAGTCACTCTGTTTTCCACCTCTGCTGCGATCCCTCAGGGTTCCCCCAGGCAGGCGGCTCCACCTGCTCAGGCGTCTGACCCCAATACCCTGGATGTGTTGGCACAGGTAGTGGACTCCCTGTGTCAGGCTCTCAGAGAATTAAAGACTCAACCCCCGGTTGCCTGTGAGCCCCCCTGTACTCAGACAAGTTACTCAGGGCCC
This sequence comes from Dendropsophus ebraccatus, assembly GCF_027789765.1. Taxonomy (NCBI): domain Eukaryota; kingdom Metazoa; phylum Chordata; class Amphibia; order Anura; family Hylidae; genus Dendropsophus; species Dendropsophus ebraccatus. Next base: position 36,774,777 of record NC_091455.1, on the reverse strand, counting down.
TGTTCCGGACGCTCTAATGCTGAACAGCCCCCACCTGAGGCCCCCCCAGCCGAAGATTGTGTCTATTGTACCCACTGTAGACGGAGAGGACATTTCAGATACCAATGCTATCAGTTAAACGGGCAACCCCCGAGGCAAAGAGCCGCCCCTCGGGAGGCCCCTCCAAAGGCTCGCAGGAGCAGTGGGTCGATCGATTCTTGTCCCAATGTCCCTACATCACGCTGAAAATAAATGGTGTCCCACTTGAAGCTCTCATAGACACTGGCTCCCAAGTCACTACTATCGATAGAAGAGCTTTTGAACAGCATTGGGACCACAGTCTCATCAACCCTGTTGGTAAAACCAACTTACGCCTTATAGCTGGCAATGGACAGTCCATTACCCAGGTGGGCTACTGGGAACCCACCATCCAGATTGGGGACCGACAATTGCCCTCTCAAGGTGTGATAGTTACGGAGGCTCAGGGAGATACCACAGCGGTAGTGTTAGGCATGAATGTCATACGTCATGTATTTTCTGAATTACTTGCTGCATTGCATGCCTCTCTCCCCTCTGCTTCCCTCCCCTACAGGCAGGCGGTGCGGAAGACTATCAAAGTGCTCTCCGCTCAGCAGAAGTTTGCCAATCAGAATGGGGAGATCTGTCGGGTAAGGGTCACAGATTCAAGACCCATCACCCTGGCTGCCAACAGTGAGACCACTCTCTGGTGTCGGGCTCGACCCGGTGTAAACAATGAAGACTACACTGCTCTACTGGACTCATACCAGCTGGAAGGATTACCCCTAGTTAAAGCTGCCAGAAGCTTAGTCAATGTTTCGAACGGGCGAGTTCCAGTACGGCTTGTTAATTTGGGGGACACACCAGCGAAGTTACGTAAATTTAACACTGTGGCCAAATTATTCTGCATTGACCCTGAGGATGTGTTGGATGAAGAGATGATTGCCCAGCAAAAATCCATCAAGTTGGTCTCAAAGGGCTCTTACACCCCCACTGTTCATTGGTGGGAAGAGCTGAACATCGGTGATGCCAATACTCCCTCAAGGCACACAGAGGGCGTGAGAAAGTTGGCTAAGAGGTATCACGAGGCCTTTAGTAAACACCCTCTCGACTTTGGGAAGACTAATCTAATTGAGCACAGGATCCATACAGGTGACCATGCACCCATTAAAGAAAGGCACCGACCAGTCCCTCCGGCTAACTACCAACAAGTCAAGAAACTACTGAAAGAAATGAGGGAGTCATCCGTTATTCAGGAGAGCCAGAGCCCATGGGCTGCCCCCATAGTGCTGGTGAAGAAGAAGGATGGGAACATACGTTTCTGCGTAGACTACAGAAAATTGAATAATGTGACCCACAAAGATGCATATCCTCTTCCACGGATCGAAGAATCCCTCACAGCACTGGGCTCAGCCCGCTACTTCTCCACTCTCGACCTCACCAGTGGCTACTGGCAGGTCCCGGTGGCCCCTGGGGATAGGGAGAAGACGGCCTTTACCACTCCGATGGGGCTCTATGAGTTTACAAGCATGCCATTCGGGCTCTGCAATGCCCCTGCCACTTTCCAGAGGCTTATGGAGAGATGTCTTGGTCACTTGAACTTCCAGAGCGTTCTTCTCTATTTGGATGATGTGGTCGTGTACTCTAGCTCGTACGAGGAGCACCTCCACCATCTAGCCGAAGTATTCCAGGTGCTCACACAACATGGCCTGAAGATCAAGCCCACCAAATGCCACCTGCTAAAGCCAAAGGTGAAATACCTGGGCCATCTGGTGAGTGCTGAGGGTATTCAGCCAGATCCGGAGAAGATCTCCGTTGTCCACGAATGGGACACCCCCAAGACAGTGAAGGAGGTCAGAAGTTTTCTGGGCTTCGCGGGCTATTACCGCCGCTTCATTCCTCATTTTGCACAAGTGGCAGAACCACTGACAGAGCTACTTCGAGGATGCCCGAAAGAGAATTATAACAGACGCCTTCCGGTCCTGTGGGAAGAAAGACAGGCCACTGCCTTCCATACATTGAAGGGCCTGTTGACTTCTCCCCCCATCCTGGCTTATCCGGACTACAGTCGACCCTTCCGCTTATACACAGATGCCAGCTTTGACGGTCTGGGAGCTGTGTTGTCACAAGTCCAAGACAACCAGGAACGTGTTGTGGCCTATGCCAGCCGGAGCTTGAGGGGTGCAGAGAAAAACGATAAGAATTACAGCTCGTTCAAATTGGAACTACTGGCTCTTGTCTGGGCGGTGACTGAGAAGTTCAGGGACTACCTTACAGCCACCCCCTTCACCGTGTACACGGATAATAATCCTCTGGCTCACCTGAATACTGCCCGACTGGGGGCTATTGAACAAAGATGGGCATCCAGACTTGCCAATTTCTGCTTCGACATCAAATATCGGAGTGGCAAGACGAACACCAACGCTGACGCCTTGTCTCGGTTGGCAAAAGGAGAGGAACCCCCTGAGGATGATGTTTGGGAGGATGTAGAGATGCCACCCTTCTACCAGAGGTTTGCTAACCAGAGCTCAGTGGTCGCCACACCGACTGAGGAAGGTTCCCCCTCAGAGTCTGACCCCTCGCTGGACGTATCCAGGTGGTTGCTGCTGCAGAAGGAGTCTAGAACTCTGGGAGAGCTGTATGAGGCTCTTTGTGCTGGGAAAAGGTCTCGCAGAAAGCGTCCCCGCCCTGATCAGGAACTTGATCGGCTCTGGCGGCATCGTAAGAAACTCTTTATTCAAAAAGGGCTCATTCTCCGAAATTCCCTTGATCCCGTATCTGGGAGGCGGATCCACCAGATCCTGATACCCCGAAGAGACGCTCGCGTAATATTGGACCTCTATCATGACCAATCCGGGCACTTTGGGGTGCAAAAGACTGAGGCCACTATCCGGCAGAGATTCTACTGGATCGGGATGCGCCTGGACATCGAGAACTGGGTGGCAGAGTGTCCAGCCTGCAACCTCAGCAAAGCTGGGAGAAGTGAAAGAGCTCCTTTACATTCCATTACCTCACAGAGGCCTAATGAGCTGGTGGCTCTGGACCACGTGAAGTTGGCTCCAACTCGCTCAGGTTATACCTACGCGCTGACCATGGTCGACCATTTCACCAAGTGGGTTGTAGTCGCCCCTGTGAAGGACCTCACGGCGAGAACCACAGCTGCAGTCTTCTACCGGGAGTATGTAAGGCATTATGGCTCTCCCAAAGCCGTGCTGACTGACAGGGGACCTGCATTTGAGTCCCAGCTGTTCCAGGAACTTTGTCGTTTCCACCAGTGCAAGAAGCTCAGAACCACAGCTTATCATCCTCAAGGGAATGGACTCTGTGAAAGGGTCAACCAGATCTTTATAAACCTACTCAGAACAGCATCAGTCTCCAAGCAGGCAGAGTGGCCCCAGCTCCTGGACGAACTCGCGGAGATCTATAATAACACCATCCACTGCTCTACGGGGTACACGCCCTACTACTTGATGTTTGGGCGGCAGGGTCAGCTCCCAAAAGATCGGGCTCTGGGGATCCAAGTCCCAGATGAAGTGAATCTTCTGCCAAACACTGACTGGGTTTCTGAACATCAGCACAGAATGAAAGAAGCCCAACAGATTGTGAACCATCGTATGGGCGAAGCTCAGCGCAGACAAGGAGAGGCCTATAATCGGATGGCCAACGCCCCTCCACTTCAAGTGGGTGACAGAGTGTGGCTTCGCAAGTATCACCGTGCTGGAAAGCTGGACTCCTTGTGGGAAACAGAGCCATACCTAGTGACGGGTATTCCCTTTCCAGAGTCGGATGTGTATGAGGTTCAGAAGCCAGGGATGGCTCCTCAAACGGTGCATAGAAACCGGGTGAAGCTTTGTACCAAGGAAGATTTGGCGATGAGGTCTTCTCCTTCACCACCAGTGCATGCAGTTGAAGTATCAAGACCACCCATTGCAGAAGGGCCCACCAGCACCTTCCAGTATCTCATCCCGCTCTACCCACAGGTTCCGATGCGGGTTCCTGTTCCAGTTGCTCCCCCTGTGGCTGCTCCTTTACCGATACCACCTCCTCAAGCCGCTTATCTCATGCCTGGCCCAGTGCCTTACAACCTCCCTGTTCCAGCAGAAGAGTTCCAGATTCCTGCTCCAGAGGAGGTGTTCCAGGTTCCTGCACCAGAAGAAGTTCAAGAGCTGAGGCGGTCAGAGCGAAGCACCCGGGGGACACCGCCTGCCCGCTACAGAGATTAATAAAATTTTCTCTTCTTTTGTACACATGCATACTGACAAAAGTTAGCTCAGGCTAGTTAGTTAGCAACTGTATTCAAGTCTCACACCTGGGTCTTCCCAAGATTCCTCCAAAAATGGACTATTTCTTCAGAGTGCTTCACCAGAGCCTTTTTGGATATGGACGATGTTTGTTATTGCCTCAAAAGAAAGACTCTCCCGAAAGAACACTCCCCTTGTTCCTGTAGCTCACCAGAGACTGAGTCCAAACGTTTATTTACGTTCCACAAGTATTGTGTTGCTTTGCTACTGAAAGTGTTGCACAGAGCGCCGAGGACGGCTCATTTCAAGAGGGGGAGTATGTAACATACCAGTCAGGTATATGCTGTCTGTCTGTTCCTCGGTCCCATGCTCCCTTTAGTGTATTGTAGTGGTAATGTAAAAGTGGTAATTTGGTGTATACCACCTTAAGCTGGTCCCCCAGCATTCCTTGTGAGGTATGGAGCACTAGCAAGCTAGCTCGATTGGTGCATGTGATGAGGCATGTCATCAATGGGTGGAGCTAATTTTCCTGTACAGGGAATCTTCCAGATCCCTGGGCAGTGGAAGCCTGGCATTACCCAGGGCAGCATCTAAGTGTCTGCACACACGCTATGTGAGAAGCTGACTAGACCTAAGTCCAAACCTCTGCACGCGGTGGACCTCTCTTCAGTATCCTGTGTCCGGAACCCAGTTGTATTACAGAAGACGTCCGTGCTTCCTGTCACAGGGTCCTCCGGTCCAGTTCCAGGACCTCGCAATTATACTACAGAAACCAGGTCTGTCCTCTCTTCCTCACACACCTGCACAGCCGGCATACATGCAGCACAACACACTAAAGACTCTAAAGATGCATTATTGCCCTGGAGCTCCAGAAGCTTGCTAGTCCACTGACTCCCCAAAAGTCTGCCTGTTACTGAACTGTATCCTGTCACTTACAAGTTCCTGCTAGTAAAAGCACTGTTCATTGAAAGGCCTGTGTCTATGGATTACTTATTACCCGGCAACCAGGTTAAGGAACTAGGAACATCATCTACATGATAGTCTGCTTCAGGGGCCAAGGCCTTAACACCCCTTACACTACTCGGAGTACCACCGTCACCCGCGGCAACCGCAGTAAGGTCACCCCTGGCCACTACAGATGTCCGTGCAGTCCTTGACCAAGCAGTTTACATTACCCATCCCCGCTACTGGTGTTCTTTTGCGCTCTGCTTCCTTCCTGGTCCCACGGCTATAGGTTTGAGCTAACAAACTGCTCAGCCAATCACTGGCCAGGACCGGCTGCAGCCGTAGGACCGGGGAGAAGACAGCGCAGGAGAACACCTGGAGCGGGGATGGGTAATGTAAACTGTTTGTTCAATCGTTTCCCATCTGGACCTAAGGGCCCTGTTACACCAACAGATTATCTGACAGATTTTTGCCAAAGCCAGGAGTGGATTAGAAAAGACTAGGGGTCTCAGTCTTTCCATTGTTACCTGTTCTCTGTTTATAGTCCATTCCTGGCTTTGGATCAAAAAAATCTGTCAGATAATCTGTTGGTATAATAGGACCCTAATGGTGCGTTTACACAGAGAGATTTATCTGACAGATCTTTGAAGCCAAAACCAGGAACAGACTATAAACAGGGATCAGGTCAGACTGGGATAGACTGGGATCTATCCTCTTTTCAAATCCATTCCTGGCTTTGGCTTCCAAAATCTGTCAGATAAATCTTTCCGTGTAAACGCACCTTAAGGGTCCATTTACAAAGAAAGATTATCTGACAGATTATCTGCCAAAGATTTGAAGCCAAAGCTAGGAGCAGGCTATAAACAGAGATCAGATCATAAAGGAAAGACTGAGATTTCTCCTTTTTTTTAAATCCATTCCTGGCTTTGGCTTCAAATCTTTGGCAGATAATCCGTCAGATAATCTTTCTGTGTAAATGGACCCTAAAGAAACAATCAGCTGATGATTGTTTCATCGACTGAACGTTATCTCTATTACACGGAGTGATAATCGGCCAAATTATCGTTATGTGTAATAGGGCCCTTAGTTGTTAGAATGAACCGAATAGACGACCGCCCAGACAAGTAAAATACGGGAACCTTTTTTTTCCCATGTTTGTTCATTGTGCAGTAAATGACTTGTGTAAATAATTATCACCTATAAAGATTAATAAATGTCTACAGACTATGCAAAGAGTCCCCGCTCTGCTAAGAATAAAGCCATTTACATAAAATATACTGCACTAATAATAAAAACAATGTATCACGCAATCCCCCACGGGTCGCATACAAGCTGCTGCTGCCGAGCTCTGTTCCTGGCTGCTTTTTGGAATATTTATCAATGTTAATATTGAGACCCGGTAACCGGATAAAACAATTCAGCTTCATCACCTTATAAATACATCATTTAACACAAAATGAATACAAAGATTTAATAGAAATCTTTCTATTCTTAATCAAATGGGGGAGGAGGCAATTGTTTCCTGTTTAAAACTAAATCCAATTTGTGTCTAGTACTTTAATTTGCAAAAGGAAATTTAAAGGAGAAGTCCAGAGAGTTAAAAAAAAATCACAGCCAGCAGGGGCAGGGGAGAATATAATAACCACCCCCCCCCCCCCCCCACACACACACACACACACACACACACACACAACACACACACACACACACACTTATCTCTCCCTATGTCCGCGAAGCCCTGGTACACAGACTTCGGGACCCCACCGACAGGATTCCAACGCAGTCCAATAGTAGTTTTGTGACAGCGGGTGGGCTAAAGGTTCCCTATGTCTGTCATATATGGACATTTGGACATGTTATTATAGTGTTCTAAGAATACAGAGTTGGTATATAGCCATTTATTTCTGAAGATATTGGCTTTCTATATTTGTTTGTAGCTTATCTATATAGACAATATTTATATTAACCTTCTCCTGCCGCTGGGCAATAAATTAATGTCGCTGCAGCCTATGCCTGATGCTGCAGCAATGTTTATTTATGCTGCAGGATGACACAGGCGCAGGAGCTGCTCCTGTGTTATCCGTGGCAGGTCCTGGACCCGCCGCAACTCTCAGCACCAGAGTCGCTCTCTGGTGCTAAGAGGTAACCCTATAGATACTGCAGTTGGCACGACCACAGCATCTATAGAGCTCCTGCCAGAGAATTCTCCCTCTACAGGGAGAATTCTCTGCAGGTGCCCATCGGGGCTCTGCGAAGTTATCGCAGAGCCCTGATGGTATCCATGGAAACCGGTTTCCTGGCTACAGAGGTCGGCGGGGGGGTGAGGGAAGGAAGGCAGGGCGGGCGCCGAGCGTGCGGCCATGAGCTCTGACCCTCCCCTCTCTCCCCTGCTGCTCTCACAAGATTGTGACAGCTGCAGAGGACAGACATAGGGACATCAGCTTATGGGATCATTATGATCCCATAGGCCGATGTCCAAAAACGACCTGGGCATTGATGCATCAATGACCCTAGGTCGTGATAGGGTAATATACCTTTCTCATTTTGATTTTCTGCTGTGTAACAGTAGTACCTACGTTCAGTCTGTAGGTGTCACTGTTTTCAATGATTTCCTAATACAGCACAGTGAGGAGATGCTGACAGTGCACTTTGTGGTAAAACTTTCCATAACATAGCATAGTAGTAAAACTTTCCAAATGTAACATATGGCAACCAAATAACAATTACTAATTTGTATCAGTCTGGGAAGTAAGCAATAAAACTGGACTCTAAAACTGCTATGGACTAAATTGTGTGTACTAGACGGAGAGGAAAATCGCTGACTGATAAACCACATCTATCATGAGTGGCTGGACGGATCAGCAGCACAATACTGAACCGCTAAGACAGCAATAGATTGGAACTGAGATTAACATGATTATTTGAACAGAAGCCACAGCCTTAAAATTATACAGAATGCAGGATCATCAACACCAAGTCTAGCCCAAGAGAACAGGATTTTAAAGGGATTTTCTAGGATTAGAAAAACATGGCCGCTTTAGTTTAGAAACAGCACCTCTCCTGTCCTCAGTTTGGGTGCAGGGTTTTGCAGCTTTGTTCCACTGAAGTGAATGGAGCTGGATTGTAATACCGCACACAACCTGAGGACAGGGGTGGCGCTGTTTTTAGCAAGAAAGAAGTAGTGTTTTTTCTAATCCTGGATAACCCCTTTAATGTTAGGTTCACTGTACAATTGTCTAAATTGATACTACAAGGGGGTCTTGTCATGTAGATTTAGAGTAATAAACTGCTTAGATTATGTTCGCGACCCCCATTGGATCCAGTGGGGGTCGAGTGCATTACGGTCACATTGCGTGTCCATATCTTTGGATACATCGACTTCCAGATGATGTAATCAGGAGTCAAAGAGGAGAAGTGGCATTGCGTTTGTAGTTTGGCACGCCTCACCACTACTTCCTCCTCCCTCTTTTTGAGGTATATTTACTGCTGGCACATGCGCTGCTGCTGGCAAGGGCCGCACACACACTGACTTGCCAGTTCGCACATGTGTTGCTAATCTCTTGGGCCATGCACTCCTGACACCTCTGACCACGCGTGCACCGTAGGCCGGACAAGTCTTGCACACACGTTGAGCGTCCCAAATGAGGGCATTGGCTTCCATCCCTCAGCGCTGCTCCTATGGCACATGCGATGTCAGGAGCGTGCAGCCCGAGAGATTAGCGGTGCAAACCAGCAGGAGAACATTCGTCCACCACGATGACCACAGCCTGGAGCACTAGGCTGGCTAGCAGTAAATATGCATCAAAAAAAGGGAGGAGGAAGTAGTGGTGCGGCATGCCAAACTACAAACGCCAAGCCACTACTCCTCTTTGACTCCTGATTACATCATCTGGAAGTCGGGGTCTCCAAAGATATGCACAAGCAATAAGACCATAATGCACTCGACCCCCACTGGTACCTCGCGAACATAATCTAAGCAGTTTAATACTCTAAGTCTACATGACAACCCCCCTTGTAGTAGGAAGTGAGGCACAAACGCCAAGCCACTACTCCTCTTTGACTCCTGATTACAATCGAAGATACAAGACTGTATAGAAACCATGCTCACAAGGGGTTAGCCACTTGCACTACACAGTCAGCACCTCGGGTCCAATCCAGGTGCTGACAGATTCAGATTTTTACTATGCCAAAGATGCATAATCCTTGTTCTACTTTATTACAGCCAATCAGCGCCTGCAGCAGCCTGGCACACATGGATCTCAGTCTGCCTGGCTCTGTTGAAGAAAGAAGAAGTCAAAGTGATTATAAATAGCCCCCTTCTCCCCTCAGCACTTGAGCCATCCCAGCAAGTAAGGGGGGGGGGGGGGCAATTAATCCCTTCCTTGCTGTGTTGGGTAAATTGTGACATCAATGTGGCCCTCATGGGGATAATTGAGGATTCATGCATCCTTACTTAACCCCCTGCGGGACACATTGTTCAGTCTGGCACAGAAGGGATTAAGTATGGATGCCATGCATCCATACTTAACCCCTTGTGTGCAATACTGTAAGCAGCATCTGCTAAGATACTGCCTACTGTAAGGTCACAATGATGGGTGTTCTGTTCTGCTGTGTGTGTGTTTTTCCCTTTTGTTTTTCAGATATCGGTATCCTGTAGATTATGTCGGATTCGTTGGACTACATCGATGACCAGCGTTGTTGTTGTTTTTTTTTTTTTAAATGGTCAATGGGGGGGGGGGGGTTTCAATAAAATACTTTTCTCTATTGTGTTGTGTTTTATTATTCTTTACTTTCAGAGTTGTTCTTTAATTTGCAGATTGTATGGCCAATGTTCATACATTGAATGTCTTGAGGGTGAATGTTGAGATTGAGCGGATGTTCGTCATTTAATGGCAAACATTTACCGTTATTTTAAAACAATCACTAAATTTCAACAGTGTGTGAACATAGCCTTGCTGTGTTTTTAATCCACTCCTGCTTTTGGTTGGAAAATACTGAGCAAATTTACTGTGTGGGAACATAGCCTTACACCTTTTTATGGGAACAAAAACAAAGAGTCTCAATGCAAAGTACAATTGGTGTCGCATAAAAAAAAACCTCATATGGATCTGTAGGTGAAAAAGAGGAGGAAAAAGCAAAAGAGCAAAAATAAAAATTAACTTGGTCACTAAGGAATTTAAAAAAAAGTATCATATAAAAGTTTTTCTCACTTTTAGCCATGAATCATGAGGCTCTTTTCCCTGTTTGTAGCTGTTATGGAAGGTTTCGTGCCTTATAAGTCACCTACAATCTCTGGTGGATTTTCTACGCTCCATCACTGCTCCTTATTAACAAGAAGGATACCCGTGGTAAGAGGGTTTTGTGCTGACATGAAAAACAGACTAACTATAGCTCAGGATTTACTATGGACCTTTTTATTTGTTTTTCTATGGAAGCCGCAAAATACACAAAAACAATGTCATTTTTTTTCAAAGAGAAATCCATCAGCTTGTTTAAATTACAATGAAAAATAATCCACAGATCTGTGTAGCCCAGGCCTGGTGGCACTGATGTCTCAGGGCCCTATCACACAGGACGATTATCGTGCGAACAATCGGTAACAATCGTTCGTATTTAAATGATAATCGTTCTGTGCAATTGCAGGCATTGATCGAAAAATCGTTGGTATATCGTTGATCGTTGATTTAGATCTGAACCTAAAATTATCGTTAATCGTTCGCTGTAATTACACATTCGTTTGATCAAGTTCCGCGTTCGTTCAGTATAATTGCACATTGTTCATCATTTTGCTGGGATCAGAAAAGGAGTAAACGATCATAGTAACGATCGCAGTAACGATCGTAACTAACGATTATCGTTCTATGTAATATGGGGAATGATTTCAGGTTAACGATAAACAATCCCATTTGCGATCGTTTATCGTTAGTTGTTAAAAATCGCTCCATGTAATAGGACCCTTACAGGAAATAAATTGTGGAACCTGTAGAAGAGATATTGCACCCCCCCCCCCCCCCCCCATACAAGTTCCACGCTGGGTTCATTGTGGTCAGTTTTGCTATAATCAGTCAGACATTTCACCCTCCAGAGGTGAACATCCTTCCATGTAGTCACTCTATTGCCATAGCACAAATGTCAGCGTTGTGACAAGTGTGGAGAAGGTACAAGAAAAAATCCCACATCTACCAAGAAAGGTTAAAGGGGCACTCCGACAGAAATCTGTTTCTTTCAAATCAGCTGGTTTCAGAAAGTTATATAAATTTGTAATTTACTTCTATTTAAAAATTTTGTCTTCCCATACTTATCAGCTGCTGTATGTCCTGCAGGAAGTGGTGTATACTTTCCAGTCTGACACAGTGTTCTCTACTGCCACCTCTGTCTATGTCAGGAACTGTCCAGATCAGTAGCAAATCCCCATAGAAAACCTCTCCTGCTCTGGACAGTTCCTGTCTCGGACAAAGGTGGCAGCAAAGAGCACTGTGTTAAACTGAAAATAAAACACCACTTCCTGCAAGACATCAAGCAGCTGATAAGTACTGGAAGACTTAAGATTTTTAAATAGAAGTAAATTACAAATCTATATAACTTTCTGAAACCAGTTGTTTTAAGAGTAAAATATTTTTGCTGGAGTACCCCTTTAACTTAGCTGCTGACTATTGTTCTGTATCCCGACTAAAGTTAAATTAAAATATTTGAACTTTATTAAACATTACAAGAAATTCCATTATAGTGGTTTTAAAATACTAAACAGTAGGCAACAAAGAAGAAAAATAAACCATTGCGCTCGCCGACTCACTTCCTACTTTATTAAAGCATTGTGTGATAACAGGTTGTTCACTCCCTCACCTGCACCTGTTTTCATATGATGCTTCGAAAAAGTAGGAAGAGAAGAGTCCTCTTTGTTGCCTACTGTTTTGAACTGTCCACACTACAGTCGCTGAGCACAACTTTTCACTTACCTACCTGATGTGCCAATGGTAGAGGACTGTGCTGGTACACTGACTCCATGGTAGTGCCAGGCGTCTGTGTTCCTCGTTATATATTAAAATACTAAACCACTGCAAAACCACACCCAAAGGACAAAAACGCAGAGGTTTCTGTAAGAAAGTGGCCATATTTTCAAGCTGCGACAACTCCTTTAATGTCACATCACATAAAATGTACTGTACGTATGTATCCATGATATAAACATCTTACAGGACCAAAGGCCGTATTACACACGGCCACATTGAGGAGGAAGCAAGCGCAAACCTGTCAGTTCATCGCTCGCTCCCTCCTCGTTCCCTGTTCGCTGCTTATGCTATTACACGCACATACAGCAAGCGGGGAGGAGTGGGAGGGGCTGCTGGGAGCTGCAGGTGGGGCAGCGGGCTACCCACTGAAGTCAGTGGCATTCTGCTGCCACCACTCCTGTTACACAGGGCGATGAGCAGCAGACCGTCGCTATTGTGATTGTGATCGTCACTTCAGAAGAAACAGGTTTTCTGTGTCCATTATGCTCTATGGACGGGGGAGGGGTTGAGGGGAGAAAGTGAATAAAGAGAGGAGAAAAGACAGCCCAGAAAAACATCATCCTGCAGTCTTCTCTCACCAAGCTCCCAGATAAGCACTGACCTTTCTGACCTCTGAATTTTATGTGCCCAGACAGTCTGCAAACTGTACAACTTCTTGTCTTTTCTTACTGCTCACTCATCCACCTTGGCCCCTCCCCCTCCATAGGTTATAATGGTCTGACCAGGGGCCCGGGTCGTGATGTTTCAGTCCTGTTCAGCCAGTCAGCGGCCAAGGTGGGACCCCGCTATGGTAGCTGACCGGCTGAGCGGGGCTGACACATCACAACCTGGGTCCCCACTCAGGCCCAGAAGCAGCCGGGGAAATGGGAACGGGAGCAGAGGATAGTGGATCCCAGCACTGGAGCCAGGGAGGCAGGTGCATTTGTTATGTTCAGTCCCCTCCTCCGCCGGCTCTTTTGAAAAAAAAAAAGTCTGACCCCGGAATTCTCCTTTAACCCCAATTTACTATTGTTCTGTAAACCAACTAAATTTAAAGTTATATAGATTTGTAATTTATTTCTATTTAAAAATCTCAAGTCTTCCCATACTTATCAGCTGCTGTATGCGCTGCAGAAAGTGGATTTTTTTTTTTTTTTTTGCTCTCTGCTGCCACCTGTGTCCGAGACAGGAACAGCCCAGAGCAGGAGAGTTTTTTTTTTTTTTTAAAGATATTTTATTAAAGATTTTTTTTCTATGGGAATTTGCTACTATTCTGGACAGTTCCTGACTTCCGGACAGAGGTGGCAGCAGAGAGAACTGTGTCAGACTAGAAAGAATACACCACTTCCTGCAGGACATACAGTAGCTGATAAGTATGGGGAGACTTGAGATTTTTAAATAAAAGTAAATTCCAAATTTATAGAACTTACAGAAACCAGCTGATTAGAAAGAAGAAAAAATCGCTGGAATACCCCTTTAAAAGGGGCTTTCCAATCTGCAGAAAACGTGGTGTATTTCTTTTCATACCTTACCATGCAACATGCTATGAATATATCTCTTTGGACAGGATACAGTCATGCATCGCTCTGATATCTACAACTTAGAGTTATATCCAGAGAACATTTTCACATACACCGCTCTGCCAAAATTATTAATACATGACCGGGCTAAAATATAGTGCTAAAATAAATCATATAAATGAGTCAATCCATTATATAACGGGAAAAACTCCAAGAAGACATGAAGAAGTGGACACCATATTATTCAAATGACAAATACAATTTCTTAAGGAGGAATTTTCAACTCACTGAATTTAATTTGGATTATTAAGAGGATATTATGACCTATATATGCTGGGATTTCAACACAAGCTATTATCCTGAAGGACAGCAACATGATTTGAGTAAAGAGTATTACTTATGCAGCTAATTCCACTATAGAGACCTTCTTTAAAAAGGCCACTTTTTTATTAAATCTGTTTTTATTAAAGTAATAGCAAAAATGACATAGTACTAATACAAGCAGCATATCAAAGATGGACAATAGGAGAGCCAGGGATGGGAGGGGGGAAGTAGGTCCAGGATCATCCACCATGGTTCAGGTAAGTCCAGCTAGTGATAACTGTATCATAGGAATATATCCATATATTTACACTCACCGGCCACTTTATTAGGTACACCATGCTAGTAACGGGTTGGACCCCCTTTTGCCTTCAGAACTGCCTCAATTCTTGGTGGCATAGATACAACAAGGTGCTGGAAGCTTCCTCAGAGATTTTGGTCCATATTGACATGATAGCATCACACAGTTGCCGCAGATTTGTCGGCTGCACATCCATGATGCGAATCTCCCGTTCCACCACATCCCAAAGATGCTCTATTGGATTGAGATCTGGTGACTGTGGAGGCCATTTGAGTACAGTGAACTCATTGTCATGTTCAAGAAACCAGTCTGAGATGATTCTAGCTTTATGACATTGCGCATTATCCTGCTGAAAGTAGCCATCAGATGTTGGGTACATTGTGGTCATAAAGGGATGGACATGGTCAGCAACAATACTCAGGTAGGCTGTGGCGTTGCAACGATGCTCAATTGGTACCAAGGGGCCCAAAGAGTGCCAAGAAAATATTCCCCACACCGTGACACCACCACCACCAGCCTGAACCGTTGATACAAGGCAGGATGGATCCATGCTTTCATGTTGTTGACGCCAAATTCTGACCGTACCATCCGAATGTCGCAGCAGAAATCGAGACTCATCAGACCAGGCAACGTTTTTCCAATCTTCTACTGTCCAATTTCGATGAGCTTGTGCAAATTGTAGCCTCAGTTTCCTGTTCTTAGCTGAAAGGAGTGGCACCCGGTGTGGTCTTCTGCTGCTGTAGCCCATCTGCCTCAAAGTTGGAGGTACTGTGCGTTCAGAGATGCTCTTCTGCCTACCTTGGTTGTAACGGTTGGCTGTTTGAGTCACTGTTGCCTTTCTATCAGCTCGAACCAGTCTGCCCATTCTCCTCTGACCTCTGGCATCAACAAGGCATTTCCGCCCACAGAACTGCCGCTCACTGGATGTTTTTTCTTTTTCGGACCATTCTCTGTAAACCCTAGAGATGGTTGTGCGTGAAAATCCCAGTAGATCAGCAGTTTCTGAAATACTCAGACCAGCCCTTCTGGCACCAACAACCATGCCACGTTCAAAGGCACTCAAATCACCTTTCTTCCCCATACTGATGCTCGGTTTGAACTGAAGGAGATTGTCTTGACCATGTCTACATGCCTAAATGCACTGAGTTGCCGCCATGTGATTGGCTGATTAGAAATTAAGTGGTAACGTGCAGTTGGACAGGTGTACCTAATAAAGTGCCGGTGAGTGTATAGCTCAATTGGCATGGTGCAGTATCCAAGATATAGATTAACATTCAAAAGAGTTTCATTAATGGCCCTATTACACCAACTGAATATGGGCCGTTACGGCCGATAATGGCTTGGTGTAATAGCTCCTGTTAAAAAGCAACAATCATCCGACATGCACGTTGTAGGCTGATCCTTGTCTTTCAACATGTTTAAAGTTTTTTGAACGACAATGATGGTCTTCTGCCCGTCACTTTGTGTTTTAGCAGACTGACGCTATCTCCTATCGGCTCCCCAGACTATCTAAAAA
This sequence comes from Dendropsophus ebraccatus, assembly GCF_027789765.1. Lineage (NCBI taxonomy): Eukaryota > Metazoa > Chordata > Amphibia > Anura > Hylidae > Dendropsophus > Dendropsophus ebraccatus. Next base: position 36,758,947 of record NC_091455.1, on the reverse strand, counting down.
TCGTCCAGGGAGCCCCTCCTGCAGCTTCCATCGGCCCCCGAAGACAAAGTGAACACTGATCTGACAAGTCGGCGCTCGCTTGCTCTTCACTGTCGGCCCGCGTAATAGGGGCTTAACTTGCACCTTCTTTAGTTATCAAAGACATTGAATACACAAGTGCTTAGTGAAGACGCCATATTGAGTAATAGAAAGCTAATGGGGAATTTGTGGTGCCAGTACGGGAAAGGCAAGCGAGCGTCATAGGCATGTAATGGCCTATATGACAGCCATGGGCCCCACACTCTCTGGTGGAGGTCATGCTTGTGGTCAACCCAGCTAGTTAACTCCTACTAATTTGGTCCAGCTAACTCCGTCCATTGAGATATCATAGGTATAAGAGAGGGGAATAAGAAGTTTGGCTGCTGGGATCATATGAGTGGTCAGTGAGCTTTTGGAGGTTCTATTACATGGGGCCGACTACGGCCTGATCACTTTAATGATCGGCGCTTGTGTACTGGACCTATTACACGGCCCGATAATCTGGCAGTACGGGGCTGTATGGACACCGTTAGCGGCCTATCAGCTGACAGGCCGCACAGATGCTGCTGCCGCTGGGACCAGGATGCTGCAGGGTACAGGAGAGAAGACCGGGAGCAGGGAGAGGTAAGGTGTCAGGTGTTCGAACAATTGTCAGCTGTCAGGCGCGCTCCACACATAGCGATGCGCGGTCAGCGCCCGACGATTTTAGGTACAAACCTAAACCAACGATCAGCTGATGATCGTTGTAATCGACTGATTGTTGTCTCTATTACACAGAGCAATAATCGCTCCGTGTAATATGGCCCTTACTGGGGGGGGGGTGCAAATTGTGTTAATAATACCCTCCACCTCGGTCCAAAATGGCTGTATGATGGGGTAATGCCACAAATATGGAAGGGGTTAGCAATCATCGGCTGATCGTTGTCATTTAAACTTGCCTAAAAATCAAAGGACACCGGCAGCGCATTGCCAATGGCTGATGACACTGTGAGAATAGCAAACTTTATATCTACCTTTTCTCCCCCATTGTTCTGCAGCCTTCTGCCCGCATTCGCTGCTTACAGTTGACACCTCTGGCCATGTCTCTCAGCCAATCACTGGCAGTGCCAATGTTCCAGTGTTCTTTTTCATGTAAAATTCAAGGGCTGCACAGACATTGCTTACAATATATATATATATATATATATATATATATATATATACAGTAAATTGCTGCACAATAGGCAAGAAAGTCTCTTTCTGTACTCAAAAAGCTGTTTTCCAGCCTCCCCCCTCACTTCTTACCTGTACATTACAGTACAGTACATTATCATCTTCATTACAGAGGAGCAAAGTGAAGACAGGTTTCCTGAGTCCCATTATAACCTAAGGAGGGGGGCGGGGCCAAGGGGGGTGAGTGAGCAGGAAGAGGACAAAGCCAGCCCTGCTGTTTGCAGACTGGGCACATAAAACTTTGGATTCAGAGGTCAGAAAGGTTAATAAACAGCTTTTTAAGTACAGAAGGAAAATCTTTTGCTTAATAAAACCCATTACAGAGTTTCTTAAAATCGCTTGTACTATTGATAGTCATTGATTTCTGCATTTAAATGACAGTTACGCCTTAAGACATGTTGTTCTCTTTTGAGAGATTAAAACTGTTGACAAGTCCGCCTTAAAAGAGTTTCCATATGTACGGTGAAGGGTTAAAGTCGTGTGAGGCCATAAAAGCTTTTCTTTGTTCTTGCACTGGAAGAAGAAAATTACAATGTGTTCACGTCTGACTGTACATCCAGGTCACGAGCTCTTACAATCATTGTCAGAAGGTATCGCATTAATTCTACAGGAGCGCTAATGGACTAGAAATGAAGAGGCCGAAAAAAAGGCATTGATTTGGAGTGGAAACCAAGTGCATTAGATTATATCACTTATCACGAATGAACCCGAGATCACATTAACAGGATGGCAAAACAAATGGATAAAAGACTTAATCCTATGGTTGGCTTTATCTTATTGATAGAAGCTTTGGAAAGTGCGAGGAAGTAATTCAATGAACACACAATGGTATGGTATCTCCCTGTATTGCCATATTAATAAGAATTGTGATGTGTCACATTTGTGTATATAGAATCGTGTAAAAACCCTGTAGATGTTGATATAACCTTTTCATATGGAAACCCAGACTTAGAAAAAAACATGGCCATTTTCTTCCAGAAACAGCGCCACTCCTGTCCTCAGTTTGGTTTTGGTATTACAGCTCAGTTCCATTGAAGTGAATGGAGGTAAATTGTAATACTGCACACAAACTGAGGACAGGAGTGGTTCTGTTTTTGCAGAAAAGTCTGCTCTTGTCAGACAAATGGTCATAGATAGGCATAGGTAAGTACAAAGAGAAGCAAACCAAATTGTGTTCTTAGCAGGCAAATGGTATGGAATGGCAAGTATAGATAGGCAGAGGACAGGAAGGTGAAGGAAAAGCAAGTGAATGAAGGAAGTGGGTCCGGCACATTGTGATGGCTTGTGTAACACTCAATACATTGTAGATTAGAGTGATTTATGCGGAGAAATACTGTAATGCACTTCTAAATGCTCCGAACCCTCCTCCTATTCTCCTGCAGAACTAACACAACAGCAGAGCATTGTGGGATTGGTGATATAAAGGTGCCCATACACTTTATACTGATGGCTGAACACGTCATTAGCAGCACATTATAGCTGTATGGGGTCCTTTAGCGTTGCATGCACTGTCTACCAGCGAGCCAGCTCTAGCAACTCCTTTAGTTTTGAATGGAGCAGCAGTCATCCAGTCTACGGAGCTGCTGAAGAGCGACAAGTACAAAAAAAATAGAGTGTTCCAGTACTTATCAGCTGCTAAAGTGGTGAATTCTTTCCAGTCTGACACAGTGCTCTTTGCTGCCACCTCTGTCTGTCAGGAACTGTACAGAGCAGGGGAGGTTTCTATGGGGATTTGCTCCTGCTATGGACAGTTCCTGACATGGACAGAGGTGGCAGCAAAGAGCACTGTGTCAGACTGGAACGAATACACCACTTCCTTCAGGGCATACATCAGCTAATAAGTACTGGAATAGAAGTAAATTACAAATCTATATAACTTATATTGGAGTTCCCCTTAAAATAATGAAGGCTCCTATTGAATGGGAGTTATACGTGTTAAACAATCAATCTGACATTATTGTCAAATGCTCCAAGTCGGTATCAGTCTCATATATGTCATGGGTACAATAATATAGGGTGCACATGTGACGTGTAAAAAGAAATGAAAATTGAACACAATTTTATAATTTTTAGCGTTGAAGTCAAAGGATCAACAGATCGTACCTGAAGACATCTATTGCTCTTCATCAGGATCCATCAAACATTAACCAATATACTTAAAGTGGTATATTCTCATTTCAAGAGGTGGCGAATGTTTAGTATATACTATTATGCCATGATCAGTGATTTATGATCCATGGGACCCCCACCAGCTACCCCGGTGTAAAAAGGACTGCAGATAAATGGGGGTCATTGTACAGGGAAAACACGGCTAGGGTGGGAGGGTGCCAGGGGGTCAGTTCTACCCCCCCCCCCCCCCCCTTCTTCCTTTGTTCTAATAACGGTGGGGGTCCCAGAAGTCAGATTCCACCAATCATAAAGCAATAGTGATATACTATCACTTGATGTGATGGTAAAATCCCTTTAATAAGAAGACTGCTCCAATTCTCTGTGCTCACACATCTCTAGAGTAAAAAGGAGCTGTATGCCAGTGTATGCCATTGCTGATAGGAGCTGTATGCCAGTGTATGCCATTGCTAATAGGAGCTGTATGCCAGTGTATGCCATTGCTAATAGGAGCTGTATGCCAGTGTATGCCATTGCTAATAGGAGCTGTATGCCAGTGTATGCCATTGCTAATAGGAGCTGTATGCCAGTGTATGCCATTGCTAATAGGAGCTGTATGCCAGTGTATGCCATTGCTCATAGGAGCTGTATGCCAGTGTATCCCACTGCTAATAGGAGCTGTATGCCAGTGTATGCCATTGCTAATAGGAGCTGTATGCCAGTGTATGCCATTGCTGATAGGAGCTGTATGCCAGTGTATCCCACTGCTAATAGGAGCTGTATGCCAGTGTATGCCATTGCTCATAGGAGCTGTATGCCAGTGTATCCCACTGCTAATAGGAGCTGTATGCCAGTGTATGCCATTGCTAATAGGAGCTGTATGCCAGTGTATGCCATTGCTAATAGGAGCTGTATGCCAGTGTATGCCATTGCTCATATTGCTCTTACCAAGGTGCTGTGTAAGTGTTGAGCTGTTTATAAGGCTTGCCCCCAAGAGCCTTTCCTATGATTTCCTCCTCCCCTCCCAGGCAAGAAAGTATCAGCACCCTTTGCTTCCCAAAGTGGAACCTGTACCTGTTACATCTTTAGATCTAAGGTCCTAATGGTGACCTCATGGATCTTTATTGTACTTGGTTATTTTTAAGCACACTCCTAGCTATAACTTTCGCTCTTCGTTTGCACCGCTAGACAGAACGCATTGCTAGTAGGGGAGAATATTTAGTACATTCAAAGAGTCTATGTTCTTCATTGTTCTGCGTTACTTACCCCTACAGACTCCATACACACTGCACAAAGTCCGATTCTACCTTATTGCAATGCTTGTTTTGGGAAGACCTGCTACAGCCAGCTACTGTACATAACATAAGGTGAAGAATAAGGTGAAAAGTAATCCAAACTGCAAACCAGCTGCAAACACGACCATTAAAAAACATAGTTTATTGAAATGAGATATTTTGTCGAGAACCGGTTGTATGAACGGTACAATTTTGGTTGAGCAATGAACCTATTTTCTTATGCAGATCTGCAAGTCACAGTGAGCTAAGGCTCCTGCCCAACAATGACAGTACTGGGTGGTAATGGTAAAAGCCTATGCTCCTGACAGTACAGCGCATACCCTTACACAGGACTCACAGGACACAGGTCACTTTACACACATTCAGGGTCAGCTGCTGACATTGCCACTGGTACACCTGGATACATTTACTATTGCTCAGTGATCACACAGGGCTGGACAATTGCATCAGTACAGAACACAGTCTGTTACATATGACATGTGAAGTCAGGCAGAAGAGCTGTGCCAATCATATACACGAGGCTGGCACATAGCTATGATGTACAATGATGGGCTCCTGATAGGAGAACAGCTCCCACGCATGGAGAAAAATGTAGTATTTTTAGTGATGTTGCATTGACAACAGGTGGATGGTGTGAATGAACGTGTAACTAGCATACAGCCTCTTAGTTGTAGTCGAGCCGGTCTAGTTCATTGAATCGTTCAGACTCTGCTCGCTGGGGGTGTTCTTGCTTATATTTGTGATGCTGGCCATCAGGGATTTGACTCTCTGGGCGTAGTAGTCCCTCAGGTTAACAGATGCAATGTCTTTCACCCCATCTCCGAAATCACAGCTCCTCATGGCATTCTCTAGCTGCTTCTGGCGTCGGTAGAAATGGGAAAACTTGTTGAAGATGAGAGTGATGGGAAGCACAACGACTAAGATTCCGGCCAAGATGCAGGCAGAGGCAGTCAGTTTTCCAGCTATGGAGCCCGGGACCACATCCCCATAGCCAACTGTGGTCATGCTAACGGTAGCCCACCACCAGCAGGAAGGAATGGTGGCCAAGCCATCGTTCTCCTCTTTTTCTATAGTGTAAGCCACAACAGAGAATATAGATATCCCTACAGAAAGATACAGCAACAACAACCCCACCTCCCTATAGCTGTATTTTAGGGTGGCCCCAAGGGACCTCAGTCCTGTTGAATGTCTGGCAAGCTTCAGAATACGGAATATTCTCATAAGTCTCAGTACCTGGGCCACCCTGCCTAAGTTTGCCAGAGCCGGCGAGCTCTCCACCACCATGTTGACTATCAGGGTGATATAAAATGGGGCTATGGAGATAAAATCTATGATGTTCAACGGATGCTTGAAGAACAAAGCCATATCTGGAGATACGGCAAAACGCACCACTAGCTCCAGCGTGAACCAAGCTATCCCAAAGTGTTCCACAATCTCAAAGCGAGGGTCCTCCTCAGTGCTGCCATTGGCATTGACAATCTGGAAGTCTGGCAAACTGTTGAGGCACATAGTGACGATAGATCCAAGGACTATCAGGATGGAGAGGATGCTGAAAATCCTGCTCAGGATAGAATATCCCGGATTATCCAGAGCAAGCCAGAGTCTCCTCCTGAAGTTCCCAAAGAGTTGTCTATCAAATTTGGAAGCATCGTGATAAAATGCCAGGATCTCATCAAAAGAAGATGTGGTGCTCTCCTGCTCACTCTTATCATCCCATTGATCCTGGTCTGGTTCCACCTTACGTCCATGATAACTATAACTGCAACAGGAGTCTATGAAGAATTCGTTAATTCCCCAATATTCAATCTCTTGGCAGAAGGAGAAGACGCAGAGTTCCCCCATAACATGCAGCTTCCCAGTGTTGTAAAAATGTAAGACGTAAGGGAAGAGTTCTGGGTTCCTATCAAAGTAGAATTCATTCTTGGTGTCATCATAGTCATCGCACAGTTCCAGGATGGATTCCTTTGACTGACAGGAGAGCAACTTGCACAATCTTGTCTCTGGGAATCTTAGAAGTGTGTCATATCTCAACCTTTGCTTGAAACCTCCGACATTTATACTAATCTCAGTCTCTTCGAAATCACTTTCAGACAAATCCCTCAATTGTGCGCCTGTCATATTGAGCATTCGAGCCTCTGCAGGCAAAAGACCTTGAATAGAAGCAAAAGGAGCATGAGGAGGAAGACTACACACAATGCAATCATATTACAACGCTCTTTCCTGGAATCCCACACTAGACAATGCAAACTACAGGCAACTTAGACAGCAAAATGTATTAGTCCTTGACAAATTGAGCATTCTACGGGCATAAGAAGTAACGCTACACAGCATGCAATCATATTACAATGCTCTTTCCTGGAATCCCACACTAGACAATGCAAACTACAGGCAACTTAGACAGCAAAATGTATTAGTCCTTGACAAATTGAGCATTCTACGGGCATAAGAAGTAACGCTACACAGCATGCAATCATATTACAATGCTCTTTCCTGGAATCCCCAGCCAGACAATGCTAACTACAGGCAACTTGTAGAGCTAAATGTTATTACTTCTTATCCATTTAAGGGGAAACTAATCTGAATTGGATTCAATGAGGCAGCGACTAATGGGACTGAGCAGCCAATGTCAATGTCACTAATGCTTTTCGGCACTTAGTGCATGCAAAACACCTCCATTCATTGCTTTAATGTCTCTACTTTATGTGCTGAATGCATTAGCTCCTATTATAACATGTGTGTCCTAGCGGTCGGAGATGACATCATACCTTTAATTATCTGAACTTTGCAACCAAGTGCATGGGTTGCGGTGAAGGATTTGCAGACGCTTTGTCCATGTCTCCCGTCTAGGAAGCGGCGATTGTCCCCATTAGTTTTTTTTTAGATGGTGATCTCACTCCTAGGATTCGAGTCCAGTCTGCCCAAGTTGTGCTGTAGAGTCAGGACCTGTTGGATGGTGGTGCTGAATGGTGGTGCTGAAGGGACAGCTCCCAATGCTGAGCCCATGCCTCTCAGTTTGCAGCTTCCCTGGCTGCTGCCTCCAGTAGTGTCATTGTCTCCCCTCTCCTTCTTGCTATTCACTATTCCCCAGATGAGCAGGTTTGTTTTCCTCCCAGCCCTCCAAACTCCGCCTGGTTGCCCAGGTGCTCCCGGGGAGCGATGCGGGCTGGAGAATGGATTTCCTCTGCATCATGAAATAAGGGAGGAGGTAGATGATGAGCTGCCTGTCTGCAAAGCAAAGTTCACCCTACACATAGGAAGAGCTGGGAAGGAGTGCAGCCATGGGGATGGAATGAGATTAGAGCACATAGAGCATGCATGATCCAGGCTGCAGAGAGAGAGAGAAGCTGGAGCTCCCTACAATGCTGTCACACACATCCGCTGCATTGGTTACAGCATCAGTCACACATTGCTGCTATACCCTGGCACATTACAAGACTATGAAGGTCAATCAAATACATCATATAGAAAACAAACTTTGGTTCACATGGCGTACGATTGTGTGAGATGCCATGCTCCGACAACATGTTTTTTATACTTCTAAGACACTACAATAGATGCTGTAAGATGGAGAGACACATAGCTCCCTATCTAGGAGAATTGCTGCAGGGTGTAAGGGTTACAATCACAAGCACAACCAAGCTCTATCTAGAATAATATAGATACAGTTGCATGCTGAGACTTATAGTTCTACCTCTAGGAGATACACAGATACAAGTATTGCAATCACAGGCAAGCTCTGTATGTTATGTATCCAAGCCAGACTTATATAGATAGGATAGAATGCTGAGACTTCTAATAGCAGATACACAGTAGAATTGCTGTAATCACAAACAAGCTGTATAGGTTACAAACCAAATACAGACTAGAACAGATAATATGGACTGCTGAGGCTTATAGTTCCACTTCTAGGAGATCCATAGTTACATTGCTAGAGAGGTGCAAATGTTATTACAGGGAAGCCCCATATGTTATGGATCCAAGCCAGACTATAATAGATACCATAGGATGTTGAGACATATAGTCCTATATTTAGGAGGTACATAATGGTATGCTACAGGGGTGCAGAAATTGCTTTTAAATACAAAATCTCTATATTACTCACTTTAGCCCACTTGTTAGAGGATTAGAATATTAAAGGGACAGTGGATATGGTTTTTATACGTCTAGGAGACAATTGATACCATAGGATGCCATAGGTTCCACCTGTTGGAGATGCAAAGCGGCATTGCTACAGGGGTGCAGATGTTGCAAGCACACATAAGCTCTGTAGGGTAGGCACTCAAGCCCCTGTATCACAGAAGAACAGAGAATTAAAGGGACAGTGCATATTGTTTTCAGACTTATAGTACACAACATTATATACTATAGGATGTCCACCCCAGGAGCATTACTGAGGGTGACAGGCAAGCCCTATAGCTTAAGCACCTAATCCAGACTAATATACTGTAGATACCATAGGATGATGATCCATATCCTCCAACCTTCAGGAGGTTTATAGTAACATTGCTACAGAAGTGTAGATGTTACACATCACACACAGACCCTGCAGGTTGAGCACCCGAGCTCCGTTATCACATAACATCTAAGGTTTAAAGGGACAGTGGACGTTGTTTTCATTCTTATAGGAGGCAACACTAGATACTAGGGATGGTCCAAACCCTCCGAGGTTCGGTTCGTATGAACCCGAACGCTTGGCATCAGATTCCCACTATCTGCTCGCTCCGCGGAGCGGGTGGATCCAGCGGGAGGACCGCCTCGAAAACTGGGATACAGCCATAGCCATAGGCTGTATCCCAGTTTTCGAGGCGGTCCTCCCGCTGGATCCACCCGCTCCGCGGAGCGAGCAGATAGTGGGAATCTGATGCCAAGCGTTCGGGTTCATACGAACCGAACCTCGGAGGGTTTGGACCATCCCTAGTATCTAGTGTTGCCTCCTATAAGAATGAAAACAACGTCCACTGTCCCTTTAAACCTTAGATGTTATGTGATAACGGAGCTCGGGTGCTCAACCTGCAGGGTCTGTGTGTGATGTGTAACATCTACACTTCTGTAGCAATGTTACTATAAACCTCCTGAAGGTTGGAGGATATGGATCATCATCCTATGGTATCTACAGTATATTAGTCTGGATTAGGTGCTTAGTGTTTTCCAGGCGGGCCTCCCGCTGGATCCGCCCGCTGCAGGGAGCGGGCAGACAGCGGGAATCAATACCGAGAGTTCGGTATCGGACGAACCCGAAACGAACTCGGTTCGGACCATCCCTACTAGATACCAATAGGATGCTGAGAATAATAATGCTATTAGAACTAATAGAAGTAGATATGAGCGAATTTTTCAAAAATTCAGTTTGCCAGGTTCATGAATTTTTGGTGCAAAATTGGCAAACTTGCGATCCGAACCTTGATGAACCACAATAAAACAGCTACAGTAAGCAATTTTTTAGCTGTTTTGGTGCAGTTTTGGTGCAATACTCACCTGTCCGTGCTCCCCGGTCTCTGGTGTCCTCTTCTGTGCTGCCTCCAGCCAATTACTAACTGAGACAGGACAGCGGTGGCCAGCGCTGAATTCACTTTGCTCATCTCTAAATAGAAGCATTGATGCAGGGATGCAAATGATTCAGTTACAGACAAGCTCTATAGGTTATACACCCAACCTCCTGCACTACAGAATATTAGCATATTAAAGGACAGTAGACATGGTTTTCATAATACTAGACACCAGAAACCATAGCATTCTAAGACATAGTTCCACCTGTAGGATGTGCATAGTGACATTGCTACATAGTACAAGTAACATAGTAAAGGCCGTATTCCACGGCCCGACTCTGAGGAGCAAACGAGCAATGTCAGCGCTCGTTTTCTCCTTGTTCCCCGCTCGCTGTTGCCACTATTCCACACAGCTGCAGCAAGCGGGTGAGTCCGGGGAGGGCCGGGGGGGCTTTCCAGGTGATCGCTGATTGTCCAGGCAGCCCATAGGATATAGCGGCGGTCTCCTGCTGCCGCTCCTATTCCACGGAGCGATGACAGCAGATTGCTGCTAAATAAGTCATGTTGAAAGACAAACGACTTCACTAATCAGCCGACTTGAACGATGTCGGCTGATCGTTGCGTCCTATTCCACGGGACGATTATCGTCCGTAACGGCCGATATCTGCCGAATACGGCAGATAATCGTTCCATGAAATAGGGCCTTTACATAGTTAATAAGGTTGAAAAAAGACAAAGTCCATCAGGTTTAACCTAGAGAAACCCAACTATGTTGAGCTAGAGGAAGGCAAAAACCTCTATAAGGCAGGTGACAATTGCCCCATTACAGAGAGAAAATTCCTTCCCGGGGGCAATTGTTGCAATCACACACACAAGCCCAGTACTTTGTACCCCAAACAAGCCTTATAGGGTAGGCACCCAACCTCCTGTACCACAGAAGGCTAGCATATTAAAGGGACAGAAGACATGGTTTTTATAATACTAAATAACAGATACCATAGTATGCCGACACATTTCCATCTGTAGGATGTGATATTGCTACATGGATGCAGATGTTGCAATCACACACAAGCCCTGTACTTTAGACCCCTTTCACACTGAAAAAAAACAGCTGAATTCCACGGTGGAGAATCCTGCCGTGCTCAGTGTCCTGCAGTGAGTGAATGGGAAGGCGCATGCGCGTCCGCTTCCTCCCCTCTCTGCTCAAAGAACTGACATGTCATTTGTTTCAGCAGAGAACAGCGGGAGCGGACATGCGCGCGCCCTCCCATTCACTTACTGCAGGACACAGCACGGCGGGATTCCACAGTGGAGAGCTCCAACGTGGCATTCCGCTGGTTTTGCTCAGTGTGAACAGGGCCTTATACCCCAAACAAGCCTTGCAGGGTAGGCACCCAAGCCCTTAAGTACAGAAGACCGGGGTACTTAAGGGATAATAATTACACTATGTCAGAACTGCATACAGATCCTATACCATGGTGTGATGTGACTGATTCCATAGGTGAGGGATCCAGGATCTTCACTATGTGAACAATGACATACAGCCATGATTTGCTGAGATTTCTGATACTATAACTAGATTCTAGATATGCCATATAATCTATGTGACGTGCCACTGTGTTTAGTAGATGTGACTGATCACTGACCAAAGGGTTAAATTACTGCCGGTTATTACGCCACTAAGAGATCAGTAAATAGCTAGCATTATGTAGGTAGTTATAGCATAGAGAGGTCATGCTGCCCCCTGGTCTACATTATACTGTGCTGCTTAATATACTGTAAAATAAAGTAAATTAAGGTGTATTAGTCTACAGGCAAAACAACATGTTTTCCGGATACATAACCTTCAGCCGAGCCTTTTTATGGTTCAATTAGCTTTTATTGAAAACCATTTAGCACAGAAAGACAAGCGCACGGCATCCGAGGATTGTCACTATATTTATTGCTAACCGATAAAACAGTCCGCATATACCCTGAGCAAGTGCAAAAAAAAACAGAAGGGAATCGGGTGACTAGGAGGGAGTCTTATGTTGTTGTACAGGATGAGGGCAGAACGCAACAACTGAGCATTTCTGGAACAATTCAACAGGATTAAATTAATGTACTTCAGTGTATAGTCAGATAAATAAATCCACTCCATTTACTTCAATGGCACTGAACTGCAATACCACAAATAAACTAAGGACAAATGTGCCGCTGTTTTTGGAAGAAAGTTGAAAGAAAGTAGTCATATTTTTTTTTTAACTCCTGGATAAAACTTTTTAAAGGGATATGCCAGGCATTATTTTTTTTAGATATTGCTGGGGGTGCAGAGAAAATAATAGACAGCCTGTCCAGTGTTCAGGTCCCCCGCTGAATTTTTTGGCAGTAACTTCCAAAATGGACTCATCTCAGCAGTGACAGCCTGCTCAGCCAATCACTGACTGAAGTAGGAAGGCGCCACGGCCAGTGATTGACTGAGGGGGTTGTCACTGCCCAGATGAGTCTCCCTCGGAAGTAGGGGACCCAAAAACGTGCCATGTAGACTCTAGGGGAGTGTCGTAGGTGAGAATAGGCTGTTTATTAGTTGCTATGAACCTCCAGCAATATCTTGGTTAAGGGTCCTATTCCACAGGTCGATCAATAACGTAAACAAGCGCCGATCTGCTAGATTGGCGTGCGTTTACTGGGCCTATTTCACGGCCCAATGATAGTTTAGCGAGGGCTGCAGGGACATCGTTACCGATGTCCTTGCAGCCCTTGCAGCATACATTACCTAGCAAGGCTTCTCCTCCGATCTGTCTTCATTCCGGTCCAGCTTGCATCATCAACTCCGGAGGGGCCTGACTGAGCTGTCAGACCACTCAGCCAATCACTGGCCACGGTGGTCCTGGCCTGTGATTGGCTGAGCTGTCTGACAGCTCAGTCAGGCGGCACCAAAGCTGCTGCTGCTCGAGGGACCGGGATGAAAACGGAGCGGAGGAGAAGCCCTGCTAGGTAATGTATGCTGCTTGAATCGTCGGTCGCCCGCCGCACATCACTATTTCACGCAGCGACGCGGTCTGGGCCTAAATAAACGATCAGCCGATGACGCAGTCATCGGCTGATCTTTTTCTCTATTCCACCGAGCGATAATCGGCCGAATCGGGCCGATTCGGTCGATTATCACTCCGTGGAATAGGCCCCTAACTCTGGCAGCTCCCACACACAATAAGGCCAGGATCAATAAGGCCGGTGTCAGTGAAGTTCATCCCCTGGCCAGTACTACAGTACCGGCCGGATTAACTTAATTTCTTTTGAACAATCCAACAAGAAAGACAAAAAGATGGCACTCTATCTCAGGCTGGGTCCGGTATGTGGTGGTGCTCAATCCGAAATAAACATGCTGTATGAACAATGAATAAAGGATAAAAGGAGGCACTCACCAGCAGTGTATTCAGACCATCCGGCTTTTATTGCTGTGCGCACCTTGTCTCCCCCGCTCCCCCTGCACACAGCAATAAAAGCCGGATAGTCTGAATACACTGCTGGAGAGTGCCTCCTTTCATCCTTTATTCTTTGTTAATGTCTTTTGAATTGGAATGTGGGCACATCCGTACGTGCCCGCATTCCAATTCACCATAGGCGACAATGTAGAGTGCGTCCGGAACCGCACTGTCAGTATTGTGTGGCCGCTATTTAATGAATAGTGGCCACACAAAACTGACATGCCAGTTTTTTGTGCGGCCGCAAGGACAGAGTGTGTACTATGTATATACAGTCCACCTGGGATTCCATAGACTTCCATGCAATATATAATTTCAATTAATCACGACCGGCGTTGCAATTTGCAACAAAGGCTATGATTAATTGAAAATATACATTGTGTGAACTTAGCCTAAAATAGGATATACGTCCTAATCGTTGGACAACCCCTTAAAGTCACCTATCCTATCCCAGGCAGAAGTATGACAGTATTTTTCTATTTACCTTAGTGACACTACAGCTATGTTCACACACCTCTTTTTTAGCCTTATTTCCAGTCCTTTCTCTGATTTTTCAGCCATTCTATTTTTTCAACCGTTTACAGCTCAATAAAAGGCCCCAAAAATTGTGTGTGAACATAACCCGATACTACTCTTTATAATATAATATATATATAATGCAGCTTCCATCTACCACCTTCATTATAGATATCTATAGCTACATGCATACATTATCCAGTAGGACGGCATGACCAGATCACATATAACAGATATAGCTGTAAAGATCATTCCATATTGTGAACATTGTGCTGGAAAACCTCCTGTGCAGGTCTAATATACAGGAGAAGATGTTATAGGCAGTGAACTAGAGAGGGAGGATACATATGCACTTGATTCAGGTTTTAGGAAAGCGCTGGGAATTTTCTGCTTCTTAGATACAAAAGGGAATCTTACACCCTATGATCAGGCTGTCTGTGAAGAAGCATCAAGCATATACTATAGATTTCCTGGCAGAGCAGCGCTCCATACTTCAGCTGTATCTGTAACAAGTTACTGTTCAGAATGGAAGAGGTGAGACTGTAGACTTTGTCCGCTTCATCCTGGATGACAGCACTGAGGCTGATAACTCTACATGTGATATATGACTAATAATATCACAGATCAATAAGGTTTATAAACTTTCACATAAAATGATAACTATGAGCAAACACCTTAGAAAGCTATTGGCTGAACCTGAACATGTCTTTCAGCTTCTTATCTTCCATAAGAACAAAGGAGGATTAGGCGCTTTAAAAACTATAATGTCCCATCCATAATTCCCCAAGCATGCAACAGGTAACCAGGGAGGTCCATAGCTAAAATTGGAATGGGGCCCCTTCCATTAAAGGGGTAGTTGGGAGACAAAAAATTGTAGAAAAAAAAAAATATAAAGCAGGGGAAGCAGGGACCAGGGCTTGAGCAGCCCTGCAGTTCCCGACACGAATGTTAATGACAGCAGAGAGGTCTGCCTTGCCCCTTATTGCTGCTACTCAATGTATAATAGTAGATAAATAATATAAGTAATATAACTTTATCAAAGCAATGTATAATAGTAGATAAATAATACAAGTAATATAACTTTATTAAAGCAATGTATAATAGTAGATAAATAATATAAGTAATATAACTTTATTAAAGCAATGTATAAAAAAAATTACAAATTTTAAGACATAAAAGGCTGAAGATTTTTCTGGTCACCTGTGTCATTTTTACTCTTAATATTTACAGTCATGAATTATTGTTCCTTGACTCTTGGTGGTGGCAGTCCCCTTAGTTACTGGGTCCAATAGTTGTTATTCTTAGTTAGACCTACAGTATAAATAATACAATATATGAACTATAGTGAATGTTATATTTGATTTACATATCTTCCGATGAACAAATAAAACTAATACATTTAAAACAAATACAAACATAATGCATAAAACTAATACATACATAAATACATATTTAAAAAAAATACTCATGATGTCCCATCTTGATGATGTAAATAAAACTTTATTAGGTTTTAAGTGGTACAGAATAGAAGTGGTACAGAATAGTGGGTATCATACTGTATGTGCTGCACTGTGATTGGCCAGAGAAGAAAGAGAAAGGAAGTTGTGTGTGTGTGTACTACTGGCAAGCAGGCCTCTGAAAACTTATAATGTGTCCCCCATGCATGTCTACTTTTCTATGACTTTTACAATAAACTAGTACACCACCATGCAGAGGCATAGCATTAGGGATGGAAATAAGAATAGTTATCCATGTCTCCAGTCCATAACATAATAAAACAGATGATTTTACCCTCTACTGCAAAATAAATACAGTATTGTCTATGAAAAATTATTTATATGTTCTCATGTTTCTTTTACTTGCAAAATTAGCATAGGTGACCTCGCCATTGTTATGTGTACACAGGTCCATGCAAGGGTTAATAGTCTTTCCCATCTCTTTGCTGCATTTATGTAGTGCATGTTCTTCGGCAGCTGTATGATACTTTTACCAGGGATTGCTGTAATAATTTGATCCTCTACTGGGTACTAAAGATGTAAATGAGAATAATCCATTCTGAAGCACTAATCCTATTATTGTGAGCGGTTTCTGCCAAACATTAGTCCCAGCTTTAGTCAACATGTATAATTTTAAGAGCAGATTTATTACCATAAGTAATCACAAACAACATAAGCTTCGTCTTCTCGCAGAATAGTAATGAACACAATAAACATTGTCTGATGTAATAGTGAACGGCGTCACTGCATAGAGACCCATAGTCTACACAGTAGTGGAAAGTAGATCATTCTCTAAACCTGGGCTTCCTGGGGCCAATAGAAGTTATGGCACTGAGGACACAACCCCGATCTATGGAGAACATGTACATGTCCACTTCATATTACATCATAAACTCTTTGTGGTTCCATCGTACAGACACAACATGTCACTGGTAATAGTTTATCGTTTACTTGCATGGGTCGCTTTCGTTATCTGTTTGTTCTTTGTGTCTGTGTTTCGTTATCTGTTCGTTCTTTGTGTCTGTGTTTCGTTATCTGTTCGTTCGTTGTGTCTGTGTTTCGTTATGTGTTTGTTCTTTGTGTCTGTGTTTCGTTATCTGTTCGTTCTTTGTGTCTGTGTTTCGTTATCTGTTCGTTCTTTGTGTCTGTGTTTCGTTATCTGTTCGTTCTTTGTGTCTGTGTTTCGTTATCTGTTCGTTCTTTGTGTCTGTTTCGTTATGTGTTTGTTCTTTGTGTCTGTGTTTCGTTATCTGTTCGTTCTTTGTGTCTGTGTTTCGTTATCTGTTCGTTCTTTGTGTCTGTTTCGTTATGTGTTTGTTCTTTGTGTCTGTGTTTCGTTATCTGTTCGTTCTTTGTGTCTGTGTTTCGTTATCTGTTCGTTCTTTGTGTCTGTGTTTCGTTATGTGTTTGTTCTTTGTGTCTGTGTTTCGTTATCTGTTCGTTCTTTGTGTCTGTGTTTCGTTATCTGTTCGTTCTTTGTGTCTGTTTCGTTATGTGTTTGTTCTTTGTGTCTGTGTTTCGTTATCTGTTCGTTCTTTGTGTCTGTGTTTCGTTATCTGTTCGTTCTTTGTGTATGTGTTTAGTTATCTGTTCGTTCTTTGTGTCTGTATTTTGTTATCTGTTCGTTCTTTGTGTCTGTGTTTCGTTATGTGTTTGTTCTTTGTGTCTGTGTTTTGTTATCTGTTCGTTCTTTGTGTCTGTGTTTGTTATCTGTTTGTTCTTTGTGTCTGTTTCGTTATCTGTTCTTTCTTTGTGTCTGTGTTTTGTTATCTGTTTGTTCTTTGTGTCTGTGTTTTGTTATCTGTTCGTTCTTTGTGTCTGTGTTTTGTTATCTGTTCATTCTTTGTGTCTGTGTTTTGTTATCTGTTCGTTCTTTGTGTCTGTGTTTTGTTATCTGTTCGTTCTTTGTGTCTGTGTTTTGTTATCTGTTCGTTCTTTGTGTCTGTGTTTCGTTATCTGTTTATTCTTTGTGTCTGTGTTTCGTTATGTGTTTGTTCGTTGTGTCTGTGTTTTGTTATCTGTTCGTTCTTTGTGTCTGTGTTTCGTTATCTGTTTGTTCTTTGTGTCTGTGTTTCGTTATGTGTTTGTTCGTTGTGTCTGTATTTCGTTATCTGTTAGTTCTTTGTGTCTGTGTTTCGTTATGTGTTTGTTCGTTGTGTCTGTGTTTCGTTATGTGTTCATTCTTTGTGTCTGTGGTTAAAAACTTTTGTTACCAATATGAAACCAACCAAAGGCAGCTGAGACTTCTGTCTAGTGATGAGCGAGCATGCTCGTCCGAGCTTGGTACTCGTTCAAGTATTAGGGTACTCGATGGTGCTCGTTACTCGGATGAGCATCTCCTGATACTCGAGACAATGGCATCTTCCTCTTCCTGCATGTTTCACGGCTTTTTTTCAGCTAATCATCATGCAGGAGAGTCTTTAGGAGCTCGTAGCATTACGTGGAAACTCCATTTACATGTTGTTTCCATCATTTTCTGAGGTTTCCAGGTTTTCACGCAACCTTCCCTGTGCAGAGCTTTGGTCCCCTGCAAAAATGCTTGAGTTTCCCATTGACTTCAATGGGGTTCGTTACTCAAAACGAGCACCCGAGCATAGGGAAATATTCGTCTTGAGTATCGAGCACCGGAGCATTTTAGGACTCCCTTATCTCTCCTTCTGTCGTGTCTCAGTCTGCTGGGGAGTTTCAGAAGCTCACTGATGGCTGTGACATGTGCAGTCATAGCCTGACTACCTATTTAAAGGGAGTCTACCACCATTTCTGGACAAAGCAAACTACTGCACCGCTGAACAGTTGGGGTTACTGTGTAATCCATGATACCATTATAATAGTGCTGCATCGGTCGCCAGGAAAGCTTCTTTATCCAATATGCAAAATAGCTACATGGTCCACTGGGGGCAATTCTTCAGCATATAGAGCACCACTATGGCCACCTATTCCCTTCCCCTCACCTGTTCAAGCATAAGCCACAGTTTCACTGCCATCATAGTCATCCACATATCCCATGGGGAGATAGGTGGTGGTTTTTAGGCCTGCACATCTGCTTGTTCATAGGGTGATTTCTGGGACCTGTCGTCTATTGCAGCGGGGTTACCCGGAATGCGATTTACGTGCATCAGAGGAGAGGGCTTTTTCAATGGATAGAAAATCCCTACTATATAGAAAAAAGGAAAAGAAAAGATGTGGTTCCAGTGTACATAGATCAAACTTCACTTTTACTTTCAAATATAGCCCAATGGCAAGCACTATTAAAGAAATAATTAACAAAAATTGGTATTTGATCCAAAAAGATCCAATATTATCAGAGCATTTTTCAGAAAAACCTGTTGTTGCATACAAAAGATGCAAAAATCTAAAAGACATTCTAGTCCATAGTAAATTTAAAAACAACAAAACAACACAAGAACATACCTGGTTGAGTTCAACGGCACCCAGGGGCATGTTCAGATGCGGTAGTTGTTCGTGGTGCGACCAGGCACTTACTGCAAAAACAATCACTTTAGGAGGCATACAATGTGACATCAATGAGTTCATTTGTTGCAGAACAAAAGGCGTTGTATACGCCATCATATGTACTTGCGGGCTCTTTTATATAGGGAAGACCCTACGACCATTACACCGCAGATTCTATGAACACGTCTATGCAATAAAAAATAAAAAAAGCACAATGAGAATTATTGAACACGTCAACCAGCAACACAATGCCGATACTACCTGTCTTAAATTCATAGGGCTCAGAAGAGTTCACAATAAGGCAGGACGAGATAGTAATACTGAATTATTAAAAATTGAAGCACGTCTAATATTGGCAACAGGAGCGCAAGGGAACAGCGGTCTTAATGAGAGGATAGAGCTGGGAATGTTTATATAGATTTATACTATTCTATAATCTTTAGTCACAGACATTGAATATAGCTAACAATGATTTTAAATGTTTTTATGTATAAAGGTTGAATTAACCCTTTTTGTGTTACGCCCACCCGCATACGTCATTCCGGGTATTTGTCCCGAGACCTGCGGGAGGAGCGTTCATCTGACGAAGCGCGCATGCGCGCGAAATGGCCGTCATGAGAAAGTTGTTTGTGTAGGAGTTAGCATCTGCCGTCCTGCAGGACTAATGTCCATGTTTTAAATCCATCACGAAATAAAGACATCTTGCATCAGAGCGGTGAGTGCTTTCAGCTTTTTTCTACTACGTTTGCTAGTGATTTCTGGGACTATTACTGAGGACAGCATTGGCAATAAATGCCATGTGTAAGGTTGGGTTCACACTCCGTTTTTGACATCCATTTATGTTTTTATCCGTTTTTACAAAAAAACAGATGGAAAAATGGATACATTTGTGTACATCCATTTTGATCTTTTTTCCATTGACTTCCATTATAAAAAAAAAGGGTTAAACGTTTTTTTTTTAACGTACACAAAAACTCTTTTGCAAGCGTTTTTTGTGTACGTGAAAAAAAAACAGATACGTTTTGTCTGTTATTTTATTAGAAGTTAATGGAAAAAAAACGGATCAACAGATCACACAATGTATCCATTTTTTTAACAGTTTTTTGTGAAAACGGATTGCAAAAATGTGTGAATGGTGTGAACCCATCTTAGGACTATGCAGTCACCTAACATATATTCCAATATATATGTCTATAGGTTGTAATGGATTCAGTGGTCACTATGCATACAAGCCATATTATAAAGCACACAATTTTATTTTTCTTTTTAGCTAATTTGCTATAAATGTGGTGTGAACAGAGACTTACACTGTAAGTACTGCACTAACAGCCACCTCTTTGTATTAAGGTCCATACATCTACATTTTGTTATCTGTGATAATATAACGCAGCAAACCTCCTCCAGCAATGACAGCTGTAATAAAAGATGTCACCTGGGAGTCTGGAGGTGATAGACTGGAGGCTTCTATGTTTGTTGCAATGAATTCATCTCTGCAATTAGATCTTTTAGTGTGAAACTGCAACTATTGTGAAGATGTAAGGAGTCATCAGGATATAGGACGTGCCGCCCGCCATCTACGGCTGTGTTTTCTGCAGAATATCTTTTTACAATGAAATGTGTAAATGCACATACAGCGAGATTCCTAGTTAAGGTTCTTCTCATGATGGCTGGTTCATAAAGCCGACACGGCTGCGCTCACAGCTATGAGATCTAATTCACATGCTGTCAGTCTTTGATTTCCGAAACCTTGGAATGAAGCAACTTCTGGAGGTGGCGAATTAATGTTTTAACCAGCAAGATGAAAACTGTATATATATATATATATATATATATATATATATATATATTCTATTTATACACATAGGAGATCATATATCTTATGGCTGTATCCATGATTTCCTTGACTCCCCAGGGCTGCGTCCAACCACCGATAATCAGACGCAGAATGATCAGACTCGAGCATGTTCCAGTTGTGTTCATATCTAGTAGAGATCCATCCCTGAAGAGCATTGATGGGTTATAGGAAAGCCAAAAGGGGCACTGACCCTTATTACTCTCTCCCCGCCAACTCTTCCCTCAGGAATGGACATCATAGCAGAGAGAAGGGTTTTGGGAGGAGCTGTCAATGACGGAAATATTCTTGGCAGAAAAAGCCGCCCCGGGCCATCTAGTCCGCCTTATATTATTTCCTTTCTTATTATCTTAGTACAGACATATGTTTGTCCCAGGCAGGATCACATTTACTTACTATAAATTTACCAACCACATCTGCTGGAAATTTGTTTCAAGTATCTACTACTCTTTCAGTAAAGTAATATTGATATCCCAAGGAAGGTCACTGAAGACTGAATACAGAAACATGAGGACGGTTAAGCTTCTACACCCAAGGTCTATTTATCTGTGTGTACAGCTTTAGGCTATGTTCACACAGTGTAAAAGTACGGCTGTTGTTGCAATTGGCAACAACGGTCGTACTTTGTACGCCAAGACACCCTGCATGTTTTTCTATGGGATCCGGCCGGAGCGTATAAACATCGTATACGCTCCGGCTGGGATCCCAAGCGGCGCCGCAAAGAACTGACATGTCAGTTTTCTGCAGCCACAATTCAGTGAATAGCAGCCGCAGAAAGCTCTGTCAGTTCACACAATGAAGCGAGCGGCTCCGGCCACTTGCTTCATTGTGTGCTATGGGAAGTTCTGATGCGGGTGCGCACTGATTCGCCCACATCAGAACACTGCGGCCTGAAAGATCATCCGTCCGGTACTGCAGTACCGGCCGTTCCGTGACCTGGCCAGGTCACGGAACGGCCGGTCTCATACGCCATGTGAACATGGCCTTAATGAAAGTATATATCAAATACTCATTGATCAATGTTGATCTCCTATCAACATTGATGAAAAGGCTATGAACAAGACGTGTTCCAATTCTGCGGTGTTTAAATTAAAGGAGAAGTCCTGTGAAATTATAAAAAAAGGGAGAAAGACAGAGGGGTGTGGGAAAATAATAAGCAAAGTATCATTACTAATCCCTATGCCTCCATAGCACTGCTCACTGGTTCTGCTGATGCCACGTACCCAGCTCTTCCAGCTGCAACATCATAGCCTGACTGATCGATTGCCCGCTCAGCCAGTCAGTGTCCCCCCAGTAACTTACGGGCTGAGTGGCCAATCGATCACTCAGGTACACAGCGTTGCAGCTGGAAGAGCGGCAGGTGGTCAGCGGCTGTCAATGGGACCCGGGAGCAGTGATAGGGGGCATGGGGATAGGTAAGAATATTTTGTTTATTATTTCCCCACACACACACCTGGCTTTTTCCCTTTTTTTAAATTTTACAGGACTTCTCCTTTAAAGCAAATTGACCATCAGATACATTTGCTTTAAGTGGTGTATATGAAAAAACGTCTCCAGCGTGGGGAAGCCCGTGCGCAAGTCCTTTTTCAGAACTGCGGCAGCCCAGGCCACAGGAACCGGGCCACGGTTAGAAAAAAAAGGACTGCGGCACCGGCTTCCCTGTGCTGGCACCATTCTGTTCATATGTAACACTTAGAGCGTACCTTCGCTTTAAGTTGCAATGTCTTGGTTGTTGGAATACTGAGATATAAGAGTAATAGTTAGGGATTTTATGGACAGTCATCTGAATTTCCACGTCCTCACTCTCTGCATTAAGGTTACAATCTCCGTTTTGTCTGTACTAAACATCACATGTCTTCTTCCTACATTGGTTAGGTCAGAGCTCATAGAAGTTATGGATGGTTTCTTCCGACTCTGGATGACCATTAGTTTGATGTATGTTATTTCTCTACGGCACTCCATTTCTGGTTCACAGCCAAACCTATTTTTATATGCTTCTTTAGCACAGCGTAGACACCTGCCATACATCTGCCATAAAATGGAGGCATTGTAGAGACCCGGCTGAGGAACATTGGCCCCAATGCATCCAGTTTATTCATGTAGACTACAAAGTGATCAAGATTTATTTGAAACATTGGATTCCAGTATTATGGTTTTTTTTTTTTAATAAATGGCTGGGGCTGGTGTAAAAATAAAAAAGTAAAACTTACCTATCATGGTTCCCCACAGCAAATAAACTGTAAAGGCTACCAACATAAGCGAGACAATGAATGTTAACTAGAGATGAGCGAACCTGGAGCATGCTTGAGTTCATCCGAACCCGAACTTTCGGCATTTGATTAGCGGTGGCTGCTGAAGTTGGATAAAGCCCTAAGGCTATGTGGAAATCATGGATATAGTCATTGGCTGTATCCATGTTTTCCAGACAACCTTAGAGCTTTATCCAAGTTCAGCAGCCCCAGCTAATCAAATGCCGAACGTTCGGGTTCGGATGGACCCAAACCCGGTTCGCTCATCTCTAATGTTAACCAATAGGCATTACCACTCTAACATGACTGTCACTGCATCAGCATCTATAATACTGACTGCTACTTCAGATGATAAAGTACCATAGTCATCCCCCCTCTAAATCGCTCACTGGTAGATGGCATGATAAACTAGGGAACATATGGTCATAGATGTGCATGTTCATATAAATGACAGCAATTGCCACATTTGCATATTCACACAAAGAAATAAAGCTCCATCTATAGCTGTCAGCAAACAGATACTCAAATGATATGTTGCATAACAGGAGATCATGAGTGTATCCCATGAGATAGCTGTGTTTTTAATTAATGTTCCATCTATAAAAATTATTTTAAAAAATCAGTAACAAGGTAAAAACAGGTGCTGTGAGTGATCTAAAAATATTTGTAAACCACTTAAAGGAAAAATCTGGCGAAAATCTAAATTACTGTGTCAGCAGGGGGTGAGGGAAACAAAATAAAGAAAGTACTGTATGCTTACAGGACCCCATGCCTACGCTGTGCCACATCACTGGGCTCCCGTACCCCACCGGATGTCAAGTTCTCCTGGCTTTGGGGTATGTCACGAATTGGCTGGAACAGCGGGAAAGTGTGGGACTTAGCCCGCTCAGCCAATCAGTAATTGAATCGGTGTTCTGCCCCAGTAACTGACTGGCTGAGCGGGGCATCCATCATGTGGGTCAAGACATAGCAGGGGGGAGAGATGAAGAGTGCCGGCAGGGGTCCAGGAGCGGGACACAGCACTACGTGGGCACAGGGAATGGGAATGGTACGTTCTTTATTATGTTCCCCCCCCCCCCCCCCCCCCCACACTCCCTGCCTGATTTGATTTTTTTTCCTCCTGCCGGATTTCTAATTTAAGGGCCTTTTACATGGTTGAATATTAGCCAGGAGCGCTGCAAGAAACACTCCTGCAGGTGATAGTTGGACCATGTAACAGTGACACCGATCAGCCGAGGAGCGGGAAAACATCCTATCCTCAGTTGATCAGGTCTTTTTCTTTGCAACAGGGCACGTCAGCGAGAAGCACTTCTCCTACCGCTGTCTGGTGACTAAAGCTTTCTGCAGATTGCAGGGCTTGGAAAACTTAGATAACCCCCTTGGACCCTTGTCAGCAGCAGTCACACCCCAGGGGTTTTAGCCAACAAGAAAGGACAGCAGGACAGACAGGAACACTAGAAATTATACTGATCAGCATTCACCTCTAATGGGCCAGGCCCCATGTTGAACGCTCTCTGGGTTTCAGAATAGCTGGCAGGGGCGGATTAACTTTACCATGGGCCCCGGGCTGTTCACCAAGCTTGCCCCCCCCAACCCACTGTAACTATGGCAGCACTAGCTTTAGTCTTTTTCTTCCATAATGCAGCCTGTAAGGGACCTGTGGTCCTGATAACATGATAAGGTCCTTCAGTATGTTCTCTAATGTTACTACATTGTCTCCTGGCTGCAGTTTTGCCCTGATTTGTGCAAAATTGTGGTAAAATGCAACAATTTTTATGCAAATCATGGCTGAACTGTAGCCTGGAGATAATACACCACTGAAAGTATAAGTCTGTTTAGTGAGGCCCAGGGCTACCGCCTGAAACGGACCTATTATAATCCGCTACTGATAGCTGGATACACTTGGCAGGAAAAATGGAACAGAAGTTCTTCACTAACTTTTTGATCTAACTCACTACCACCTGATTTATACTGCAGGGATTGTTTCCCATTGGAGAGGAGCCTGAGGAGACATTAGGCCTGGGCTCTAATAAGCTGGGCAATTAAGAAAATTTACTGGGATTGGTTGTTGACCCAGGGGTGACCTGACAAACCGATTATTAAGCAGGTGGCAGACAGAAAACTACTTCATGCCCTGATGTAACTAGGGTCTGGTCCGAGGCATACGCATATGCCAAGGAGGTGTGGAGGGTCACTTTACCGTTAACTCCTCAAACCGCAATCTTCCATGTACTCACATTGGGCACACCAAGACTAGAACTAAATCGTACTCCTGTCCTCAATATTCACACCCTCCTTCTGGTGGTAAAGAAGTGCATACTTTGGCATTGCCTACAGGCCACGGTTCCTACGTTGACAAAGCTTACTGATTTGGACCTCGAGGAAAAGATGTGGCTGTGGTTTTCTTTTACTATTATGCTCATTCCATTAAATGGTTCTTGTGAAGATCAGGACACTTATAAGATCAAGGGGGTCGTCGATCTCCCTTTAATCCTTATTGTACTTACCTGAGTGTCCTCTTGGTCTGTTATTTTTGCCTCATGTGGCTTCATTAATATGTGACAATGTATAGAGGCATCTTGTATGGCAATTTTCAATAAAAAGATATTGGGAGGAAAAAAAAATAAAACATGCACAGATGAATTCCTTCAGCATGTGCTTGCTGTCACTGAATAGCTCACAATAAAAGACACAAAAACATGTAGCTTACATCCTTCATCCCCAGATTATCCCTTAGACTGGTAATACAGATGATAAAAGTGCCACCCTACACATAAATACACAGTAGAAGTGGTTACTAAGCAGAAGTCTGTTCAGTCCACGTACTTTCTCTTGCACTATGGCATGGCACTGCCAGGGAGGAGGAGAGCTCACAGGTAGGTGCTGTACTGTGAATGGCCAGATAAGTAAGGGAAAGAAAGTTCTGTGTGTGCACTACTGGCAAGCAGCCAAGCTCTGATCCTTCCTGTTAAAATTATAGAAAGGGGGGAGAAGAGGGGAAGAGGTGGGGGCGCCTCCTGGTGCAATAAAAGGTGACCAAAGTGAGAAACACAGGAAAAAAGAGGTGTTACACTCACCTAGTAGAGTTGTGCTGGGTTATAGGCACAACTCTATATCAAGCATATTAGGTAGAACACCGCAGCTCCTGCCGGGGTACGTCCAAGGGAGTCGTACAGTCAGAGAGAGAGGTATATCAGCCGCAGCAGGCTTTAGGACCATGGGGGATCCCGGCTCAAATAGGGCGCAGATGTCCAATAAACCACAGATTGAAGCGGTTATCTCATGGAAGGGGTATTTATTAGGATCACGACGCGTTTCGGCCACCAAGTATAAGGTGGCCTTTCTTGGTACAACTTGAGAAAGGCCACCTTATACTTGGCGGCCGAAACGCGTCGTGATCCTAATAAATACCCCTTCCATGAGATAACCGCTTCAATCTGTGGTTTATTGGACATCTGCGCCCTATTTGAGCCGGGATCCCCCATGGTCCTAAAGTCTGCTGCGGCTGATATACCTCTCTCCTGTTAAAATTGAGAGAATGAGAAATAGCTGTGCACCATGGAGGGGACTCTCAGGGACTCGGTAACAGCTGTGAGAGCAGTAAATCACCTTGTCACCAGTCTAAAGAGTTAATCTTCTGAATTCTTCTAAAGGTACAGAAGCACTTTAAGGAAAACTTTGTAATAATTCACTCGTCATCCATCCAATATTTCTTGGAATACTTCTATATTTTCTATAACCCATTAAGGATATACATCTCCTAAATTTATGTTTTTTAAGTAGCATAATATATGATATGGTCATGCAGTAGTATATGGAAGCCTATTGTCGGCCATTCTTCATACACCCAGAGTTTATCCTTTACCATGTCATGATTCATTGCATGGACTTGGTAGTCATCAAAATCTCATTACATCTTCTCGGGTCATTTAGAATGAAATGCTCCTGGGCAGTCATGAGAAGTGAGTTTACTTCTGATGATTTCATTAGCTAAATGTCATGATCTTGGCTGGCTACGTGTTCCCGCAGTTAGGTGATTTATGCACGTCCATAGTCACATGCCGCTTTGGTTTGTTTGTTTGTTATGACTATTATAATGGTTTTATGCTATTAAAATGACCAGTGGGCCGCCCAAGGCTCCTAATAGTTATTCCAAGTCCTGAAACAGGGTCCTGAAGTGCAGCCATCTGTGTGACAGCTACTTTGATAGTGTCATGCTCATGGGTGGACAAAATGGATGAAGTCCATATGTGCAACATTTGAAGTATCCAATTTTTTTTATTGTTTTGTCATGGTATATAGTCTTTATTTCCGATTCACAGCTTTGCCAAGAAATAATGACTTCAATAATTGGAAGGTTCTCACATAAAAGACATAGCTTAAAGGGATATTCCAAACAAAGACCACAAGGTCTGAATGAGTTGACTTGAGAAGTAACAAAAATTAAATAGGGTCTTATGTGTCACATGTAGAGATGAACGCAACTGAAGAGATTAACGGCAGCTGAAGAAGTTGGATGCCGCCCTAGGGGGGCTTCATCCAACATCTTGCTGCATGCTTTAGTTGCACTCATCCCTAGGTCATCCTGTCACATGATGTCAGTATAAATACACCTATTTTGATTCTGCAACAACATGAAGACCAAGATACTGTCACAAACACAATTGTGGAGTACATCACGTCAGCCATACAGCTATATATGTTCCTGCTGCATATACCACGAGCAGCAGGAACGTATATAAATATTTGTGGCTGTGAAAGGGCTTTTAATGTGTTCAGGGCCATTTCAATGCGATCGGCCATGCACACATAACAGCCCTCAGACCCGGGCATGACAGGCAGCCGCAGTTCCGCATCTGCCTGTCATTAACCCCATTAAACGCTACAATGCACAGCGATTGCAGTGTTTAAGGTAGTGACAGGACAAGGACCTGTCACTGACTGATCAAGATCCCCACAGCATGGTTGCGGGGGTCCAGATCACATGTGCCAACAGGCGGGGTAAGCCTCTTACCTCCGCCCTGTTGGATCTCTAACCTGTTCATAGAGACTGCTCTCAGGCAGACTCTATGTACAGATTACTGATAATACTGATAAATGCTATGCTATGGCACAGCATTCATCAGTATATGCTATCAGAGCATTGCATATATAAGTCCCCTAAGGGATATATGCAATGCAAAATTTGTAAAAAAAAAAAAAGAATTTAAAAAGTTTTAAAACATCTCATAAAACTAGGGATGGTCCGAACTGAGTTCGGTTCGGGTTCGTACGAACCGAACTCTCGGCAATGATTCCTGCTGTCTGCCCTCTCCGTGGAGAGGGTGGATACAGCGGGAGGACTGCCTGGAAAACTAGGATACAGCCATAGCCATAGGCCACGGAGCGGGCAGACAGCGGGAATCTGATGCCGAGCGTTCGGGTTCATACGACAGTTTCGGACCATCCCTAATTAAAACGTAACAATATTGTTCCCGCACGGTGAACAGTGTAAATGAAAAGCGGACCAAAAACACCAGAATTGCAAATTTTTTAAAACAATATATTAGAAAAAAATTATAACAAAAAATCTACATTTTTTTCTTACAACCATAAGATACCAATAAAAACTTGAGATTATAGCGCAAAAAAATGACACCCTAACCAGCCCTGTAGGTGGAAAAATAAAAGCGCTATGGCTCTTAGAAGACGAGGAGGCGACATTGCTTCAATTAGACCCGGACATTAATGACCTTGGTCATGAAGGGGTTAAACACTTCATAGAGCACAATTAAAAGGAATCTGTTAGCTTAAGTGTCAACAAGGTGTTGCTGAGCCAGAGCATGCAAGCCTCCCACCTCCCCCACTTCTCCATGTCTGCATTAATAATGACATCAATCAGTCAAGGCAGTGGAGTGTGGGAAAGGTGTGCAGGCTACTTGACACTTAATTCCAGGTTGACACTTCTATTCCAGCAAAAGAAGAAAAATTTCAGGGGGAAATACTGCTGATAATCTAATATGCATGGGGTCCCCCCTACATCAGAGAACACAAGGATCAGGTATGTTGGATTTTAATAGCCTTATTGTTGTGTTTCCAGATAAGTCACTGCCAAATGTACATTCACACGGAAGTCAGGGAAAATAATGTGCCGTGGACGGCAATCCTATATATGTGGCAAGAAGTCAATTTCCAGTCCATGTTGTGCAGCTGCAGGAATCCTCCCACGAGTTAGCCCATTACTTTTCGACCATTTGTCAATCGGATTGAAGAACATTAACTAAAACAAAATACACTTAACCTTTAAATCTGACATTTCATTATAGACTTATTTACTTGTATAAAGAATTCCAGGGGATTTGGCCCATAAAACACGAATCTATATAAAAGTTCAGTCCTCATAGTCCTGTCCTACATAGAACCAGGGGATAATGTACCGATCAGGTCTAGATCTCCCAGCTTAGTGCCAAACCTCTGCGTTGTGTAATGCCTACTAGACGTCAAAACCCGGCAATGTAAGATTGATGATAAACAAACCCTTCTAAGCCCAGAGGCTCTCCGTAGAAGCATGAAGTGTTTTATTTACACAACCCCCCAAAAACTGGACCTTCTACAGATGATTTCCGAGACTTCCATCAACATAGCGGAGGCCAGAGATGACATCTATAAATAAATTTCTGCACGTATGGATTGAAATAATGATTAGCCATGTGTTTTGGCTTCTGTTCTGCTCCCAGCAGGAAGCCGGCATCTGTGTGTTCTGGAAGGGTCAGGCCTTGGGAAACCTGATCTATATGGTAGGCATCTATGGATGTGTTTCTCATTATTATAAAACATTTCCTGTTGGAATGTACTCCGCAGTCTATTCTTAGATCAACCAGCGTTTTCCAGAAACTATTCACTAGTCTCTGTATACTAAAGCTGATTGCACTAATTGACCTCAAGCCATAGTCATACTGTATATGCAAAACTGCAGGAGCCGAGGTTCATACTATTTATGGTGTGCCCATATGAACACCACAAGGATTTACTTTGATGACTTAAAGCGACTCTGTACACACAATCTGACCCCCCCAAACTGCTTGTACCATCAGATAGCTGTCCTGGGGTCCGTTCGGCAGGTGATGCAGTTATTGTCCTAGAAAACTACTTTTAAACTGGCAGCACTGTGTCAAACGGCCGGGGCTTAGATTGTGTATGCATTAGGCTGGCACAACCTCTCTGTCCTTCCTCCCCGCCGTCCTCATCATTAGGAATGCTCCAGGCAGATTGTCTCCTATTCATCACCTGTGTCAGCATGGACCATAGGCTGGATCGTTAAAGGGGTTATCCAGAGCTACAAAAACATGGCCACTTTTCCCCCTACTGTTGTCTCCAGTTCAGGTGCAGTTTGCAATTAAGCTCCATTTACATTTCAATGGAACTGAGTTTCAAAACCCCACCCGAACTGAAGACAACAGTAGGGGGAAAGTGGCCATGTTTTTGTAGCACTGGATAACCCCTTTAAGGCTCCTGTGCAATGTTCAGTCAGGAGAAAATGTTCTAGGGGCAATCCTAATGATGAAGAGGGTGGGGAGGAGGGACGGAGGGGTGGTGCAAAGTTACTATAGATACTATAGGCCACGGCCGTTTGACTCAGGGCTGCAAGTTTAAAAGTTGTTTTTTTGGATAATAACTGCATCACCTGCCGAACGGACCCGAGGACAGATCTTGGATTAAAAGCAGCTATCCGAAGGTACAAGTGGTTTGGGGGGTCAGATTGTGGGTACAGAGTCGCTTTATAGAGATTGTTTCTTAGACCCCAAACACATCCAACCTGGTTTATATTAATCTGCACTCATTGATTTTAGCTTTTCTAGTTGTAAGTAACAGAACCAAAAAGCAATAATAGTGCTTGGTATGGGTGCAGTAGGGTGAACTGATAGGGCATGATCCTACGTGATCCTACCTAGATAATGGCCTCCCATACACCTTAGATAGCTTCGGATTAAAACAGTTTTGAGGAATATATTGTACCTCCCCCATACATATCACACTTGGCCTAACATGCATTTCCAGTAGGGAAAGCAGAATAGGCCATTGCCGGGCTCCTTCAGCAGCAGCAGCCTATCCCCAGAGAAGAACAAAAGGATAAGGTATGTTAATTCCAACACATCCCATCCTTCATTTCCCTGACATCTGCCATTAGTATAAAGTTGGGGCACCCCTATATACAGTAGTCATGCCAAAATTGGTAGGTTCAGCCAAGCTACATGTAATATGTATGGGAACCTCATAGTAGAAACATAGAAGATTGTCAGCAGAAAAAGACCACTGGGTCCATCTAGTCTGCCCTTTTAGTATTTCCCTTCTTATTATCTTAGGATAGATATATGTGTATCCCAGGCAGGTTTACATTCAGTTATGGTAGATTTACCAACCACACCACCTCAGTAGCAAACTGGACTTGAAAGTTGAAGAAACCCCTCTTCTATTCATCTACTAGCATTGTACTGTAGAAGTAACATTTTCTAAATGTCTATGAACCTTGTAAAATAGAGCCCTCTACGTCTGTATCTGAACATGAGTAAAAAGCTGAGTTATTACTGGCGATACTCTTTCACTTAATAACTTTACCATTGATCCGTTGCCAAAAGTTGACCCTCCCCCCATCCCTTCCAATGCTGTAATGAAATCATTCCCATTTTTTGCTTTTATAAACTACTTTAAATGAGAAGTCAGGGGTCAGACTTTTTTTTTTTTTTTTAAAAAGAGCCGGAGGAGGTGGCTGAACATAACAACATTCACTTACCTCCCTGCGCTGTCCTCGGCTTCAGTTCCTGGTCTCCCGGCTGCTGTGTCTGAGCAGGGACCTGAGTTGTGATGTGTGAGGCCCACTCAGACAGTCAGTGGCTGTAGGGGGGTCCCAGGAAGCTCAGACAAAGCTCAGACCAAGAAGCAGCCAGGGTACCGGGAACCAGAGCAGAGGACAGCCGACCCCAGCGCTGGAGCCGGGGAGAAAGGTGCATGTTCTTATGTTCCGCCACCCCTTCCCCGTCTCTTTTGGGAAAAAAAAGTCCGACCCTGGACTTCTCCTTTAATCAGTGACTATTATATCAGGTCTTTCACTCACTAAAGTAATGGTGCGTTTACACAGAGAGATTTATTTGACAGATTTTTAAAGCCAAAGCCAGGAATGTATTTGAAAAGAGGAGAAATCTCAGGGTCCTATTACACGAAGCGATTTGTAACGACTAACGATAAACCATCACAAACTAGATTGTTTATCAGTAACCTGAAATCGTTCACCATATTACACAGGACAATAGTCGTTAGTTGCGATCATTACTACGGTCGTTATTGCGATCGTTACTATGATCGTTTACTCCATCTGATCCCAGCAAAACAATGGACAATGTGCAATTACACTGAGCGATTAGTGAAAAAATGCGGAACTTGAGCGAACAAATGTGGAATTACAGCAAACGATTAATGATTATTTTAGGTTCAGATCTAAATAAAAAATCAACGACACAGGAATGATTTTTCAATCGTTTCCTGCAATTACACAGAACGATTATCGTTTAAATTCGAACGATTTTTCGCTCAATAATCATCCTGTGTAATACGGCCCTTAGCCTTTTCTTTATGACCTGATCTCTAATTATAGTCTGTTCCTGGCTTTAGCTTCTAAGATCTGTCAGATAAATCTCTCTGTGTAAACACATCGTAAGTCGTGGAGTATGTGATTGTAAACTTGGATTCTCATAATCATTTTAATTCATTTAATTCAACAAAAATTTCCTCTATAACTTTTAAAAAAAAAAAAAAAAAAAAAGTCATCTATATACCTCCCAGTCCCTAGAAGGGGGTAAGTACTATTCTGCTACTGATCACATAGAAGTGATAATTATTCTGTCTATATGTTACCTCCTGAATAGTGTTAATTGGAATTGCCGAACTGTTCTGCAACGTTCTGAACCGGAATGCTCAGCATTTGACTGCAGGCAGCTGGAGAACTTGGATACCAACCTAGGGCTGCCAGGAAAACATGGATAGAGCCTATGGCTGTATCCATGTTTTCAAGACTCCCTAGAGCTGCATCCAACTTCTCCAGCCACCGGGAATAAAATGCTGAGCATTCTGGTTCAGAACGTTGCAGAACACTTCGGCAAGTCCAACTAACACTATTGCTAAATAAGAATTTAGTTCACTTTCCAAACACTCAATCCAACTTGTTGCAGGACATGGGCTCCATTGTAAGTCTATATAACCCAACTCCTGCAACAAGCCGGATAAAGCTGCAAGCCAAGGAGTGAAGCACACAACTTTGCACTTCTCCTGGCTATATCTATCACTGAGACCCTAATGAATCAAATCTTTTGATGTATTTGCATGACACGTTATGTTTTTTAAGTGACAGTAATGCATTAAATATATAATGTTATTAGGTAATAGAAGCCACTTACTTTTCATGCATTATAATTTATACTCCCCAGAAACAGAACACTGTATTAATTTGCATTTGAAGAGCCCCCAAAAGATATATCATCAGCGTCATTACATGATTTAGTATTTAACTGAGCTCCATTGAGTTGAACACCTGCTATTTCTATGGAGACAGAGCCACGAAGCAGTAACTCACTTCACATGATTTTAAAAGGACTTAAAAGCACACACACACTATTGATTTATGCAAGGTGTTGGTATAGTCTTAGTATTTCCTATTTCCAGTAATGGCAAAAAGACAAATTTGGTCCGCTCTTCTACAACACCATTCACACTAGGCAAGTGCGTGTTGCTATGGCTGAAATTGCAAACACACAAAACACCAAAACACAAAAAATGCAACAGCTCACCGCTAATGGAAAGACACAGACCCAATGCAGACATGATAATCGCTAAAAGCAGCGTTAACCATCCCACTACTATGAGGTGGCCTCATTCCCGAGATGGACCCTACACTGTGCTTTTAGCAATTTTCATTTTTGTATTGGGTCTGTATTAGAGATGAGTGAATTTTTGGTCAAAATCGTTAAGATTTACGAATTGAATCTTAAAGAATTTCATTAAAACGGCCAAAACTATAGTAGCTACAATACTGGGACTATTACAAAAGGGCGACTTTGTTAAAGCATGTTGTTGTAAAAGTGTCAAAAATCGGATAGTCACATTTTTAAAAATCAGCCAGTGAATCATCCAATTTCCGCCATTCCTCTCCTCTCTGTCCCTATATCGCTCTGTTAGTCTCTCCCTGCTCTGCTCTAACTGCCTGTTGCCATCCTGCTCTCTTCACACACAGCCGACTGGCCATCTCCATTACCGAACCGCCTTATATAGAGGGGGAGGGGGAGGAGTTGACATCACAGAGGGGCCTGCAGCTGATTGGGCAGGTGGTAGGGATTATGGTTAATCCCTTTCTCCTTCCCAGTGACACTCCAGACAGCATGTGCAGCCACTATTGTGTTTTAGCAGGACAAAGCGAATCGACAATGCAATTTGCAGCTAATCTTGATTTACCAGATTAATTTTACTCATCTCTAGTCTGTATTTTGCTATTGCTGTTGAATTATTTTTTTTTTGTGCTTTTGTGTGCAATTTGAGCTATGGCAATGTGCTCCTGCCTAGTGTGAATGGTGTTGAAGGAGAGCTGACCAAATTTGTCTTTTTGCCTGTGTTCCTGATGGGAGGGAGTGGCTGCCTCTACTTGGTCGTGCACTCCACCCATCCCACCCAGGTGGTTATTATTATTTTTGCCAGTGTTAGTTGGATCCTGCATGCCCAGAGCATAGGCTTATTATATGCCATGGAGAGGCCAAAGTACAGTATAGGTCCATCCCAGCATGAGGCCACCTTATTGTGGTGGGATGGTTCACACTATTTGCAAATGGTAACCAAGAGCCTAATTATTTTTATGGAGTTTTTTTTTTTTAGCATTAGGGGGGGGGGGCTGCTTTTAGTGATTTTCATGTCCATATTGGGTCTGTGTCTTGCCATTAGCAGGAAGCTGTTGCATTTTTTTGTATTCCCAGTAATGGGGCATCATTGTCAATGTGGGTACTTGGCTTCATTGTACCTACTGATCTTATTCATATCTGGCAGCCGAAAACCTTGATCACAAAGAAGGCGTCACTAGGAGCCAGGTTGTGCGGTAATTAGCTGTATGCTGTTCCTGCAAAGAGGAAACCCGGCTTTCTCACTGGCTTTGTTAGAAATGGGACCAGAGGAAATTAG
Source organism: Dendropsophus ebraccatus (assembly GCF_027789765.1). Taxonomy (NCBI): domain Eukaryota; kingdom Metazoa; phylum Chordata; class Amphibia; order Anura; family Hylidae; genus Dendropsophus; species Dendropsophus ebraccatus. The sequence goes on along the minus strand of NC_091455.1, from coordinate 36,723,608 downwards.
AAGCTGTGGAAAGATTTCTGTTGTCGCTACAGTATACCATTCTTTCCTCAGAGTCGATTGTGGTCTAAACGGGACTAAAGCCAAGACGTAAATAGCATAGGTTTTTGTCAACCCTCTTTCTACATGAAAAGCGCTTTAAGTTTCAAAGGATTATGGAGCACAATGGATTGAGCAGTGGAGCTATAAGAACACACAGGAGACACAAAATAAAGTTAAAGACACAGAAAAGAAAATTTATAGAAAACTATTTTCAGGACAATTCATCTGCCGAAGCTTCAGTGCAGAGCGAATGCTAAGCCAGTAATGAGATAAACCTACAAAGGAGCGAAGTGTCCTCAAAATATACAATATAAGGGATCATCCGCTCCTCTCAGGTAGATTACATTAGGAGTGTCATAGAGGAGAATTCTGGATATTGTATCAAAGTTGCACTTGTTCAGACTGTGTTTGTGTTTCTGTTTAGTGTATACATTTTAGTATATACATTTATATATACACTGGTACCTTGGTTTTAGAGTGTTTTGCAAGAACAGCTCACAAATGTAAAATTGTAACTTGGTTTAAGAGCATTGCTTTGGTTTAAGAGCTCCCTGTACTTGGTGGGAGGTAAAGTCAGGGACGGGCATGGTCTGCATAGCTGGGTCCACAGCTTTGCAATCTAAACAAGGAAGTCTCCCTCACCTTCCAAATCATAGCAGATCCACTTGGGCTGGGGTTTGCATCAGGAGACAGGACTGTGGAGGTAATCTCTTCATAGCTGTAATGCCTTTTTCCCCGGACAGAGAGTGCTGCATGTATGGGCCCACATCTGCCCTGCTCATTCCTTCACACTCCCTGCAGTCTCGGTGAGTCCTTGTGTTTCCCATCCTCTCCATTCCTGCTATAATCTGCCTGCACTTACACTCAGCTATACACACTGCTGCTATAATGTGCCTGCACTCACACTCAGTTATACACACTGCTATAATCTGCCTGCACTTACACTCAGCTATACACACTGCTGCTATAATGCGCCTGCACTCACACTCAGTTATACACACTGCTATAATGTGCCTGCACTTACAGTCAGCTATACACACTGCTGCTATAATGTGCCTGCACTTAAATAACGCAGCCATTTATACTGCTGTATAGAAAAGTTTGTCACTGTCCTACTGCACAGCTCTGTGTTTCTCACTGATTGGTTCAAGCTGAACACACCCCTTCCCCATTGGTGTCATGTGACCACACAGACCTCTGACAGCATCTCTGCTTCTCTATTCTAGCCTGTTGTCCTACACTACTGCATTGTGGGGATCTGCAGTTCCATTCTGTATCTACAAACTGCTGCTGTCTTTTTCAGGTTTATGCAGTTACTATACGTTATACTCCACATGCTGATTGCGATACTGTACAGTAACTTATAATATCACATATTCAGCTGTTTCTAAATGATTGATTTATTTGTCTTACATGTTATACAGAATGAAAAAAATATTTTTGGGATGTGGATTCATTGGTCTGCATTTCCCTGATTTCTTATGGGAAAATTTGCTTTGATTTAAGAGTAGATTTGGATTACAAGCACGGTCCCGGAACGAATTATGCTCGTAATCCAAGACACCACTGTATATATATTTCAACATATTAACATATTACTATTTATATAGTGCATTACCCAGCACAATATTGGGGGAACACATTGTAACGACTATAAAAGACAAATTAAATTGTTTACATGAGTTATATTAAAAAGAATCTGTCAGCTCTATATCGCACTCACACAGTGGTGTAGCTACCATGTAGGCAGACCACGCAGCTGCTATGGGGCCCGGGCAGTTTGCAGGCCCATGCTGCCAGCAAAGTGCTGTCTGCCTACATGGATATGCTGCTCACAGCAGCACCTTGATTCCAGCATCAGGTTCCCCCTGCAGGGAATACCGACTTCTAGCATGGTCCTGCAGCTGGAGACTTTTACAGGCAAGCTGGGAGCACAGGTAACAATAACTGTAGGTACAAGTTACATCCCAGCAGTAATAGCGCAGGTCTGCAGACATCCTAACAGTCAGTGCCACATTGTTGGGATGTTTGTTTCCTTCCCCCTCCTCCCCCTCTCTTATCATGTTAACTGTTGGTGTACCTACATCCAACAGACTAAGGAGGGGGGTGTCCAGGCTCTGGCTCCCTATACAGGCAGTGTAAACCACAGTGCAGACCTGTGGCTGCACACAAGGGAGCATCTGCAAACAGCTGGAAAAGCCACTGTGAGTGTATGATGATGAGACACTGGGGCATTCAGAAACTGGGGGGTCAGCATTGTCAACAGAATGGTGTCATGGATCATCAGGATCCGTACAGGAACAGGGAGGCCATGCAAAGTCATAAGGCCCCGTAGAGTTTTTTGCTATGGAGTCCCATGATATAACAAATGATACCTACTGATTGCTGTTTGTAAAGTTATAAAATCATGTTTTACTTCTAAGCTGAAGTGTCATATACAATTATCACTATCAATCATTTAACAGCAATCAAATTACTATGGGAAAAAGAAAAAACAGAAAAGAGAAAGGCCAAGTAGATAATGACAAAGAAAAGGGAAAAGTAGACAGAAAAAATGGAGTGAGAAAAGAAGTGGGAGGCTTATCCAGGACAAAGGAACAGTCTCTCATAGTAGGTTAAAGTAGGGAGATGACCTATGGGCATCATAACTCAGGCCCTCCAACACAGCTACAATTCCCATAAAGCCTGGCTGTCCAGGTATGATGGGAATTGTAGTTTTGTAACAGCTGGAGGTCCTGACTTTGACACCTGTGACCTAGAGGAATAGAGTAATGCAAAGGGAATCAAAATCCAAAGGGTGAAAATGTAATTGTTAGATGACAGGGTCAGAGCATCTCCAGAGTACCTAGTAAAAGCGGTCCAAGAAGGAAGAACTGGTGAACAAGATGCCGGATAATAGGCCTCCAAGGTATGTTGGGTTAAGCCTCTATTACATGGCGCGACGGAGCAAAAGAGCGCTGTCAGTGGTCATTTGCTCCTCATTCCCTGCTCGCTCAAGGCACTATCACATGCGGCAGCAGCAAGCGGGTAAGAGCAGAGGGGGCCTCTCCTATCAACTCTCTCCTTATTTCTTCTGTTGCACTCTTCACCCACTCACAGCACACGTTAGTTACGCTAGGGAAGTAAGTCACATGGGTGGAGGAAGTGGAAAGGTCTTTCGCGTTAGGCATTGTGGAGGAAGGACACAAGCTAGATAGCTCTCCACAGTGGTCCTATCTGGGCCCTGGCCCTCTGGCAGGTCCCCTACTCAGTCTTAGCTAGAACCCCTAATGGGAAGGACACAAGACAGTACACCTCTAACAACTTTTTTTACTAGTTACACAGCACTATGCACTGCTAAACCCCTCTTAGGAGAGGACAACCCAGAGACAACCTCAACCCACGCCGTGGACTAGGAGAAGTAACAGAGCAGGACAGTATCCACAACAAAAGCCAAAGAGCTAGGAACAGACCTGGATAGAGCAAAGTTGCGATAAGCCTAGGAATTCTATCTCGCAGCGCGGGTGTCAGCAGCGAATCCTCAGCATTCCGCTCATCCCAGGTAACAAGGTCTGGGGCCTGTGTCACCCTCTAGGAAGGTTCAGTCGAGTCTAGTGGGCATAAGGTAGTGTGGAGACTAATTCAAGGTCAATACACAGGCGCAGGTGTTCTTCTTCTAAGTATTCTACCTCATCCTCCAACATCCTGGCAGAGCACAGTACTAACTTGGTTGAGACTCTCACGGCATCCTCCTCTCTGCTACTCTGCTTCTTCGTATCACTCAGCACACTACCCAGTCAGCACGACTATATCCTACACTGCATTTTCTACTCTGTATTGTCAAGCATTTGTCTGGAACTATTGTCAAGTGTATTACCTGGTGCTTTATCCAAAGAGACATTATAATCTTGCAACCTACTGCAACCAAGCACTTTCTAGCTAAATCCAAGCGTATTTAAGGTAAAGAGACTCTGTAAAGAGACTCCCACAACCTTGGGACACTTCCCCTTTCTGTGGGTGGCAGATCCAATAGTCCGGGAGGGTCACTAAACCACTCTGGCCATCTGTGATCACTCTAACCCAAGGGACCTCGTAGCAACCTGTCAGGACACTGACCACGGGAGAAAAAGGTACAACTGGCCTTGTTAACTAAAAGCAGGCGTGCCATCACACTTGTGTGCCCAACTGGCACTGGCGTCACAAAGTAACACTCCAAGTTCCGGCTGTATCTCGGCCAACCAGCTCCGGCGTGGAGTCACACATCACTATCTGGCAAGTGACCGGTCGCTCCACTGTTATAACATCACACCAGGGGCTCACCACAATAGCAGATAGCAGTGGTCTCCTGCTGTTGCTCCTATTCCACGGAGCGACGGCAGCAGATCATTGCTATCTAAGTCGTTTGTCTTTCAACTTGTTGAAAAACAAACGACTGCAACGATCAGCCAACATCGTTCATGTCAGCTGATCGTTGTCTTCTATTACACAAGACGATTATCGGCTGTAACAACCGATATTGGCCGAATACAGCCGATAATCGTTTTGTGTAATAGGACCTGTAGTCTGTCTGGCTCGATCCCACATAAGAGCTTCTGTAGGATAAACTACTGTACACGTCACTGCTGGACACCTTCAGGGGTATTGTAGAGACCAGGCATTGATGGATCGAAGCTGGTGATATGAGGCTACACGTTATTAATATTATTGCGGATCGGTGTATATTCACCTTGCAGAGGAAGATTTGCCGCATTACATCTAAAAGACCTCTACAAAGTGTCACTGAACAACACATAGAATCTGTGCTGCCAAATTATCATTTGTTCTAGAAGTGGCATAGATTTCTGAGCTGCGTGACTCATCCCGGCTAGTGGCGAAGAAGAATGAGACCGTATCACTGAGGAATCTCATTACTATACACAATCAATAGAGAATATTTTAGCAAAATCTTTTCTTCTCCGTCTTCTTGCAGCTTTACCGCGCATATATACGGTATTATGAGATGGGAGGGGAGCCATTGGATTAGTTTCACATACCCCAATCCACAATACACAGCCCCTAATGTGTTCAGCCGTCAAATAGACAATGATTCATTCTTTTATCTGTCCCCTTCTCCCTTCATTAGTTATAATACATACTATTCACCTTCACTCCATCTTCATCCTTTCTATATCACTGCACTTGTCAATGCAGGCTTGATTGATGGTGATAACCCATCACTATAGTAGGGCTCTCCCGGCTCCATCCCTCATATACACTGCAGTCTTCCGTCACCTACTTTCATTTACAGGGATTGTTATACTAAAGGTCTATTTTATTTTAGAAAAACTATAGAAATGCATTGTGATTAAGCTGGCAATGAATCATGAATAATATTAGCCAATCACAAGTCTCTTCACAGCCATGTGATCCAGGCATTAAAGGGGTTATCCAGTGAAATTTTTTTCTCTTTCAAATTAACTGGTTTCAGAAAGTTATAAAGATTTGTAATTAACTTATATTTAAAAATCTCAAGTCTTCCAGTACTTATCAGCTGCTGTATGTCCTGCAGGAAATGTTGTTTTCTTTTCAGTCTCACACAGTACTCTCCAGAGCAGAAGCAAATTTTTCCTGCTCTGGACAGTTCCTGTCTCGGACAGAGAGGGCAGCAGAGAGCACTGTGTCAGACTGACAAGAATACACCATTTTTTGCAGGACATACAGCAGCTAATAAGTATGGGAAGACTGGAGATTTTTAAATAGTAAAAACGCCGGACTTAATGAATGCCCCCCTTAGGGTACATGCACAATACAGAATTGCATTGGGAAAACCCGTCGCGCTTTCTGCAACTCGCACCCGCTCGCAGACTCTGGCGGCCACGCACGTCTCCATAGACTCCATTCAATGCACGCGCGGATTCCTCTGTCCGTCCAAAGAATGAACAGTGTGTTAGACAGCCCTTCAGGTACATCCTGGGTGGGTGATTTCCCACTTTTTAATATTAGTAATTGTTATTATAATGCATTTTTGATATCTGTTTAGTCAATGCCGCAACATCCTTAATGTGCTTTATGGCAGGTGTAATGAATGAGAGCTGACAAAGAATTTCATTGACTTTTATTGTCTGCAGGAATTGCTAGAATACAGCTTTCTGCTCCAAGAGTAATGGGGAGCTATATACAGGGGCTTATTTGTGTAAATACAGTAATTTAGTGATGCTAGCCTTCCTATTCGAGTAATTAACCTTTAATGAGATGGCTCTGCTGACCCTTACCCTGCCTATACAGCAAAGCTAAAGTGAGCTGCCGAAAACAGTAACCTTTGGAGTTTTTTTTAGGGAAAGTCAATATAATATATTATATTTTAATCTATTTTTAATTCTTTCAATACATTCCTATTCGCTAACCCTCAGTCCTACATTTCAAACCCATAAAATCTAAAGTCAAAAAGTTTATATAATTTTTCTCCCCAGTTGAAATAATTTGCTGAATAAAATTGCAGATTCACTGAGGAACCAACAAAGTGAATAATAATCAGTAAGAATATATTATATTCTCCAAATATACATGTTTATGTCTATGCAGCCTGGAGTGTAGACATTTCTAGTGCTGGCGGAAAAGATTCAACCCAAAGGATGACTATTTCTGTACTGTACATATTGATTTCCTGCTGACGCTTCAGATCAGACAGCAGCCGTCTCACCAGGACAGGAGTGAATCCAAAAACAAAGTAAAAGTATAAAGCCTGATATTTTTGTTTGTTTATACCATAAAATTTGTGTGTGTGTGAATTCAGCCTTACAACCTTTCCCCTCAGTGAGCAGTAAGCTGTCAGGCACAGGCGTCAGTAATGATTCCGCTATGTGGATGACACATACCAGCATGCATACGTGGTAAATACTGAAATTTATTTTGGCTAAAACATCCAATTAACTCTACAGAAAATGAGCATTTTACCGACGTGACTGCAGAGCACAAAGCCGTCTATTATCTACAGCCGTCTATTATCTACAGCTATTAAATGACACCTGTCAAATCAGGGTTTGGAGAATGAGATTAGGGCTTCATGGAATCACAATACAAGGAAAGTGGAGATACAATCCACCTATTGTGCCCACAGAATAATTAGCCGAGTCACATAAACTGCAGAATGAAATATGATGACGGCCAAGAATACCTACGTAGAATTACAAGAGAATAACTATTGCAAATGCCCCCTCCAGAAACAGCTCCAATGTTCTCTAGAGGTTATGTCGGGTACTGCAGCTCAGGCTCATCCACTTGTTATAGAAGCTACAGCTCACAGGAGACATCTTTGTTCTAATCTCAGACACTTAATTTAAAGGGAACCTGTCAGGTTTTTTAAAGCCCAAATCGCAGAGACCGGGCTGAGCGGTAGCATGCATACCTCTTCCTTTTCCAACTTTCCCCTGCATGATTGAGGCACAGGTTTTAGCTTTCAGCCCTTATCCATACAATAGAATTTGTATAACTTCCACTTGAAATCTTTTGGAAGCTGCCTATTTATCATTTGGTCCGCAAGCTCCGTATACCACGGACTGAACTCTTGACCTCTTATGGAACTCTCGGTATCATAATTTATTTTGATGCAGGAAACTCCAAAATGGCTAAAGTTCGATGCTGCTGAGCTGACACAGCTGTGTCATTACAGTAGCACAGTGCTTTAACTGTTTCAGGGCTTCCTACATTATAATAAATTATGATGCTGAGAGTTCCATAAGAGGTCAAGAGTTCAGTCTGTGGTATACAGTCAGCTTGAGGACTGTATATCACCGATGTGTACATGCTAATTCTATGATATTGGACCACTTCATGCAGCAGTCTCCATGTGGTTCGAGCAAAGGCCGTGCCCCCTCCATGCACGTCATACCTTCCTTCCTGACCCCTTGACATGCATGGTGCAGATCTTTCACGTAACTAATTTTAATACAAACACATTGTATGCGCAATGTCGCCACCAGACACAGCCTTAATAGTATATACAATACACATAAAGAGTCCATGGACAGCTGGTAATAAAACATGCAATGCACAGTAGAATAATAGGCTTGTGTTACATCGTGTGATGGCTGCCACCTGCATATATTACACAACATTCTTTAGGGATATTTGAAGCTACAGGTTGGAGATCTTGATCCATGTTTAACAGGTGAGAATACCCAGGGATCTGAAACCAAAGGTTCCTATCCTTGGGACCTGAGGAAACATCTCACACCCTTCCCTGGAGACTCAATTAAAATCATAATTCCATATTACAGCATTTATCTGCATTGTAATGTGTCTTGTAAATGAAGAAAACCTTTGGGAACATTTCAGACCAGATAAAGAAAATACTCTTTCATACATGGGCATAGACCCATGTAATGTTTAAGTGAACAAATATATGGTGAAACACTATGTGGCCATAAGTAAGTGAACCCCCTCCTTACTCCAACGTCTTGAGTTCAGGTGTATCAGCGGCACTCATTGGTTCTTTCCGAAAGAGACATGACCTTGAGAACTGTACATCAGAAGTTCCATCGAATGGGTGTCCATGGTTGGGTAGCTGAACGCAAGTCTGAAACCTCTATGCATGATGCCAAGAGTTAGTTGAGATGGTATAAAGCACTGGACCCTGGAGATGTAGAAATCTATTCTCTCTAATCACATGCTGCTCTCTCGAAGTCTAGATGAATCTGGGTTAGGAAGATGCCACCTTTGTGGTAAGTTTGGTTGCACAGAGCAAGGTCCATATAGACATGGTTGAGTGAGGTTGGTGTGGAAGAACCTGACTGGCTGCACCTAGCTAGACATCCAAAGTATCAGACACCACTGGGAGGAATGGAAACAGATTGTGAGTCACACATCCAATATCACTACTAGTGCTAAGAAGACACGCCTAACTGTTCGGAACCAGCAACCTTCTCCGAACCCAAACACTCAACATTTGACTCCTGGCTGCTGGAGAAACTGGATGCCACCTTAGGTTCTATGGCTGTATTCATAGACTTCCCCTAGAGAAGCATCCAACTTCTCCCGTCACCAGAAGTGAAATGCAAAGCGTTTGTTTTTGGAGAAGGGTGGGCAAGTCCACTCAACACTAATCACTACCAAAACCTCTGCTTAACATGATGGATGTGTCTAATAGACACAACAGAATCCTCCTATAAGAGTAACTCTACATTAGCAGCCATGAATCCTCCTATAAGAGTAACTCTACATTAGCAGCCATGGTTTTGCAATGAGATGTCCAAAAGTTTAGATACTGGATTTGTGATGGTCTGAAGACTGTATATTTTGGGCCATAAGGTATATGTTACATATAGGGAAAGCTGGTACTTGCCCAGAGCAACATACAGTAGTTTGCTGTACAAAACTATAACATATTTGTTTCCACTTTTAGCTTTTCCTCTACATAAGGCACAGCATGACGACACGCATGAGGGCAACAGGTACAAACCCATGAGTCTTCAATAGGGGATCCCTAGGAATGGTTGCTACGTCCAAAATTGAATACAGTTTAAAGGGGTTGTCCAGCGCTACAAAAACAAGGCCACTTTCTTCCAGAGACAGCACCACTCTGGTCTCCAGCTTGGGTGGAGTTTTGCTGCTCAGTTCCATTGACGTGAATAGAGCTTAATTGCAAACCGCACCTGAACTAGAGACAAGAGTTGTGTTGTCTCTGAAAGAAAGTGGCCATGTTTTGTAGCACTGGATAACCCCTTTAAGGCTATGTTCCCAAAACGCACTGATAAGCTCAGACAATGGGTGGTGTTGTCAAACAACGTCCGGAATTAATAAACATGAACATTGTCTGCGCTCATCAGTACGTCGTGGGAACATAGCCTAAAGCTTTATCCATTATCTCTTGATAACGGGCCTCATGCATAATAACGTAGATTCATGTATAATAGCACAATAAATAATGTACAATGCTATACTTTATCCAACATTCAAGCGTATGCTTCACCTCACATTACGGTAACAACAATTACATTTCTGAACCTAAAGACTATGGCAAAATATCTAAAACTTTTTTGCAAAACTCTTAATGCTAATAGTAGTCATCCTGCAGTCAGTTGTTTCCATATATACCACCCAGCTGCTTTATAGTCTGATTCAGCTGTTTCTGCCAACCTACAGACATATAGATTTACTGATTTTTGCAGGGGGATGATTTGCACGTTATAGTACTAGATCACTGGTGTCAAACTCAGGCCCCTCCAGCTGTTGCAAAACTACAATTGCCATCATGCTTTGGCTGTCCAGGCATGATGGGAATTGTAGGAAGGCCTGAGTTTGACACCCCTGTACTAGATGGTTTGCTGGGGGGAGAAGGGGTTACTGATGCAGAGTTTTTCATGGTGCTATGTAAGCAGGTAGGAACAACAACAGGGTATGGTTACACTAAGCCTTGGGATACCACTGTTACTTCTTAACAGGCTAAAGAAAGTGATTAAACTGCAACACTTTGGTTATACAGCAGAAGATACACTCCTATTAACACAAGGGATAGCTGCCCAGAACTTCTTGGGTGGGGACAGATGAGAGGGGAGCCTCAATTTACATTAGAGGAACAGTCCCGATCATCTTTAGTGGGCAGACAGGTTCAGAGATTGCAGGTACACATCCCAGGCTCCCCAAGTTTATTTCACTTTCCTTCTTCTGTACATAGCACATGGTAAACTCCCCCTACACACAGACTTACTGTAATTTGTCCTGCTCTGTGCACTACTAGAGACAAATTTTCCCTAGTGACCGGCAGTGAACAACAGATTGCAGAGAAGAGAGACACCTAATGGTTACAAATATAGGGTTGTTTTTCTGGGGTAAGATGTCATTTTTGGGTATGGAAACAAACCTGTCTCTGATAGATGTGTCAATCTTATACATTAGCACGTATATAAGTAGCTTTTACACAGCTCAACAAGTGCACACAGGGCATACTTGGCCAATAATCACCATGTGTAATATGCTCTGAACATGCCAGCACATTTTCTTCTCCCTCCAACATCTGAGTAAATCAGGTGGAACTCTCCGCCGTGGAACCCCGCCTGCCTCAGAGTGACACTGCTTCTCTATGGGAGAGCATGTGCTCCTCCGCTGCTGTGGCTCTCCACTCAAAGAAGTGACATGTCAATTCTCTGACAGGCTATGGCACACTGAGACAGGCGGAATTCCACCTAATTTACTCAGTGTGAACATACCCTTAGGGGGGAGGAATGGTACACCCCCATATACATAAGGTAGTTGGATGGCGCACCTTCAGTCACTTGTAGGAGAGGTCACACAGATTATGGATTAGAAAAAGAAAACTTCAGGACGTCCCTAGAGTCTGGAGGACATAGCTGAGTAACAATGCTATTGGAGGTCGGATTTATGCGGCTTTGAATGACACGCTTAATAGCAGACATTTACCTTCTTTATAACCTCTCCTCTTTAGTAGACCTTTTATGAATTCTGATGGAATCAATTTTTACATTTTGAATGATTTTATCCGAGAAATGTAATTTCAATCAGTTACATTAATGCTGTGCTGTGGCAAAGCCTTTAAACAGGTCTCCCAAAATGTATTTGACCTTATATTTGACAAGTGGGCACGATGCCCGAAAACTCCCTTTTACAGAAAATGACTCTTCAAGGACAAAATTAACAACATTTGGGACATCATTCAATTTTTATTATACATGTCTGTGTTGGCTCAACTTCCATTAGAAATGTGACTCATCAGAAGGCAAATTGTACAATAGAAGAACAAGTCGTGGCTTTCAGGAAGGAGATGACCTCTATCCATAGTCACTCATGCAGAATTTTTTTTTTTTCATACTGATCGCAGGTCTTCTTTAGTCCCTATTCCTAGTTTATAATAAATTCTCATCTGATGCTAAATTACTGGAATTTTATTTCAACTTGTATAATATAATGTTTAAGAGTAGGAGCTTGTGTTCCAGAGCTAATCTTCTGACTTTGGGGGCATTCACACTACAAAAGAGGGGCGGATAATCCGCCGCTCGCCCATGCGCATGTCCCCCCGTGCCGTAGACTCTATTCTATGGCACAGGCAGGGATACACGCAGGCGAGAGCAGAAGCGAGCAAAGGAATCGACGGCGGGTTATCCACCCGGTTTCCACAGTGTGAACCCACGCTTTAAGTAGAAACAGGATATTGCAGTTTTTGATGATCATCGTAGAAGCTACCAAGTATTGCCTTTGTCACCAAGCTCAGGTCTTACATCAAGGTAGTATAGGTGACACTGTTGTCCATGGCCCTGACAAACGGGCCCAAAAATCTCTATCTGTTGTCATCCAATGGGACTTTCACAATAGTCATATTATTAATACAGCCAAATACCACAGCCCTGTATGAAGTTCAACTAGGAAGGGAATTTGATGGTGATGAATAGTACAATAATACGTACAGATACCATACACTCTACTATACCTGGTAAGAAATAAAGATATGTTTCACTATTATCCAGCAAATAGACCCCAATGGATTCTCCAGACACAAGAGATTACTGTAAGCTTGTTCATCTCTATTAGACACCATTAGCAACTATGTAAGGCAAGGACTACCCAAGATCAGGACCTTCAGCCCTCTAGATGTTGTAAAACTACAATTCCCATCATGCCTCGACAGCCAAACGTTATCCTGGCATGATGGGAATTGCAGTTTTGCAACAACTCGATCCCCATTCCTACACTATATCCTTGGATTTGTCTGGTCATAATTTATTTATAAACAAAAAAAAAATTAAGAAAAAAAATGGAGAAAAAAAAACATACTTTATATTTGCAAACTTTGAAATTTATTTTATAAAGCCTGATTTTAAAATCCTACACAATATAATTCATTTTAATAAAAAGTAGGAATGGTCCGAACTCTCCGAGGTTCAGGTTCGTATGAACCCGAACGCTCGGCATCAGGCCCTCCCTCTGGATCCGCCCGCTGCACGGAGCGGGCAGACAGCGGGAGTCATTACCGAGAGTTCGGGTTCCTACGAACCGAACCGAACTCTGTTCGGACCATCCCTAATAAGAAGAAATATCTTTAAAATACAACATAAATAAAATGCTGCTATAAAATGCTACTACATTCCCCAATAACCATAACAAAAAATAAACTTTACTAATTTCTAAAATGAAACAGACACATGGAGATTTGTTTTTTTTATTTTAATTTTTTTCTTAATATGTTCCGCATGTAAGTTATATATTAAAATGAAATCTCATAGAAAGTATATTGAAGAAATAGTTCTTAAGTGGTTTTAAACAATGAAAGTTAAAACAATAGATACCGAATGTGTACAAACAAATTCACACGCAGATCTGCAAACAGAACATTACACAGGAACCTGCGCTTTACCAAAAGAAAAAAAAAAAAATAGACATCTGACAGGAGGGGAATGAAACAGAGGAACAGAATCAGAATCATTGCTCCCTATACGTCACCAAGGAGTCATGAGAGTCAGATGAGTTGGGGTGTAATAGAAAGCGCACACGCATACGTCATCTCTCCATTGAAATGGATAACATTGATGACAACCAAAGAGTAATCCCACATGTAGGTTGATCAACACCAATCCATTTAATGGGGAGGTAAATGCACATAAAAAAGGCTGGATAAGGCTGGCTTCCACACTGCCTTTTTGCAGTCTGTTAAATGAATCAATTTTTAAATGATTAAACCACATTTTTGTGTACGCTAAAAGAAGAAAAAAAAAAAAAAAAAAAAAAAAAAAAGAGATTCATTTTGATTTTTTTTTCCTCAAAATGAAAAAACGGTTGCACATGATTGTATATTTTTTCTCATAAAGCGGATACATTAAATGGACTGCAAGAACGCAGTGTGAACCCAGCCTAATAGGTGCCTGGTCCCATGTGATGTACCTGACCCCTTTAATCTCCTGCCATATATTGCTTTTGTATTTCGGTTTCCAATAAAATTAATCCGCGTTGTGCTGCTCCTCATTTATTCTTCCTCAATTTTCTTTATCAAAGCGACATATCGGTATACAGATCGATACTGTTCAGCCAGTGCTGACAGTGTAGGGACACACCTACGAGGGGAACGGTAACACCCAGCTGCCAACTCCTTTCCGATGATAGAGGAACGGCACAACCAAGATTTCTATTCAATTTTGTACTAAGCTAGACATGTCAGGAGAAGGGGATAGGTCCTCTCTTAAACCTCTGCTTGCCGAGGTAAGAACTAGTCAGCCGGGTGTCTTCATACACTTAAGGCATAACTTGATACTCGGGATCTATAAGGCAGTAGGAGAAAATATTATAGTAGACCACATGCTATTGCCAAGCTGGTGGTATAGTAACAGGAAGACCTGTCGGCAGTAAATAACACTCCGCCAGGCAGCTGAGCGGGCTGAATGAGACTATGAATGCCCAGTGTAAAGGGAACTCTCAGCAAAGAGCTTTTTATTTTAACCAAACAGGTGTGCTAGTGGCAATCCGACATTGTGCAGGGCTCCCGTAGAAATTGCAGGATAGAAAAGGAAAGCTCCTATAACATTTGTAGGACATGGTGTTTGAATTGCAGTGACGTTATTTCTTTGGTTACTTACAGCCAATGGTCCCTTAATGTAATCTTTACATTTGTTCTGACGGCCAATAAAAGCACCAGTTTTAGGAATGAAATAGTACAAATCTATCCGCTATTCATTCCTGCAGGACTAAAAAGAATGTCAAGATCCAGAGCTGGAGCAAAACGGGGCAAATATAGAACCCTGAGCATTCAGAAAGCCAAAGACATTGGGTTGTGATCACTTTAGATGATTGACAGATGATCCTGAGTCTCACTCCCAACAATACGCTAGATCAGGCAGCTAACATTCTCTCGCTGTCATACAATGGACCTGCAGGGACTCGGTCCACCTCTGTAGGACCTCTTCCACATGGCCCTGCTGTATGTATGAGGCGTAATGGGGCTTTCAAGTGATTCTGGCAGATCGCACAATGTCTTATGTGAGCCGACAGACCTCCCTGCAGCCTCCATCGCCAGCATAAGTCAAATATAAACCATTGCTATTTGGGCTGTACTTCCTTTTAGAATGGGGGACGAATAAGGGGAAACGCCAAGAGACTACGTTTTTTGATAACACTAATACTAGGTAGCATCTGTAACACCCCTGATCTTCCCCCTGCTCTCATTAATGGTCTCCTTATATGACGAAGGATAAGATTAAAGGGTTCCTTACCCGTCATGTAACAGTAGTAGCACAAAGGTGTCTTAGTGGTTTCTTAAAGAGGACCTGTGACCTCTTAATAATTGTCAGATGCCTTGTGGAGTCATGGCCCCACAGATTTGGCGGCTTTATTTCTAGCCCCTACCACAGTTCCCTAGCTGTCCGTCTGATTAGTTTCGGCAAGTGATATGCAAATGACATGGCCATCGACATGTAGTATTTAACAGGGATAGTGCCCAAGGTTCAGGTCCCCTTAAAGAGTATATGGACATTGTTAAAGGGGCATGTCACTAAGGCTCTCACCTGGGCCTGAAGGTGATCCATCCAGCTGACTGTCTAAGTCTTCTGTAACATATCAGGTACCACAACAAACAGCAGCAATAGCTAGTGGGGGCTAGGGACATAAAATACAGCTGGCAGCTCTGCATGGATGATAACAATGGCTGATGTTTTTGGAAAAGGCCATGGATTCCTTTTTAATCTTGCAGCTATTGTCCAAGAATAGTAAAATAGTCTTTTTCACCTTAAAGAACGCCACTTTTGCTCATGGTCCATGGCTAGTATTGCAGCTCAGTGCCATACATCTCATAAAGCATATTTTTCTAATCCCAGACAAGTGAGGATGGGCCTTATACACAGCGAGCATAAATAAGAACGAAGGACAGAGGAAAGAAACATACAGCAGTTGCTACATATAAGAGTACGGATGTAAAAGTCCAGTAAGGGTCCGGTCTGGTCCCCATGCCCGTGCATTGCTGCGTCAACATCTGATTGACAGCCACCAGTCTTCATCTTCTCCCAGCTTCCTGTATCATCACATCCCTGAGTGAAGTCCCCGCTCAGCCAATCGATAACTACAGCAGTGTCCCGCCCCAGTCACGTACTTGCTGAGCGGCCATTACACAGCCAGGACGTGACGTTGCAGGAGGCTGGCGGTGGTCCGGAAGTGATGATGCAGCACTGCAGAGGAAGAGGTCCATATAGAGTCTGATCCCCCTGCCCGTTTTAAGATGGAAATTAGGATTAGGATTACAACTTTAGAAGCTGCAAGACCATTGTGAAATGTCAGTGCAGATCTATGGGGCGGACATCTAACATCCGTATTATGCTCTGCAGTCTATGAACGAGCGCCGCTTAGAACTGCAGAGCACGAATGTAACATTTAGCAATATCAAATGTCTTGGAAAATCATTACCTGCTTTACAACAGCAGCAATGTCACAGATTCTAATGTAAGCTCGCAATTTACAAGAATCTAGCTGTTTCCATTGTACTTAATGCTTTATACTGTGACAGCGGAAGAGCTGGAAATCTCCCTGACAAGTTATCTGATCTGTAAAGGTCATACACGACCAATGGGGAGAAGCGCTGATAATAAACGAGTAAAAACCTAGGTATTTTGGACAAGGGAAATGAGGCGCTAAAATTGGGGAAAGAGGCGGCAGTTTTATTAGCGAACTAGAATATCTACATCCTAAAACTATCACCTCCCTTACAGAACACTGCTAGGGGGCATGGAAGCATCCTCTAAAAGTTTACTATGATGTCCTAAAAGTATCTTTGCATTAATGGTTTTGAGTGACAGGCATCAAACCTAGCAGGGAAAACAAAGTAGGACTCTAACAATATACCAAGACATAAAAAACAGAGAAAAATGTTTGGCAGTGTAAGATTTTCTGCATGTCTCTGAAACAAGCAATCGGTCTTGTAGAAATCTTTCAGAGAACACAGGGGTTGACAGAGAAGTCCGTCAAGAATCAAAATTACAGTGCTGGCAGGGAGTGGGGGAAACAAAAAGTATGCTTACTGGTCTTCGTGCCGCATGACTGGGCTCCCATATCCCACCGGATGTCATTTTCTCCCGCCTTTGGGGTATGGAACGTCACAAAAGGGTTGGATATAGCGGGGGTAAATGCCCCCCATCAATCAGCTGTTTGGAGCATGTGCTACACAGTTAACAGGGCTGAAAGCTGCTAGCTCCTATCACTGTGAAGTAGCCAGACTGGGTCACAGCAGCTCACAATGATCGGAGCCGAAGTCTTCCAGACCCATTCACTACGTAGTGTGGACACTGATCAATGACAGATCAACTAATCTGTGGTTTTGCTTTTAACATTCAAAATTTCCCATCCTAAACAAAGTTGTGGGGGGAGGCTCCTGCTGCAGCCAGATGTTTTGGAGTGGATTGTCAGGAGGAGCAGAGGGTCAATAGGTGATCACAAAGCCGGACACACGATTTTCGTTTTATGTATTTCTCAGCATTGCTGGGATTCGTGTGTGTTCGCATATGTGCATTTTCTATGTGTATTGGTAACAGATTTTAACTTAGGGCCTAAACTGTACAAAAATTGGTAGACACTGACAGGCCAAAATTAAGGCTGTTCTGATTCAAACATAGAAAAGATCTAACAAGGACTGAATACACGGTAATCTCGAAGACAAAGGAAAAACACAGGGGATTGATGGAAAATTATTAACTTAGCATTGTCACTAGAATCTGCTCCCTGCTGGAAAGCTGGAGTCATGGCCCGGTAAATAACTATACAGACTAGTGGTGCCTGTGGAGGGCGGCTTATATCTCTGCAGAAAGGTAATACTATTAAAGATGCCCCCCATCAATGCCCCCAGACTGTGAAGCTTTAGCAATAGCTTGGGAGAGCAGACTAACAAACATTGGGTGTAGATTTCAGAAAAGAAAAAAAACTAAACTAAAAAGCACACTTTTGGTCACTAATGTCCGTCACACTTCAATGTAACACACAGAAATAAATAGATATGTTGTAACTTTAAGGCAAATGAATATTTACCAAGGTGCGAAAACACATGTCCCTGAAAAACTCTGATATGAAGGAATAACAACAGACTATGCTGGCTGCTTCTCCCGGATGGGTTGTTGTAAATGTCTTTCCACTCCTCTACAATACAACGACATGCAAAGACTAGGGCAGATAATGCTAGTTTAAAGAAAAGGAGCTCATTGCCAAAGCAATGGAGAGAAAGCCAAGGGAAGACGTGGGGGGGAAGTCGTCCGTAGAACCCAAAGACACATCCTTCAGGCTCTTCTCGCAGAGGAAAGAGGAGGGAAAATTTTTAACGTTCTTTACGAGGATAAAAGAAAGTTACACACAGGTTTGCTCAACCATTGCTTTGCCGGGAAAACATTTGTATCATGTGACCACAGGTTTTGCTTCTGGAGTTCCTAGAAATTGCTTATGTCCATTTCTGAGAAAGACTTCTCCATCAGAAGTTCTGTTGCCTCCTCTTCTTGGCGTCCATTGCATCGAGGATGGGCTGCCTCTTTGCAGTGTACCTCTGCCGTAATTCCTCTATCTCACGCTCCATCATGGGGTCCAGAGCTTTTAGTCTCATCTGCAACTCCTCGAAGCTCAAATTCTTTAGCTGTTGGCAAAATTGAAAAAACAAACGTTAGCCTAAAAAAAAACACCAAAAAAAACAACAACACCAGATGTATTGAACCATACTGATGGACAAAGCCAAGTACCCATCGTTCTAAGTTCTAATCCTTATTTTCCATAGAAAAATATTTACTACTTGAAATTTTAACACAGGATGTGACACCGTGAGCTGTAACCCCCCCCCCCCCTAAAAAAAAAGAAATAAATAAAAAAATCAAGTCAACAGTTTTCACAACACAACTCCTATTGGTCGTATAAAAAAATTAAGCAATCATTCTAGACCAGGTCTGTTTCAACCCTTCATATTCACAATTTCTTTTTCTATTTATAGATTTGAAGTCTATAAGTCTTCTCCTTATTGGTTTTTAATTTTTTTTTTTCACGTGTTTCATATTTTATATTTTCCTTTGTTAATTTGTTCTACCTTTACTGACTGCAGAACTAATCTGAATCTGCTAAAACTCAGCGGCTCCTGCAGTCACCCATCACATGATCGCCAGGCAAGCAGCGTAAAGTCTTCTGGCTGCCTACTTTGCTGTGTACGTAGCTATTGGGAAGGCAGGAGCCATAACAAACAAAACAATCGCTGTCTTCTCTCTGGAGAGTCTCGCTGTCTCTCCTATAATGTCATTGCAGACTTGGCAAGGACCTTTAGGAACATTCTTTGTTGAGTCACTTATAGGTGTGCAGTCTACAACAGGTTAAAGTTGCTGTCTCACTAGGATCTATGTTGATCAGCTAAACAGCCGTATCCAGATATAGATATGCCCTTCAGAAACCAAATCACCATGTAATGCATGGACTGGCTAGATCAACCAGAGCAGCAGCAGATCTTTAATGATCCCCTTCTATTATGTCTATATCTCCCAACAGTGCGTATGGACAGCAATAGACAATCCCTTTAAGCTGAATTCAGCATCACAATGTAACTATGGTTTACACAAGCTGCAAGGACACCCATTAAGGCAAAAAAAAGCTGTTTAGTCAAAGTATGTGAACAGACTTTCTTTGTACAAGTCAACAGTGTATACAAACAATAAGGATCTCCTCTTGGGGTCACCACTATGACATTCATAGAAGAAAAGCAGAACAGTATACACATCCTGCTTGTTCAGCATTACTTCAGTTAAACTATAGAACCAGTGTGATGTGCATTCAGAGCGTGCTCGTACATCAGTCCTTGAGTTCTTCTGGAAAGTCATTCACGATTCCTCTAGTGTCGCAAAGGATGCTGGGAATATTGGCAGCAGTCGCCATCCAGCATCTATTGCTCTGCTAATGAGATGGCTCTTTGTGACCTCCCATCATCTAACCCATTACAGAAGGAGATTTTCTAATGCAGGCATCAATCGCTACAACCCCGTCTGTCGGAACACAGTAATCATCACTATACGTTACTTGTCTGAATTTGAGGTGGATTTCCGTATCTGATCTTAATTATGGATACGACAGGAAAAGCTAAAAACAAAGATGTAATAATCAAAAATAGAAACAGGCGGCACTATAGGTGTGTACAAGTGGTACATGTAAAGTATAATCACGAATGACCGTCTGCTGTAAGGGAGGACTCAAACGTTGGTGCAAGCTCCCAGAAAGCAGCAAATAGACCAATGTAAAACAAAAACTAACAAGAAAAGAATGAGGTGCACTCACCAAAGTAGTCTTCACAAACTATTTCTTTGTATCAAAAACTGGACATGGCATACACTAGGAAAAAACAAGGGGGTGACAGACTGTTTCGCGCGTGACCGCGCTTCTACGGACCTCCCCGGGGGAGGTCCGTAAAAGCGCGGGCAAGCGCGAAACAGTCTGTCACCCCCTTGTTTTTTCCTAGCGCCTGCCATGTCCCTGTCTTCACCATGTCCAGTTTTTTTTTTTATACAAAGAAATAAAGCTAGTGAAGACAACTTTGATGAGTGTACCGCATTCTTTTCTTGTTAGTTTAAAAAAAAAAAAAAAAGAGTTACTGTGGAAATTGTAGGAATTTCATCTTTTAAACACAGCATAAAATTTTCTCTTGCTCGGAAAACTAACAGGCAAATGATGGGGTCTGATGTGTCCCATAAATAAGACCATCTTCGATTGGTGCAATTATCTGGACTAACAGGGTTATAATAATCTAAAAGTGTTGTCATATACTGTAGATATACACTATACCCTGTCTGTTTTTATGCTGTTTTATACTAACATCTCTGAGGAGTTATTCAATTATTAAAAAGGCCACACAAGCCATCACCATCACAGAGCGAGAAGATTTCAGGTATCCTGCAGGGTGCTATTTTAAAGAAAGCCGCCTGAAGAGGCTGCATCGATCCCAGCTTACACATACCATATTTTGTCATCAGGGCTTTCGGACATAAATAATGGCCTCATAAAGCTGCTGTCTGGCCCATCAAGAAGAAAAAAGCATCCGCTATAAGGAATGAAAGCGGGGAAGGCTTCTCTAAGTAACACCCGCAGCATTATTTACAGGTCACAGCTACCAGCACCTGCCTCATGCAATGTCTGATAAAAAACACAAATATAGAGACCACATCGGAGTGTACAAACAAATGAGTGGCGGCATGTTTAAAGGGTGATCGGATTCCCCTACTGTAGATAGGCAATAAAAAGTCAGCTATATGCTAAGCAGAGCTCCAGAGTAAAGGCCCTATTCCACAGTAACAATAATCGGCCGGATCGGCCCCATTTGGCCCTATTCGGCCGATTATCGTTCGGTGAAATAGAGAGAACGATCAGCCGATGTTCGTGTCATCGGCTGATAGTTCATTTAGGGCCAGACCTAAAATCATCGTTCCCCCACCGCGCATCGCTACGGTAGAATAGCGGTGCACGGTGGGCGACCGACGATTTGAGAAGCAGCAGCATCATACATTACCTGTCCAGGCTTCTTCTTAATCTTGTCTTAATCCCTGTGTCAGCTGACGGAGCTCTCAGCCAATCACAGGCCGGGACCACTGCTGCCTGTGATTTGCTGAGTGTGGCCTGTCAGCTGACCGGCCATTCTAAAGATAGAGATTGCGCGGGACCCGGGGATGAAGACAGCGCGGAGGAGAAGCCTGGACAGGTAATGTATGCTGCTGCAAAGACATCGGTAATGATGTCCTTGTAGCCCTCGCTCAACGATCATCGGGCCGTGGAATAGGAAGTTTACATCGTTGATCGGGTCCTCCTCGGCCCGTGGAATAGGACCCTAACACAGGCTGCAGCCAGTGGTTGGATTGGGATAGCAAGTATTTATTATATCTTTTCACGTAAAAGTGAGTGAAGTTTATGGAACTGACTTGTATTCTACATTGTGTGCTAATAAAACATAGTCTGATTGTTACACCAGTCACATTTATAGACAAATACAATTCAGCTAAAGCCAATACCACACTAACAGGTTTCACTATTCATGTCCTTTATTTAGAACACTGAGTAAACCACTACAGAGAGGAAAGGTAAAAGACCCCTTGAACTTAATAATTCACCTACAGCAGCCATTACCCACACAAAATATTTCCTGTAGCTATTAAAAAAAATAAGCATGATCAGTTGAAAAGGAACTTTGGACTATTCCTCCTAAAAAAAATTGGTTATAATTAGAGATGAGCGAACCTGGAGCATGCTCGAGTCGATCTGAACCCGAACGTTCGGCATTTGATTAGCGGTGGCTGCTGAAGTTGGATAAAGCCCTAAGGCTATGTGGAAATCATGGATATAGTCATTGGCTGTATCCATGTTTTCCAGACAACCTTAGAGCTTTATCCAAGTTCAGCAGCCACCGCTAATCAAATGCAGATGGTTCGGGTTCAGATGGACTCGAACACGAATCCGGTTCGCTCATCTCTAGTTATAATTCATCAAGATCTCTGCTTATGTGTACTGCCCTCTGCAAGTCACACCGCAGCGCCTCAATAGGATCTGACCTGCCCCTACAAAAAGGCAAATCTAATATGTGTGTGTTC
This sequence comes from Dendropsophus ebraccatus, assembly GCF_027789765.1. NCBI lineage: Eukaryota > Metazoa > Chordata > Amphibia > Anura > Hylidae > Dendropsophus > Dendropsophus ebraccatus. Next base: position 36,701,049 of record NC_091455.1, on the reverse strand, counting down.
AGTCACCGTTGTGTCGCTTCAGCCAATGTCTCTTCAGCTTGGGGGTCATAGAAGTCTGCCCTTACATTCTCCTGTAAAGCGTTTTGATATAATTTTGAAGTTACTGTATCCTCAACGCAACATAACTTCTATTGACTTCTATGGGAGTTAAAGAAACTGTGTTACTTTCAGGGACGTCATTACACAAAGGTTCACCTTCTTTTTCTCCCTGCACTGTGGATGTTTACTCAGTGTGCAACATGGCCAGTACAACTGTCTGTGTATTATTTGTTTAGTTACACTCAGAGGGAATTTATTAAGACGGGTCTACCTGTACCCTGGTCTTACATAAATCCCCATCCCCATACTGGATTTACTAAGAGATGCACACCTTTCAGGAAATCCGGCGGCTGACACACGACAGGTGCAGAAATCTGATTTCTGCCATGATTTACATCTGCTAGCCACTCCTCCTCCCCGCCGGGCATATGCCAGTGAAAAGGCGCTGATATCTATATTATTCTCTGGCTTTTTCATCATATGCAGCATTGTATACCATTGGCTACAGATTGATGGTTGGTTCCATCATTTTACAATCTGAGGCCATAAATCAGGTATAGGTGTCTGTTCTTCCAATTACATGGTAGACTTCCTGCAGGAGAAGCCAAGAACTAGGAGAGATTTCCCCATTGCTCCTTTCTGAAAATTATATACATCTTCAAATACGAACTTTAAAGGGTAAATACACCTACTGTTCCAGCACCTTTAATATGTTCCACAAGCAGGCCGGGCGTCACGTCTGACACCATTCATCACAATGTTACACTCTAACATCCCGACATTTTTCATAGACACACAATTATTCCCTATAAGGCTGAGTGTTCTTTTATAAGAGGCGAGCCTGACATGAGGAATCAATCAGGACACAGTTCAGCTGCATTTACAATCCGAGCTCAGTCTTGTCACAGTCCATGGAATTTTACAGTCTCATTAAGAATTACCCGAGAAAATACGGTCAATAAATCTGTGTAACTACTGCAGCATTTCATCTCTACGGGAAGTCAAAGTCGCACAATATGACACCAATGTCCCTTATTTACTGGCCGGATCTATGGATTGTTTATTGCCGGGACCTCGACCTGCAGGAGTGTCTAATGGTAACATGATGTATTTTATGGCTTGTGCCCTCTTCAATGACAGCGGGTGAAGGGTCACCATCTGGGTTACACTGCACTCCCATGACAACACTTACTGCTATTTTGGCTGATATACTCATTGACAATCCACAGGTCCTCTTCAATCGCTTATAGGCCCCCAGTACACCATCAGCTGTTCCCATCCCAACCATACAGATGTACACTCAGTTGAGGGTACATGTGTTCTCAAAGGGAATAAATCGCTGTCAGCAACCTCAGCTAGCAGTGTATCTTTCTTAAGAACAAAAGGAACCAGCTTTTCTGATGCATAACACTTCTGTTTTATTCAAGGAAATATGGCAGCTCTATATTATGTGGATAAGCTCAAGTGCCACAGAGGCTGGTCTGAGCTGCAGCATGCTCGCCTCCCCCCTGCTTTGCATGAATAATGTACATGTGCACTGAGCCTTTATCATTTATTCAGCACAGAACAGGGGAGGCAGGAGATACGTATGCTGCAGGTCAGCACAGTCTCTACAGCTTCTGAGCTTGGAAGGGAAACATGATTTTATAATTTTGTTTGTATATCCAGGCTATGATATGTACCTTTCCTGTTAGAAATTACTTTAGATGACAACAGTCATGTTTTGCCTACATATGATGTCATAAAATGTGTACTTTGGTCCTGTCCTATCCCTATAAACGGTTCCCTGACACATTTCTGTCACTGTAGAGTGACATCATCAGGGGGGATAGGACAAGGAGAAGTCTGGCTATTTTAAACGCCAGATAATTATCGGGTAACCAAAATTAGCTGAGGTTATTTTGGTTATGTAATATCTGGTGTTTAAAATAGCCAGACATTTGTTTGTGTTTGTGTGTGTATATATATATATATATATATATATATATATATATATATATTTCCCCTGATGACGTCACTAGATAGTGACAGAAACGGGTCGAGAGACTGCTTAAAGGGGGTTGGTCAGGACCACAATACTTACTGTATGACATCATATGTAGGAAAGATGTGACTGTCTAAAGTCACGTCTAAAAGTGACAGCAATTGTCCATCGCTTGTGTGTGCAAATTTATGTACTGTATCACTTAGCTGAATAGATGCAGAATTAATAAAGAGCATATCATAGCCTAAGTATACTTACCTACTTCAGTTTTTACTTATGGCGATGGGATCACTACTATTGGGGTATCTTTACGATTTAGAATAAAAGCTATGTTTTAAGCTACTTCCAATCTACTTGTACTCTTAATATTGCTGGGAAGTCCTACACATCCTATACCTACACATACTTCACTGCATGATACATAGCTGACAGATTCCCTTTACATAACACATCTTGCCTTTTTTTCCTCCAATATATTGCAAGATGAGAATTTTTTTTTTTTTTTTTTTTTTTTTAAAAAGCAGCTGACCCATCACTTTTACCACTTCCAATTGAAAACAATATAAGACTACACCATGATACACGGGCAGAACAATAAGTAGGTCTGCTGCTCCCTAGTGGGTTCTTCTGGATATTACAATACCACATTTACCTGCACTTATATGGATTCACAGATTATGGGAGTGATAAAATACACTAAAAGTGGGACTACCTCTAAAACAAACCTAATGTATAGGATTATAAACCAAGCACTGTAACGCTCCACGCTTCATAAAAGTTTCATTCTCTATATGGTTGGTCACGTCCTTCTTGCAAACATGTATGAATACCAATTCGGTATGAAGCCCTCTCCTCGGCTACAAACTCTGCTTTCTCCTACCATCAGGGAATGTAGCATCTCCAATGCTTCTTATACATTTATGCATATGCACAACAGACCTCGCCAGCGGCCTGGATAATTCGCCATAACTGCGTGCAGACCTGCATTTCAATGACTGACCTGACGCAAAGCATAAATGTGTAATGCTTAAAGAATGCAATGCCAAGGTAAGATCACATTTTTGCAAAGGTAACAGGACACGAATACTTTGTAACAAGCCAGATTTGTATTGTTATTTTTCCCCTGAACCCTCCTTGTACAGGGCTCAAGTGTCTCTCCGATGCCCGACACATAGGGGAAAACAAGAATTAAATTGACACGAATAACAGGCCAGGAAATTATACTAAGTTCCAAGTGCACATCAGACTGGAAAAACGCTTGTCACGGCCGCCGTGTTCAAGAGGAATGAGAAATCAACCCGATGTAACTCCGCTAGCAAAAAGTATATAGGCTGTTACCAGGCAACTGAATAGACAGAGAGGGGTCTGTATACTATAACTGCAGCACGCACAAGTGACTGTACAACTCTACTACTGCATAGTCTACTATAATAAACTAACAATACAATATCAATATACTTAGATTAATAGGTTTCCTATCAGATTTGTATTGGCTGTAACAGATATTATTCTATTAGGTATATGTTATGCCAGGAGCATCGCTAGAAATGATAATCGGCCTGTGTAAGAGTGACAGCGATCAGCTGAAGACCGGGCAAACTAAGGGCCCTATTCCACGGGACGATTAACGTTTGCATAATCGTTAACGATAAACTATTTCAAACAACCGCTATTGCGAACAACCTGAAACCGTTCGCACGGAATCAGTTTACACGGAACGATAATCGTTACTTATGATCCTTCTTGCGGTCGTCTTGTCATCGCTATTGCATTTGTCGCTACTGCGAACAACGTCTTATTCCATACGAAGGAGCAACGATAAAAATAGGTCCAGGTCTTATTAAGCGATCAACAATTTCTCATTCGTCGTTTAATCGTTAACTGCTCTTCAACTGAACGATTATTGCTTCATTCCGAACGATTTAACGATTATCCGAGCCATAATAGTCCTGTAAAATAGGGCCCTAAACCTGTTTATCGGCTAATCGTCTGTTTAGAACCTGGTTTAAAACTTCTTTAACGGTTGCACATCTTCCTGTGTGAACAGGGTTATATGCAGCCGATAACGATAAAGGAAAACTGACACCACAGATATATACAGTACATACACATCTGTGCTGTCAGTTTCCACATCATGAGCAGTCTATACTTACCACACTGCTGGTGGTCCGATATCTGGCTTCTCCAGTCTTCCGGCTGTATCTTCATCCTGCTACCTACTTCGGAATTATTGACAGCCAGAGAAGGCATTGCCTAAAGATACAGGCAGAAGACTGGAGAAGCCAGATGCCGGATCACAAGCAGCATGGTAAGTATACACTGCTTGTGATCTTGAAACTGACAGCACATATATATGTATCACGAACTGGAGAGAGTGGAACGGCTGCACATCCCATCTATGGCCGATACTAATGCCGCTAGGCCTATATTAAAAATCAACACCAGAGTGTCTGTATATGAATTGATCAAGCCATATTGCCCCGTGTACCACCACGCAGGTCCTCTGGTCCACACGGGTCCCTACGCTAACTCCACACCGTGTCGGTCAGTGACCGCTAACCCTGCAAAGCGTGCACATGCAGGGAAGGGAGGCCATGGAACGGCCCTGCAACCCCAATGTCACAGGACCAGACCCAAAAAGCCCCACCAAAACCCAGCCAGCACCACCGGCGGGGAAGGCTGCCCCCAAACGACACAAGTATGGATATGGTATTACACTTACCATTGCTGCTCTCACAGAATGGGGAAGACATAGGGGGAGATTTATCAAAGGGTGTAAAATGTAGACTGGTGCAAACTGCCCACAGCAACCAATCACAGTTCAGCTTTCCTTTCAGCACTGCCTAAAGCTGAGCTGTGATTGGCTCTGTGTATAGTTTGCACCAGTCTAAATTTTACACCCTTTGATAAATCTCCCCCATAGGGTCCAGACATATGTCTGTGCTCACATGTCTGGACCCTATGTCTTCCCCATTCTGTGAGAGCAGCAATGGTAAGTGTAATACCATATCCATACTTGTGTCGTTTGGGGGCAGCCTTCCCCGCCGGTGGTGCTGGCTGGGTTTTGGTGAGGCTTTTTGGGTCTGGTCCTGTGACATTGGGGTTGCAGGGCCGTTCCATGGCCTCCCTTCCCTGCATGTGCACGCTTTGCGGGGTTGGCGGTCGCTGACCGACACGGTGTGGAGTTAGCATAGGGACCCGTGTGGACCAGAGGACCTGCGCGGTGGTACACGGGGCAATATGGCTTGATCAATTCATATACAGACACTCTGGTGTTGATTTTTAATATAGGCCTAGCGGCATTAGTATCAGCCATAGATGGGATGTGCAGCCGTTCCACTCTCTCCAGTTCGTGTTTCACATATATATGTATATTGTATCTATGCTGTCACACAGTGATCGATTGTGCAGCCTGGGCGCTCGATATTTTGTCCTGTGTAAAGGCACTGCAAACCTGAACCCGGGCTGTGAGGTCCACTCAACACTACTAAAGAGTAATCATTTCTGCACAGACATATCCATTGGTGAACACAACTATACTGGGGTATGGCTTTATATTGGTTTCAACCAATTACCAAAAACAAAGGTAAAAAAAACAAAAAAAAAACCATACAGTATATAAAATCAACTTTAGAAGCGCTGTAGGAATTTTGTAGTGTGTTCTATGAAATGCAGACTCTTGCTGCTGTTTTCCCTAGTGCAATGCAAATAGTGACATTTGCAACACAATCTGCATAGAAAACAGATTTCACTGCAATGCAAATGTTAAAATCCGCAGAGAATTCTGCAATACAATCCATATACAATATGCCTTCTGTTCATATATTAGTATTGTGCTCAAATCCTGTGAATATACTAGTACTGGGGAAGGGGGGGACCACTGGCCTTTCTCAATTCCTTCTGAAGAGTAAGCCGAGATTCTTCAGCAGGGATGTAATGACTGACGTCTATGTTACCACTGCTGCAGATAGACCCTGCTGCTGTCATATTCCATCATGAATATAGGACCTATCTGAACTTCCATTTAAACAGCTTACATTTTTAGGTTTATTAGATACTAGTAGGTGGGCAGGCATGGGGAGAATTTAGAGGAGTATTACAGAAAAAAAAAAGTTTTCATATTAACTAATGCCAAAAAGATACAGATTAGTATATTACTTTTATTTAAAAATCTCAAGCATTCCAATACTTCTGAACAACTGTATGTCCTGCAGGAAGTGGTGCATTTTTTACAGTCTGACACTGTGTACTGTTCATGTCAGGAACTGTCCAGAGCAGGAGAAGTTTTTTATATGGGGGTTTGCTCTTGCTCTTTACATTTCCTGACATGGACAGAGGTGGGAGCAGAGAGCCCTGTGTCAGACTGGAAAGAATACACCACTTCCTGCAGGACATACAGCAGCTGATAATTACTGGACGACTGGAAAATTTTGAATAGAAGTAATTTACAAATCTGTATAACTTTTAATACCGGTCAATCTGATTTTTCCCTTTGAAAGCATAACATGGAGTCCACTGCACCCTCTAAAGCAGGGATGGGGAGCCTTTGGCCCTCCAGATTGTTGAAAAACTACAATTCCCATAATGCCTTTGGCTGTCCAGGCATGATGGGAGTTGTAGTTTTGCAAAAGGCGGAGAACAAAAGGTTCCCCATCCATGCTCTAAGGAAGGAAAGTCTTGGCGAGCAGCCACTGGGACTTCCAAAGTTCTATAATCTTACTGGAAGAGGGCAGGACTATAGATATACAGCCCACCAATTGTCATCTGTAAGGGGATAGGCAGACATATAACAGTTGCTATGTGTCAACTTTCCTTTATAATTTGCATTTACCATGACACAGCATTAGGCCTTAGGATCCTATTAGACAAAGCTTTTGTTTAATTATAAACTATCACAAACAAGATTGTTTATCGTTAACCTGAAATCGCCATATTACACAGAACGATAGTCATTAGTTACGATTGTTACAACAATCTTTTACGCCCTCTGATTACAGCAAAAGGGAGAACCATGTGGAATTACATTAAAATATTAACGATTATTTTAGGGTCAGATCTAAATAAACGAACAGGACACAAATCATTTTTCAGTTGTTGTCTGCAATTACACAGGACGATTATCATTTAAATTTGAACGATATAACGATTTTCTGCACGATAATCGCCCCATGTATTAGGGCCCTCAGTTGCAAAAATGATGTATTTAGGCTCATACCGTGGAATTATTTTAAGGTACCATATCTGCAACTTTTACTATATAGCAGTGGAAGTATATATGTGAGCGGTGAAGTGAAGGCACGTATGCGTGTACCTGAGGCAATAGTCTGCTGTTAGCATTTAATAGCTGACGCCTGTGCCTATCTCGGACTTCAGAACATCCTGAAAAGCTTTTGAGAATCTGACGGGGAAGTGCAGAAAAATGTCAAGACATGAAGCCTCAGGAGCTTTAAAAAAGGCTTAATGTATGCGGAGCGCGGTGAATGCGCGGCTCAGGAGCGTGACACAATATACATCCGCTTTTTAAAGCCGCTCTTCAACTAGAAAAGTCCATATTTCATCTTCAGTCCATCTTTCAGGGCTACGCTCTTCATGCGGGGAAGTTTGAAAGGGAAAAGGGATAATAATTCGGAGAATTCACAAATTCTTCATAAAACCTTAAGTGAAATGTGAAAGTGGCTTTTATACGGCAGAGGTGGAGAAGACGTGCTGCCAAATCACATTCACGGAGGTAGTTATGTTCCTTGTTCTGCTGAGACGAGGAACAATAGGAGAAAGATCACAGTCAGATCACATCATACATTCAGCTGCTGTCTGACAACCCCTTCACAAAGAAAATATCATACACAGATAATATGGGGTTACTTAGTGCAGAGAATACGTCAGTGTATATAGTGATTGTATCGAGTGATGGGATGAAGCCCCGACAGGTTTCATCAGTAGTAGGTCTAGGGGTCTAGTATAAAATACATAGGATTCTTAGGGCCCTATTCCACCGGACGATTATCGTTAGCATAATCGTTAACGATTAACGATCTCAAACGACCGCTATTGCGAAAGACCTGAAAACGTTCACTCATTTCCATGGAACGATAATCGTTACTTATGATCGTAATTGCGATCGTTTCTTCTTCCGTATTTCTTCGCTATTGCGTTCGTATCTATTGCGAACGACCGAACGATGTCTTATTCAATGCGAACGATTTGCGAACGTTTTGCGAACGAGCAACGATAAAAATAGGTCCAGGTCTTATAAAGCGATCAACGATTTCTCGTTCGGTCGTTAATCGTTACTGCATTTCAACCGAACGATTATCGTTTAGATTCGAACGATTTAACGATAATCTGAACGATAATCGTCCGGTGGAATAGGGCCCTTAATCTGCACCAAACTATAGAATGATGCAAGTAAAAGGCGAAAAGAAACATGAGTACAGAGGGCATTGGGCAGATGATCAATCCACAGACTGATCTATGCTTTATTGTAATGCAACATGCCTTTTAGCGTAGATCTACAGACCCTGTGAACATGACCTATAAGTCCTGCGGGACGCCGTATCGAATGTTTTCTTACCAAACCGCACATCAATCTGCTCAGCCCCCCTGGTTTTGCACATACATGGCAGCGTATGCAACGTGAACATTTTAATAATACACCTAAAGTGTAAATGGATGGACTGCACCATAAGTAAAAGATACATAATCATATAGTTTTCTATCCATTATTAGAGCACAATATTGGAATTCATTACATAGCAATATAAATACTGCTAAAACGGAGCAAATACACACCAATGGCTATACATATTTAATGGCACCAGAAAATGCGAACAATACTGCACTGTGAATACAATGGAGGAGGCCGCGGCAAGGGAGAAGAACATAAAGAGTGACCTGTGATGAGCTGCGGCAGAAGAGACAATCCCACTGTAGCTGTATACTGTGCTATAGACAAGGATAATAATAACCTCATCCTAAACACAGGTCAGGATCCCCGCGCTAGTGACAGGTGATGGGATCTGATGAGAGGGCGACCATGTGCAGCAACAAGGCTCTGCTCAAAATATCGGAGACAATGTAGTATATATTCCACCATTACCTATACTAATGAGGAGCCTAGTCCTGCAGCATTCCTATAGAGACGCTCCTGACACTGCCCCCTACTGTAGATAGAAGAACTACATATGGCATATAAAAGAGACCAGCCAGGCACTTGCCAAATGTTTTCCTATTGTCCATTGGTACTTTGCCTGTCCATTAATGTTATTAGGACAAATGGACGTCAATGAAGGGGGTCATGTTTAATAACTTATTAGTGAATTGGTTGGTGGTGGAAAGAGGATCCTGCCCTGGAGGACTCAACGTGGCCACAGATTACATTGTTTCCCATTCATTCAAGGATTACCATCCTGTAATAGCACATTTTATCTGTAGTGGTCACTTGTGGAGGAAAAAAAATGTCTGTCCACAGGTTTCACAAGCTGGACTGATGGCGATCCATTGATCACTGAATAGAAAAGGGGTTGATAAGACAGGACAACACAATAGAAGAGCCTTTTTAGCCTCCCAAGCAGGTCCGTATAATGACTGCCAATCCCTACGATCGGTGCCTGTGTAAGGAGCCTTCACACAGCTCAATCAATTGTAGATGGGGCTGCAGGAGCGATCACTGGATTGTTAAAGCAAATGTAGCAATTCGCTTACTGATTTTTTTTTTTCATCTGGTTGGCCCCTGTGCCGAGATCCCAGTGGCACAGCCCATTTTTCAAAACAATGCCCAGTTACCGCAATCGGCGTTGATTTCTTCATGTGCACTTTGGCCCGCTCTATGCACTAGAGGTGGGCTTAGCGGCCCCAGTATAGCAATGCCCTCCACTAAGTGACGCATCTCCATTAGAACCAAGCCTGGCCGCGACACAGAGGGGAGGGGATATCATTACACTGGGGTAACACAAGGGAACGTGTGGCCGAAAATTTTTTTTTTACTGCCTGCACAAAAGATCCAATCAGCTGATGAAAGATTTCTGTATCATCATCTGGTCGCTGGCCCTTTTACATTGAACAATTATTTGGCTGTGTAAAGAGGCTTATCCAGGGTTAACCATACACTTTTCTGCAAAAAGCAGCACCATCCCTGTCCCCAGGTGGTGTGTGATATTACAGTACAATAAAGCGCCATTCACTTCCATGAAACAGAGGGGCACAGCTACAGGCAAATCGAAAGAAAAGATTGCTTCTGAAAAGTTGTTATGTTCTTTTTAAGCTTGGAAAACCCCTTTAAGGGTCCATTTACACACAAAGATTATCTGACAGATTATCTGCCGAACATTTGAAGACAAAGTCAGTAGTGGATTTGAAAAGAGAAATCTCAGGCTTTCCTTTACGACTTGATCTCAGTTTATAGTCTGTTTCTGGCTTTGGCTTCAAATCTTTGGCAGATAATCTGTAAAATAATCTTTCTGGGGAATGAATTGTTATTGGTAAGAACCAATAGTTTTACAGATCATCAATGGTCACATCATTAGAGGTATTTCCTTCTAGACATTTATTTCAGGTCCCACACCAGCTAGGATGTGGCTACTGAAAGTGTTTAGAAAGCCGAGAACTCCCGAACATTGGCTGTAATGGAAGCAGCACACCAATATGAGCTATGTTGTTCCCATAAATTGCGTTACAGAATAAGTGTAGCTCACGGTGTTATGATATATATGTATCTCCTATTAAATTGGATATCTGGTGAGACTGAAACAGGTTGAAGAACAGGATCCCCCCTCTCCCCCTTCCTTACTATTCAAGCGCCAAAGAATTTATACATAGACATACACCATACTGTATATGTAGTAAAGCAATAGACAGAGATACAAAGACAGAGGCTAATATGAAATTATAGTTTGGTATTATATAAGAGAACACAAGTGTATATGAAGCAGCATCTCAGACTACCCTGGTGTTGCAGACAGTTACGGGTGTATAGAGAAGAATACAGACAACGCTGTATCTCCTAATAGCCATCATACACAGCCTAGGTGCAGATGATAGACTTGGATAACGCGGTAGCACGATTCTCTGATCAATATACGTCTGAGAGATATTAGTCCATGTAATGAATTTAGCTCCTACACGGCAGATGCCAGAGATGCTCGGGTTATCTTAAAGTCTTTGAAGCCGTCACTGAAAGATGCATAAACCTGTATGATAAATGATTGGGTGTCACTTTGTTGGAAGGGCTTGAAAAGTCTCGGTATTGATTTACTCTACAGTAATAACGTTTACAACTTTAACTTATTACGAGAAGTAAGAATTTATACTAAGATCGGGATAGGGTTTCAGAATTTTGGCTACACACCCATAACTGTTAGGAGAAATGAAAATGTATTACAAGCACTGGCAGACTTAGGTGTATAGTCTAGTGGGGAAAAGAAGTAATGTCAGCTCTCAGGAGAAACTAGTGAAGTGAGTTTCTTCTCTGACCACCGCCATGGTTTACTCCCTTCTAAAATATATCTTCCTGCTGCCCCTGCCTTAACCATCCTCACCCATGAAGACAAGAGAAAAATAGAGGACAAAACTGACTAGTGGCCACTTCTGATTGTCCACTTCCCACTTACACCTACCAACCTGCACAAAATTATATTCGTTATGTCCACCAACAAAGTACTGTTGCCCATGAGAAGAGTCTTGCTGGGGATACCTGTGGTCACTCCCCACCAACCATACACTTATCTCTGCTGTACATAGGCAGTATGGGGGACATTTATGAAATGTCCGCCCGAGGCGTACTCCAGGGCGCAGGTGCAGATTCGCCCCTTCTCCCTGGCGTATGCCTGCCGTATGCCCTGGTCGCCCAATGGGCGGCCTGGGGGCTTGTGACAAGGCAGGGAGGAGGCGTGGCCTCCTCACTTATCATGATTTATGCCTGCTCGCAGCAGGTGTAGATTTAGTATGCCGTGCGTAGGTTCAGGTGCCTGGCCGGCCGGATTCACTACGAGGCGTGCGCCGGTCTTCATAAGTAGATAAACCATGGTCTCCCCAAGACTTAAGTTTCACATATAAACCTATTTGACCTACATGTAGGGCTGGGCGATATTGGCCTAAATCAATATCGCGGTTTATCGCGGTTGTAGCTGCGGTAACGATAATTGAACGATAATTATGACACGCCCCCTTTTTTGCAAACCACACCCACTTGCTATGCCAAACGCGCAATATTTTGATAAAAAAAGTAAAAAAAAATAAAAGTAATGTCGTCATTATTAGGGGGTCTCAGCAGAGACCTGGACGTGTATCTACAGGGGGTTACATAGGGAAAGGGGTGTATGACTGTAAAGGGAGGGGCACATATGGGGTGTATTACTATACAGGGGGGCTGATACAGTGTATGTCTATATGGGGGGCTGATAGTGCATGACTATACAGGGGGCACGGACAGGGGTGTATGATATACAGGGGGGTGGATAGGGGTGTATGACTACAGGGGGGATGATAGCAGTGTATGACTATACAGGGGGGATGGACGGGTGTATGATATACGGGGGGCAGATAGGGGTGTATGTGTATACGGGGGCTGATAGCAGTGTATGACTATACAGGGGGGACGGATGGGTGTATGACTACAGGGGGGCTGATAGTGTATGACTATACAGGGGGGACGGATGGGTGTATGACTACAGGGGGGCTGATAGTGTATGACTATACAGGGAGGACGGATAGGGGTGTATGACTATACAGGGAGGACGGATAGGGGTGTATGACTATACAGGGAGGACGGATAGGGGTGTATGACTACAGGGGGGCTGATAGTGTATGACTATACAGGGAGGACGGACAGGGGTGTATGACTATACAGGGAGGACGGATAGGGGTGTATGACTACAGGGGGGGGATAGGGGTGTATGACTATACAGGGAGGACGGACAGGGGTGTATGACTATACAGGGAGGACGGATAGGGGTGTATGACTACAGGGGGGCTGATAGCAGTGTATGTCTATACGGGGGGCTGATAGCAGTGTAAGTCTATACAGGGGGGGCTGATAGCAGTATATGACTAAACGGGGGCTGATAGGGGTGTATTACTATACGGGGGGCTGATAGGGGTGTATTACTATACGGGGGGCGGATAGGGGTGTATTACTATACGGGGGGCGGATAGGGGTGTATTACTATATGGGGGGCGGATAGGGGTTTATGACTATACGGGGGCTGATAGAGGTGTATGACTATATAGGGGGCACATAGGGGTGGATAGAGGTGTATGACTATATAGGGGGCACATAGGGGTGGATAGGGGTGTATGACTATATAGGGGGCACATAGGGATAGATGGTGGATAGGGATGTATGACTATAGGGGGGACGATTAGGGCTTTATTACTATATAAGGGGCACATAGGGATGAAGGTATGGGAAGTACAGTGCTGCAGCTTAGGAGGAATGAATGGGCTGCAGCAGGCAGGATGCCACACAAATAACTTATAGGAGACATTGCTGTGTGCTGCAGCCCATTCATTCCTCCTAAGCTGCAGCACTGTACTGTTAATGATGCTGATGGAACTACAGTACTGCAGCCTCCCAAATGCTGCTCCACCATATCCTGCCCGTGTCCTCCCTGCACACACAGGACAACAGGTGCAGCGCTTCCCGGTCATGTGTGTGTGCGCTCGGACGGGACTGGGGCGGGGGCGTTCGTACGGTACTGATTCGGGAGGGGATACTGGGACGGGTGCAGGCACATTGGTAACAGGCGGGGGGGCGCTTGTACGGGCCGGGTGCAGGGGGATGGGGCACTCAGACACTCTCACCACTGCTGCTCCTCCTCCACCTCCCGCTCTGATACCAGTGTCCCTGCACATAACGTGCAGCGCTCACGCCGGGCCGCACGTGTGTGTGTTGGGGGACGCTCTGACAGGGGGAAGGTACTGACAAGCCGGGACTGGAGCGGGGAGGAGGCGCTCCGACAGGTCGGACAGCTCAGACCAGGAGATAAAAATACAAAAATACCGCAGATACCGTCCTGGCCAAGTTGAGGTCGGTTAACCGACGCCAGAGACGGTATCGGTATTTTTGCGGTATACCGCCCAGCCCTACCTACATGCACTGTAGGTTTTTTTCCCCAATATATTCTCCAGTATATATATCCTGGACACACTATGGCAAGTGCCCAGAGCTCTGTGCATTATGCCCTTTTATTACCTTTCTCTAGAGATGAGCGAACCTTCAGCATGCTTGGGTTTGTCTGAACGATCTACATTTAATTACTGGTGGCTTAAGTTGGATGCAGCCCTAGGGAGTCCTAGAACCCATGTTTTCCAGGACTCCAGCCACTGGTAATCAAATGCTGAGTGTTCAGGTTCAGACCAACTGTCCAAATATTGGTAAAAAGTAAAGGATAATTGTCCCACAATTGGGCTATAAACAAGCCCTTTGTCCATAGTCCACAGCATCTTCCTTTGTCCAGATGCCTCATAGGATGGTAATGCCAACTCCATCACATGCCTGGTAGACCCCATCAGAGCTATACAGTTTCTGTCATGGTGTATGTCATCTGTATCATGGGGTATGTCATCGGCACTGCATGCTGCTCAGTTATCTTGACAACTTTTTATAGAATTTGCAACAAGGCTCCGAGTGGAACCTCCAACACAGATGAAAGGCAGCCATACATCATCAACAGCTATCAGCTGTTCATTCGGCAGAAAGCTCTCTCCTGATCCCACCACTTGGTTAAACGGGTACGTCACTCATTAAAATTTTTCTATATATTGCAGGGGCTGCAAAGAACATAAGCATTCTATTGTTACCTAGCTATGTTCCCCTAGGGGTTCTTCTGTGGCATCCTCCCTGCTGAATCTTTCAGCCGCTACTTTTGAGATGGATCAGTCTTGGCAGTGACTAACCTATAACCCAATCACTGGCTGCAGCTCTGTCCCTCTTAAGTTAGCGATTGGCTGAGCAGGCTGTCACTGCTGAGACAATTCAGTTTTGGAAGTAGTGATAAAGTGAACTCGAGAGAGCTTGGTTTGAAAATATCAAAAAATTTAATGACTGGAGTACACCTTTAAGTTCTAAATATGGGAGGGGGGAAGGGGTGGGGGGATGCTAGGCTGCTGCCTCAAGACTACTCTAAATATAGCAGTTGAAATCTAAAATGCCCAATCCTTCTTTACCCCGTCAGGAGACAGCCATATACTATTCTTAGTATCCCTATTTGCCAATTTGAAGAGTATTATATTATTCAATAGGTTAATTAAAGGGGTATTCCAGCCACAAACATTCATTTCCTATCCAGTGGATAAATGTTATATCAGTAGGAGTCTGACAGCTGGGAAGTGCAGAAAACTGAAGACAAAACTTGATCCCATTACAGCGACAAGGATTTGTAACAAAGGTCGTCAAACATTTACACTTTAACAAACTTTATTATACTAGTGAAAATAGGTGAAAACTGTATAATGATTCCTCACATCCACAATATGATCACCATCAGATCAGGTAGTATAGGGGAATTCTACTGTATGTGAATAGTATTTGGTTTATGTCATGTTGGATCTCTATATACTATTTATTTAGGTAACAGTACACTAGACAAACCAGTGTACTGCTCCTCCACATGTATAACTACTACTATAGTAATAGAGAAGAATGTCTCATAGCATAGCAAACCAACAAGAACCATTGTCATACTACACAGTACTCACTTTTACACCTGTAACACAAATATAACTTAATGGATCTGTGAGGCCTAAATTACAATGTGGGCTGAGGGACATTTGGATGTCTGTACACAAGTGCTGTGTAAAATGCCTCCTATTATACTAACCCAAAACTTCCCACAAAGTGCAACAATGAACAAGGCTTTTATCTTCAGCGGTGGTTAGCACAACAATTTACATCTGCAATTTACAGAGCTGGATGCAGTAAATCATGTTACAAAGTGACGGCTACCAGGAATCTAAATAGCACATATTGTTCTAAACTAACAAGCAATAGTTCTGGCTTCAGTCAAAAAGTGGAGCCTGGCGGGAAGTGGGTGTCACTGTCAAAGTACAAATAATCCTCATCACTGCCATAAAGTGAGAGTACATGTGGATAACTGCAGCGGCAAGGACCTTGACAATCAATACTAACGCAGGGCACCATCTGGTCTGTCCTTGCTGCCATTGACTGACCGTCCGTCCTTGCTGCGATTGACTGACCGTCCGTCCTTGCTGCCATTGACTGACCGTCCGTCCTTGCTGCCATTGACTGACCGTCCGTCCTTGCTGCCATTGACTGACTGTCCGTCCTTGCTGCCATTGACTGACCGTCCGTCCTTGCTGCCATTGACTGACCGTCCGTCCTTGCTGCCATTGACTGACCGTCCGTCCTTTGACTATAGACTTTAAATGGGGGATATTTACTAAAGCAGATGTGTTAGGAATAAGACAGGTCATTTTTAAAAAGGGTTGCCCATAGTATACCAGTGGTACACCAGCGACCATAGCAATGCCCAATCAGCCAACAACTAGGCAGAAATTTCCAGGGAAGGCACTGAGCAGCACAGACTGGCACCAGCTGGGGATCTGTTATAAACTTCTTGTCTAACTCTGTTCTCTGTACCCACCTAGGCCTCCCACATAGAGGCAAGGACATGAGTAGGCTAAATCCACAGCTAGAGTGTACAGCAGGAAAAGGAAGTCAGTTGCAGAATGAGCACTAGACAGGAAGTGGTGCAATGAAGACAACAGCAGAAATTATGCACAAGCAGCAGAAAGAAAGCATAAAAGAACACGGAAAGGTACAAAAACACTACAAAATCCCTTTAAAGGAGTTGTCCAGCGTTCACTTTTAAAGTTGTAGGAAGATAAATGTCCTAATATACACTGAATACATTGGTATGGTTGATGTGACAATCCTGAGTGTTTTTGTATACAGGTATGGTTGACTTGTAAAGTTGTGCGAACCCTGAGCATGCCCTAAGGCTGCTTGGAAAACATGGATACAGCCTATGGCTAGGTTCACACTACGTATATTTCAGTCAGTATTGTGGTCCTCATGTTGCAACAAAAACCAGGAGTGGATTGAAAACACAGAAAGGATCTGTTCACACAATGTTTAAATTGAGTGGATGGCCGCCATTTAATGGCAAATATTTGCTGTTATTTTAGAACAACAGCTGTTATATTGAAATAATGGCCGTTATTTACTGTTATATGGCGGCCATCCACTCAATTTCACCATAGTGTGAACAGATCCTTTCTGTGTTTTCAACCCACTCCTGGTTGAGGTTGCAATATGAGGACCACAACACTGACTCAAATATACTGTGTGTGAACCCAGCCATACGCTGTATCCATGTTTTCCAGGACTCTCTAGGGCTGCATCCAACTTCTTCAGCCACCGGTAGTCAAACGCAAAGAGTTTGGATGAACCAGAGTGTGCTCAAGGTTTGCTTATCTCTACTGTGGTGTACTGGAAATGTCCAAGTGTACTGTGGAATACTAGAAATGCTGATGTATACTTTGGCATACCGGCAAGGGGCCCATTTTGTTGATTAGTAGTCCCATAGAGAATGAATGGAGTGCAGGACAAGTCTGCGCAGGTGCAGGGATTCCCTTGCCTGAGCTCGGACATTCTCAAGGTCCGCTCATCGCTGTTTTTGTAAGTCTGCCAGTATATAGGTAGACAAATTGCAATGAGACTTCTGGGCTCGATTATGGAAACGTTCAGGGCTGTATTATTGCTTCGGATAACAGATCCCATAAAACATTACAATGGACAAGACAAATTATAGCTTTTCATGCAATCCCAGGACGCAATAGCTGTTATATAAATCTTACAGGACACAACAGGCCACATGGATACAACAATGACTAAAAGTTTCAGACCTCCGTGTCACCTTTCAACCCCTATACATTGAAGAATTCTCTTCACAATTTTCTCTCTCTCTCTTCTTAGATCACAAATACACCCGAGTAATGGAACCCCAGTGGGTATTCCCCTTCTAAACATGAAAGCCGACATTTACAGGTGGACGGAACATTTGGTACAAGGCTTATTCCGCATAGTGCTGCATGAACACTATAGTGCGCCATTAACTATCTAACCTAGATGTTAACACAATAAGATTTGTATTGTTGCCATAGCAACCAAAGAGGGCTATTATAGGAAAAACAGAATATGCTGAAACACAATTGGAACTTGCCAACCAGACGGATAAAAGCAGCCAGTGGTGGGGGGGGGTACTGTGCGGCTAGCAGGGAAGTCTATGATATATTGGACGAAGACGACGAGAAGTAATAGATGTAAAGGATATGAAGCCACCGGGAGAAAGATCACGACTTTCCTTCCTGTTTAATTTCTATATAAATATCAAAGGTAACCTCGTTCCGGCACAGGCTAGAAGATGAAATAAGATATAGGATAACTCATGTCACACTTTATTAAATAAGCACTCCGGGAGAAACCAGCAAAAAGAGAATCCCTGATTCATCTCCTGACCCCATAGGGCATAAAACAGTCAGTTTTGCACAAAGATATAAATTAACATAATATACACACACAAAATTATATATATATATATATATATATATATATATATATATATATATATATATATATATTGGATTTGTGTCTTTTTTTCCTACCTTTTTGTATTATATATATATAGACCAACAAAACACAACAATCACTGAACTCAGGGAGAACAGTGAAAAATTCCAATGGAGTACTCATTTACGAGTCTCCATTGATTATCCCATACAAAATTTGAATATGCAAAAAAGGGGTCCGTGGAGCCTCAGTTACGAGTCTCAAAACACGGTAATAGCCAGATATCATTGCCCCAGTAGCCAGAATCCTGCTCCACACTGACGAGGGGCAAATACCCCGAAACTGCAGTCTGTGGATGGATGCGTAACCTTGGTAACCCTTGTCTTATGTCGTTATACTCGCCACAGAGTTAGACTTTGACTCACAGGGGCCACCCTGGTGTTTCCCTATTTAGGTCCTAAAGCTCGCAACAGAGTGAGGACCTGAGGGACTACGTATCAGGGTGGTTTGGTGCTCTCCCCACTAGGAGGCACCCCTTGGCAATGGGCTTCCTTCTCTGGAGAGAGGGATATCTGGCTATTCCCGTGTTTTGAGACTGGTAACTGAGGCTCCACGGACCCCTTTTTTGCATATTTAAATTTTTGCATATTTAAATTTTGTATGGGATAATCAATGGAGACTCGTAAATGAGTACTCCATTGGAATTTTTCACTGTTCTCCCTGAGTTCAGTGATTGTTGTGTTTTGTTGGTCTATTTATCATTGCGCCAGTAGCAAGAATCCTGCTCCACACTGACGAGGGGCAAATACCCCGAAACTGCAGTTTGTGGATGGATGCCTAACCTTGGTAACCCTTGTCTTATGTCGTTATACTCGCCACAGAGTTAGACTTTGACTCACAGGGGCCACCCTGGTGTTTCCCTATTTAGGTCCTAAAGCTCACAACAGAGTGAGGACCCCAGAGGAGGCACCCCTTGGCAATGGACTTCCTTCTCTGGAGAGAGGGATATCTGGCTATTCCCGTGTTTTGAGACTCGTAACTGAGGCTCCACGGACCCCTTTTTTGCATATATATATATATATATATATATATATATATATATATATATATATATATATACACACACACACACACACACACACACACACAGGCCACTTTATTAGGTACACCATGCTAGTAACGGGTTGGACCCCCTTTTGCCTTCAGAACTGCCTCAATTCTTCGTGGCATAGATTCAACAAGGTGCTGGAAGCATTCCTCAGAGATTTTGGTCCATAGTGACATGATGGCATCACACAGTTGCCGCAGATTTGTCAGCTGCACATCCATGATGCGAATCTCCCATTCTACCACATACCAAAGATGCTCTATTGGATTGAGATCTGGTGACTGTGGAGGCCATTTGAGTACAGTGAACTCATTGTCATGTTCAAGAAACCAGTCTGAGATGATTCTAGCTTTATGACATGGTGCATTATCCTGCTGAAAGTAGCCATCAGATGTTGGGTACATTGTGGTCATAAAGGGATGGACATGGTCAGCAACAATACTCAGGTAGGCTGTGGCGTTGCAACTATGCTCAATTGGTACCAAGGGGCCCAAAGAGTGCCAAGAAAATATTCCCCACACCATGACACCACCAGCCTGAACCGTTGATACAAGGCAGGATGGATCCATGCTTTCATGTTGTTGACGCCAAATTCTGACCCTACCATCCGAATGTCGCAGCAGAAATAGAGACTCATCAGACCAGGCAACGTTTTTCCAATCTTCTACTGTCCAATTTCGATGAGCTTGTGCAAATTGTAGCCTCAGTTTCCTGTTCTTAGCTGAAAGGAGTGGCACCCGGTGTGGTCTTCTGCTGCTGTAGCCCATCTGCCTCAAAGTTCGACGTACTGTGCGTTCAGAGATGCTCTTCTGCCTACCTTGGTTGTAACAGTTGGCTATTTGAGTCACTGTTGCCGTTCTATCAGCTCGAACCAGTCTGCCCATTCTCCTCTGGCATCAACAAGGAATTTGTGCCCACAGAACTGCCGCTCACTGGATGTTGTTTCTTTTTCGGACCATTCTCTGTAAACCCTAGAGATGGTTGTGCGTGAAAATCCCAGTAGATCAGCAGTTTCTGAAATACTCAGACCAGCCCTTCTGGCACCAACAACCATGCCACGTTCAAAGGCACTCAAATCACCTTTCTTCCCCATACTGATGCTCGGTTTGAACTGCAGGAGATTATCTTGACCATGTCTACATGCCTAAATGCACTGAGTTGCCGCCATGTGATTGGCTGATTAGAAATTAAGTGGTAGCGTGCAGTTGGACAGGTGTACCTAATAAAGTGGCCGGTGAGTGTATATTAGAGATGAGCGAACCTTGAGCATGCTCGAGTCTATCCGATCTTTCGGCATTTGATTAGCGGTGGCTGCTGAAGTTGGATAAAGCCCTAAGGCTATGTGGAAATCATGGATATAGTCATTGGCTGTATCAATGTTTTCCAGACAACCTTAGAGCTTTATCCAACTTCAGCAGCCACCGCTAATCAAATGCCGAAAGTTCGGGTTCGGATGGACTCGAGCATGCTTGAGGTTCGCTCATCTTTATATATATATATATATATATATATATATATATATATATATATATATATATATATATATATATATATATATACACACACATACATATATTTATATATTTAAAACAAAGAAAAACAAAAAAAAATACAAATCCACCCTATGACCCTACTGGGTTGATAAAAAGGGAGACAAACAGTCCCATTTTAAAGGGAAAATTGATGCAAAATATTGCAATAAAAATAAAATCCCTGGATCAATGTCTCAGAGGAAGGTAAAAACCGTAAGAAATGAACCAGTCATCACTAAAAGAAAAAAAAAAGAAAAAAAAGTTCCTTTCTGGTACCAAACAGGATGAACATTCATACACGAGTTATACATGAAAAAAACAAACATTTTTTACACACATGCTATATCTGGTTAAACGCAAACATGAAGTGGAATGAAAAAAGGGAAAAAAAAAAAAAAAAAAAAAAGACTATGGTCATTCATCTCTAAACTATAACACTACTGCATTAATACAGACATATTGTATACTCCGCACCACAGCACTTAAATAGTGGAGGCTTTGGGCACATTTAAAACCATATTTTATTCTTGCTTTGCATGTATTATGGAAACACAATTTCTTCATCGGTCTTTATTAAATATGACTGCCTAGTATATTCTCCTTTCTTTAACCAGTGTGAACTGTCCTCCAAGGTTTGTCTTCCCCATCTAATGTCTGAGTTTAACCATAAATCCCTCCCTGTTTTTATTTCAAACACAAAGTGTAGAACATCCATAAGCAGCTCTGGCTGACTTATCTGTCTCTGAGCATTGGCTAAATAGTAGGAAATGTTTAATGAAGATTTACAAACTTGCATTATTTTGCACTAAGGAAATAAATCAACAATAAAAGATAAAAAAAAAGAAAAAAAAAAGGTGTCCTAAAAAGAATTTGGTGCTCCTCAATCAACCATAAAAACACAGATAATATACTAAGGGCATATAAAAGGCAGGCTAAATTTCAATCATCCTTTATTAAGACACTAACAAAACTGAAAACAAAAGCAAGCATTGACTGGCTGTACTCCTGACTTGTTATGACTACGCTGCGTTTCGAGTGTTTATATAATATGAAGGAGATGTATTTCCTAGAACCTTACAACAAATAAGAATATGAAATAACAAAGGAGTAAACAGCTGATGGTCGGCCTAGGCTCTGACCAGAGGGAAGACGGCTTGTCAGAGCAATGACTTAGAAGCGCAGTGATTCCAGCCGGCAGCGCTAGTTAGTTCTGGCGTTCGTGTGGATAACACAGCCTAAATGTCTCACAACGTATCACTAGCTTCTCATGAGGAATGGAATCTACAGGGGAGTTGTCCATCACTGGGAGTTCACCTGCATAAGACAGGGAGGACTGATGATTGTAATAGTCCTTACGAGGCTTGTAGAGAAACAGACAGGATTTTACTACTCAGCATGACACAAAACACAGAGTAATCTTTGGTAAAACATTGTGTTGTTTTTAGAGATGAGCAAACCTGGAGCATGCTCGAGTCGATACGAACTTTCGGCATTTGATTAGCGGTGGCTGCTGAACTTGGATAAAGCCCTAAGGCTATGTGGAAATCATGGATATAGTCATTGGCTGTATCCATGTTTTTCAGACAACCTTAGAGCTTTATCCAAGTTCAGCAGCCACCGCTAATCAAATACCGAACGTTCGGATTGACTCGAACCCGGTTGGCTCATCTCTAGTCGTTTTACATGCATTCAGATCTTGGATAAGTGCTTGTTAATATTTAGGATTTCTACACCCCCAACCACATTGTTATGACCACCTCCTAATTTAAAGGGGTTGTCCAGAAAAAAAACTTTTTTTTTTTTTAAATCAACTGATATCAGAAAGTTATATAGATTTGTAATTTACTTCTATTAAAAAATCTCAAGTCTTCCCATACTTATTAGCTCCTCTGGCCAAGACTCTGTTTTCTATGAATCCCTATAGAAATCCTCTTCTACTCTGTACAGTTCCTGTCTCGGCCAGAGATGTCAGCAGAGAGCAGAGACTGAAAATAAAACAACATTTCCTGCATGACATATAGGAGCTAATAAGTATTGCAAGACTTGAGATTTTTTAATAAAAGTAAATTACAAATCTATATAGCTTTCTGACACCAGTTGATTTGAAAGAAAAAGATTTTCACTGAAAAACCCCTTTAAAGCGACTGTACCCACAATCTGTGCCCTAACTTTGCACTGCCCCTCTGTCCCTCCTCCCCACCCTCTTCATCATTAGCAATGCTCCAGGCAGATTTTCTACTATTCCTCACCTGTGTCAGCACGACATATGGGCTGGATCGTTAAGGCACCTGTGCAATCTTCAGACAGGAGAAAATGTTCTAGGGGCCTTCCTAATGATGAAGAGGGCGGAGAGGAGGGACAGAGAGGTTGTGCCAGCCTAATGCATACACAATCTAAGCCCTGGCAGTTTGACACAGGGCTGCAAGTTTAAAAGTTGTTTTTTTAGTACAATAACTGCATCACTTGCCGAATGGACCCCAGGACAGATCTTGGATTAAAAGCAGCTATCCGACGGTACAAGTGGTTTGGGGGGGACAGATTGTGGGTACAGAGTCGCTTTAATAGTCAGTAGCCCATAGCTCACTAAGGAAGTCAGGTATGGTGAGCTGGCTAGAAGAGTCTATTAGGTTTGGGATAGGCTGTCTGCACACATACCCCTCATTGCTCTTACAGGTAAAAGAGGCGATTTATCTTAGTTACTACTCAGTTTGGGAACTGTTCACATGCTGTTGTGGTGAACATGTACGGTGAGTTGACAAATGGCACCCTTGTGAATTAAACTGAAAAACACCATTTACCATTGATGTAAAAAAATAAATGTCGGAATGAAGGTGTGTATGGGCGGACCACCACATAACATTGGAGCAGCTCACCGCCAAAATGAAGCAGAGGGAGGGCTACCAGATGTGTCTAAAACAATCTTCGATTAGCCACATATTCTACGTCATAGAATGTCAGACGAGAAACATCAGATAACAAAAACCTTGCGCAACCATTGTTAGAGGAACACAAGATGGTGGTGGCAGCATTATCATCTGGGGAATGTTTTCATGTCATTCTCTGGGCCATGCATCCATGTGTTAGGCACTCACAGCCAATTTAGGTATGAATCAAACCTTGCAGAGGTTGTACACCCATACATGCGGACTGTCCTCCCTAGGGTGAATGGTATCTAGCAGCAAGAGAATGTGAGATGATGAATGGCTAGACATTGGTTGTTACATCATGCCAGGGACTTTTTAATGAGCCAAAGTTTAGCGATATGCCATTAATGTTCATGGTAGCAAACGCCTTCAAGTACGTTAAACATTGTATTTTATGGGGGAAAAAATCATGAAAAACAGTTATTGTGGCTCAGATGATGAAACGTTAAATCTTAAGGGCTTATAACAAAATGTTCAGGCTGAATGTTCATGGGGGAAACAAGGGCTTGATTGTAAGAAAAACAAAGCAATTAATCAAATCTTTAAGATCCTTGGATTGCCAAGAGACAGACCAGATCAGTATGGTTCCCTAATATCTTGTGGAGAGGTAGCTCATTCCATTAAAATATTTTCCAAACAGAACAATGGAAAAAAAATTTCTTCAACAGAACAGTCAATACTTCAAACTAATTTTTACATCCTAAGCAAAAAATATATATATATATGAAAATAAAACACTCAAGGAATTTACTTATTTTTATTTCTTTGAAGAACATGTAGTAGTTGTAAATTTAAAGGGTTTCTTATAGAAGATAACTAACCCTGATCAATAATAGTACATGGGCATTATAAAGAGGGTCTGGCATCTATTAACCCGGTGACTTTCTCTTTAGATAACACAGTTTTCCCACATGGTACATGGTGGGCTAATAATTTCTTACATGGCTGACTCACCATTTATATAAGAGAAGCTAGACCCTGATTAAAAAGGGTCCTTCTGCTAATAAAAGTGGGACCATTGGTTGAAGGCTCAAGGGAATGTGACGTCAGAAAATGACCTATTCTTTAAATCAATGTTTTCATCTCAATCTTTGCAGTTCCCATTCTCGGCACTAGGCCTTAACACTAAATTGAGACCCCTGTTCTATCGGTGGTGATAAAAAGGAGGCTGCAGTAGAGTAGGGTCTAAGAGGATTATCAGGAAAGCATCAGTGACACCAGTAGATAGAAAAAACAATAGGTGATGATGATATGTCAGTCTCCCTCTCCCTATGGAATGACCTGAGTATGATCAGTAACATTTCCCAATGAGAAAGCTTTTGTCTATTGTTGTCTATGTCCATGAAGCAATGCTGCAAAGCATAGCCCCTAAATGCTGTTCAAAGCAAAAGCAAGATGACTGTCCCCATAATAATGTACAAAAAAATACAATTACAGAAAAATAAGATTTAAAAAAAAAAAATATGTTTCAATTATCATTCGAAAAGGGTTGTCACTCATATTGCCCAGATTCTGAATAATAAAGATCGTGTTCAGATTCATTCTCTGCTAAGTCTCTTTAGATAAAAACGTGGATCAGATCTCGGCCCAAGCTAGGATACTTAACTTGCATTGAATGCAAGGAGGGGGGGGGGGGAATACTATCGCAAAATGCATAGAAAGCAATAAAATCAAATAGTGTTAATAGTTATAGCAAAGAACCAAATAATACAAGGATTCTTAAGGAAAAGAAAGATACAAAAAAAACAGATTTTCATGTTATCAGAGATAATTTTAGGAAAGTGGAAGAGCCTATCGGTCTGGGCCAATGTGACATTTTACAATGCAAAGTGGAACATAATCCCAGACCTAAGCATGAAATGCCCTAATCCCACTGATTTACAGCAGCACTGTGTGTTTATTATGGCAATTTCCCAGACATATAATGCTTAGGCGAAACCTACTAATTTTGTGAGCCGTGCTCGACACTCCTGAACATCTGATAAGCCGCTCAGCCCAGTTTTACGAGCCGCCGATAATGAGCAGCAATTTACATTCAAGCAACTTTCTGTTTTTAATTACTCTCCTAAATTACCTGGAATGTTCTCATTCCGAACCTTCTGCCCCGGATGACACAAAGGAAGACTGTGATTATTTCACATTGATGCTAAATGTAACTTTTTCCCTGAAGAAATAATCTTTACTCATTTCTTACAGCAAAATATATTTTAGCATGTGTTTATTACATTATTAATTACAAAAAAAAAAAAATCAATTTCAATAACAATGATGCCCCTTGAAGCTAAACTGGTGAACACCCCTGGAATTATATACTGATATAGGTCACTGTTGCAAATGTAATACAGTCGCATTTTATGTATCCATATAATGGCCCAATTGCTGGTCCAACCAGAATTATGCTTTCAGTTTCAGGACTAATTTTTTAGTAGTCATTCACAAAAACATGAGTTTTAGGACTCAAAAAAGTGCAAAAAAACAGCCTTTACTCCATTTAAGTGCACTAAATTCAATGGGCAAACCTGATCCCACTGATAGCTAGTACGAACCAGGAGCAGCACTCAACCTTGTCTCAATACTCACTACAGGAGACGGATTGGATAGAAATAAAAATGAGTGCAACACAAGTACACTCGAGTCCAGTCGTTTGATATTTGAATACCGGTGGCTGAAGAAGTTGGATGCAGCCCTAGGGAGTCCTGGAAAATATGGATTTAGTCTATGCCCGTGTCCGTGTTTTCCCGGGCTGCAACCGACTTCTTCAGCCAACGGTATTCAAAAATACCAAACGATAAGACATGATCATGCTCGAGTTACGCTCATCTCTAGATAGAAAGTCTCTATACTGATCTGCTGCAGTGAGGGGAAAGACAGGGAGAGAAACGCTCAGCTGATCACTTCTCCCAGCTCATTTCAGCGATCATTGGGGGTCTTTGCACCCAGACCTTCACCAATCAAAAACTTTTGAAAAATGAGGTTTTTGTTTTTAAATGACAGACACACTGTAAATGCAAGGACAGGATACGACCACTATACTTTGCAAACTCCATAGTGGCATTTAACCAAGCCCAAAATAGATATTTTAAACTATGATCAAATTGTAGCTAAAAAAAAAAAAAAAAAAAAAAAAAGCTTATGTGGAAAATACATATCAAAAGTATAACATGGGACAGAAAATTTTTTCAATGAAAGTTTTAGACTCGTTTTACCTGTATAATAAGGATCAGAATAGGTGTCATAATATAGTGCAGGAATGTAGCCAGCCACATTGCAAACACAAATTTAAATTTACAAGGTTTATCAAATTAAAGAAAATTGGACAGAAACGAATAAGTCGGTAAGCTATACATATAACATACATGATGGGAAAAGTGTAGTCTCAATTTTTTTATATATAAATCTCTAATATCCTGTGGACCCAATGGCAATACTATAGATCTTAAGGGTAGCTTCACATGTACCGACTCGCAGCGTTAACGCTGCGAGTCGGCTAGGTCGTGGCAGATCACTTTCACTACATACACGCAGCGGTCTGAACGACCGCTGCGTGTATGTAATTCTGCCGGCCACTTAACCCTTTCTGTTGCTGCCCGGCTCCCGCTCTGTATACATTATCTGTCTTTGCTGCACGGGGTCCCGGCGTACTGCTCTCCCGCCCGGCCAATCAGTGTGTTGCCCTGCCGCAGCCACTGATTGGCCAGGCAAGAGACCAGTTTGCCGGGACCCCGTGCAGCGAGGACAGGTAATGTATACAGAGCGGGAGCCGGGCAGCAACAGAAGGGGTTAAGCTGCCGGCAGAATTACATACACACAGCGGTCGTTCAGACCGCTGCGTGTATGTAGTGAAAGTGATCTGCCATGACCTAGCCGACTCGCAGCGTTATTAAAGCTACCCTTTATAAAGAGATGAGCTTAAGTCTAAAGGCCCTATTCCACAGAACGATTATTGGCCGTATTCGGCCAATAATGGAAAGACAAACAACTTATATAGCAGCAATCTGCTGCTGCCGCCGCTCTGTGTGATAGGAGAGGCGGCAGCAGACTGCTGCTACTGTATATCCTATGGGCTGCCCAGACAATCAGCGATCACCCAGGCAGCCACCTCGCAGCTTTCCTCGGCCCTCCCCAGACTAACCCGCTCACTGCTGCCCCGCAGAATAGCGGCGGCAGCGAGCGGGGAACGAGGAGCAAACGAGCGCTGACAGCGCTTGTTTGCTCCTCACTGTCGGCCCTGTAATACGGCCTTAACACTGTTGCCAAGTCAGAAGCAACACCTGAAGAATTAGGGCCCTATTCCACCGGACGATTATCATTTGCATAATCATTAACGATCTCAAACGACCGCTATTGCGAAAGACCTGAAAATGTTCACTCATTTCCATGGAACAATAATCGTTACTTATGATTGTAATTGCGATCGTTCTTTCTTCGCTATTTATTCGCTATTGCGTTTGTATCTACTGCTAACGACCGAACGATGTTTATTCAAAGCGAACGTTTTGCGAACGAGCAATGATAAAAATAGGTCCAGGTCGATAAAGCGATCAACGATTTCTCGTTCGGTCGTTAATCGTTAACTGCATTTCAACCGAACGATTATCGTTTAGATTCGAACGATTTAACGATAATCTGAACGATAATCGTCTGGTGAAATAGGGCCCTTAGCTGGAGCACAAAGACCTGTGAATTAAAAAAAAAAAAAAAAAAAAAGCCAGAATCCTAACACATTACAACCTTTTAGGATAAAACCTTGACTGCCAAACCCATGAGAGGGATATTAGGAATTAAAGGATTAGTCTAATAACTAGTGATATTAAGGCGATCCTCCATCAGTTCTCCTAGCGAGGATCGTAGAGCTCTGAAATAATAGTAGCGGAGCTGATACATGTAAATCACAGGCCTGGACCGCTCCTAATACTTAACAGACCTTGTTTTCGGCATGTAAGCAGAAAGCCTCTCAGCGGGGTGGCACTGATTATTATCATCACAATAATTCTCAATGCAAATTGTATTGTGGAACAGAAACGGGATAAGAGTGCCAGGCCTTGAATTGTACGCATGCAAGGAAAATATCTGGCAGATATACTGTCAGGGTGTTGGACGTGACTGCAGCTGAATGGCGCTTCTTTTCAATTTGCTCTGGTTTAGATGTGAAGCACCCCACCAAGGGCATTGTTCTAATAAAAAGAAATAAAGCGGTCCTGATATACTAAATAAGAAAAAAAAAAACCTTCCATGTTGAAATATTCAGAAAAATTAAAACAATCTTTTATTGGGGCAGGCTGCCAACACACGATGCCATCATTGTAATGGTTTCATCTGTAAAAAGCAAAGACCTTCTACATATTATGCGCTACACAATAGCCATCTACAATATATGCACAGTGCAATGGGGAACCTGGGACCAGCTGACGTTTTGTTCCAATAGATAAGGGTTATACCGACCGGACTCTCACTTACTAGTAGAGATTAGCGAAACTCAAGCATGTTCGGGTCCGTCCGAGCGTTCAGCATTTGATCACCGGTGGCCGAAGAAATTGGATGCAGCCTTAGGGTTGTCTGGGAAACATCTGCTGGAAGTTGTTTCCAAGCATCTACTACTCTTTCACTATAGTCATATTTTCTCAAGTTGATTCTAATCTTTCCCTCCAGTAGCCATAGATTGTGACCCCTTGTTCTCGTGTTTAGTTTCCTATTTATAACACTTCCCCTTCTGAACCTTAATCCTTTAAAAGGAAAACTAACAGCAGGTGAGGAGTTATGTCCTTATAGCGCATGGGGAGAGGAGGATGAAGGTCATTTCCTTATCTTGATCCTCATTGCTGTTTTCAGGAAAATCATAGTTTATATAATATGGAAATTAGGCACAGTTCACCAATTGGCACCAGCCGGACTGTCTCGACTAATGAATACTCATACGGTGCTCTGCAATGATGAGCACCGGAGTAACGTCACTGCAGAGCGCCGCCCCAATATGCATTAGGAGACGGGCAGAACCAATGTAGAGTGATAGCCCTTCTCCTAGTAAATAAACCACTTAATTTACATATGAAATAAACTTCGATTTCCCTCCAAAATGGTGCTGAGGATCAAGGTAAGCAAACAATCTTCACCCTCCACCATTTTTGTAGCCGTCTTTGGACTTGTTCTATTGTATCAATCTTTTTGTAGGCGAGGACTTCAGAACCAGACACAGTATTCCAGATGTGATCTCACTAGAGCTCTATACAGCAGAATCACAGTCTTCTTCCTATTGGTTATACCTCTAAGCTTTAAAGCGTAACTGTCATTTTAGGGTCATTTTTCTGAAAACATTAAATATCAACAGTTCAAGCGATTTTAAGAAACTATGTAATAGGTTTTATGTACTAAAAGAGTTTCCTTCTGTACTGAAAAAGCAATCTCCCAGCCTCCCCCCTCACATCAGATGAAGCAGGATTTCTGTCTCCATTATGTGGCTATGGAGAGGGGAGGGGCTGTTAGGAGTGACTGAGCACGGAGCAGTCCTGCACAGCACAACACCCTGCAATCTTCTCTCAGTAAGTTCATAGATAAGCACTGACCTTTCTGACACCTGAATCCTGCGGTTTAGGTGCCCAGAGAGTCTACAAACAGCTGACCTTCATGTCACCTCTTCCGTGCTCCCTCATCTCCCTCAGCCCCTCCCCCCTTCATAGGCTTACAATGGAGAGAGCAGAGCCCGTCTTCACTGGCTTCTCTGTAATGAAGACGTGTTTGCCTGATAATGCACAGATAAGAAGTCGGGGGGTGGGGGGGGTGGGGGGGAGGCTGGGAGATTGCTTTCTGAGTACAGAAGGAGGCTTTTTTGGCTGATGAAACCTATTACAGAGTTTCTTAAAATCGCTTATACTACTAATTTCTGCAATAAAAAAAAAAACATGACAGTTACGTTTTAAAGCCCAGCATACCATTATATATACAGCCCAGCATATGATTATATATATATATATATATATATATATATATATATATATATATATATATATATACAGCCCAGCATATGATTATATATATATATATACAGCCTAGCATACAATTATATATACAGCCCAGCATTATTTTTATAATATATATATATATATATATATATATATATATATATATATATATGATACATACACACACACAGCCCAGCATACAATTATATATATACAGCCCAGCATATGATAATATATAAATATATATATATATATATATATATATATATATATATATATATATATATATATATATACACACACACACACACACACACACTATATACATATGATTATATACAGCCAAGCATACAATTATATATATACAGCCCAGCATACAATTATATATACAGCCCAGCATACAATTATATATACAGCCCAGCATACGATTATATATACAGCCCAGCATACAGATTTCCCTACCACCTAGTTGCACTGGTAACTTGTAGGGATGGTCTGAACAGAGTTCGGTTTGGGTTTGTACGAACCCGAACTCTCAGTAATGATTCCCACTGTCTGCCCGCTCCGTGCAGCGGGCGGATCCAGTGGGAGGACCGCCTGGAAAACTGGGATACAGCCATAGCAATAGGCTGTATCCCAGTTTTCCAGGCGGTCCTCCCGCTGTATCCACCGGCTCCACGGAGCGAGTAGACAGCGGGAATCTGATGCAGAGCGTTCGGGTTCATAGGAACCGGAACCTCGGAGGGTTCGGACCATCCCTAGTAACTTTGTCTTTGTTAAATAGAAGAAAATTTAAGTCTTGGTGTGGGTACTGCTGGCAAATAGCTTAACTCTGGTGCCCACACCAAATATGAAGAAATTGAGAAATATCAATGCACCTTTGAGGGGAGTCAAAAAAAAAAAACCTTCTCAACTCACTGCAGGGTTGATGCTTTAAAGGCTCGTTCACACTACAGAATCAGAGACGAAATTCCGCTCAGAACCCCACAGGGCAGAGGCGCACGAGGCCTCCCATTGAAAGGGGTAGCAGGCGGAATTTGGCACGGGCGGGAGTTCCGAGCTGAATTTCAGTCCCGATTCCGTAGTGTAAACAGGCCCTAAGTATGTAAACAAGAAAGTATTCAGAAAAGCAAGGTATATAATTTATATACAATGGGCAGGCCTTATAGCTAAACAAGAATGATGAACTTGTCACCCTTAAGAAAGCTCAGAGCATTAATATTCATCACTATTCTCCACTGTCTTATAAACACTCAAGAACACCACAGAAACATCCCCAAGGAACAAGATGACAGACTGCATGAATTTGTGAGCTTGTCTGGAGTGCATATCTTCAAGGGAAGACAGAATGCATAATGCAGAAACTAATGCCTTCACTTAATGTGTTGTATTACAGCCAAAAACACAAAGACGCGTCCGCAATCTGATCACAAATATACCTCTCTTCTTACAAATCATTTCACTATCCGGGATATCCAAGCAAGGCCAAAAAAATATCTGAGTCATTCAACTTAGGAGTCTCCTAAATACATATGGGGGGGTCCTCTTCTGGGTGACCACCTGCTCTTGTCAGGTAAACCACATTATAAATTCTTATATTTCCAATAAAGACTGAGACAATAAGAGAGAGCAATAAGTACAGATCTGTCTTCACCTAAAAATGAGATCCGTTCTTCTGCCCGTGTCAGGCCGCAGCGTCGGAATGACGCTGATCTCGGCTCAGCAATAGACTGCTATGGCCATAGCAATCTATCACCGATCTGATCGATCTTTGCTGTGTATATACAAGTCCCCCAGGGGGACTTCTAGGTAAAGTAAAAATAAAAGTAAAAATGTTTTTGTATTAACAAAAAATCCCCTCTCCTATTAAAAGTCCAAATCACCCCCCTTTTCCCATTTTATAAATTTAAATAAACAAATAAACATATTTAGTCTTGCCACGTCGCATCAAATCCAGAAAAAATGTAATAAAAAGTGATCAAAAAGTCGTATGTGCGCAATGAAGGTACCGATAGAAAGTACAAAGAAAAAATTACACCTCACACAGCCCCATAGACCAAAGGATAACAGCGCTATAAGCCTGGGAATGGAGCGATTTTAATGAACATATATTTGTTAACAATGATTTGAATTTTTTACAGGCCATCAGATACAATAGAAGTTAAACATGTTACATATCATTGTAATCGTAATGACTTGAGGAACATATATAACAAGTCAGATTTACCATAGGGTGAACGGCGTAAATGCAAAACTCCCCGAAATCAAAACAAATTACTTTTTTTTTTTTCAATTTGACAGCGCAAATGATTTTTTCCCGGTTTCGCAGCATATTTTATGGAAAAATAATGCCTGTCATTGCAAAGTACAATTGATCTCGCAAAAAATAAGGGCTCATGTGGGTCTCCTGGTGAAAAAATGCAAGCGCTATGGACTTTTAAACATAAAGTGGAAAACGAAAATTGGCTTTGACCTTAAGGGGTTAAAGGGATATTCCACTCCGGTAAAATACATGTTACAAAACATCTTCCCTCCAGAACAACAATTCATTCCATACATGTCATTACCTTTTTGTCTCCTACCCACAGTTCTGAGCTGCTGCTTACTGCTTAAGACACAGAAAACTGTGTATGAGTCATTCTCTCCATCTCCCCCTTGCCTTCCAAGACGGCTCATGTGGCTGTCAGAGGCTCTGGCTTGCTCTTTCTGCACTCTGCTTGGGCCAGAAGGGTTAATCATAGTAAGTTTACAAGTAACTCGACCTTAGATTAACTCTCCCCCATTACACAGTGCAGAGACAGACGGCCAGGAAAACTGTTTACATGTGCTGTCTAGGAGGGGAAGGAGGAGGGGGAGATGGAGAGAACAGCTCACACATTGTTTTCTGTGTCTTCAGTAGAAAGCAGAAGTGTCTCCTTCTCTTGATATGCTGCTCTTTCCCTCACATTGTGGACAGTTTGTTTTCTAGATTAAGGACCACCACTCTGCTCTAAAAGCAGTGGTATGACTGGTGTTTATATAGCTATAGTGTAGATATGTATGTATATTATTCAGTATATATACACTATATTACAGCTTTCTATACACCAGCCAGACTACTGCTTTTACAACACTCAGTGGTCGGTGACCTAGACAACGAGCTGTTAACAATGGGAGGTAAAGGGCAGTATAACAGGAGATGGAGGCAAGTTTATAAAGTTAATGCAGTGTGCTTTTTATTCATATGAGCTGCAGTACAAAACACCGCCACAACTATATATATGGTGCTGTGCTTGAATAAACAATAAGTGGCTCCTTCATTCATCAGTACATATTGGCAGTTTGGGGGAAACAAAAAAGTAAAGTATTTCTTTGTACATCTGACCCAAGACGACACACAAGAGCGTCCAAAAATAAATCCATCGGCCCCTTTATAGTGAAGCCCTCTTAAGACATGGTGAAGGACAAAGGTCTGCATGCATCTTCATCCACATTTTTTCCAAATCAACTTAAGCAGTAAAGTAAAACAGATGTCTTGTTCAAGTGGAAAATAGAGAAAAGGAATGTTTCATCGTGTGCAGCGTCACAAGATGCACATTGCCATAAATAATGGAGACGAGTCATTGGGCGCTTTTGTCTTGATGCGGTAAACAATACACTAACATTTGTGTGTCGCTTAAGGGAGCATTTTCTCATCTTTATGTAAGATGGAGCCATCAAACCTTCATAAAGTTTCTTTTTTTACTCCTCTTAAACCTGAGCAGACAACCCAATCCTCTCCATTATACAAATATTGCTTTATGTTCAAACAATCTTCCAGAAAAGCCAAAAAGAAAGCAAATATTTAGTGACAACTCCAGAAAGGCGTTCTTAGGCCTATCTGATATGTCCCTTGGTGTTACCACTAACCCGGTCATGGGTTTTTGTTTTTTTTTTAATCCTAAAACTGTCAATGGGAAAAAAACACATCTTGGTTCTCCAGCCTTATCTTGAATCACATTGAGTGGACTTGCCGAACTGTTCAGGCTTGCCAACGTTCTCCGCTCAGCATTGGACTCCTGACTGGAGCAGTTGGATGCCAACCTAGAGCAGTCTGCTCAACACAGTGGGCCGCTCCTATGTCTGTATCCATGTTTTTCAGGGCTCCCTAAGGCTGCATATAACTTATTCAACCAGTTGGTATTCAAATGCTGAACAATCGCACTCGAGCATATTTGAGTTGCGCTCATTTCTACTCCCGACCTATCCCTACCGTTTCATGGAAAGGGTAAGGGCTCTTCTTTTGTATTATATATTTCAGGTAGTCAGCCAAAAAAAAATAAGGTCGCTGCGTTAAGCCGACTCTTATCTAAAGTGTTTGGGCACCTTTAATGAGACAACCCTTTTAAGTTATGGCCCCTTGAGTTGTGGAAACTGTTAAGTTAATCCAATAAAATGCCCTTGAAAAAAAAAGATTTTTTCTCTTTAATATTATCGTCTCTTTACCATATGATATTCTGGGCAAATAACAAATAATTTAGATTATTTCCAGGTCAGAATCAAGCTACTTACGCCGTATGTTCTCCCCCGTGAGGTTGACTAAGGGAACAGTCGCTTCTCAAGCTCATAGAGGCTGTGACCAATGTTTAATAATCTAGTAAATATTCCAATGCAAGATCATAAACAGTTGTATTAGATGTATTATAAATCATGATGCATAAAAGAACATGGAATTAAAGAAAAACAAAAGAAATCCAAAAACCGACACAAAAGCGGCCTTACATCTCTAGGAGGAAACAGATGCAGAATGAAAATCAGACGCTGAGAGCTTTAGTCACAGAGCCGTGATTTATCGTGTGAAATGGGAACCAGAGGATTCCAGGCCGGCTTCAGAAAGCGGTTAAAGAATTAGAGAAAGAACGATTACAAGAAAAGAGATTTTCATTAGTCATCTAAAAAAGCCAAATACAATAATCGCTGCCATTGCCTAGCCAGCATTCAGTGGCTTAGAGAATCTACTAGTATCACGGTTTTCTGCTTTTTCTAGTAATATTTTGGCACCTTTTCAGTATTATTATCGATAGAACTGAAATATCTAGCAGGGCAGGTCCTTTTATCCTACATCCACAGGGTCTGAAGCTAAAAATCCAGGTTCAGGTACAGTGCTCTTGGTCGGAAAGCTGAGCGTGTACTGCACAGATCCACAATGTCTATAGAATTCGTACACCACTCACTTGGCTCTCCCCAAAAAGTCAGGCAAAGACAACAAGATACGGCCTGTTCACTTTAGTTTTAAGACCATTTGACATGGAAGAATCCAGACGTGTTGAACATGACTTCAAAAGTGTAATCATATTCAAGTCAACAATACAGCATCCCCTCCAACAGACTGGTGAAAGCTATCAAAGCTGAGTACATCCTCTTCCACATTTTGCTGTCCCTGTATTCAGCTTTTTGTTCTCTCTGTTATTTGCTTAACCACTTAAAGGAGAAGTCCAGCGAAAGGTTTTATTTAAGTATTGTATTGCTTCCCACAAGTTATACAAATCACCAATATACACTTATTACGGGAAATGCTTATAAAGTGCTTTTTTCCCTGCACTTACTACTGCATCAAGGCCTCACTTCCTGGATAACATGGTGATGGCACTTCCTGGATAACATGGTGATGTCACTTCCTGGATAACATGGTGATGTCACTTCCTGGATAACATGGTGATGTCACTTCCTGGATAACATGGTGATGTCACTTCCTGGATAACATGGTGATGTCACTTCCTGGATAACATGGTGATGTCACTTCCTGGATAACATGGTGATGTCACAACCCGACTCCCAGAGCTGTGAGGGCTGTGGCTGCTGGAGAGGATGATGGCAGAGGGATTCTCAGTGTCTATCCAGTGCCCTGTGTCCCTCAGTGTCCCCCTGCCATCATTCTCTCCAGCAGCCACAGCCCGCACAGCTCTGGGAGTCGGGTAGTGACATCATCATGTTATCCAGGAAGTGACATCACCATGTTATCCAGGAAGTGACATCACCATGTTATCCAGAAAGTGAAGCCTTGATGCAGTAGTAAGTGCAGGGAAAAAAAGCACTTTATAATCATTTCCCATAATAAGTGTATATTTGGAATTTGTATAACTTTTGGGGGGCAATACAATACTAAAAATTCTCGACGAACTTCTCTTTTAGTTAAACTATATCAATTCACTTACCTATTGTGTGTGGACCTATTTATTCACTCAATCTTAGAATCCACAACAAAACTGACTGGGCAGCACCACGCTCCTCTATGCAGAGTAACTACCAGTGACCCAGTATGTATATCAAATGTATACATCCAGTATATAATATAGGAAGTATATGCATTTCCTGTGAACTGATGGCTAATCCAATATGATGTGGGGTCGTCACTCCTAGAAAAAACTCCAGTAAGTTCAGGTCCACAAAATTCTGAACACTCGGCATTTGACTACCGGCGGCTAAAGAAGATTGATGCAGCCCATCTTCTCCAAACACCCCGAGTCAATTGCTCAGCGTTCCGGGTTTTACGTCTCTCTCTCTCTATATATATCTATTATATATATATATATATATATATATATATATATATATATATATATATATATATATATATATATATATATATATATATATATATATCTATCTATCTATCTATCTATATATATATATATATATATATATATATCTATATATATATATATATATATATATCTATATATATATATATATATATCTATCTATATATCTATCTATCTATCTATCCTTACTGTTCCTAGAGTACACGATTTTGCAAATATTTCACAGAAAGAGAAGACCTGCCCTATAGTAAAAAAATGCATTATAAATATTCTCTATATTACCATTTTTTTTGCTACTCTGCCAAAAGGAGAGGGGCATGATCACGGACAGATACTGAAGCAAATAAAAGATACTTACAGTTCACTTATTTTACATTACAAAGCTACATCTTGGACTCTCTGGACTGTAGAAGGTAATTTTGCAGGGATCCAGCCGAGCATTCAATATTTTAGACTATATACACAAGACAACTTCATATTTAATGTATGGGATTGTTGGCGCTTTAACATTTGTGCCTATGCAGGAAACATTCCCTGCTGGGAAAATGTGTTAGTGTAATGGCAGCATATTGGATCCTAAACCTCATAGAGCGGCATTAATAATGGCTGTCAAATAAGGCAGAGGTAGCAGCTGCATTGTGAATCACATATGCCACATAAACATATGCACTATAATATATGATAAAAGAGCATATATGACAAGTAATTCTACATTCTTCTGTCATGTAGTCAGGTTCTACTTAGAATGTGGCTCCCTGTAAGCACTATTACCAGCTTACATATACTAATACAGTCAATAAAGCTTTAGCTATGGCTGTCCAGGCATGTTGGGAAGTTTAGTTTTGCAACAGCTTGAGGATCATAGGTTGCCCATTCCTGGACTATAGTATAGCCGGTTATCATT
Organism: Dendropsophus ebraccatus; assembly: GCF_027789765.1. Lineage (NCBI taxonomy): Eukaryota > Metazoa > Chordata > Amphibia > Anura > Hylidae > Dendropsophus > Dendropsophus ebraccatus. Next base: position 36,662,517 of record NC_091455.1, on the reverse strand, counting down.
TTCAGCTGGAAACTGGGTATGTCATGTACCCGACTCCTCCAGCTGCAACGTCACATACCTGGCTGAGCGACTGTCTGCTCAGGTAGTCACTGACTGTGGGCAGTTGCTTAGCCAGATACGTGACAGTGCAGCTGGAGACAGATACTAAAGCAAATAAAAATACTTTCAGTTCACTGGACCCTGAGCAGCACTACGGGGCATGAGGACAGGTATGTTATTATTTTCCTGCCCCCCCTTTCCATTCTCCTCCTGACCTGCAATCTCACTGCATAAGTCATACACCACTATAAGGGCCAGTTCACACAGAGTAAGCGTCGGAATTCCGTGGTGGAACTCTTTGTTGCGGAATCGTGCCCACTGTGTAACTACGCTCAGCCTGTGGCCGTGTCCTGTTACACGGTCACTAAACTTCTCTCTTACAAATTTACCAAAATACATTCTATCCTATATATTTTTCTAACTTTATGGCAGTGGTTAAAAAACTACAACTCCCAGCATGCCTGGACAGCCAAAGCTAAGCTTTGGAATTGTAGTTTAGCAACAGCCTGAAGGCCGCAGATTCCCCACCGATGCTTTATGGTAATGAAAAAAGGCCAATCTTGTGTATGTGGTGGGACGTTTGCAGTATTGAAATATTGTTAGTGTAATAATAATGCATTGCCAGATTCTCTAAGAAAACAATTAACTCCAAAACTAGTAAATACTTTGTCTTCAAGAATAAAAGTAAAAAAACACAAAAACTAAAAGTAAAAAGAAAAAAAAGCATAAAAAAGTAAAAAAAAAAGCCTAAAAAGTATAAAAAATAAAAAAAAAGCCTAAATGCAACCCAATAGTTAGTTAGCATTACTTCTAAAGCATGTTCGAAAAAATTACATAAACCAGCAGATTAATCCCATTGCCAGAAGCCCCGACTGACACGGATTAAGTTTTTGCTGTGGATATAAAATTATGCCCCAACGTGGCTGCCAACTCTTTATAATAAGCGTACAGCAGGATCTGGTCAGGTGACTACACAGGCCTGTCAGTTCCGGCCAAGGCAGACAATGAAATATTCTGCTAAGCGACGGGCTTCCGGACTATTTATTACTGGGGTTTGATCTGGTGCTGGTTTCGAGCAGCTGTTGCATATTCTCCACATTTCCTTAAAATGACATAATTACTGTAACATACATTTGGTACGAGTCGTAACGTCTAATTTAAGCCAGTTTTCTGAAATCAAATTAAAGTGTTCCTTAGAGCCTCTGTTTGTTTCAGGCTCTTCCATGTTCCAGACTCACTTGGCTCATCCATTGCTATTATACACAAGATAATAAGTGTCAGGAGATGTCACAAGTTTTTCCAGGATAGCGCAAACCTCTCAGCGGCCTGTTTAGTGGCGGGAATAAAAATCATGTCAGACGTCTCCTAATAGGTATAAATCCCTAAGCATGATGGGAGTTGTAGTTTTGAAGCTGGAAAAGTGCAAGTTGTGCACCACTGCTCAAAGCCTTGTTATTAAGGGATACTCAGGTGAAAATGTTTTTCTTTTACATCAACTGGTGTTAAAAAGTTGTAGTTTTGTATTTTACTTCTACTTAAAAATCTCAAGTCTTCAAGTACTTATCAGCTGCTGCATGTCCTGCAGGAAATGGTGTATTTTTTCTAGTTTGACAGCGTGTTCTCTGCTGCCACCTCGGTTCATGTCAGGAACTGTCCAGAGCAGGAGAGGTTTTATATGGGGATTTGCTACTGCTCTGGACAGCTCCTGACATGGACAGAGGTGGCAGCAAAGAGCACTGTGTCAGACTGGAGAGAATACTCCACTTCCTGCAGGACATACAGCAGCTGATAATTACTGGAAGACTTAAGATTTTTAAATAGATGTAAACTACAAAACTATCTTACTTTCTGATCTGGAAAAAAAAAATGCCCTTTCAGTGGCCATTAGGACTAGCAATGGCATGGATAATGCCTATTTTACTAAATTAAAAAGAGATTGTGTGAAGAGTCCAAAACAAATTACTTTTTTTATTATTAAATAGCGACACATGCCCCGATTCCAACAATGTTTTACTTATTTGTTACACTCCTCCCCCCCAGTTTACGAAATATGATAGTTTTACTATTTGGCTGACTATGGAAAGGGAAGTACACAGCAGCTTAAAACATGGACAGATGGGGAAGCATACACGGAGGGCAGCTCAAAAAGGCTATAGATGGGAAGGAAACACCAGCTGCAGCTTGAATAGGGAGAATCAAAAGAGCTGTATACAAGGGGAGAGATACAAAAAGGGCCAAACACTGGACTCCTGAACACACAGAGAAAACCTGGACTTAGGAGCCAGCTGCAAACTGAATATCTGAATCTGGAGTCTGAAAATGAAAGAAAGAACTAAGATGGCTCAGTTTTAACTCACGGTACTACTATCATATAGGGGAAATTTTTTTTTACATTTTAGGAGGTGTCAATAGCTTTTAAAGAAACACTCTGTAACTTGATTTTACATAATTACATCATTTAGTTGTTTCTTTCTATATGAAAATTCCTCAAATTAGTTCCTTTAGTTGGGCCAAGTGACCGCATGGTGGCACCCTGAAAAATACATGTGCTTCTGTGCTCTCAAAGGGAGTCAAAATCTCAGCCAGCTGATCAGAGGTCAAGTCATCCTGTTATAGTATTGAAGTGTATGGATGCAGCAGAGCTGGGATGAAACAGATGACACTGCAGGACAGTGATCACACGGGTGCATTATATGGGCAAAAAAGGCACTCATACCTCATGCACAATTTAAAGCTCTTAGGGCCCTATTACACGAGACGATTATCGTGCAAACATCGATATATCGTTCAAATGTAAACGATAATCGTTCTGTGTAATTGCATTCATGTGTCAGTAATCGTTGATTTAGAACTGAACCTAAAATCAACTCTGTAATTCCACATTTGTTCGCTCAAGTTCCACATTTTTTCACTAATCGTTCAGTGTAATTTCACACTGTTCATTGTTTTGCTGGGATCAAATGGAGTAAACGATCATAGTAACGATCGCAATAATGATTCTAGTAGTGATGGTAACTTAAGATTATCGTTCTGTGTAATTTAGTGAACGATTTCAGGTTAACGATAAACAATCTAGTTTGCGATCAGTTAATCATTTAAAATCGCTACGTGTAGTAGGACCCTAATCCAATGCTCTCTAACCATTTGCTCTCCAGCTATTCCGGGAATTGTAGTTTTGTAACAGCTGGAGAGCACCATGTTGGAAACCACAGTTTTAACCTAAGCCCAAATGAATGGGTCAACAACCGAAAAAACTGTGAAATTTGTGTGTCCCATCTCATCAAGGCATATGAGGAAACCCTGTAACAAGTAATAACGAAGGGTAAGCACATGGTGAAAACCCTCCCGCCATAAATTACATGACAAAGTAACGGCGTAAGGATGCAAAATCTCAATGAATATTTATATTAATGATCTGGGCCCAACTAAAGGAAGAAAAAAAAAATTCAATGAAGTGGAAAAAATGATGGCAAGCAATTAAACTTGAGTAAACTCAACACAGAAGGCGCATTTGTACAGTATCCAGGCCAAGGAGCGGCCATGCTTTATTAATTCCATCCAGCAGTAACATCTCCACATGCTATGTTACCAGTAGCCCCCATGTTCCACATTCCATCCCTGTGTGGCAACCTTAGCTTAAGGTCACAACTCCCGTGTTTCACAGTCGGCCATGTTTCCAATTTATTTCCTCTGCTCATTAAACCACTGAAATGTTCTGTCTGGCTTAACAGATGGCTCTTTCAAGTCTTGTTACTATTCCAGAATCTTTAGAAGGACTTTTCAGAATTTGTGTACTTAAAAGAGGAAGCTTACTGAAAGAGAAAAATCACAAAGATGTGCGCGCTGCCGTCTTATGCCAAACAATCTGGAAACCATGGCTGCCTGGAAACCGTTCCATCAAAGTGACAGAAATCATTACACTGGTGTTGCTGCAATAAACAGATTTTCATTCCACATGGTACATTCCTTGTGCTGAAGAAACTGATATAACACAGTAACTTTTTTTTTTTTTTATATTCGATGCAGCTAAAACTAATTGATTCAATCGTTCCTGAAATGGAAATCCCTCGGGGCTCACCGGCGACTTTACATTTTGATAGCACAATATTGCGAGGTTATTGCCTGCAATAGGGGAAATCAAAATAGGCGACTCGCCCGGGCTGGGAAGGTTTATACAAGGTAGAATTATACAGAACGGAAGTAATACATATCTTTTCTGATGTCTAGCTACAGCAACCTCTACATATTGGATTAAGGGAGCGCTCAAAGCTATTCACAAACTTGTGGTCAGCACTAGAGATGAACGAATTTACGGTACAAACCGCTGAATATGAAAATTTAGAAGCGGCGACCAACTAACTTCAGTAGGTCTAGACAAGTGGTTCTGCTTTGCAACTGCGATGAATGTCTTTAAAAAAAAAAAAAAAAAAAACATTTAAACAATAATCGTTCTGTGTAATTACAGGCAGCTATCGAAAAATCGTGATTTAGATCTGAACGTTAATCGTTCACTGTAATTCCACACTCGTTCGCTCAAGTTTTGCATTTGTTCACTAATCGTTCAGTGTAATTGCTCATTGTTTTGCTGGGATCAGAAGGAGTAAACGATCTTAGTAACGATCGCAATAACGATCATAGTAACAATCGTAACTAACGTCTATCGTCCTGTGTAATATGGTGAACGATTTCAGTTTAACAATATACAATCTTATTTGTTGTTAGTCGGTAATTGTTAAAAATCACTCCATGTATTAGTACCTTTATCCAGGGAGTCGAAGTACTTGGAAAACAGAGCTATGGTTTAGGACAGGACTAGAATAGTCCTCCACAGCTTAAAATTTGGATTCAGCAATTGGTACTGTAAGGGTCCTATTAGACAAAGCGATTTTAAACAATTAATGATCACAAATGAGAGCTACCTGAAATCGATCACCATATTACACAGAACAATAGTAGTTACGATCGTTATTATGATCGTTACTAGAGATGAGCGAATTTACAGTAGGAATGAAGCGAAGCACTTTGTACCTATCTGTATTCCGCTCATCAGCCTGCGGGCTTTGAAGTCTGCTCCACTCCATGACGCTTCTCCCCAGGTCCTGGAATAGAATGGATCCAGTCCTGGGACACTTCTCCCAGTTCCCCAGGACTGCATCCATCTTTTCCCATCACCCAGGAAGGAGCGGAACAGAGTGGAGAAGACTTCAGTGCAGAATGCAGATAGGAACGAAGCATTTCGCTCCTACTGTAAATTTGCTCAACTCTATTAGAAAGGATGTAAGGAAGAAGCATTGTGAGGAACCTTAGGGGCTACAAACGCAATATCTAACAAGTTCAATATCCCAATTTAAAGGTGTAGTTATAAAAGAAATTATTTCCAAATCAATTGGTACCAGAAAGTGATAGGATATTGACTACTATTAAAAAATCTCAAGTTTTCCAGTACTTATCAGCTGCTGTATGTCCTGCAGGAAGTGTTATTCTTTCCAGTCTGGAGAGGTTTTCTATGAGGATTTGCAACTGCTCTGGACAGTTCCTGACATTGACAGAGGTGGCAGCAGAGAGCACTGTGTCAGACTGGAGAGAATACACCAATTCCTGCAGGACATACAGCAGCTGAATGAGTAGAGACGCCTTTGTGGTTTTCGGTAGAGATGAGCGAATATACAAAAAGGATGAAATGAAGCGTCCCTATCTGTATTCTGCTCATTGGGCTGCGGCGCTTTGAAGTGTGCTCCGCTCCAAGCCGCTCCTCCCCAGGTGCTGGAAAAAAGATGGATCCTGTCCTGGGAAACTGGGAGAAGATTCCCAGGACGGGATATATCTTTTCTCAGCACCTGGGAAGGAGCGGCACAGAGTGGATCAATGCCCCGATGAGCGGAAAATAGATAGGGATGAAGCGCTTTGCTTCGTCCTTAGTGTTTATTCGCTCATTTCTAGTCTTAAGGTCCATTTATACAGGAAGATTATCTAAAAGATTATCTGCCAAAGATTTGAAGCCAAAGCCAGAAATGGATTTGAAAGGAGGAGAAGTCTCAGGCTTTCCTTTATGACCTGATCTCGGTTAATAGTCTGCTCCTGGCTTTGGCTTCAAATGTTTGGCAGATAATCTTTCTGTGTAAATGGACCCTTAGGTAAGGGGGTCTATATGTATATCTGATCCACTTTGCTGTATTTTTCTGCAGATTTTCCCTTCTGCCAGCATTTCTCTTACATACAACTGTATATAATGTAGCTTTATGTCTTTTTTTCTATGTCCAGAATATTGCAGAGCGAAAGATGAAGAGTCAGGGGAGTCACAAGTGATATTCACGGAGCTGATGACATGAGCAGGTGTCACATCAGCATCTTCCAGGCTTCTTCGTCGCTTCATCATATGATTTAACAGGTTTAAAATGTTGTTGTTCATCGGCCGCACGTCACCCTGTGTGCTAGAAATCCCATTGTATACCCTGCAGAAATGTCACATTATAGGTGATAAAGATCCAGGATTCCACTGCTTACTGAGTCAATCATGTCTCTGTATCTGAATGGCCTCTCTGGTGTGGGAATCTCCCACCTATCTACTTGTACCATCTTACCAGCTGAACCATCTAAGGTGGCAGCCTGGTAATAGGCGTTCAGGTAACATAAGACGGCTCTCTGTACTACAAAGACACTGACTACTGATTTTATTTTATATTTTTTTTTCAGATCTTCTGCCGTTACAAGGAAGGTTAATGTGTTAATCACTGTATTATGTAAAGTTCTCATAAATGTTTCATAGACAGTATGGCAGTGATCTGAACTATTTATCTTTTTCCCCCCAAAAAAATGAACAACTTGTTACAATATGTAAAATGTATCTTTCATTAAAAAAAAAAAAAATAAATAAAAACCCTTCACTTACAGATGTTCCCACTCATGGTGCCAGAAGTCTATCCTCACTCACACGTTACGGCCTATATGCAGACATATAGCGCAGACACTTCAGGGGATACAAACATGTACTGATATATCAATGTAGAAACCCTGCAGAAGGAAGACAATGGTTCTCCACACTGCCGACACTTCTCCGATATAAGAGACGTTTATCATGAGGAATACCATACATGTCCCAAATGGCAAAAACCCTGTATGGGGTTGGCTGAGCAGAATTACAGTGCTTGGCTGTGTCAGTCCATCAGTCCCATAGACACTGAATGGGGAAGCTCAGTGTGTATGTCACCACTGCATTCAAGTTGCTTCCCACTGCAGTTTGGGACTTCCAGATAGTGACCAATGGGGGCCTTAGTGACCACATATGCTATGGTAAAGTTAACATTTTTCTTCTGTGGGATCACCCCTGTAACAGATAAGATGAACTGAACAGGATGGGAAATTTTGTTGTATTACAGTATAATACACCTGATCCTTCCCTCTCCTAATAGAAATAGTTTGGGGGCCTGTTGACCTTAAAACACACAAGGTTACAGGCAGATGATATAATACAGTGTATGGTTTGTGTGTGTAAGGCTATGTTCCCACACACTATATTTGCTCAGTATTTTTCAAACAAAAGCAGGAGTGAAATCGAGTGGATGACCATCCACTCAATTTTAACATTGTGTGAGCATAGCCATTCTGTGTTCTTAATCCACTCCTGGTTTTGGTTGAAAAATACTCAGCAAAAATACTGTGTGGGGACATAGCCTAGAACTGGAACTGCTGATGTATACTGTGCAATGCTGGAACTGCTGATGTATACTGTGCAATACTGGAAATGCTGATGTATACTGTGCAATGCTGGAACTGCTGATGTATACTGTGCAATACTGGAAATGCTGATGTATACTGTGCAATGCTGGAACTGCTGATGTATACTGTGCAATGCTGGAACTGCTGATGTATACTGTGGAGTACTGGAAATGCTGATGTATACTGTGGAGTACTGGAAATGCTGATGTATACTGTGGAGTACTGGAAATGCTGATGTATACTGTGGAGTACTGGAAATGCTGATGTATACTGTGGAGTATTGGAAATGCTGATGTATACTGTGGAGTACTGGAAATGCTCATGTATACTGTGGAGTATTGGAAATGCTCATGTATACTGTGCAATGCTGGAACTGCTGATGTATACTGTGGCGTAATGGAAATCCTGATGTATACTGTGGAGTACTGGAAATGCTCATGTATACTGTGGAGTACTGGAAATGCTCATGTATACTGTGCAATACTGGAAATGCTGATGTATACTGTGGCATAATGGAAATGCTGATGTATAGTGTGCAATACTGGAAATGCTGATGTATACTGTGGAGTACCGGAAATGCTGATGTTTACCGTGGAGTACCGAAAATGCTGATGTATACTGTGGAGTACTGGAAATGTGGATGTATACTGTGGAGTACTGGAAATGCTGATATATACTGTGGGATGCTGAAAATGCAGATTTAGGCTGCGTTCACACTACGTATATTTCAGTCAGTATTACAACCAAAACCAGGAGTGGATTAAAAACACAGAAAGGATCTGTTCACACAATGTTGAAATTGAGTGGATGGCCGCCATATAACAGTAAATAACTGCCAATATTTTAATATAACAGCCGTTGTTTTATAAAAACAGCAAATATTTGCCATTAAATGGCGGCCATCCACTCAATTTCAACATTGTGTGAACAGATCCTTTCTGTGTTTTTAATCCACTCCTGGTTTTGGTTGCAATACTGACTGAAATATACTGACTGAAATATACATATACTGACTGAAATATACATAGTGCGAACGCAGCCTTATACTGTGGCATACCAGCAAGGGAGCCATTTGGTTTACTAGTCTAAATGTAGTTGATCATTGAGAACAAATTTAGAGCAGGACAAGGCCACACAACTATGGGAATCACTATATTCATTGCAGGGATTCCTTATTCTTAGGATCAATGAGGGTCAGGGGTCTGAAACCCCAGCGAACAGCTTGTTATCCCCTACTTTTATGGATAAGGGATAACAAGCTGAGATGGGAATACTCCTTTAGGGTATGCCCATGTAGTATATAACTGCACATGAATTATTAAAAAGTACTGATTCTTGCATTAATCCAGGGGAGGTATGCTACGAGTAAACAGAGTTATAGTCAAATACGGTCAGTAGAATCATTAAACCATAAAACTTAAAAACTATGGCAGCTCTTGTAGCCTTTATGCAGCAATATGCTTCTATGTAAAGTTCTGACAAAACAAGACTCCTTGTAGAACGGCCCAGACTATGTTCAGTATCCTGCTGGGCAAATAAACTACTCTTATCGCATCAATGACACAAAAAACCACACACATTTCTGTAGTACTGGAGCAGATGAGCAGTTCACAGATCACGGTCTTGTCTTCCTGATAGCCGCTGACAGTGGTCACATCTGCCGTATTATTTACTGCTCCAGATTACACAGATGAACTGCCTACAGCTCAAATAACCCATGAACATTAGGTATAAAAAACAATGGAATAGACTGTCATTACTCACAAAGTCGAAATCGCCATCAGGGGGAACCTTCCAGTTGTCAGGGAATACATTCTTGGATATGTGGTACGGGTCGTGGACATTCTGGTTGTGGTTCTCGAGGGGTTTGTTTTTAGAGTCTTGCTTATCAAAGTAATCCATGAAGGAAGGCCGCGGTGCTTGGGGAGACGTCGCATTTCCTAATTAGATTAAAAAAAAATGTTATGTTAAATAAAAAATGACCTGAACTATAAGTGAGTCAAACAAACCTTAAAGCGACTCTGTACCCACAATCTGACCCCCCCCCCCCCCCCCAAACCACTTGTACCTTCGGATAGCTGCTTTTAATCCAATATCTGTCCGGGGGTCTGTTCGGCAGGGGATGCAGTTATTGTCATAAAAACTACTTTTAATCCTGCAGCGCTGTGTCTAGGCTGGCACACCCTCTCTGTCCTTCCTCCCCACCCTCTTCATCATTAGGAATGCTCCAGGCAGATTGCTTCCTATTCCCCACCTGTGTGTATAATAAACATGGGCTGGATCGTTAATACACCTGTGCAAGGCTCAAACAGCAGTAAATGTTCCTGGATCATTCCTAATGATGAGGAGGGTGGGGAGGAAGGACGGAGAGGTGGTGCCAGCCTAATGCCTATACAAATGTAAGCCCCGTCCGTTAGACACAGCGCTGCCGGATTAAAAGTTGTTTTTAGGACAATAACTGCATCCCCTGCCAAACCGACCCCAGGACAGATCTTGGATTAAAAGCAGCTATCTGAAGGTACAAGTGGTTTGGGGGGGTCAGATTGTGGGTACAGAGTCGCTTTGGAGTAAAAAAGACATTACTCTGAAATCAGGCTTATAATTATCTGCTAAATACAGAGCCAATGAATTCTCACATCCACCAGCATGGAAAACAGACCATGAAGTTACTTAAAGGTCCTATCCAGGATCTGAGATAATACATCAGCTTTCTTCCAAAAAAAACCCAAAAAACCCAATACCACCTTCTCCTGCATCTCCATAGACTTCAATGGGCAGCATGTTACATACCTCAGTGAGCTGATAATTAGAGAAAAGTGAAGCTCAAGCATGTTTGGGTCCATCCAAACCCGAATGCTCTGCATTTGATTACCGGTGGCTGAAGTTGGATGTGGCCCTAAGGCTGACTGAAAGACATGGATACAGCCATAGGCTATGTTGACACTTTGCATGACACCGGCCATTCCGTGACGCAGCTGGGTCGCGGAACGGCCAGTGTCAGAAAAGATCCCTTCCAGTACTGCACACGCTATTGTGTGAACTGGCAGGGTTTTCTGTGGTCACTATTCAATGAATAGCAGCCGCAGAAAAACTGAAAAGTAATTTTCTTGCGGCACCGCTAGGGATCCTGGCTGGAGTGTATACTATGTGTATACACTCCGGCCGTGATTCCCTCAGCCTTCAGCACTAAATAAGTACCGTAGGAATCATGGCCATTGTCACAACGGCCGCGATTACTACGGAACTTACATAGTGGGTACATGGCCTCAAGTCGCATCCATGTTTTCAAGGACTCCCTAGGGCTGCATCCACTGGTAGTCAAATGCAGAGTGTTTAGGTTCGGACGAGGTTTGCTCATCTCTACTGATATAATCCATCTAACCTCTCAAATCAGACTATTAGTAATTTTTCAGAATGAATAATGGTTTTATGCACAACATTTATGCAACCCGCTCATACGAGATACAAACTGTAATACAACATAATTTCTAGTTTAATTACTGTTTTCGTCAGCGGATCAATGGTAGTCTGATCAGGACCTCCAGTACTCCCAACATAACACGTTACTGGATGGGGTGGTTGAAGCCCCATTGATCACCTAGTTACCCCCTATCCTATAGATACTTTTAATATGGGGATAACCCAAAATATGTTACAAGTTGTAATCACAATTCAAAGCTAAAATGTCCTAGTGACTCTCTATCTACACAGCTCCCTCGACTGACTTTCATTCTTTGAAGTGTGAATCTATACCAGACGCCGTACGATAATCTGATATAGGAAAAACGAAATGTCCCAATGCAGCGTATGATCTAATCTGTATCCAACAGCAGTCAGCACTATTGTGAATACAGCTCTGGGATACACTATAACATGACAACAAGATAAGTAAATCAATGTATTTATAAAGTATTTTTTTTAGATAAATTAAAGGGCACAGCCAATACCCTGAGTTAAACCTAGTGCGTGATACAGGTTCTCCTGTCATTGGAGCGTAAACTGTCCTACCAGGTCCTATATTAGGCCTAAAATAGTCATGTCAAGCCTTTTAATTCTATATATATAAACCATTTAAAGTGGAAATACCATTAAGGGTTTATTCACGCCTGTAATATGGCGGCATACAATTATTGCTAAAAATGGGTGATGGGTGATGTGCTCTGGAGTCAGCCCTGAGGAGTCCTCCCCCCATACAGCAACTTAAAGCTAAAGACGGTTTCTTCCAGTAATTTAATTCTACTGATTAATCCGCAGTATTCTCGAGTGAGTGCAGATCTTCAGGCTCGGATAATGTAAATGACTGCCCTCAGAAAACCTTACTAACTCACATTCGACACTTTCCTTCCAAAGTTTAACTTGAGTCTCCTGAGGAAGACAAGTACGAGACATGTCAAGGTTGGAAAAGAAAAGCAAAGACACTCATGTGGAGAAGGGGTCTAGTGTAAGAAACTCCAGAAATCTTCCATCCAGGAGGGAAAACTGGCTTCATATGCTGGGTTTAGTCAGAATACATCCAATGTGAACATTATAACTTGTAGGAAAAGAACTAGGTTTATTAAACACCCCCACCCCCCTCCCAAAACAAAGGTCAGGGCTGCTTTGGGTATTCTTCTTCCCAGCATTCCCTGTGAAGCATGGGTGGCCCATGTTTTTATGATGCTCTCCCCAAGGACAAACTCCCATTCATGTTAAAGGGGTTGTCCAGCGAAAATATTCTTCTTTCCAAATCAACTGGTGTCAGAAAGTTATATAGATTTGTAATTTACTTCTATAAAAAAAATCTCAAGTCTTCCCAAGTCTATGAATACTCCTGCTCTGGACAGTTTCTGTGTGAGGTTATGTGCACACTAAGTAAATAGGACGGAAAGTCAGCCGCTGTCCGCGAGCAGGGGTGATTCTAGCCTCTCTGCTGCCCGAGGCGAACTATAGAATGACGCCCCCCCCCCCCCCCCCCCCCCGTCAATCCGCCCACATTATAATCCACTACTGCCCCCCCCCCCCACTGCTGTCCCCAATAAACATAATGTTTGGTCCCTTTCTGCACAGAGGATGTCAGGAGAGGAGGGGGCTAATCCTATAGGAGAGGTCCCAGCAGCACAGAGGATGTCAGGAGAGGAGGGGGCTAATCCTATAGGAGAGGTCCCAGCAGCACAGAGGATGTCAGGAGATGAGGGTGCTAATCCTATAGGAGAGGTCCCAGCAGCACAGAGGATGTCAGGAGAGGAGGGTGCTAATCCTATAGGAGAAGTCCCAGCAGCACAGAGGATGTCAGGAGAGGAGGGTGCTGATCTTTTAGGACAGGTCACAGCAGCACAGAGAATGTCAGGAGAGGAGGGTGCTGATCTTTTAGGAGATGGTCCCCCTCCTCCCCCCTTATAGATGGTCCCCCTCTTCCCCCCCTTATAGATGGTCCCCCCCCCCCTTATAGATGGTCCCCCTCTCCCCCCCCCTTATAGATGGTCCCCCTCTCCCCCCTCCCTTATAGATGGTCCCCCTCTCCCCCCTCCCTTATAGATGGTCCCCCTCTTTCCCCTCCCTTATAGATGGTCCCCCTCCCCCCTCTTTCCCCCTTATAGATGGTCCCCCTCTCCCCTCTTTCCCCCTTATAGATGGTCCCCCTCTTTCCCCTCCCTTATAGATGGTCCCCCTCTTCCCCCCCCCCTTATAGATGGTCCCCCTCTTCCCTCTCTCCCCCCCCCTTATAGATGGTCCCCCTCTCCCCCCCCTTATAGATGGTCCCCCTCTTCCCTCTCTCCCCCCCTTATAGATGGTCCCCCTCTCCCCCCCCCTTATAGATGGTCCCCCTCTTCCCCCCCCCTTATAGATGGTCCCCTCTCCCTTATAGATGGTCCCCCTCTCCCCCTCCCTTATAGATGGTCCCCTCTCCCTTAAAGATGGTCCCCCTCCCCCCCTTATACATGGTCCCCCTCTCCCCCCTCCCTTATAGATGCCCCCTTATAGATGGTCCCCCTCTTCCCCCCCCCTTATAGATGGTCCCCCTCTTCCCCCCCCCTTATAGACAGTCCCCCTCCCGCCCCTCCCTTATAGATGGTCCCCCCCTTATAGATGGTCCCCCTCTTTCCCCCCTCCCTTATAGATGGCCCCCCCTTATAGATGGTCCCCCTCTTTCCCCCCTCCCTTATAGATGGTCCCCTTCCCCCCCCATAGATGGTCCCCCTCTCCCCCCCCCCCTTATAGACAGTCCCCCTCCCGCCCCTCCCTTATAGATGGCCCCCCTCTTTCCCCCCCCTTATAGATGGTCCCCCCCTTATAGATGGTCCCCCTCTTTCCCCCCTCCCTTATAGATGGTCCCCTTCCCCCCCCTATAGATGGTCCCCCTCTTCCCTCTCCCCCTCCCTTATAGATGGTCCCCCCTTATAGATCGTCCCCCTCTTCCCCCCCTACCTTATAGATGGTCCCCCTCTTTCCCCCCTCCCTTATAGATGGTCCCCCTCTTCCCCCCCTACCTTATAGATGGTCCCCCTCTTCCCCCCCTACCTTATATATGGTCCCCCTCTCCCCCCCCCCCCCCCCCTGCACAGCAGATAAAACAAAAACAAAAAACAGCACACAACTCACCTGCCCTCCGTTCCCCCGTCGAGCCTCTCTGGTCTGGTCCCGGCTGATGTGCGGCTGCCCGGGGTGTCCCGTCCTGTCCCCGGCAGCGCGCGCATCAGAGAGCTCCCTGTGTGCCTGTGGCTGTGACTTCCGGCGCACGGGGATCTCTCTGATGCGTGCGCTGCCGGGGACAGGATGGGACACCTCCGGCAGCCGCACATCAGCCGGGGGACTAAGGCTGCATTCCCACGTTCCGTGATCCTGACGGATCACGGACGTGGAATGCATTTACCGGAGTCCCCCCGCGCCCGGACAGCATCTGTAATGAGATGCTGTGAGCGGGGGAGACTGTATTCATAAGCGCCGCGCTGTAGTAACAGCACCGCGCGGCTGATTTATTACAGCGCGGCGCTTATGAATACAGTCTCCCCCGCTCACAGCATCTCATTACAGATGCTGTCCGGGCGCAGGGGGACTCCGGTACATGGTACAATCAGTGGCGGATTATAATGTGGGCGGCCGCCCGAACCGCTCATATTATAGTCTGCCACTGAATGCCGCAGGGCCGTTTTAATACATTGGTGGGCCCAGTGCACAGCCCTCAAGAGTGGGCCCCCCCCCCTTACCTTTCTGCACATTGTATAATGTACTGAATTTGCCCCCACACTGTATCAAGAGCCCCAATACATACAGTAGTTACCTTATAACACTATTTCCACCATACAGTGATTATATATTACATAAAAACTGCACTAAACAAAACAGAAAGATATCACCATTGATACCATTACATAAAACCGCCACATCATGACCCCTAACACTACAATCCTATAACAGAGTGCAGTTACATCCAGTGACTCACCGGGGGCGTCTTCTCCGATCAGAGTCTGTCACCTTTTCTTTTTCTCTCCATCCAGCCTGGGCCACCTTGAAGTCTTCTCCTGGCTGTGAATCTTCTCTCCAGAATCTGCCAGACAAATATTTTAGGCTCCAACACATACAGTAGTTAGGTCCCTTGTACCCCTATACAGTAGTTACACCCCTCTGTACTCCTACATAGTTACACCCCTCTGTGCCTCCATAGTTTTAAGGTGTCCCTGTAGTATATAGCCCCTCATGTGCTCCTCCAGTTATATACAGCCCTCCTGTGCGCTCCCCCATTAGTATATAGCCCCCCTGTGCACTCTCCCCAGTAGTATATAGCCCCCCTGTGCTCTCCCACAATAGTATATAGCTCCCCTGTGCTCCCCCATAGTATATAGCCCCCTGTGCTCCCCCATAGTATATAGCCCCCTGTGCTCCCCCATAGTATATAGCCCCCTGTGCTCCCCCATAGTATATAGCCCCCTGTGCTCCCCCATAGTATATAGCTCCCCTGTGCTCCCCAGTAGTATATAGCCCCCTGTGCTCCCCAGTAGTATATAGCTCCCCTGTGCTCCCCAGTAATATATAGCTCCCCTGTGCTCCCCCATAGTATATAGCTTCCCTGTGCTCCCCATAGTATATAGACCCCTGTGCTCCCCAGTAGTATATAGTCCCCTGTGCTCCCCCATAGTATATAGCTCCCCTGTGCTCCCCCATAGTATATAGCCCCCTGTGCTCCCCCATAGTATATAGCCCCCTGTGCTCCCCAGTAGTATATAGCCCCCTGTGCTCCCCAGTAGTATATAGCTCCCCAGTGCTCCCCAGTAGTATATAGCTCCCCTGTGCTCCCCCATAGTATATAGCTTCCCTGTGCTCCCCATAGTATATAGACCCCTGTGCTCCCCAGTAGTATATAGTCCCCTGTGCTCCCAAGTAGTATATAGCTCCCCTGTGCTCCCCCATAGTATATAGCTCCCCTGTGCTCCCCATAGTATATAGACCCCCTGTGCTCCCCATAGTATATAGACCCCTGTGCTCCCCAGTAGTATATAGTCCCCTGTGCTCCCCCATAGTATATAGCTCCCCTGTGCTCCCCAATAGTATATAGCCCCCTGTCCTCCCCCATAGTATATAGCCCCCTGTGCTCCCCCATAGTATATAGCTCCCCTGTGCTCCCCCATAGTATATAGCCCCCTGTCCTCCCCCATAGTATATAGCCCCCTGTGCTCCCCCATAGTATATAGCTCCCCTGTGCTCCCCCATAGTATATAGCCCCCTGTCCTCCCCCATAGTATATAGCCCCCTGTCCTCCCCCATAGTATATAGCTCCCTGTGCTCCCCCATAGTATATAGCCCCCTGTTCTCCCCCATAGTATATAGCCCCCTGTGCTCCCCCATAGTATATAGCTTCCCTGTGCTCCCCATAGTATATAGACCCCTGTGCTCCCCAGTAGTATATAGCCCCCTGTGCTCCCCAGTAGTATATAGCTCCCCTGTGCTCCCCCATAGTATATAGCTTCCCTGTGCTCCCCAGTAGTATATAGCCCCCTGTGCTCCCCAGTACTATATAGCCCCCTGTGCTCCCCCATAGTATATAGCTTCCCTGTGCTCCCCATAGTATATAGACCCCTGTGCTCCCCAGTAGTATATAGTCCCCTATGCTCCCCCATAGTATATAGCCCCCTGTGCTCCCCAATAGTATATAGCCCCCGTTCTCCCCCATAGTATATAGCCCCCTGTGCTCCCCAATAGTATATAGCCCCCGTTCTCCCCCATAGTATATAGCCCCCGTTCTCCCCCATAGTATATAGCCCCCTCTGCCCCCCATAGTATATAGCTCCTCCTCCCATATAACATTGAAAAAAACAAACACTGTTACTCACCTGGGTCCACGCGTTCCTCTTCTCTTCCCTCCTGTGGCCGCACTTCCTCCGGTCACAAGAGGCTGCACTCCCCTTACCCTCGCGCCGACGCTCCAGTGACGTCGGCCGCTAGAGGGAGAGTGCGGCCTCTTGTGACCGCAGGAAGTGCGGCCACAAGAGTGACTGACAGGGAGGGAGCCAATGGCTCTCTCTCTGTCAGTGTCGCTGCTGCTGCAGCGCTGACGCGCCGCAGCAGCAGCGGGCGGGCGGGGGCAGCGGCGGACGGGGGGGCCCTGCAGGGGGCGCCATGGAGGGGTAAGTAGATTACCCATCCATGGCGCTCCCCCCTGACAGGCTGGTGGCCGGAGCCCTGTGCGACCGCATCGGTCGCACATAGCAACGGCCGGCCTGCTCGGGGGGGCCCCTTTAACCAGTGGGCCCGGTGCACGTGCACCATGTGCCCTCTGGTTAAAGCGGCCATGGAATGCCGCCCCCATGAAGACAGCTGGTGGCGCCGCCTGAGGCAGACGACTCAGGTCGCCTCATGATTGCGGCGCCCCTGTCCGCGAGCCTCGGATTACGCAACGGACTTTCCGTCCTATTTACTCAGTGTGCACATACTCTCTGACTGGAAATAAAACATTTCCTGCCTGACATCCAGCAGCTGATAAGTACTGGAATACTTGAGATTTTTTAATAGAAGCAATTTACAAATCTATTTAACTTTCTGATACCAGTTGATTGGGGGAAAAAAAAAAAGATTTTCACTGGCCAACCCCTTTAATGGGAATTGCACAAATGGCATAGCTTGTAGGGCTTTAAAATCCCCCCTATTATTCTACATTGCCGACACATAGAAAGGCAGAACAAATAGTAGACAATTGGCCATTTTGGGGGGGGGGGGGGGGGGGGTCCTTAATCTTAGGATTTCTTATGATTACTCTTTTAGAGTTAAGGGGAATGTGTCATCAGAATATTACCTATCGTTTAATTCAAGTTTTTATTTTATTTTTTAAAAAACAATTTTTGGTGACGTGTTTATTAAATGTCCATTTTACTTTTTTCAAATGTTCATGAAATTTTGTAATTTACAAAATTCCAGTCACTAGGCCTGATAGTATACTGCCCCCTGCTGTGCTGTGTGAGCACCAATTCTATGTATAGACAAGACCCTCTCCGCCTTCATGCACAATGAAGGTCAACAATCTGCACAGGTCACACAGCATGCCTAGAAAGCCTTCCCATAGAAATCAATTTGTGCTCCAGTTTGTTACTTCCAATGTCCACGGGACTTCAGGCAATATGGCTGCCCACATAATGTACAAAAATGGATTGTAACAGTACAGGTTATAGTCATAAGAGTTTGGAGAAGGGTCAATGATCCATGGATTTATGAAGAATTGTTTCAACATTTTGAATTTTTTTCTTTTCTCTGGATCAGCACTGCAGGGTTATAGGCTGAACTGGATGGACAAGACTTTTTTTTAGCCTTATGAATAGATGAGGTAAGGTCCTAGAGGTCCAACATATCCTGTGGATACAGCATAAAATGTTTACAAAGGAAATTTCTCTTTATTTATATTAATTGCCTTTTAACCTGGATCAATCTCTAGGCTGGGGAAGTAGAGAAAGCCCCTTCACAACAGGCTCCGATGTAAGTTATATTCTCCGCACGACACTAAACATGCTGGTCCTATATAAAAGCCTAATAAAGACATAAACAAGCCTCAGCTCAATACTAAGGAATCTATGTACTCAGTGTGAGTAAAATACAAACACAACTAAACCTCAGAGAGATAAGAAAGAGGCCATGATGACTTGGACCGGCTCATTCCTCACTCGAGTAGAAGTGTTAATCCTATTTTCCGATGCCTCCCATGTGAGAAAATAGTTTAGGGTTGTTTTCCACGATTTAATACTTCTGAGCGATCCCTTATTGGAACGTGCGTACTTCTCCCTTCCAAAATGATTTTCGCACGTAGGTTGGAGGGGATTAACACTGTATATTAGAACAGATGCGCAATAACTTAGGATTCCTGGAGCAAACAAAGAATTTAAAGCATCAAGAGCCGAGGACCCCCAAGTGTACCAGAAAACAATTAATATTAATATAGGGCATTAAATATTTACATCTTGCCAAGCGCCGGAGGAAAAGAGCAGCTAAGGCAGAATGAATTAAATATCAGCCTTTTAAATGTAACGTTATATGCAGAGCGGGATGTGCGACATAATACAATCCCGGGGATGTATGTTATTAACTAATGTCAATAGGTAGGTGTATATGTATGTATGTATGTATGTATGTATGTATGTATGTATATATATTGCCGTTGCCGTGTACGTTTAGTGTGCAAAGACTCAATTAGCCAATTCAGCCATCATTGTCAGCGCATAAGGATGTCATGCTTTAGCCTGGAGGATGTGCTGATGGGAAACATTCGAGCAGCAGGATTCACTGTACGTGGGCGGCAAAGAGGGAACTAGCGCTGAGTTTTCTACGATGGATAAATGCTGACGTCGTGCAGCACAACCAGTGTCTAGTGTTTATTTAGAACAGATGGTCGGCCAGCCAGGATCTGTTCCGTAACAACTTTGTTAAGAGCGCCCGTGACACATGCTATTATGTGTGTTTAAGGGGGATGATTGCTGGTGAACGTAAAAAACAATGCAAGGCCAGGGCTACAAAAGGTGGCACGTTTCTCCTAATGAAAAGGAGGCCTGTGCAGAACTGGGGTCTATAGGGTTAAATAAATAAGGATCGCACGCACAAAGCATAGCGTGAGCACTAATACACAGAGCAGCAGGAGGCAGGGGTCTGGAGAGGATGGATCACTGACACATTGCTCCAGAAGGTTGCGGGAAAGATGAGGAATGTAAGCATCAATGAACGAAGGAGAGTATGTATATAACAATCCCCTACACACCTTTCTATTCATTTCCAGTGTTTCCAAACCCCAGTCCTCAAGCGTCCCCAACAGGTCATATTGCATTGGCAATTGTCATCAGGAATTGACAGTCTCTCTCCTTATGGGATGTCTGGTAAAAATGTTTATTAACCCCTTCGTGCTGCAGCTAGTTTGGGCCTTAATGACCAGGCTAATTTTTCAAAATCTGACCTGTCTCACTTTATGCTCTTATAGCTCAGTGATGCTTTAACGTATGCTAGCGATTCTGAGATTGTTTTTTCGTGACATATGGCACTTTATGTTAGTGGCAAAATTTGGTCACTACTTTGTGTGTTATCATGAAAAATTTAAAAAAATTAGCATTTTATGAACTTTGAAATTCTCTGCTTCTAAAAAAAGAAAGTCGTAGCACATAAATTAGTTACTAAGTCACATTACCAATATGTCCTCTTTATTCTGGCATAATTTGGTAAACATATTTAACTTTTTTAGGGTGTTATGGGGCTTAGAAATTTATCAGCAAATTATCACATTTTCGTGAAACTGATTTTTTTAGGGACCAGTTCTTTTTTTAAATGGATTTAGAAGTCTGGTATCCTGAAAACCCCCATAAGTGACCCCATTTTGGAAACTACACACCTTAAAGAATTAATCTAGGGGTATAATGAGCATTTTAACCCTACAGGGGCTGGAGGAAAGTATTCACAATTAGGCAGTAAAAAAATGGAAAATTTTAATTAGGCGTAAACCACTGTATGGGCACACAGCCGGGCTCAGAAGGAAGGGAGCGCCAATTAGCTTTTCCAATGCAAATTTTGCTGAAGAAGCTTCTGAGCGCCAGGTGCGTTTGCAGAGCCCCTGTAGTGTCAGCAGAGAGAAAACCCCCCATAAGTCACCCCATTTTGGAAAGTGCACCCCTCAAAGAATTCATCTTGGTGTGTGGTGACCATTTTGACCCCACAGGTATTACAGGAAAGTATTCAAAAGAAGACAGTAAAAATGAAAAACTCGAATTCTTCCAATAATATGTTCGTTTAGTTTGAAATTTCTCAATTACACGAGGAACAAGAGGAAAAAAGTACCCCAATATTTGTAACGCAGGTTCTCCTGAGTACAATGGTACCCCATATGTGAGCATAAACCACTGCATGGGCACACAGGAGGGCTGAGAAGGAAAGGAGCGCCAATTAGCTTTTTCAATGCAGATTTTGCTGAAGAAGTTTCCGAGCGCCAGGTGCGTTTGCAGAGCCCCTGTAGTGTCCGCAGCGTAAAATCTCCCAATAAGTCATCCCATTTTAGAAAGTGCACCCCTCAAAGAATTTATTTTGGGGTGTGGTGAGCATTTTGACCCCACAGGTATTTGAGGAAAGTATTCAAAAGTATACAGTAAAAATGAAAAACTCGATTTTTTTCCAATAATATGTTCCTTGGCGTGGCGCGGTCAGAGGCGACGCGGCGCGGTCAGAGGCGACGCGGCGCGGTCAGAGGCGACGCGGCGCGGTCAGAGGCGACGCGGCGCGGTCAGAGGCGACGCGCGGTGGTCAGAGGCGACGTGCGGTGGTCAGAGGCGACGCGCGGTGGTCAGAGCCAATCTGGGGGGGGGTTACATGTAATCTGGCATGATTACGGGGAACCTGGGGGGGTTATGTGCAACCTGGAAGGGTTACAGACAATCTGGTATTGTTACTGATAAACTGAAGTGCTTATAGGTAATCTGGGGTGGGTACATGTAATTTGGGGTGGTTACGGGCAATCGGGAGGGGGTCACTGGCAATTTGTGGTGGCTACAGGCAACGTGCGGTGGTTACGGGCAACGTGCGGTGGTTACGGGTAATCTGGGGAGGGGTTAGGGGTAATTTGGGAGTAAACTGCAATTATTACTATAATAAAAAGTGTGTGTTTTATTTTTTTGTATGTTTGTCACTTTTTGTACTTTACATATTCATTTTAACTGTATTACTATGATTACTGTGATATTTTCTATCTCAGTAATCATAGTTCAGTGACAGAGACCAAATTGGTCTCTGTCACTTTAAATTTTCAGAGTTGGCTGGTTGTGAAGCGCATGCGCACTTCATAACCAGCCAGGACGTCGAGGAGGAAGGAGCTCCAGGAGCAGGTGAGTATATGGGGAAGGGGGGGTGACTGGGGGACGGGGGTGACAGGGGGGGTGGGGGGACATCATTTTTTATCCCCTGTCACCAATCATTCATGGTGACAGGGGATAAAAAGTGCCTGGATGCACATGGTACAAGCGATCAGCGGTATTTAGTATATACCGCTGATCGCTTGTAACGGGACCCAACAGGGGGGTCCCCGATGACTGCCCCATGCTCTCCGCTACCTCCGGTGGCGGAGAGCATGGGGCTTTCATTCATTTTAACTTTTCCATCGCTGTGAACCGACATTAGTCGGTTCACAGCGATGGCGGCGGCCATCTTGGAAATGATGGCCGCCGGGGGAGGGGGGTTAGTGATCGCCCTACTAGGGGGGGCTGATCTGAGGTCTGGGGGACACTTATTTCATCTCCCCCCGCCGTAGATTCACGGCGGGGGGAGATAAAAGGCGGCGGCAGCACCGGTAATCTCCTTTACCGACGGCCGCCGCTATTAACGTTATAGCGGCGGCCGTCGGTAAAGGAGATTACCGGTGCTGCCGCCGCCTTTTATCTCCCCCCGCCGTGAATCGTCGGTAAGGGGGGGTGCCGGGACGGACCCCACACACTGCCCCAACCCCTCAGCTACCTCCGGTAGCCGGGGGGATGGGGTGGGGGCCGTCCCGGCCCCATAGCCTTATTCTCTGCCATCGCCGTAAAAAGCTGATGGCAGCAGAATAAGGACCCTTAGTGACCGCCGTAAAAAGCCGTATCAGCGGTCACTAAGGGGTTAAAGTATTGTATTGCCCCCCCCCCCCCCCCCCCCCTTCAATTCCTGGATAACATGGTGATGTCACTTCCTGGATAACATGGTGATGTCACTTCCTGGATAACATTGTGAGGTCACTTCCTGGATAACATTGCGAGGTCACTTCCTGGATAAAAATGGTGATGTCACTTCCTGGATAAAATGGTGATGTCATGCCCCGACTCCCAGAGCTGTGCGGGCTGTGGCTGCTGGAGAGGATGATGGCAGAGGGATGCTCTGTGTCCCTCCAGTGCCCTGTGTCCCTCAGTGTCCCTCTGCCATCATCCTCTCCAGCAGCCACAGCCCGCACAGCTCTGGGAGTCGGTCGTGACATCACCATGTTATTCAGGAAGTGACATCACCATGTTATCCAGGAAGTGAAGCCTTGATGCAGTAGTAAGTGCAGTGAAAAAAAGCACTTTATCTGCATTTCCCGTAATTAGTGTATATTGATTTATATAACTTTTGAGGGGCAATACAATACTTTAATAAAAAATTTTGCACTTGAGTATGAGTGAGAAAGACCCTGCCTTAGTTGAGCGCTAAATGGCTGAACTTTGACACAAAACTGTATTCTGAACACTGGGGCATTGCCGGTACTCTATGGATCAGATATGGTATGTACATGGGGATATCCAATATGGTTTCATATCCAATGGTTCAGGGACATGCCAGGCAGCCCAGCCAATGAGTGACTGCTGCGACCACTGTCCATACTAGTGAAGCTGAACCCAACTACACTGCGTGAACCAGCATCAGTGGGAGAGGTGAGTGTTTTAAAACTACTTTGCCCAGATAACCACGTTAAATTTTATTTTCTTTTTTTTCCCCCAGTCTTTTTAGCTGCCGTGTATGTATAGTGTAAAAAGACTCAATTAACCAGTTTGATCCCTGATATTATTTAGCATACTAAAGCATTATTGCCCGCTATAATAAACTGACAGGCAATCTACTGTCAAATAGGGATATAGCAAGAGCAAAACTGGCAGCCTTTGCTGCACCCACAGCTGCCAAGGCTGCCCAATCGGCACATCCCAGTCAATTGATAAGATGACTGGCCTTCTTCCTCTGGTTAACCCCAAGATTCCTGGTGGGATAAAGTAGTAGGGCTCCGCTATGTATGACAGCACCAATTATGTATGTTCACATGCCCTATAAACAGGCTGTTCAATATATGGCGGAAATTACAAAGGTAGCCTCAGAATTGCCACATTTTTCTAGCTACCATGTGATTAGGCCCATTGAATGGGGCTTATTGGCCTCTTCCCAGAGTAATAGGATTAAAATGAGAGATGTGTCACTTATTTCGAGATATTCAAAATGCACCCTTTAAAACAGGGGTGGGGAACCTTGGTCCTCCAGCTGTTGCAAAACTACAGCTCCCATCATGCCTGGACAGCTAAAGCTTTGGCTGTCCAGGCATGATGGGTGTTGTAGTTTTGCAACAGCTGGAGGGCCAAGGTTCCCTACCCCTGCTCTAAAACATACTGTATAAACTGCAGGGCGTATTCCTTTTGAGACCAATGGGACATCTATTGCACCATTCTGCAAAATA
Source organism: Dendropsophus ebraccatus (assembly GCF_027789765.1). NCBI lineage: Eukaryota > Metazoa > Chordata > Amphibia > Anura > Hylidae > Dendropsophus > Dendropsophus ebraccatus. The sequence goes on along the minus strand of NC_091455.1, from coordinate 36,638,114 downwards.
GATTTGGCCACGTAATACATGACATAAAGCTGTATGTGAACTCTGTCTTACAAAGCTTTGCATTACCACTGGTAGCAGCAGAAGGTTCACAATAACACTGTTCAATGGCGATCCATAGTTAACGGCCTACCGCTGCGAGGTATGTTGCATTCAGCAATAGGCAAGTGGTTAGATGTGACATACTTCTGCAGAACAGAATGCAAGGACACAACGCCAAGTGTCATAAAAAGCGCCGCACCAATAAACAAGCACATGTAGTGCAGACAGTCCCCAGGGTCCCCGCACTCTCATGACTCATTAATCTCCCTACACCAAGCCCTATTTACTGAGAATAATGGAAGAGCTTGTATTAATTTATCTGCGGTTGCTGGAGTTTAGGCTTTATTAATACATTTAGTATTATGCAGATTACACCATTTTCACCTCCAAGGAAGTCTGTGCATCCTGATATGGTGAAGCTAGTCATACTATAGACAGGATCTGTCAACAGCAAACTAATCTGTATGAAGCTTTAGAGTAAACACTCCCCCCCCTTAACACCAGTTCATATACAGAATTAATCTATATAAATTGTTGAGTCACTTAGTAAATGTATTGATTTACAGGAAACCCAAGCTACAGCCAGGGTGGAGTCGGTAAGCCGCAGCTCCGACTCCAACTCAGACTCCTGAATTTTATCAGGACCGACTCAGACTCCTGCTCCTTCATAAATGGCCGGTCATATACCAGGGGAGTTATATATCACACTGGCTCAGCAGCTTCTCCCTAATGTCCTACATGGTCCTGGGGCGACTTCTGATGGAATTAGGAAAGATATAAAGCAGCTTCTCCTGTGTGTGCAGTGGATGCAGCCAGTATCCAGCCTTCATCTCCTGAACTACTCACAACTAGACTAGATGGAGCAGGTGGTCTTTTCCTGCTGACAATCTTCTATGTTTCTAACTAAATATTCACCATACTTAAAGAAACACTGCTAACAATGCCAGATACCTGTAATATAGAGGTCACACATAGTGATATAGAGAAGGGTCACACATAGTGATATAGAAGGTCACTGTGGGGGCACGCAATAGCACACGCACACACACACACACACACACACACACACACACACACACACACACACACACACACACACACACACACACACACACACACACACACACACAGCCTGCAGCAGCCATAGCATGCACACACACCCACACAGCCTGCTGCAGCTATAGCACACACACAGCTTGCTGCAACCATAGCGCACACCACACACCAACACACACTGCTTGCTGCGGCCATAGCACACATACACACAGCCTGCTGCAGCCATAGTGCGTGCAAACACACACAGCTTGCTGCAGCCATAGCATACACAAACAGCCTGCTGCAGTCATAGCACACACACAGCCTACTGTAGCCATAGCGCAAACACACACAGCTGCAGCCTCAATTTTTGTCCAAAGCTGCATTTAGAAATCTGAATACTTTAGAGCTGAAATCTCTCAGCATTCCTTGCTGACTTGGGGTACCAGCACACTATGGAATGGTGATGGAAAACCCATCGCGCACTACGCAGCTCTCACCCGCTCATGGACTGTGGTAGGCGTGCGCGTCTCCGCATGTGTCATAATAGACTCCATTCTGTGCACGGGCGGACTCTGTCGTCCGTCCAAAGAACGAACATGTTCCTTCTTTAGACGGACGATGGAATCTGCCCGTGCACAGAATTGAGTCTATGACACGAGCGGTGAAGAAAGGCGCCCGCACAGTGCGGGAGCAAGCTGCGTAATGTGCGATGGGTTTTCCGTCGCCATTCCGTAGTGTGCATGTACCCTGAAAGAGAACTTATCACTTTTATGCTGCCCATCAGAGCGGGCCCCTGGCATCTTATTCCTGCTCCACCAGACTTGATTGATAGAGCTTTTCCCATTTGGAAATAAAGAGATGAATCGAGGTTGGGTGAGCAGGAGAAGACTGGGAGCTCTATATTAGAAAATATTTGTACTCAACAGCAATCTCTCCTAATCCCCTCCACCACCTGCCCTAGCCAAGCATTGTTCTGAATAGGGAGGTTGTATCCACCACCAACGACTACACTCTGATGAGAGCCTGGCTCCCTGGGAACAGCTATCCCTCCTGATCTCTCTAAATAAATAAAAGTTTGGCCCGAGAAAAATACATATTATCTTGAAGGGGTAATCCAGCAATTTTTTTTTAAGATAGATCGATAGATAGATCGATATTGTAGAAATTCCCACAGCACTCCAAGTTTGGCAAAAGCAAACATGATTTATTGCATGGTAAAAACAGCACAACAATGTCAGAAGCGATGTTTCAACGACCTCAGTTGTCTTTTTCAAGCACCCACATTGTATCAGCTGGTTGTGCTGCTCCAAGATACAAAATTTCTAGATAGATAGATAGATAGATAGATAGATAGATAGATAGATAGAAAAGAGTTCTTTATACATTTTTCCATCTACATGTGTGAGACATAACAGCTAATGATAATAAGAGCAGAATTGCTGGAACTTTGAGTATTTTGTTAAGCAAACTGAACCTGCTATTCCATACCTGTAGTTTTATTCCAGGGTGTATTATATTTAGACATTAACACGCTATGCAAGGCCAACCCTATGGAAACTATGCACTGAAACCAGAATAAGTTTGACATCGAAACTAACAAGCAGATATCCACCACCACTTCCCTGTGTTGTGAGTCTCTAAGGAGGTAGATTTTATAAACAAAAGCCACCAGGAGACCAGAAGGTACCAGAAGCAGATTTCTGGCTTGTGATGGAAAAAGTCACGTTGGCCAGACAGAGTACAACACAATCCGTCCCCATGTGCAGCGCGAGGACTCTGAGACCTGCACATAATTGCGGGTTGATATTATTAACCCCGAGAGCAGAACAGAGGGACAGAACAAGCCTTTCACCGCCCGTAATTACCCGAAAATTATCATTAACAAATTACATCTCACTTCTTACCGCTCACAATTCACGATGTGTTGCTTTGTGCAAAAATAAACTTGGGAATTTTCATCCGCGGCTTTGTGTTTTTGTTTGAAATGTGAATGAACGGCTAATGGCTCAATAATGGGATTTTACAAAGAAATATTACGTTACCATGAGACAGTAGCAGCGGAGATTGGAAGGTGCGAAGGTAGAAATGTATCAGCATAGAAGGAAGGAACGGGCAGAGAGAAAAGGACATTTTTTTTTACATCTTTCTGAAACAAATCAATGTTTAAGTCTTTACGGTATTTAAAGCGTAAGTATAAAATATTTTGACCATTCAGTTTTAGTTAGCTTAGGTCATGATAAGAATTTTTGCAATATACATTAATAACCTAAGATGAACTGTTTTTTAAATACATGAAGCTGAATGTCCTGTCAGCGCTCTGTCTGCTCCTGTGTTATTTCGGCAATCCTGCTGGACACGTCGCTCCCTGGAGATCCGTACAGACTCTCATAGGAGCATCAGATAACAGCCCTGACACAGACGGAAACAAAACCTCCTCCCCCCTCCCCTCACAGAGGTGACTTAGCAGAGCTGAGGGTGTTGTGTAAGGAGCAGCGCACGGGAGGAGATGGATGGAGGGACAAGTACCCAGTGCTTAAACCAGGAGGGACATCCCAGCCATGACTCCAATGTACTGCATTAGGGGGAGTGGGTGAGTCACTGAGGGGAGGACTACAAGTCCCAGCACAACACAGCTGTAGTCCTTCCATAGTACATATAACATTCACTATCAGTACATATCACATTCACCTCCATGGCTGACATTATCCTACAGTGTTAGGAGAGCAGATGACTGTATCTAATCCCACTGTGTGTGATACCATCTGCTGGGGCTCTGTATCTAATCTTACATTGTGATACTGTATGCTGGGGCTGTATCTAATCCCACTGTGTGTGATACCATCTGCTGGGGCTCTGTATCAACTATCAGTTTAGGGCTCTTTTTAAAAGGTAACACATGGGCTTTTTATCTGAGAAATTTCATTTTTTGGCTACTTAAATTAAAGTTGCGCTTTAAAGGGAATCTGTCAGCTGCAATTCATGTTCCAAACTGCTGAAACTGTTAGATAGCTGTTAGGTCAGGGAGACACATGGTACCTTTCATATATCTGTCTGTGCTTTCGGAATGTAGAAAATGCTTTTATTATACTGCAAAAATAGTCAAAGAGGCATTCCTAAGCTCCTGATCTTCTGCAAGCTGTACCATCTCCTTACTCCCCCTCATACCTGACCCTGCCTGGGACTCCAGTTCCCCCTGCTTGGGATTCCAGCTGTCAATCAAGCAGGGAGGGGGAGAGAGGAGGCATTCCTGCTTGCAGCAGATCCGGAGCTTGGGAACGCCTCTTTGGTTTTTATCCTTTACTCTAATGCTGTACACATTCATATTCTCAATTAACAGAGGAGGGATCGCTGCCATAATGCCCTGGAGCACCAAATATAGATCAAGCAGATGAGATCAAACATCCCTAACCCCTTTCTCCCTAAAGAGTCAAGATGCCTCCATAAACACCAGCCAATTCTGCCTAAAATTAGTGGGCGTAGGCATTTTTTTTCTAATTGTTTACAGGTAGAGATGAGCGAACCTGGAGCATGCTCGAGTCGATACGAACCCGAACTTTCGGCATTTGATTAGCGGTGGCTGCTGAAGTTGGATAAAGCCCTAAGGCTATGTGGAAATCATGGATATAGTCATTGGCTGTATCCATGTTTCCAGACAACCTTAGAGCTTTATCCAAGTTCAGCAGCCCCAGCTAATCAAATACCAAATGTTCGGGTTCGGATCGACTCTGCCCGAACCCGGTTCGCTCATCTCTATTTAAAGGGCCTTATTTCTTAACCAGCTAAAATACTGGATCATATAAGCCTGAGAGACCAGAAAAATAATGACACAACACTACTGCTCACAGACTCTTGAAATTTTACAAGCTTCATATTGTATTTTTTTTTTTAATTGGCTACATTTTCACTCGTACACACACCAAAAAAAATCAGTGTCTTCTATGCATCTCTATGGGAGCGCTCTCTAAGGTCCCGATCACACTGAGCAAAAACGGCGGAATTCAGCAACGCTCAGTGTCTGGCTGTGAGTGAATGACAGGGCACGCACGCATCTGCTTCCTCCCCTCTTCGCTCAAAGAAGTGGCATGTCTTCTTTGAGCGAAGAGCAGCGACAGCGGAGGAGCGCGCACTCTCTCATGGCTGAGCACGGCGGGATTCCGCCATGGAATTCCACCGTTCTTGCTCAGTGTGAATAGGGCCTTAGAGCTGAATTGAAGACACTCATTTCTGGCATTCAAATGAACTGTAGATTTGAGCGATTCAGGATCTGAAGGGCGTTGGGGCACCGGAATAATGCTGCACTGCAGGAAAGTCATCATTGACTGAGAATACATGGGCGTGTCTGCAGCCAGGGAGCCAATAAAAATAAAGATGGAGTGCTTCTTTAAACAACGTATATCAGAAATTGCTATATAACATATTTCCATGAACTCAAGGTAAACATACACAAAAATATTTAGAGCACAAGTGCCAAACCTCAGGGCCTCTGGTTGTTGCAAAACTACAATTCCCATCATGGCGGGACAGTAAGAGCTTTGGCTCTTCAAGCATGATGGAAATTGTAGTTTTGCAACAGCTGGAAACCCAAAGTTTTGATGCTTGTGATCTGAAGAGTAATATTTAAAAAAAACAAACAACCAACGTCTATTAAAAAAATGTAATTTGGTCACTAGAAAAGGGCCCCTGAAATAGTGACTCCTATAGTACTTTGTCCATCCTGGTTTATATGCAATGGCTTTTCTAAGCAATGGATTTTTAACAATCACAAACCTCTGACTACCAAACTGCATGACACCAATAGATTCCTCAGTACTCCAACACAGTCACCGCCTCTATGTGAGAGTCCTAGGCCTTCAGCATCAAACCCTCATCCATTCTAGACATCTCGCTTCCTATGTGACAAATTAAAACACTATCACACCAAGTTTGACAACCTGTCAGATCAAGTGTTTCATGTAATTCCCACCTCCTCTTCAGAGAAAATTACTTTTTGAGATGAAACTGCACAAAATATAAAGAACCTGGGCAAAAAATATCTAAGATCAAACTCTGGCTCCTGTGTGAATTTTCATTTCCACTACTGACATACACTACGTTAAAGAGCACACGTGGGTCTAAAGCTGGATGTACAGAGATGGCGGAATTATACTTCCTCTAACTCTGACAGACACTTTCAGTACACAAAGTAAGCAATAAGAGGCGCTGTAGCAATGCAAATCACTCACATTGTGGTATATAATGGTGCCGGTCTAAGAATATACTGTCATCAGGGCTGTGGAGTCGGAGTCGTGGAGTCGGAGTCATGGAGTCGAAGTTGGAGCTAGTTTTGGCTGGAGTTGGAGACGGAGCTAGCTTTGGCTGGAGTCGGAAAAAAAATGTACCGACTCCAGCTTTAAAAAAAATCTTTAAAAAATGTAGAATTCAATTTTGATATGAATTTTACAAATTTTGCTCATGAATATATATTATGAGCAACATTCTAATAGAACACTGGCCCTATTACATAAGGGTGGTCGGGGAATACAGTATATCAGTAATAGGACACTGGCCCTATTACATAAGGGTGGTCAGGGAAAAGTTGTCGGTCACTATTTGGCAGTTTGTTTCTGAGCAGGAAGAGTCCATTGTGTGGGGGGAGATCTGTGCTGTTCTCTTCATGGATGCTGGATGACTGTATATGAGCAGCAGTGTAATATGAAGATATCCTGTGTAGGGATGCACGATGCACCAAAATATCGATACTATCGATATTTCGGGCTAAAAAACGATTCGGTACCAGGATTTCCTGGTATCGATACTTTATGTTAAAGTTGCACTATTAGGCAACTTAAAGTATAACGCAGAGAACACGGTCGGCGGCTAGCTGAGCGCCGGCCGTGTTCTCTATGTGCCTCTCACTGCCCCTGCAGTCTCCTCCTCTGTTCTCTCTCCTTCCGCTCCCCGCGGCGCCAATTTTAAATAGCCGGCACTTTGCGATCGCTAGTGCCGGCTATGTAACTGTGTAGATGCCGCTGTCACACTGACAGCGGCACCTGACCCCTCCTAAGCCCGCTCCATATGCAGCAGGGGTCGGCTACTGTGTGTAGCAGACCCCGCTGAAATGATTTATGCAGAGGAGCCGGAGCTGCACGGAGGTCTCCGCGGCTGGAGAGGGAGAGGAGGACGGAGAGGGAGAGAGGAGGAAGGAGGAGAAGGCTGGAGAGGGAGAACGGGAGGTCCGAGAGAGAGGACACATGTGAGGATCCAGCAGGCTGGCAGGTGGGGGAGGTGCAGGGGCTGTGAGGTGCCGACATCAGCATAAGTATGTGTATAGCAGAGCCGAGTGAGCAGTGTATAGCAGAGCCGAGTGAGCAGTGTATAGCAGAGCCGAGTGAGCAGTGTATAGCAGAGCCGAGTGAGCAGTGTATAGCAGAGCCGAGTGAGCAGTGTATAGCAGAGCCGAGTGAGCAGTGTATAGCAGAGGAGGCTAAGTAGTGTATAGCAAAGCCGAGTGAGCAGTGTATAGCGGAGCCGAGTGAGCAGTGTATAGCGGAGCCGAGTGAGCAGTGTATAGCAGAGCCGAGTGAGCAGTGTATAGCGGAGCCGAGTGAGCAGTGTATAGCGGAGCCGAGTGAGCAGTGTATAGCGGAGCCGAGTGAGCAGTGTATAGCGGAGCCGAGTGAGCAGTGTATAGCGGAGCCGAGTGAGCAGTGTATAGCGGAGCCGAGTGAGCAGTGTATAGCGGAGCCGAGTGAGCAGTGTATAGCGGAGCCGAGTGAGCAGTGTATAGCGGAGTTGTCTGAGTGATCGCTGTACTCTGTACACAGTTATGTAAAAAACGCAAACCTTTACTTTTAACGTAATAAAATTAAAAAAAGCTCCATAAATTGGTATCTCTGTAATAGTGCAGGCCTGAAGAGTATAGAAAACATTTCAGGTTTATTATATTCGCTGTCTAGGGAGTATTATATTTCTATTGTTGTGTTTTTTACAAATATTTTAGTAAGTATCGAACTGGTATTGAGTATCGAAATAAAAATGTTACTATCGGTATCGAACTGAAAATTCTGGTATTGTGACATCACTAATCCTGTGTAATATAGAGGAGGAGGAGAAGACATACGTAGTGTAGCAGTAATCTCAGTCCTCAGTGTGGTGTTTTCTCTCTGGGAGAAGATTGTGTGTGTTTCTTTAGTGTTTAATGGCTGCAGCTGTGTGTGTGTGTGTGTGTGTGTGTGTGTGTGTGTGTGTGTGTGTGAGTGCATGTGCTATAGCAGGCTGTGTGTGTGTGCTATGACTACAGCAGACTGTGTGTATGTATGCTATGGCTGCAGCAGGCTGTGTGTGAGTGTGTGTTCCCCCCACAGTGACCTTATATATCACTGTGTGACCTCTATATCACTATGTGTGACCCCCTGTATATTACTATGGCTGACCTTCATATCACAGGGATCTAGCAGTGTTAGCAGTGTTTCTTTAAAGCGTAACTGTCATTTCAGGGTCATTTTTCTGAAAACATTAAATATCAGCAGTTCAAGCGATTTTAAGAAACTCTGTAATAGGTTTTATGTACTAAAACAGTTTCCTTCTGGACTGAAAAAGCAACCTCCCAGCCTCCCCCCTCACATCAGAAGGAGCAGGATTTCTGTCTCCATTATGTGGCTATGGAGAGGGGAGGGGCTGTTAGGAGTGACTGAGCACGGAGGATTTCTGCACAGCACAACACCCTGCAATCTTCTCTCAGTAAGTTCATAGATAAGCACTGACCTTTCTGACACCTAAATTTAGCGTTTTAGGTGCCCAGAGAGTCTACAAACAGCTGACCTTCATGTCACCTCTTCCTGCTCCCTCATCTCCCTCAGCCCCTCCCCCCTTCATAGGCTTACAATGGAGAGAGCAGAACCGTCTTCACTGGCTTCTCTGTAATGAAGACGTGTTTGCCTAATAATGCACAGATAAGAAGTCAGGGGGGGAGGCTGGGAGATTGCTTCTTGAGTACAGAAGGAGGCTTTTTGGCTGATGAAACCTATTACAGAGTTTCTTAAAATCGCTTATACTACTGATTTCTGCAATAAAAAAAAAACATGACAGTTACGCTTTAAGTATGGTGAATATTTAGTCAGAAACATAGAAGATTGTCAGCAGGAAAAGATCACCTGCTCCATCTAGTCTAGTTGTGAGTAGTTCAGGACATGGAGGCTGGAGACTGGCTGCATCCACTGCACACACAGGAGAAGCTGCTTTATATCTTTCCTTATTCCCTCAGAAGTCACCCCAGGATCATGTAATACATTAGGGAGAAGCTGCTGAGCCAGTGTGATAAATAACTCCCCTGGTATATGACCGGCCATTTATGAAGGAGCAGGAGTCGGAGTAGGGAGTTGGAGTCGGTCCTGATAAAATTCAGGAGTCGGAGCTGCGGCTTACAGACTCCACAGCCCTGACTGTCATAATTTTATGGTTTAAGTTTAACGGTATTATTCAGCCTTTTACAAAATCCTTAAGACCCTATTACACATAACGATTATCGGCCGTTAAATCGTCCCATGTAAGGGTCCATTTACACAGAAAGATTATCTGACAGATTATGTGCCAAAGATTTGAAGCCAAAGCCAGGAATGGATTTGAAAAGAGGGGAAATCTCAGGCTTTCCTTTATGACCTGATCTCTGTTTATAGTCTGTTTCTGGCTTTGG